>NC_139039.1:2663700-3263700 GCF_964662115.1 Mustela nivalis | reverse complement strand
TAGAGTTTACCCTACAGGGAAGATGGCACTATTGGCTTTTAAATTGTGTGTACATTTATTTTTTGGCTGGGTTGTGATAGCAGTTTGGGGGTTATATTTGAGTGGGTTAAGAGTAGAGGCAGGTTTGGAAAATAGATTGGTAGTTCCTCAAAATGTTAAACATAGAGTAACTATAAACCCAACAATTCTACTTCTAGTTTAGGCCCAAAAGAAATGAGAACTTACATTCACACAAAAAGTTGTCCACAAATATTCATAGTAGCCAAGTGGTAGAAACAACCCAAATGTCCATCAGTGAATGGATTGATAAACAAAATAGGATTATCCATATGACAGAAAAGTATTCTCCATAAAATGCAATGAAGTCCTGATACATGCTACCACACGGATGTCCCTTGAAAACATTTTAAGTGAAAGAATCCATATGCAAAAGATGACATACTGTATAATCCTTTTTATGTGAAATGTCCAGAGCAGGCTAATCTATGGAGACAGAAAGTAGATTATTGGTTGCCTAGAACTCTGGGTGGGTGGGGATGAGGAGTGCCTTCTAAGAGCTACAGGGTTTCTCTTTTAGGGAGATGAAATGCTCTAAAATTAAATTGTGTTGGTGGTTGCACAACTCTGTGAATATAGTAAAAAAACTGACTTGGATACTTTAAATGGCGCATTGTTTGGCATGTGAGCTATATTTCAATAAAGCCACTTATAAGTAAATAAAAATAAATATAACACTTTCTGTGTCCTAAAAAAAAAATAGCAAAGGCTGGTTGACTAATGAGAAGGCTCTAAAATTAACTGAGGGGACGAGGGTTCCTGGACTGAGGCTGCTGCAGGGGTAGGAGGGTGGGAAGAATCCTCAGGATGCCCAGGAGAAGGCAGTTCTATAGGCACAATCATAGCTTCCTAGGCTTTTCCATAGACCTTCCTTAAGAGTGTTTGATGAATAAGTTACTATGAACGTATTTATTTTTACCACAGCTTTTTCAAAAAAAGATTTAAGGCAGCTAAAATATTTATTGATGTCAAAGCTCTTTCTTACGTATATCAGTGCTAAATTATATCCCTCTTATACAAGACACAAATATGGGCAGACACTGGGAAGGGGAGGTGGGGCAGAGGCTGACAGCAGGAAGACCCAAATCCTAGTTGAACTTATAAGGTTCATTCACCAGGCAGAAATATGAAAAACCTCTGTCAACGGATTGTCTTGGCAATGAATTTCCAATTTGTCAGCAGTCTTCCAAACATGTCATCATTGGTGGGAAGCTAAACATTCAAGCATGGGCGCCATCACTGGGTGGGTGCCTGTCAGCAGGGAGGACCAGGAGCCAGACTGGCAGGATGGAACAACTGGACCAAAACACAGCTGGGCCTCCAGCTGGTGTTGAAGTGGAAGACGCCATTATTGCGAAAAGCCTTTAGGGCAAAACCAAGTCAGACAGAGGCCTCAGGCCTGACACAGGCAAGGCTTGGCCCTAGTTGGCGGGCGGGCCCAAGCAGGGTACATGGCACAAGATTCAAGGGACTGGACACAGAGAGAAGTTTGGGGTTCCACTGCATGCCAAGAAACAGGCCAGAAATGTGGGCCAAATCAGGAGATCAGGAGCCACTAGTGTGCTGGAACCTGTGTACCACTAGTGAGTGTACCACCCTGGGATGATTATTCAGCAAACATTTATTGAATGTCTACCACACGTCAGACATAGCTCAGGGGTATGTTGGTAGATCTCAGGATGAGGGCTGTGTGCTTCTCTGAAAAGGAGCCTTCATGGTTCTTATGTAGATAATATTCTGTTACTTAAATCCTATACATTTCTAGACATTTTCCAAGGGATTCTCACTATTTACTGATGTTCCTGTAAGACTGTAGTTTAAACACGTTATTCATTTTTAAGTTCATGGCTGAACCTCTTTGAATTATGAATATGTTTATGGTCAATAAGCAAAGAGAATTTATTAATAGTACTGAGTGTTCTATGGCCTTCCTTCCATGTTTAATGAAATCATTAATCTCTGTAACCTCTACCCACAAACTAAATTGCACTGGAATTCATGAAAAATAGCACTATATGACCTCATATAAAGTGTATGGATATAAAAAGTATGTCTTAGTACCCTTCAATTATGTACCAAATTTATGCAGAATCAGTCTTGCCCTTTGCAGATTATTGGACAATAGAGAGACAAACATGAACTGCTAAGAGTAAAGTCTAAAAATACCTTTATTTCAATAAAGATATACATGAATGTGACACAAGTTCTTGTTTAAACTTAAGTCCAGATGAAAATCATGAAAGAAAAATGGGCAAGAGATATGAACAGACCACAAGGAAGAGATACAAGTGTCTGTTATACCCATGAAAATGTGAGATAGAGATAAAAATGAAAACAAGAGTAGCATGTCAAATTGCCATAATTTTAAAAATGACAGTACGTGGGGTGAGGGTGGGGTAAAATGAACATTTACGGAGTAATTCAAGTATAAATTGCTATAACCATTCCATAAGGTGATTTGTACAAGACCCTGTGAACGTTCATACCTTTGCCCAGTATTTTCTCCTGAAAACTTACTCTCAGAAATGCCTCTGAATATTTATATCAAGAATGTTCATCAAAGAAGTATTTGTAGTAGTTACAAAATAGAAACAAGCCAAATGTCTGACAACAGGAGATGAATAAAATCGTGTCGTATCTATATAGTGGAATATCACACGACAACTAAAAACCACTTATTCAGTAAAATGGGGCTCAGCCTATGCCCTGAGAAAAAACCTGTAATTTTAAATATGAAAATAATTACAAAGTTACATCTCTCTGTGTATCTGTGGAAAGGAAAATGATTGAAGGGCGCCTGGTGGCTCAGTTGTTTAAGCAGTTGCCTTCGGCTCAAGTCATGATCTCGGGGTCCTGGGATCAAGCCCCATATCAGACTCCCTGCTCAGGGGGGAGTCCCCTTCTCCCTCTCCCTTCTGCTCCCCCTGTCCGTGTTCTCTCTCTCTCTCAGATAAATAAATAAAATCTTTTAAAAATGAGAGGATAAAAATACCATATCAAAGCATTTATGGTTTTGTGCCTGAATGATACAGGGAGAGGTGATGCTGTGTTTTCCAGCCATTCTACTTTGAACATCTGCTAGTTTTACACTTGCACAAAGATGTACCAATGCTTGAATCATGTTGGCATCCTTAAGAAAGAAAGTAGTGTTTGACCTCCTAAAAGTGATAAAATCTGGTGTTTGAAACAGACACAGACTTCAGGGTGGTGTTATGAGTGTATTTCCTGCTTCCTTAGTCTGACTGGAGAATGAAAAAGAGAAAAGAAAAATTGTAGGTCACTTTCTCAGTCTTACCCTAAATACCAAGACTGGAGGAAGCAGCCACCCCGCAGGGGTGAGGGTAGTTTTAGGAAAGGTGACTATCAGCCTCTTGGAAGACATTTGAATACAGCTTCTTTGTGCCCTCGGTTCCATTTCTGCCTTCTTCACGATGGATCCTGGGTACCCACGCTGCAGGGATCAGCTCAGCAGAAAGCGCCCCGTGGGTGCAGACGTGCCCCCATCAGTTAGCTCTGACGGGTGGTGGCTCCAGGTCCTCATGGTCCCCGGACAGGTTTGGCAGAACCTGCTTCCCACTGCCACTGCCCAGCTGCTGTGGTGCTGTTGCCGAGTCCCTGTCCTCATCTCACGGCCTCTTCTATTACTCTCTAACTTCTTTGTAAACCCTCCTAGTGCTCCCCTGAGCAGAATGGGAATTTTAAATGGCAGGAGGGAAGAGAACAAAACACCTCTTCCTCCTATTCCAGAAAAACCCTACTGTCGATGGCACTTTTTTTTTTTTTTTTTAAGCCTGTCTCTCCCTTTTCCCTTCTTTCCCAAAAATATGTTTCACAGTCAGTTTGTGAAAACTAGTGTGAGCTGCGGCAGCCTCCCATCCGTGGCCTTCCATCTGTAGCTCAGTCTGTGTTACGTGCCGTATATTTAGAACGCCTAAATTTGTAGAGCTACGTGTGCTATTTCAGGAGGAGCTGGAAAGTCAGATGGAAGAGTAAGGCTATTGATCAGGAACGGCTCTTGAACGGGTTGGCTCTTAGCCTCGAGTCCCAGAAGTTAGAGATATTTTGGGGACATCGAGACAACAGATGGTCTGCAAAGGCAGCTGGCCCATGTGGTAATGAGCCCATGGAGGCAACTGGTCATTTTCTGAGCTTGGAGCAGACTTTCCACTAATGTTTGTGCCATTCAAGTTGTGGCCAGAGGCTTCGGTTAGAACTTGTAGGCCCCGGACGTGTATAAATGAATCATCAGAAATGGATAGACGGCCGCTCAGCCTGGCTTCCCAAGTGAAAGGTTCCTAACAAAAAGATGGAGAGAGTTTTTGTTTTGTTTTGTTTTGTTTTGTTTTGTTTTTAAAGTAGGAGATGCTCAACTGTGTTTCATAGGGTTAGGGAAGGATGTCATTGTCAAGGGAGCCAGCGAAAATACAAGACAGGACTCTTGATGGTGCAGATCCCGCACACTCTTCTTTCATAGCCATCATTTCCCATGATGCAAAGCTTTCTGGGTCCCCCCATTAGATTGAGATGAGGGACCATTTCTCATATCACTTTGTAGCCTGACACGAAACAGTGGGCCTGGTACATACATGATAAATGTTTGTCGAATGAATACATGAATTCACAGAGGCTGTAGGGACAAGAGCACAGGTAGAGAGATTGATCTTTCCCAGGAGGAAAGAAAAGGATTCCTTTGAGACCTAAGGAAAGAATAGCTCTGCAGAATGATGGGTAAATTTTTGTTGAGTTGATTTTTCCTCAGAGAGAGAAAGACTAGGAATTTAAGGTCTAAACATACAAAAATAACCCCTGTCTAGTGAATAAGTGTTTGACAGTGATGATTTGATATGACACTTTTATTCTTCCATGTCTCTGTTTCTCGATTTGAGTCTTTAAGGCAGAAAGCTATCTTAATTGTGCATTTGCCATTCCTATTTTAGTAATATCCTGTTCCCTCTCACTTGGTCTATCTTCCTTCCAAGGGCACCATCTTCCCACTGCAATTCACACCACACTCTGCCGTTCACCTGTCTTTGGTGACCTGGCTTTTCCATCTCTCATCTCTATACTGTACCTGTAGGCGATACATCTCCTGCCCTTTACACAGAGGCCATTATTTCTTCCTGGCCATGCACAATCATAACTGCTTAACATAATTTTTCAACAATCTCAGCTCTGTGTAAAATGAGAACCTTCCAGTTCTGCTGTGACTTGTGGGCAAGTAAAAGGTTCTCAACCCAATGCCACTGTGTTACGTGGGGATTTCCCACACATCCAACAAGTAATTCTCTGACACCAGCTGGGTCTCCTAAGTTCCACCCAATTCTGACACACTCTGCCTACAGTTAGCATCAGCTCTCACAGGGTACGGTCTCAGTCCCACAAGACTGTCCTCCCCACCATTTCAGGATGTCGGGCGCAAGCTCAGATTGTCTACTGTACTTCTCACTGACCAGCTATCGATTGGAGAACCTGTCCTTTGGTCTGATTAATTTGCTAGAGTAGCTCACAGAACTCAGAAAAACATTGTATTCTGGATTGTGGGCTTACTATGAAAGGATAAAGTATAAAGTATATGGATGAACATCAGATAGAAGAGATGCACAGGGTGAGGTGTGTGGGAAGGAGGGCGGAGCTTCCTTGCCCTCTCTGAGCACGCCACTTTCCCTGCATCTCCCAACCCGGAAGCGCCCTGACCACCACGCATATTTTGGGAATTGTTATGGAGGCTTCTTTGCGTAGACACAGTCAATCACTAGTACATTTTCAGCCTTTTTCTCTTCTCAAGACAGTGGAGGCAAGTTGAAAATTCCAACTTTCTAATCATGGCTTGGTCTTCGGTGACCAGCTCTCATCCAGGAGCTCATCCAGAGTCACCTCATTAAAACAAAAGACTCTCCTATCACCTAGGAATTTAAGAGACTTTCAGGAGTCCTGGGTCAGAAAGATCAAAGACCAAGACCAATTAGTAAGACAAAAGATGCTCCCAGTGCTGTTCTCACTTAGGGAATTATAAGGACCTTAGGGGCTCTGTGCCAGGAACCAGGGACAGAGACCAATACAGTACATAGATTTTTCTATTCTCTAACCATTTATCAGACAATCCTGTCCCCTCTCTTGTAAGTTTGGCTTTGAAGTCGAGCTACTTGATTTAAATCTCAGCAGAAGAATTTTTTTAAATTTTAATTTAATTTTTCTCAGTGCTCTAAGATTCACTATTGATGCACTACCCCCAGTTCTCCATGCAGTACATGCCCTCCTCAACATCCACCACCAGGCTCACTCATCTCCCCACCCCCACCCAAACCCCTCAGTTTGCTACTCAGAGTCCACAGTCTCTCATGGTTTGTCTCCCGCTCCGATTTCCCCCATCTCACTTCTCTCCATCTCCCAATGTCCTCCATGTTATCCCTTATGCTCCACAAGTAAGTGAAACCATATGATAATGGACTCTGCTTGACTTATTTCATTCAGCATAATCTCCTTCAGTCCTGTCCATGCTGATACAAATGTTGGGTATTCCTCCTTTCTGATGGCGGCCTAATATTCCATATATGAACCATATCTTCTTTATCCATTCGTCTGTTGAAAGGCGTCTTGGCTCTTTCCACAGTTTGGCGACTGTGGAGGTATTTAATTGTGTCATGTAGATAGGTGCTTAGCCCCTCCCTGTCTCAATTTCTCACATCTGTGAAATAAACATTATTAATACCTCCTAGGGTTTTGCAAGGAATATATGGATTAACACACATAATACACTCATTTTAAGAACAGGGCCTGGCACAGTGAATGTTCATAATTATGACTCCTCTTTCTGTTATTTCTTGGTAGGCCTCCAGAAAGCATTTTTATAGCCCCAGAAATTTTTTACACTCTTTCCCTGTATCCTCGTACCCTTTTGAGTTGAGGTTGATTTTCTCTAAGACACCATCGAGACAGCAGTGGGTTCATTTCCCTTTCTTGATTCATCTCCAAAGTCTCATGTGATGTAAACAAAATTTAAAGTTTCTCAGTGAAGACATTTTGAGCCATTCTCTTCACAAAGTTAGAATTCTGATCTAACCCAGTACTCGTGTTCTGGGTATCGGGAGTCATACTGGAGATGTCTGTAGGACGTTAATCATAGTTTCTGCGCAGACAGTATCTGTTGATGTGAGAAACTGTCTCTTGGGAAGTGTATGATAGGGAGATTTTGGATCTAGGGTGTATATTAATGTATGCTCACATTTATTTCATCATATTTTGAAATGTGAGTTTTCTTCTTTATCCTTTCTTTCTCTGAGCTGCTGTGTTCCAGTCTAAAACACGAAGCCTGCTTTGGCTAGAAAGCTCAGTGATTTCAGGGTCCCTCCAGTGTTTTTCTAATTAGAATCCTATTAGGGGACGGATGGCATGGGACGGAGCCGCAGCTGGTGTGTACAGACATGTTCTATGTGGAGAGCTGCCCTGAACACAGGCGTGTACCGGGTCCCTTAGCCGAAGCTACAGACACACTTGTTTGGGCTGTGACTTCTCGCCTGTTGGGGTGTGTGAACAGCTGAGTCTTTCAAAGCCTGACCATTTTTCTTTTCTGGTTTTCACCCATTGTTTTTGTTGACTTTTCGTTCATCATGTTAATTGCTATTAAATTCCAGTTTCTTTAACCCAGGGCTTGTTTTGCCCTCTGCACCCAGTGCTAAGACTCCACCACAGGCCTGGCACGTGATGGCCTCGTCCTTGACTGTGGCCTGTGCTGTTTGGATTTGGAATCAGCTTGACTAAGCCAGAGCAGCAGTAAGCAAAGGAAGTCATCCTTTTACTTCCGGATACAGTAGCTACAGTTGGGAGGTGAAATGCTCCTCTCTTCCGGGTATTGGTTGGAGTGAAATCATTTGTCTTTATAAAGCAATACTGTATTTTAAGATGTAGTTTCTTCATAGTGCTTTTCAAATATTAACATGATAGATGAGTCTCTGGGGCAGAACATGAGTAAATGTTAAAGCATAAGCTTTCAGGAATAAAATTTAAGTTCTTTAGAGTTGTCAGCCTGAGAAAGAATTGAGGTAATTGTTCAGAAGGAAAACATCACATGAAAGCATGAGTTAACATCTGAATGTGGGTTGTTAACTTTCTTCCCCAAATATAATAGTTTAAGGTGTACTCTTTGCCTTGGCTTCCTAAGAGGGTGTATAGTAAATCCCAAGACCCATTCCCATAGGCATTAACTAGTAGATAGTCTTTTTAGTTCCCATTCATTCAACAACCACATGGAACATCCACCATGTGTCAGGTGTGCCCCTGGCATTGGAGATCCAGAAGTGAACACCCAGACAAAAAGCGAGGCTCATGGAGTTTACGTTCCAGTTGGGGAAGAGACATAATCCTACATAAGCAAATTATATAGTAGGAGAAAAGATAATTTCCTTTATATGGGAAAAATGAAGGAGTTTAAGGACAGCGGGGGCTGCTGGGGGGAATTCTACCATCTTAAGATAAATTCACCCTTGTTGAGAAGGCGACGTCTGAACAGAGACCTGAAGAAGGTGAGGGAGCAAGTCATTCATACATCTGGAGAAAGAGAATTCCAGAGGGAAGCGACAGCTGGCTCACTGGCTCTGGACAGTGCCCTGCTTGTGTGCGGGAGGAACGTACGAGAGGCATGGGATAAGGGGGAGGGAGGGGAAGAGGTGCAGTGGGGGGCAGCTGTGGGGACAAATCATGTGGGCCACTTACCGTCCGTGAAATGGGAAGACCCTGACTAGTTTTTTTTTTTTTTAATTAACTTATATTATTTGTTTCAGGGGTACAGGCCCGTGATTCATCAGTCTTACATAATTCACAGCACTCACCTTAGCACATACCCTCCCCAATATCCATAACCCAGCCACCCCTCTCTCACCCTCCCCTCTAGCAACCCTCATTTTGTTTCCTGAGATTGAGTCTCTTACGGTTTCTCTCCCTCTCTGGTTTCATCTTGTTTCATTTTCCCCTCCCTTCCCCTATAATACTCTGTCTTGTTTCTCAAATTCCGCATATCAGTGAGGTCATATGGTATTTGTATTTCATTGACTTCTTTCACTTAGCATAGTACCCTCTAGTTCCAACCGTGTTGTTGCAAATGGCAAGATTTCTTTTTTATGGCTGCATAATATTCCATTAAATATATAGACCACATCTTCTTTATTCATTCATCTGTTGATGGACGTCTAAGCTCTTTCCATAGTTTGGCTATTGTGGACATTGCTGCTAAACATTGAGACCCTGGCTAGTTTTAAGCAGAAAGGTCACATGATCTGACTTAAGTTTTAAAGGGATTATTTGGGATGCTGTGTTGAGAGTAAGCTGTGGGGAGGCAGGGTGGAAACAAGGGAACCTTTAGGTGTTCTCACAGTACGAGGCAGCAACCAGGATGGTTGTGGCTTGGCCCAGGGTAGTGATAATGGAGGTGATCAGCAGTGATCAGATTCTGGGCATATTTTGAAGGTAGAACCATTATGGTTGCCAGTGTATTGATGAGAGAAAGAGAGGAGTCAGAGATGACCGGGAATTTAGCCTGAACAATTAGAAGGGGGCATTGCTTTAAATGGAGATGGGAAGTCTCTGAGCGGAGCATGTGCATGTGTGCCCGTGTCTGTATGCGCGTGCATGTGTTTTTGTGTGGGGGGGAAGTTGTAGATGTCTAAATTGCATGAAAATTATTTAAAAGGTACACTGACAATAGATTCCTAAAAAACATATATATAATACATTGAAAATATATATATATATATTCATTTCATTCACTCAGTAATTGATAAGTACTTATGAGTTGGGCACTGACACAAGAATGAAAGTTTCCCTAGTCTAGATGGGCAGCCAAGTGAGCAGGTGATCAGTGACAGTGGTGAGGTGCTATTTTGGATCACAGAGATTATGCATGTACCACGTGGGAGCGAGCACTTAGGAAGGAAAGACATCAAGCCCACTCTTGTAGATTGTAGAGAGGATGGGTTCCCAGGGGAGGATACTCTATGCTGAAGTCTTCAGGGAGGAGAGGGAGCTGGAGAAGGAGGGGAACAGGCAGGATGGAGATGGGGGTTTGGGCCCAGAGTGGCAGTGTGCAAAGTCCTAATAAGGGCACCAGAGCCTGGTGAATTGGGACTGCTATCCGTTTTGACTGGGGCTTTGAGTTCAGGGTCAAGGTGTGTTTCGAGGAGGCTGGGGATATCACTGAAAACCAGATGACAAATTGTTTTCGTTTTCCATGCCCTGGATGCCACCAGGGAGGCACTGAAGGGCGCCAAGTAGAAGGGTGATACTATCAGAATGGGGAAATGCTGCTTTGGCTGCTCTGTGGTGAATGACGTGTAGGGACTCTGCCCAGGGGTCAGAGATCTATTGTAGTGATTTGGGGCTGCAATGACACTAGCCTGATCTGTAGTAGCAGAAGTAGGGATAAGAGAACTGGGCAGTTCCAGAGATAATAGCTGACATTTGTATAAAGCTCATCATGTACCAGGCATGGCGTGGAGAAGGATGGAAGGATGAACCTCAGATTCATGCAGCTCATTTGACACTGGTTTCATCACTGCCCCTCTGGAGGGGATGAGCGGGGTGCAGGGGAGATGATCACATCAATTCTGGTGGGTGATCGTGAGGTGTCTCTGGGATGCAGAAGGGGAGAGGCTGAGACCGTTAGAATATGCATTTGGAGTCAAGACAGAAATCAAGTGTAGAGTTGGAGCTGGGACTTGTTAGGCGTTGATGCAAATTTAAACTGGAGAAATGGATGAGGTCTCTGGTGGTGATGTTTGAGTAGAGAGAGACCTGAAATCAAAACTCTGGGGACCACCCACAGTTGCATGATGAGCAGAGGAATGATGCTTTGTGGGACTAAAGAGGAAGTTGGCAGGGAAGTAGACAGGATACCAGAAGAATGTGGTACCATGAAAGCCAAGGGAAGAAAATTTCAGATGGAGAGAGTGAGTATTCGCTTTGAATACTGGTGAGAGGGAGAGCAGTATAAAGGCTTGGAGTTTCTGTTGGATTTAGCTGTAAGGAGTCATCGATGACCTCTATTGGTGAGAACATTTTTAGTGGTATATCAGGGCAGAAATCCGATAGGAAAGGAAGTGGGTTGAGGAAAAGGAAGGAGAGGAAGCGGAGTCCTTGGGTATAGACTCTGGGTATAGACTGTTGCTCTGTACAAGAGGATAGCCACTAATCATATATGGCTACTTAAAATTAAAATTATATGAAATTTAAAATTCAGTTCCTCACTTTCACTAGCCACATTTCATGTGCCCAATAACCATTTGACAGCACAGATTAAGAGCATTTGTGTCATCACAGCAAAGTCTGTCTGACAGTGCTGTTCTAGATGCTGAGCATGGGGGGCTCCTGGGTGGCCCATTTGGTTCTGCATCTGCCTTCAGCTCAGGTCATGATTCCAGGGTCCTGGGATCAAGCCCCACATGGAGTTCCCTGCTCCACGGAGAACCTGCTTCTCCGTCTCCCTCTGCCTGTCTCTCAGCCTACTTGTGCTCTATCTCTCTGTCAAATAAATAAATAAAATCTTTTAAAAAACACTATTAAAAAATAGATGCTGAGCAGTGAAGGAGAGAAAGAAATAGAACAGTAACTATTCTGAGCAGTGAAGGAGAGAAAGAAATAGAACAGTAACTATTCTAACTATTCACAGTAACATGTCTGTGTATACAGGGGTACATGTGTGTGTTTATGAGTATGTGTGTGCATGTGTATTTAATATAAATATAAATATAAAATATTTAGAATTGGTAGAAGAGCTCATGTAAGATCCCTTCCACTCCCACCAGCATTTTTTTTTTTACCCTTAAAGAATTATTTTGAATACTTCTAGGTATGTTAAAAAAAATTTACCTAGGAAGAGAAAATACTGTTTGGTCCCTGTATCTCCATAATTTTTAGCTTGGCACATAAAGTGGGGTTTGCTGATGTTTGCTGATAAATTCTCGGTTGCTATTGGAGCACCAGTGTTCTAGTGATGTAATACATCCCATAATCACATAGCAGACCCGAGCTGAGTGCTTTCTGTGCTCCAGCAACTGTGCTGGGTTTGCAGACATAGAAATGAATTTTGACTAAGAATGTACTTGTGTCCCCAGTTGTGTACTCTCTTTCCCCAGAGGGGTTCTGAAGCCCACTTGTGCGCTGCCCTGTGCTGTTATTTGGAAGTTGGGGGCAGGGGGAGGTTAAGATAGTCCTGCTGAAGTCCTTGGGCTGGGTAGTTAGCTAGAGGTCTGTGACTTTGCATCCCCTGCTACATTGCAAACCTCAAGGTCACACCTGTCCGCATATGTTTACTGAGCTCCTGCTAATGCCCTCCCCATTTGTTAGGCTGGGGATGTAGTAAAAATTTTAAAATAAGATTAAATCCCTATTCTCGTTGGGGAAGTGAGACACTCTAACCACAAAAAGCTAAAAACAGAACAGTGTGATCAGTAGGGTGGCGGCAGCTCAGGAGGGTGAACGTCCAGAGTGCAAAGGGGCCCTTCAGCAAGGCTGCGTAGGAGTGAGAGGTGATTGTAAGAGTCATTGTGATTTTATGAGCCACAGAATATGCCGCATTATAAGGCTAGTGTCTGGTTAATGACAGCCTTTCAGATTTGGAAGAAGAAGTTTACCTTGTTCCCAGCCATGGGAACCAGGTGAGGGCCTTGTGCAGGGAAATGACCCGACGTTAGTGGAACCTGCCAGGTGAGCAGACCAGGAATGTGTCACTAGCGAGCACGCGAGACCCAGAGCAGCAGAGCGTGCGGGTGGGAGGCACTGCTCCTGCCTGCACTTGACTCTGTGTGAAAACTTCCATGCAGTCATTGAGGAGAAATAAAAATTCTTCCTTTTCCCTGCCAGTGCGATCAGCACCTCTCCTGGTCGCACAGTTAAGCCACTGCTGGGGTAGCCTTGGTGGGAATGGGACACAAGAAGAGAGAAGAGCCCTTGTTGATACTCATTCTTCTCCTCAGTGCTGGACACCAGACCTCTACTCACTCAGAGAGTCCAAGATGCCCAGGGATGCTATGGCGTCTGTGCTCTTGGCTGGGTTTGTATAAAATACACTACTTGTTCACTTACCAGAATTTCACCTGAAATAGGCATTGCTGTAGTTATTTATAACTCAAACTTAGGAAAAGAAGCCTACCAGATTGAGAAATGGGCCTTGAAGGCTCTGCCACAAAGAGGTATCGCATCCCATTGTTTCTGTCACACCTGTGTGCAAGGAGGATCCTGAGGAGAGGCCTCAGTGTGATGCACGGAGAGGAATCTTTTTGCTTAGTTAGAACAGCACTTCTTATGCCTTTGAGCTGTATTTTGTGGGGCACCAGTTTTCTTTCTAAGCCTCAGTTACTAGGAGAAGAAGAAATCCAGCTGTTTCAAATTATTGACATTGATAAAACCACAGACCAGCCTGCATGGCTCCTGGACTACTGGTCTCCAAATGACACTTTGAGAACCCTGGCTCTCAATGTGGGTTGAGTCTACCAGTCCTTAGAGACTTTCATCATGGTCTACTCGGAGAATAAACTCTTCAACAAAGGAAGACAGTCTAGAGTCCTTTATAGCTGTGGCAGCCAAGGTGCCTTGTGCTGTGTCAGTGACAGCTGTGATGACTGCTATATTTTGTGGAATGGATGGGGCCCTCGACCTAGAAGACAGTTTTTACACAAGTTGTACAGACAGGACCCTGTCCTGACGTGTATTTTCACTTATCTCTTCCTAGTTTTATCTGCACATCATAACAACCCCAAACCCCATCTTATGAAGCAGTCATTCCTCAGACCACTTACCCTTTGGTCTACACTTTGTGTTCTGTTCTTTAACACCATCAAATAAGCCATTCTCCACGAAATATTGTGCTACCAATATTTCCTCTCCACACTCTCCTCATAGAAGCGTCCACCATCCAAATACTAGTGATCTAAAATGGATTTTATTTTATTGAGATTTTATTTCTTTGACAGAGAAAGATACAGCGAGAGAGGGAACACAAATGGGGAGTGGGAGAAGGAGAAGCAGGCTTCCCGTTGAGCAGGGAGCCTGATGTGGGGCTCGATCCCAGGACACTGGGATCATGACCTGAGCTGAAGGCAGACGCTTAACAAATGAACCACCCAGGTGGCCCTAAAATGCATTTTATATAACAGGGAAAACCAGGGTTTCTCAAGATCATCATGGGTCCTCTTGTGGCAAAGATGCACAATGGACTTAAAGGTCCCTTTAAGGAGAAGCAGGTGCAGAGGGCTGGAAGCTCTTCTTGATTTGTGTGTTGTTTGCTGCTGTTTCATTTGACTATTAAGCCTTCAAGTGATAAAAACCTCTATCACATTAGGTCTCCGCAACATTAATGCTCCTTTACTGATGCAGTTTAGAGTACTAGAGCAGTTCAGTGGTGGAGAAAGGGGAGGCATTACTTCTGTCATTACTCAGCTCCTAGAATCACTCTAAAGAGTACCAGTGCCCCGTGACTGCCTGAGGTTGACTTTGCCTCCATTTGGGAATCACAAGATTGGGGAAGCATTAAAGTTCTGTTCCCTAAAGCAGTGTTTTTTAACCTTGGCTGCACATTACATTCTCTTGGTGGGGAGAGGGGGCTGCACTGCAGACTCATTGAGAGTCTCTTGAGGGGGGACCCGGGCAACAGTATTTTTAAAGCTCCCGGGGTGATTCCAGTGTGCCACCCAAGTTGGGAGTCCCTGATTTAAAGGACTCATCAGATCTAGAGCTGGAGGCACCTGGCTCTGGAGCCTGTCCTCCCGGCTTGTGCCTCCTAGTCTCCACAGTGAGAAAGGCAACGCTGATTCATTCATTAAACAGATATTTGCTGAGCACCTAGAATGTGCTAGGCGCTGCTCTAGGGTGTCCAAGCACACTGACTCGTACTTTCACCGTTATGAATGAGGGGTGGCTTTAACAAGTAATAGACCTGTGTATCATGCTCAGAAAAATAACTTAAAATTGACTGTCTCCAAATAATTATTCTTGATAGATGTTCTGGAATACCATCTCTTCTGTATCTAACTCGTGCTTATACAACAAGTTAACTATTTAGCTGAATTTTTTTTTTTTAATCTTCTTTGAGATTCCCTTTTTGACCCATGGATTATTTAGATGCATGTTATTTAATTTCCAAGTGTTTAAAGATTTTCTTGTCTTTCTGTTACTGATTTCTACTTTGAATCCATTATGAGCAGAGAGTGTACTCTGTATAATTTCAATTCTTTTCACATTGTTGATTTGTCTTATGGTTCACAATATAGTCTGTCTTGTTGGATGTCCCATGGGGGCTTGAAAAATTATGTGTACTATTGGGTGGAAGATTCAATCTAAGGGAATGAGATCCTGTTGGTTGATTGTGCCGGTCACATCTTCTGTTTCTTCCAGATTTTATGTCCAGTATTTTTATTTGTTGCTGACAAGGGGATTGCAGTTCCCAACTCTAACTGTAGAATTGTCTGTTTCTCCTTTCGGCTTTATCAGTTTTTCTTCTCTACCTTTTGGCTCCTCCTGTCTTCGTGGTGAATTGAACTTCTTATCGTTTGGTGAGGTCCTTCTTTGTCTCTGTAACTTTCTTCATTCTAAAGTCTACCTTATCTTACACAGCCACTCCTTTTTTTATGAATGTTTGTAGGATATATCTTTCCCCATCCTTTTTCCTTCAAGTTACTGAATTTGAAGTGAGTTTTTTGTAAAAAGCCTATAGTTGTGCTGTATTTGTTTCTTAACCCCTCTGCCAATCTCCTCTTGTAACTGGCATATTTAAACTACTTACACTAAAGGCAATTAATTGATATGTTAGAGTTTATATCTCTCAAGTTAACAATTTACATAACCAGCCATGGTTTTATGTTAGTGAGTTCACTAAGAGATTAAATTCAAAATAGCTATCAGAGGGTATTTAACTAAGAGGCCTATTCTTATTTGTGTGATTTAATAGCCAAAGTAAGAGCTGATAGTCACTTGAAAGGCTTCCTCAGCTAAAACACTGTGGCCATGCTGTAGTGCATGGGGCTTGGAGATCTCAGCTGCCCATTTGTCCACATATTTCGTGGCCCCAGAACTTTCTTCTGCAGAAAATTTTAGTCCTACGTGGGGGACTCCCGTCTGTCCAGCTCCATGCTGAGATTGAGTGGCCTTCTGCTCTGGTGCTTGCCTGGTGAGTCATAAGAGGATGTCCGTAGTACCATGAGCACAGGCACTGAGAATGTCTGCATGCGCCCTTAATGAGCAACAGAGCCCATTTGCATATTTACGTGTTGTGATCAGTTACTCAGTTACTTAGTTCCAGGGGTAATGTGTATTACTGCTGCAATACACATTACCCCACCGTTTACTGGCTGGAGGTCATCCTTTCCATGTCCTGACAGACTGTGTGGGTCAGGGATTCAGAGAGGACGCAGTGGGGATGGCTTGTTCTGTCCCAGCATGTTTGGGGCCCCGTCTGGGAAGGCTGGAAAGCTGGGGCTGACAGGGAGGGGCTCAAATCATCTGGATGCTCATCCACTCACAGATGTGGCAGTGGGGCTGTGACGACAGGAGGAGCAAGACTGCTACCTGGATTGCATGCTTGTCCCTGCCACGTGGCTTCTTCACAGGGCGGCGACCTCAGGGTAGTTTCACTTCTCACGTGGCTGCCTGGGCTCCCAGAGAAAGTGTTCCAGCAAAGTTGAGACCATATCGTTTCACTGTCCTCTCTTAGGCAAAGCAGTCACCCACTCCTATTTAAGGCAGTGAGATAGGGGAGCAGAGACCAGCAGATAACTTGGTGGTCATGACTTACTTGAGGAAAATATTGAAGTATTCCCCATATAGGTTATTATCTATTTTTATAGTTTCTCTAAGTTAAAAAAAAATTCCTTATATGAAACCATCACCTGAAAACTGCGTACCTAATAGACCACATATTTTGCTTTCCTCCATAGGAAGGTTGTTTTAGAGAGAGAGAACACACATGTGCCAGCAAACAAGGGGGGAGGGCCAGAGGAAGAGGGAGAGAGAGAATCTTAGCATGGTGGGGCTCGGTCTCACGACCCTGAGATCATGACCTGAGGTGAAACCAAGAGTCGGACACTTAACGGACTGAGCCACCCAGGTGCCCCCGCTATGCAGTTGTTCCTCTGCTTCAATAAGTAATACATCATTGGTCTTACGATGTCACTAAATTTGCTATAGGAATTTTATAGAAGCAGTAGCTCTCTTAATCCTAAGGTTATAATTTGTGTTTCTTCTACTTTTTTGTTATTTCATGGGCACAGTGAATCGTGTATTATTTAGCGCCTGTGTTGCATAGTTGGGGAAACTGAAGCTTTGAGCACTGACCTTATCCAAAGTCATAGGGAAAGTTAATGGTTGAATGGAATTAAAATTCAGGTCTGTCTCTCTCCTGGGCCAGATTATCTCTGTAGAACTTTTCCCTGGCTTTGTTATCAAGTGTCACTTTACGACTTGCTACCTCACAAGGCTCTCACATGACCACAATGTGGCTTGGCATTCTGAGCAGATAGTTATATTAAAAAGGATGGCTCTCTTGGGTTGACGTACCTCATAGCTCCCAATAGTCGATATTAAAGTTGTTTCTTAATGTGCTTTTCATCCCAACAGAAAAACACTTTTTACTCTCTCAACATGTTGATTTTACTCTCTCATTACATGTGTTCATCCCTTGGTGATCAAATTGAGGTGTGTGTCTGAATGATGTGGAGGAAAGTGCGACTGAAGCTAATCTCAAGGGGTCGGAGGCGTTTCTTCTGAACTTTATACTGCTTAGAACATACTTTTCTGTTTGATTCAGATTGTTATATTTTTGTTATAGTGATTGTCCAAAAAAAAAAAACATAAAAGAAAATCCACAAACCAATAGCAACACAAAACCCAAAAATCTGTGTCGGTGGCAAACAGGAAGTCCTGAGCAGGACTCACAAGGCCACCGTGATTTGGAACCTGCCTGGCCCTTGAGCTTCCTGTCTTGCCGTGTTCTTCACCGAGCCCCTCTCTTAGCCTTACTGAACTTGGGTGCTTTTCTGAATGGACCTATTCTTCCCCTGTACTGCCGCACACTATTGTATATGCTGGTCAGGTTGCCCACAGAGTCCTCATGCACCCCATACCGAGTCCGCCCCCACCAGAGCCCCCTCCCCCACGTTGCTCAGGTACCTGCCTCTGGGCGGCTCTCCCCAAGTTCCCCCCCAGTAGAAGCTGAGGTCTCTCACCAGCACCCCTGGCCCTAGCCACAGTGCTACATCTACTCATGCCTGTTTCAGTGCTCTTTGGGGGGGCAGATCCATGTTGTATTCATCAGTTTTGGTTTTACTCATCTGGTCTGTTCCCAAAAACTGCAGGTGCTTTTTGAGGGATTGTTGAGTGAATGACTGACTGGATTAATGGGTTCACGGTAGCATATCCTATTATTCACTGTCATCTTAGCTTTACTTACTGTCCTTGTGGCCCTGGAATGTTTGCAGGAAATGATCCATTTTGTAGATTTCCTTTAAAATATTGCCAAGGTTTGGGCCATAGCTCCAAACTTTGTATTATGAAGTAGATGTTCTAAGACCAAAAAAAAAGGATTCAGGTTTAAGATTGTGCTTTTTATGCTGATTCTCCAGGTGGGCATGGGGATCGGTTCCTCTTCCTTTTTGTGACCAGCCTGGAAGCATCAGAGATAAGGATCCGTCCTTGTCATAGGATGTGTTTAGTGGAGCTAGCTCTTCTCCCATCAGAAACTCCATTGACTGGAACTGTCATTATTTATAATAATGGCTAATTCTTCATTTTTTACTCTCTAACTTTTGTCCTGGTTTGGGGTACAACAGTGGTTCCCAAAAGTCCTCAGACCTAATTTAACAGGTCTGGTGTAGGGCCCAGGAATCTGTCTTTTCTAAAGGTTACCAGCTCCTGCTTGCAAGGAGATATACAAGTCATTTAATGTCTCTTATGGTGGAAAATTGTGACCTATATTCTGGGTTTTCTGATTCTTTCCTAGCTCTTCAGCTTGGTGTGGTTTATATGTAGATCAGAGGTTCCACAGAAATATACATATTTTCCCTCAGATGGCCAGTGATTTGCTCTTCTAGCCTATTTGTAAAGCCAAGATGAGTTTTTAACCACTAATTACATGAGTTAGTCAAATAAAATAAATGCTTTTATGTAAGATCCAACTAATGATTTTCCTTGAAGCACAAAGCAGTTGTTGTTGATGATTTGAGCATAGCCTGTGGTTCAATTTTAGGAGGTAGGAACCCTGTGTCATTAAATACCTTGTTTAAAGTGGCACAAAGTGTGCAGTGAAGCCAGAGTTGGGCCGCAAGTCTCTGGCGTAGGTCTTGGCCAAGTGCAGAAGCTGTCAACAAAGCCAGAAGACTGGGTGTGTCTGGCAGAGAGAGGGAGGCTGTTCTGATTATGTCAGTGTTGGGCGGGGGTGCCCATGTGATATGGTGCAGGATTTGTTAACCAGTACGGTTATGAGGGGATGGTATAGTCAGACAGAAGGTCATGATATCTGGTAAAGGGCTATTTGGGATCAATGGTTTGAAAATTCCAGCTGAGACAATGAATTAGAAATGGAGTTCTCAAGCAACATCTAAAAAAAAATTCTACTGCAATATTGCTCAAAATCTCCTGGACTTAAGTATTATATATGCTAATTTGCATATTACCAGGCTTTTTACCAGAGTATTCGAGAATCCTCATATCTCTGGATCCACGATGATGACTTTTAAAAATGAGGGTCTGGATTCAGCTTCCAAACATACGGAATGCCGGTGTAGTACAGCAAGAGGAAGTCCTGTCCCAGAGCTCTGACCTGTCGGACCAAGGGCAGGAGTTCATTAAATGGCTAATGGAGCAAACTAGGAGACATAATAATTACAGAAGTAATAACAGTTACTAGGATTATTGCTATTGCTGACATCGCTGAGGACTTCCCATGTACCAGGCGTGTACTAATTTATGTAATCTTTACAATAGCCCCGTGAAGACGTCACTATTACTTTTATCCCTTTTCTTAAAGATGAAGAAGTTGTTGTCCATGAATGAATTGATAATATATTAAGTTTCAACTATGAGTTTTAAGATCGACTTTCCTGATACACTTTGGAAAGTTAATGATGAGCTTTCTGAAGTGATCTCTGTTGATGTTTTTCTGTCCTTGAAAGTCGGTCTTGAGAAGAAAGGAAGAGCAAAGGAGAAAGAACTACAAACACCCTTTTGATGGTCAAGTTAAGTTACCTGTAAAGAGATTTACCATGACAGGCTCTAAAATGCAGTCGTCTCGCCCGTCATCAGCCCGCGTACCATTTGTAACCTTGAGCATGTTCCTCATTTAACTGCTATGAAGGTCTCAGTTCACCCATCTGTAAATGGAAATGGGTAACTGGCTTACCTCGCGGAAAGACTGTTTTAGCTTAAGGGGAAGGTTCTGAGTGTGGTTTGAGAGAGACACCTGCAGTTATGTCCTCTGTTTGGGCAGTATGTTGCATAAGTCGTTCTGTTCTGTGCAGACAAGCACAGCGGTTGGCTAGAGACAACACGGTCACACATTCCCTGCCCTTTGACCTTGTAAACTCCTGCCCCTTGCTGCTCCCTGGATCTGAAGTGATCTGCTTTCAGCTGCATTCTTCTGGTTGTACCGTCCCACCGTGTGTGAAGAGGAAGTTCCTCACGGTGGCCGCTCTGACCACCGCCCCCACCCCAGGTGTTTCTTCTGGAATCCCTACACAGCTCCCCACTGCTCTATGCCCCACTGCTGCATTGAGTCCTTTAAACTCCCTTTATCCCAGGTAGGCATCTAGGCTGTCATTTTTCACCATTGGTTTCTTGAAGTTATGGGAAGAGATGGATCTACCACATCTTCATAAGAAGCCCACAGCCCTGGAGCGCCTGGGAGGCTCAGTAGGTTAAAGCCTCTGCCTTCGGCTCAGGTCATGATCCCAGGGTCCTGGGATGGAGCTCTGCATTGGGCTCTCTGCTCAGCAGGGAGCCTGCTTCCCTTCCTCTCTCTGCCTGCCTCTCTGCCTACTTGTGATCTGTCTGTCAAATAAATAAATAAAATTAAAAAAAAAAAAAAAAGAAAGAAGGAAAGAAAGAAGTCTGCAGTCCTTGGAGAATAAGAGCTCAGGGCGAACATGAGGTGTGTGAGGTCAGGGCTCAGTGAGTGGCACACTGTGTGGTCTGACCCGCTCAAGGGCACGGAGGGAGCCGACGTGTGGCCGCTGGTTTCCAGGGCAGCGTGGGCCTCGTCCTCTCCTGCAAGAGCAAGAGCCTTGTCCTCTCCTGCAAGAGCCCTACTTCTTCATTAAACGTACGCATCATCAGAAATCCATTTCCCCCCAGGACTTCTGTTATTACTTCTGACCTTGGTCTTTCCTTTGCTTATTTGCACTCTGACCCATTCCGTGTCTTTGACCTGCCTCTCTCTAGGCTTGATGCCTCCCTCTCCAGCCTGGACTCTGTCATGTAGTCCTTCAGTCACTTACTTCCCAGCGCCCTGACCTCCTTGCCCTGCAGAGCCTGGTCCTAGATGAGTCACTCACCGTCTTTTCCGCTCCTTTGCCTGCTCTTCATGTTGTTGGAGGAAAGCCACTGAAGGTCCATACAAGCTGATATCCGTGCAAATTTATGATCTCCAGCCCAGCTGTGTTCTCTGGCCCCCCTCCCAACCCCCCAGCCTCCCTCACGAAGACTGTATCCACCCTTAATCCCCTTGTCCTCAGCCTGACCTTCCTCCCACTTCACCAAGAAGTTAAAGATATTTGTTCTCATGGATTCCTTTGGCTCCTTGCCCTGAATCTGCACCCCCGGCACCCTCGCTCTCCTGTGTCTGCCCTGTTTTGGAGAACAGGTGATGCTGCTTTGTCCAAAACCGTGTCTTTTCTGGGTGGTGATTCCCACCCACCTCTCCCTTCGTCATTCCATCCGTGCATCCTCATTGCCTGGTTCCATTTGTTCCTTCCTCTTGACGTATGAAAGGTTGTTTCTTCTTTCTATTTTTTAAAGATTTACTTATTTATTTATTTGAGAAAGAGAGGGAGAGCGCATGAGCAGGAGGGAGAGAATCTCCAGCAGACTTGGCGCTGAGCACAGAGCCTGACATGGGGCTCGATCTCATGACCTTGAGATCATGACCTGAGCTAAAACCAAGAGTTGGACGCTTAACCAGCTGTGCCACTCAGGTCCCCCTTTCCTATTTTTAAAAAATATTTTATTTATTTATTTGAAAGAGACACAGATAGTAAGAGAGAGCATGAGTGAAAAGGAGGGGGGAAGCAGGCTCCCTGCTGAGCAGTGAGCCCAGTGTGGGGCTCAATCCCAGGACCCCGGGATCATGACCTGAACCGAGGGCAGATGCTTAACCAACTGAGCCACCCAGGCACCCCCCGCTCCCTGCCCCATATATATATATATATATATATATATATATATATATTTTTTTTTTTTTTCCCCCAAGAGGCACTGTCAAGTCTAAGTTCCTCTGGCTGCTACTCTGTTGTATTTATTCCCTTCTAATTGAGCACCTTCCTTCCCACCCTCCTACCTTTCCTCGGTGTGCGCATTAGGGTTGCAGAAACAGTTCTGGCTTTCATGGTGGTGGAAATAGTACTGAATAGATGGGTAAGTAGACACATTCACATAGTGTGTGATGCAAACACTCAAACAAACGGGTAATGCGAAAGCGGTGACAGAGTGATAGGGCCGGTGGGGGTGGGGAGTGAGACCAGAGAAGGCCTCTTGAGGAGGTGGCTTTGGGCTGAGACTCACCGGCGAGAGGATCCAGCCGTGTCCAGACCTGAGGGAAAGCATCCCAGGCAGAGGGGAGAGAAAAGGCATCGGTCCTGAGGCAGCAGTCGTCACTCCACTTCAAGGAAATGAAAATCCTCGACTCTGTCCACCGCGTGCTGCCGCTTCAGCTCTCGCCATCCTTCACGTCTGGCTGCAGCCCTGACTCTTCTCTGAAGCCCACACTGGTCAGGTCACCAGTTGTCTCCTGCTTACCCTCCAGGGGGCCAGTTTCATCCTTGTTGTACTTAACCTTGGAGTCACACCTGGCACGGCCGCCATCCCTCGCTGGCTCTCGCGGGCTGCTCCTGCCTTCTGGGTCCTGCTCTCCTGGCTCCGGCCTCTCAGCCTCCTTTGTTGATCACACACGTGGCTACTGCAGGGTTGGGACACCCCAGGCCTGAGTCCTGGCCTCCCTCTTCTCTGCTCAAAGACTTCCTGGCTGCTTGGACCTTCCACATGCTGGGGACACGTACCTCTGTGTGTCAGAGGGAGGCCCGAGATTGCCTGAGCATCATCCATCCTCATACAGCTCCGGAAATCAGCACATCCTATGCTCAGCTCAAAACCCTTTTCTCTGAAACCCCCAGATTGTTTCTCGGGGTCCATAGTTTCTCATGGTTCGTCTCCCTCTCTGACTCCCCTGCTTTGGATTTCCCTCCCTTCCCCTACAGTCCTCCGTGCTTTTGCTTACGAGTGAGACCGTATGATGATTGTCTTTCTCTGCTTGACTTACTGTGTTGAGGAGGGCATGTACTGTGATGAGCTCTGGGTGTTAGACTTCACTAATGAATCATTGAACACTGCATCAAGGACTAATTATGTACTATATAGTGGCTAACAAAAAAAAAAAAAAAGAAAAGAAATCCTTGTGGTATTAAAAAAACCATTGAAATTGCTTGGGATATGAACCATCAAAGGTCCTCGGGCATTTTTAAAAAGAAGAGTAAGTGTTGGATCAATTTTGTAAGATAAGAAGACCTAAAATAAAATAATATTTAAAAACAAACAAACCAACCCTTTCCTCACCTGTGACCAGAGTCACACTGTTTCTCCCCCTCCACTACCTGCTGTCCCATTTCCTAACCACGTTTTCTTGAGTTCTTTGTGCTTCTCACCCTCTCCCTGGGTGCTGTCACAGTTCAGGCCTTTGTCCTTTCTTGCTGAATCATCGTAGTTCTCTCCTCATGGCAGTCAGATCCCAGTCCCGTGGTCCCTCCACACTCCCGCCACTGGGAGATGGTGGCACTGACATGGTCTCCCGGCTCCCCTGTGAACCACCTGCTGCACTCCCCTGAGCTCTGGGTCACCGTTTGCTCTCGTGAGGATGATCTTACGGGCCAGCATGGTGTGCCCTCCCTGACTCTCCAGCTTCGTCTCCCATCTCTGTCCCAGACCTGGCTTTGGTACCCCCAGCTTCCCTGAATTGCCTCAAGTTTGCCAAACACAACACCGTGGTTTTTATTTTATTTATTTCTTTTCTTTTTCCCCCCCAGTATCTTAGCTTATGCAGCTGTCTTTCCATAGCATGCCCTCTCTGATTATGCAGTCTTGGCAAACACCCACTCATGTTCAGTTCTGGTGAAAAACCTTCAATCAGACTGTTCCTACCCTCCTCTAGGTAGAAGACTCCCTCCTCCCTGTTCCCTCACAGCTCAGACAGACTCTCTTAGGGGCTTATCATGTCTTTACGCCAATGTTGCTTACCTATCTACCTTTCTCTCTGAGAACACAGTGATTTTATTACGTTTATTTTTGTATTTCTAATATAAAACACAATCCACAGTAAATAATAACCCATAACAAAAGTCAATGAGTATGAGAGTAACTGTGTCACATGAATACAAAGTGTGTCAGGCTGGCGGGTCCCTGGTGAGGATCCCAGCTCACTGTTGTGCTAGAATCACAACGTGGCTTAGCTTCCTCTTTATTGTCAAGTACCTGATAGCCTTCCTGAAGTGATAGGTGGGTTGTAGTTTTGTGTGTGTGTTGGGGGGGCGGGTAATGCCTCTGAAAAGAAAGTCAGCTGTTAAGAGTAGTGATGAAATAAGGACGAGCTCTAAGTAAAGTGAAGGTCTTAGAAATTTCTGATAGATTAAGGTGATAAAGTTGTCTGCATGGGTATGTAACAAGAACAGATACACACAAAATGCAATAATTAAAAGTAAGAAAAGGCAATTCATGAATTGTTTCAGCAAGGACACTGGTCAGGGCAACCATTTCTTATCAAACAAAAGAAATGGTGGGTGAGGGTTGAAAACGGTGATAAACATGTCCAGAAGCTGACGCACCATGATGAGAGTAAAGCCAAGGGGTGTACAGACATTTCCCTACCCTGGCAGTTGAGGAAAAGCCTGAGAGTGGTTACTTTTTATTGTTTTTTTGTGGGGAGAATTACTTCCATGAACATCTGAAGATTCATGGAAGTCTCAGGAGTGCCTCCTTCTCAAATGTCAAATGTCTACCATTTTCCCTGAGAAAACAGAGCTGACAACAGATGGCACTGTAACAATGTCCCGTTTATCTCACAGGGTCTGGGAGTGGGATAGTCCTTCTGAGCAGGGTTTTCTAACCGAAAACCACTGAAGCACCAAAATAGTTAAAGACTACTGTCGGGAGTAAAATCTTTCTCAGGTGTTTCTCTGTTTCTCTTCTTGAACAGAGTAAGGGGGCTCTGCTCTTACAGTGATGTCTTCAAAGATGATTTACATGGGTAGAGTGTTTTTATAGTCAGTGTCTCAGACATTTAAGTTAAGAGCAAACCACGTTCTGCCTCTCACTCACCATGCTGTCAGAAGGCCACTGTGTACTTCTGCCAACATTTCTGCCTGTTCTAGATTTCTCTTTTCCCATATACTCTTTCTTTGTGGTTAGAAATTTTTTTCATGAAAATCCCCTCTTAAAATTGACTACTTTGAATGCACTGTAGACTCTGCATTTAGGGAATTGTTATTTAATAACTGTTACAATTGTGTGTCAGCAGAAAAGAAAGATTCTACGGGTGGGTGTGAAGACTATCCGTGGATACATGAACCAAACTTTTTTTTATGACTGATTTTCTGTTATTTATTCTGACTTCTGTTTTTCATGCTTCTGCATCTTTGCCCTGCTCTGAGCAATTCATGTTGCGTATGAGAAGTGACTCCTAGGGAGTAAACCCTTGCACAGGGTACGTTCCAGTCAGTCATTAAAGAGTTTTGTGGGGGTGCCTAGGTAGCTCAGTTGGTTAAGCGACTGCCTCTGGCTCAGGTTATGATCCTGGAGTCCTGGGATGGAGTCCCACATCAGGCTCCCTGCTTAGCAGGGAGTCTGCTTCTCCCACTGACCTCTCTCCTCTCCTGCTCTCTCTCTCTCTCTAATAAATAAATAAAATCTTATAAAAAGAGAAAAGAAAAAGAGTTTCGTGAACATCGGCAGATCACAACTGACCTGTGACTCAGCGTGATCACCTGTAAAGTGACAAGGCTGGACTAGATGATCTCCAAAGTCCGTACAAGCTGGAAAGATAGTTCAGCAAAGAAAAGTTTAAAATCTCTGAAAACCAGAGTGTCCGGAGGATTGAATGGCCAACTTTGGGTTATGAACATCTTGGGAATCTTCCCAGAGGAGGAGATCAAATTTGGAAGGGACAAAAGGTGAACTGGTGGGGAAGTGTGTCTTGAGAAAGTATAAGCCCTCTTCAGAGGAGACCAGTTATTGTGGTAAAGTATATGTAACATAAATTTTACCATTTTAACTATTTTTTTAAAGTACAATTCAGTGCCATTAACCCGATTCACACTGTTGTGTAACCATCACACTACCCATTTCTAGAACTTTTTCATCATGTCAGACTGAAACTCTGTGCCCATTAAATACCAATTCCCCATTCCCTGCTCCCCCGACCCCAGGTAACCACATCTGGGGTCAGTGGTCTACTTTCTGTCTTTAGGAATTTGACTAGTCTAGCAACCACACAGTTTTTGTCCTTTTGTGTCTGGCTTATTTCACATGGCACATGTCTTTAAGATTCATTCCTGTTGTGGCATGTGTCAGAATTTCCTTCCTTTTCAAGGTTGAGTAATAATCCATTGTATGCATCTACCATGTTTCATCCATTCATCCTTTGTTGGAGTTTTGGGTTTTGCCTTCTTTTGGTATTATAAACAATGTGGGTATGAACATGTGTGTACAAGTATCTGATTGAGTCTCTGTTCTCATTTCTTTTGGGTACATACCTAGAGGAAGAACTGCTAAATCATGTGATAACTCTATGGTTAACTTTTTGAAGAATTGCCAAACCATTTTCCATACCACACTTCTGCCGCATTGCAGGAAGTTTACAGTTTCTCCAAGAGGAAGAGGAGTAGTTGTATATGCACATTATGAACCAACTTGACTGGAGCCCATCTTTCTTATGAGGCAGGGGCAAGGCCTACAGTTAGGATAATAGATTGAGGCCATAGCATGGAGAGTCTTGAAGGCCTGGCCGTGGTGTGTTGGTACTTTAGATGCTAAGGAGCTGGTGAGGGAAAAGCAGGATTAGAATGGTGCTCTCTGAATGTGAAGGGCCAAAGGATATCCTTTGCAGGATGGATTGGGCCTTGGAAGTGGGATGTGGATTGGCAGAGGATTGTAGCTAGGCTTTATGTGGAAAGGCAGGGATGAGAGTGGAGACACTTCTGCGATCAGCAGGCAGCATTGGCCACAACCTATGGACACTCATATTGAGTGAGGGTAAGGAGTGGTACCTTCTTGACATTTGGCATCTTGATTTCTGAGGTCCTGTGTGGATGACAAGATGTAGAGAGGGGGCCTGTGTCTGGTTCGTTCCTCTCCTGGTGAAGGAACAGACATTTGTAGCAGACCGTGGAGCTATATCTTGGCTGCCTGGGGGTGTCCCCACCTAGTGGGTCATCCCAGAGTAGCATAAGGTACCCTAGGATGCTTGCACAGGAAGCGGAAACACCAAACTCAAAGGAAACTTAGTGTCAGTGGAGAGAAAGAGGGCAGTTAGGGTATCTAACCCAAAATCTAAGCGAGCTCCAAAGTTTTTATTTTGATCTTTAATTTACATAATGCCTAAAAATGATGTTATCCCATGTAGAGCTGGTTTGCATCTGCTGGTGTGCACGCCAGCATTGGCTGAAAGGCCATTTCTTTCTCAGTAGGCTTCTGCCTGCCCCCTTTCTCTCGGGCTCTTTGTGTTTTCAGCACTGCAGATTTCCAGGAGGCACAGGGATCTGCGGAGGTGTTATCCTTTGTGTTACAAGCAGACCAAGAGTGCCAGTGTGCAGGTGTGGGAGGGTGTGCCTGCGGGTGTGGTGGGTGGATGGCTGGGTGTGGGTTTCAGTGGACACAGGTTGCAAGAGAGTTTTAAATAACTCACTTGAAGTGGCATTAAGAGATCTAAATCAGATTTATAAGACATAATTAACTTAATTAGGTAGAGTATGGGGAAATATGCTAAAATGCTGATGCAATAACTATTTCGAGGCATGGGATGTGGAAGATGGTGAAAAAGCAGCCGATATTGTGGTATCCGAGCTCAGCCTGGGCGCGGTGGCCTCCACAGGGATTGATGCCATGACTGGAGACCACGACCACAGCTGCCGCCTGTCCCGGCGGGCTGACCACAGAAGCAGCTCCCCGGCGTGCTTGCGAGGATCACCGTGATGAGAATTCTCACATTCCCTGCCTGGGCTTTCTCTGAGTAGATGCCCATCTCTTCAGATGGGTTCGCGTGTCTTTCTACCTATAATTTCAAATCTGTGGATTCAGATTTTTAAAAGTTAATGATTCTTAGCCTGGTGCTGAGAAAGAAAATGACTGAGTTAAAAAAAAAAAACACTCTCTGGCCTACATACGTTTTTATCTGCCCATGAAACTGTCAGCAGCCTTTCCCACATTGACTGCTGTGTGGAGAAGGTTTGCTTGCTGACACCAGACACCAGGAGCTTGGCAAGGCCCAGCCACCGGCCCCTGGCAGGCCGCTCTCCGCTGTGCGGCCTCTGTTAGCAGAAGCGACTCCTTCCTCTCTCGTCCAGCCTAATTTGGCCCCTGGAAGTTGGTGGTGTCCCCAGCTGCTGCAGACAGCATGAGAGGTGGCCCAGAGCCTCTTTCCTCAGTGAGTACTAATTGCCCAAAAGAACTAACAGATTTCGAAGGGAACCACTTCCCATTTTCAAAGAAGTCCTTTGAGCTTCCTAAGATGTGAACTTTCTTCTTTCTTCCATGAATGGCCCGCACAGGGACTCTGAATTCTGTTCCAACGTGAATGTAGCACAACCTTTTTTGGCTTCCATAGCTCTGAGGGCCATTGAGCAGTGGTTACCTCAGGGATCAACGGAGGCTTCAGGAGAGATCTCAGGCCTTGTCACTATGAGCTTGAGGCCTTAAATCACCGTGCCGGCTGCCAGTGCATTGCGCAGTTCAATTCTGGAGCCAGGCCCTTGGGACAGCTGTGAGGAACGAGACTGCCTTGTGAATCCACGGTACCAGACTCCTCCCTCGGGCTCCTGAAGGCGATCCAAACTTTGAAAAGGATCAGAGAATCCGTGAAGCAGGCTGTGAGCATGAAATGCTCCTGTATGGTGCAGAGCGGAGCAGAGAGCCTGGCGGAGTTTGTGAAGGAGAACTGGAGTGTCCAAAGAAGCAAAAGGAGTGAGGAGGAGAGGAGAGCCGTGGTCGGGGCCCTGAGAACTCTCCCTCCCGTGGGCGGGCACTTCCCTGGAGACGCACTTTTGAAGCGACTCCAAGACAGGGGTGCTTGCCAGCTAACGTGGGGATCAGGAGGGGGGAAGAGGCTGCGATAGAAAATATGGCGAGTCAGAGGTAAAAGATGAAGGAGTTGTCTGGAGATTTGTTGGATTCTTCCAGGAGTTTTTTTGGACTGTAGGAAAAAACCCCCACAATACCGGCGATGTTGGGAAGGCCGTGGGAACCGAGGCACTGGGGATTGTTTGCTTATTTGATAGAAAATTTCTGTCGGGTTGGGCCCTTGGGAGGCTCATCCTGAGAGTTGGCAGGTCACAACTTCAACCTGACAGGTGTGACTGTGGAGTTTCAGTACTGGTGACGTGTGGTAGAGCATAGTCTGTGCGGCCTTAAATAGATATCCCAGGTAGTCTGGCCCGGGAGCCCTGGGCTGTGCTGCTTCTCAGAGGTAGGAAGGACAATATGGAATTAAAGAAGACGTGCACCTGCTACTGTGCTGGATATTTATGTGTTGTGCCCTTTAACGCTTCCAGAAGCTTCCAGAGGGCCACCCTGAAATTCCCCGAATGGGTCGCTATGGTCAGTCCATCTGAAATAGCTGTAATTTCTAAGAGAGAATTTTAACATTCTTTTACAATTAAGTAAGTACAATAACTATAGTATTTATCTAATCGTACTGCAGAAAATGTGGATAACAGCAGAAAAGAAAAGAAAAAAAAAAAACACAACGCCAGTCCTCATCGTAGCCAATTTTATTTTGGCATATTTCCTTACCATCCTTTTTTTAATGCCTATGTACAGTATAAATACAGTTTTGTATCCAACATTACAGACTTCCTTTTGTGTTTATAGGAAGTCTTCAAAACATGATTTTTAAATTGATGGTATTTTGATTTCTTTGAGGATTTTAAATATGGGTTTTTTAATACTTATTACATGTAGAGATTTAATCTCAATGTTTTAAAAGGCATATTGTGCTAGATCTCAGGTATTAAAAAAATATTCAGCAGCCACAGTTAATTTTTAACACTGTCTTTGTGTCTGCATCGACAGGGATCTACCGCACAGAGAAGGATAAAGGCACTCTGTATGAGCTCACGTTCAAAGGGGAGCAGAAGCACGAATTCCGACGACTCGTCTTGTTTCGACCGTTTGGCCCCATCATGAAAGTAAAACAAGAAAAGCTCAACATGGCCAACACACTCATCAACGTTATCGTGCCACTGGCAAAGCGGGTCGACAAGTTCCGGCAGTTCATGCAGAATTTCAGGTTTGCTCGTTTGTACGTGCTTACCTTCCTCTGTGGGGCGGGCTTTCAAATCCTGGTATCATTTCCCGCCATCTCCCTAGTTTCCCCAGGCCACGTACAAAGGCCCCTTTCTCTTCTTGTTCAGCTGTTTTCTTCATGTCAAGTTTACCATCTGCATTTGCCTTTCCCTAAAGCAATTAGAAAACTGCCAGGCAAGCAGGTATGCCTTCTGCAGGGTGGCTTTTCATCAGGCCCTGAAGAGATGGCTTAATGCCTCCTGTGTCCAGGTCTAGCTGGAGTCTGGGCTCAGGTCTGGGGACGACACGGGCCATGCTGTCTCATCAGTGGAGTGAGGCTTCTACCAGACACTCCAAGGACAGGGGCCTGCAGCACCCGGGATGGACGGAATCAGAATCCAGTTTTTAATTCTAACCTACATCTCCTCAGAGATTAAATTTAGAATTATACCCAGAAGTTTCCGAGCACTCACTTTTGTAGCTACTCAGGAAGAGTAAGCAGGGATTGGTTTTTAGAGGCAGTAATGTAGTTTTTACATATGTGTCTTGAAGCTCTTTATTGTGCAGTGTTGGTTCTTGTAAGCTATCATGGCTAACATTCATATATTGGTTCACCTGTATTAGCTAACTTACCCAGCCAGCTTATTGGATAGATGGAAGTTGTAGGTGTCTAATGATAATTCTTGGAATAGCTTATAAATAAATAAACTTATTTTTGTTTATTTATTTTTTTAGAGATTTTATTTATTTGAGAGAGAGGGAGTGAGCATGAACGGAGGGAGGGGCAGAGGGAGATGGAGCAGGAGCAGACTTCCTGCTGATTAGGGGACCCAATGCAGAACTCGGTCCTGAGACCCTGGGATCATGACCCGAGCTGAAGACAGACACTTAACTGACTGAGTCACCCCGGTGCCCCTCAAACTTCTTTTTATTCATTTGTTTATTTTTTTAGAGAGAGAGGAGGGGGAGGGGCAGAGGAATCTTAAGCAGGCTCTGTGTCTGCGGGGAGCCCAGTGCTCGGCTCCATCTCACAACCCTGAGATCATTCAAGAGCCAGACCTTGAACCAACTGAGCCACCCAGATGCCCCTCCAACTTACTTTTAATCTTTTATCCTTAAATTCACATTATTAAAAGCCAGTAATCTTCAGTGTAAGGGCGTGGTTGATACTTCTCAAAATTCTTGATAACGAGTGCAGTCTTTTAAAAATTTTTACATTTGGGGGTGCCTGGGTGGCTCAGTGGGTTAAGCCTCTGCCTTCGGCTCAGGTCCTGATCTCAGGGTCCTGGGATCCAGCCCCACATCAGGCTCTCTGCTCTGCAGGGAGCCTGCTTCCCCTTCCCCCTCTGCCTGCCTCTCTGTCTACTTGTGATGTCTCTCTCTCTGTCAAATAAATTAAAAAAAAATTTTTTTTACATTTGAAGGCTGACCTTTATCTAAATAAGTTTTATGGTGAGAATCCCATAGTCTTAAAAGAGGCCTTTGGAGGTCACCTGGTCGAGTCTTCCCTTAGCTCAGAATGCCTCCAGAGCATCCCCACCATTTGGTCCTTTGTGCAGCGTGCGTGTCTGTGTGTATGTGCACACGTGCATATGTACGTGCACACGCCTCCATCCCCGGGCAGGCTGCTCTGAGTTGAGCAGCTCCGGTAGGAAGCTCGCCATTATTTGGACCTGCCATCTGCCTCTTATGATTTCTACCCAGCGGGTCTAGTTCTAGTCTCTGAGGAAATGGCTGAACAAATCCATTTCCTCTTAGATATCAGAGCCTTTCAGATCTTTCAAGACAGCTGTCACAAGGCCCACTGTCTTTCTTTTCCTGGTTCAGGAGTTGTGCCTTCAGTAGTGCCACCATGCAGAGGGACAATGGGCCGATCTTGTCATCTGTTCCCAATTTGTAGAGACGCTGTGGCCCCCGTCCCCTGAGTGTTGGCAGTGCCCTCTGGCTCCAGTAGTGAAGTGAATGTGGGACTTCACTTCTGGCAGCTTTCCTTTGGTGTTTCTGTGCCCTCTGCCTTCTCCCTGGAATGTCAGAGGCTGCCATTTGATTCAGCATGATTTCCCAAGAAGGACTAAACCCGTGGTTGGTGCTAGACATTAAGTCCAGTCATTGCTTCCGGCGGCTGGTGTGCCCATTTCTAGGACGAGCTGATAATAAATTTCTCTGGCTAGGAAGCTGCCTAGAGCGTGCGTGCCAGGTGAAGGGCCCCGAGACCTGCAGCTGCCCGTCCTCAATGCCCATCACGGAGCGTGCTGGATTAGCGAGGCGGCATTCAACGCTAAAGCCACGTCTGCCCCATCCTCTGTGTAGGACTCCGGGCCCGGAGCCGCAGGATTCCCTTGGTTATATAGGACCTGCTCTGGCTTTCGTGTCATGAGGATTACAAGTATTTAGTAGCGGGACTGAAACTAGGAGGGAAATATTGTTGAAAAAGGTAAAAGGACTAGCTTGCCAGTCTCCAGAATTGAGATGGGGAAATGAGTTGTAATTCTAGTTAATGTTTTAAAAACAAATAAAATGCCCGCTGTGGCACAGAGGCAGGAGCAGGTGGGTGGGAAGGCTTAGGGCTTGGGGAGGATATTTGGAAGGCCTGTGTGTGCCAGACACTCGACCAGATGCTGGGGTAGGGAGAGGAGTTGCTGGTGCCCGCTTCATGCGGACCAGAAGCCACTCAAACGGAGCTAGGAGCTGCAGCAGAAACAGAGACAAGGGGCAGTGGGCCATGAGAAAGGCTTCCCAGGGCAGAGGAAGCTGAGTGGGGAGTTTGCTCTGTCCTCTAGGGTTTCTGAATGTGTTGGGTCTCTGAAAAAAATGAGATAAGGAAGGCTACTCAAACCTGAGAGTATCTGATTCTGTGTCAGAACTTAGTATAGGTGCCATTTCAAATCAGCCAGCAGAGAACGGGTTGTTCAGTGTATGGCTTTAGGACAACTAATCAAACGTAGCAGAAAATATTTAATTCTTACTGCATACCAAAACTCTGGTATGTAAACGCTGGTCAGTTAAATATTTGAATAGCAGTAATACAAACATTAAAGTATTGGAAAAATATAAGGAGCTATTTATTAAATAACGTCTTTATGAAATCCCTTCTATCATAAGATTAGCAGATTATTAACTCTGGCTGGAACTGAAGCTGGCATTATGAGTGACTTGTTTTCTTCCCTTGAATTCTGTTTTATAAATTTTTGTGTAGTTATCATGTGTTTGATGTTTTGTTTAAAAATTTAACAAAGAATTTTTTTGGCTGTTATAATTTAAACATGGTTTTGGGGCACCGGGGTAGCTCAGTCCTTAAGCATCTGCCTTTGTCTCAGGTCTTGATCCCAGGGTTCTGGGATCGAGTCCTACATCAGGCTCCCTGCTTGGCAGGAAGCCTGCTTCTCCCTCTTCCACTCCCCCTGCTTGTAGTCCCTCTCTCTCTGTCTCGCTGTCAAATAATAAATAAAAATCTTTAAAAATGGATTTTTAGTTTGTAAAAGTGATATATAGCTATTATGAGATATTTAAGTAATATAGAACACAAGTAATGAATTATTTAAAAATCTACTCCTAGCCCGGCCTCCCCAAATTAACCATTTTTAACATTAATTGAACTCTATTGTAGGTACTTTTATTTGCATATATGCGGATAGAAAAATAACTTGTTAGCTAGAAATAATTTAATACAGCATGAGATGTACTATATATTCTGTTTTTAATTAAAGAATTGCATTTTGCCTGACTCAATTTATAGAAGCAAATCCAAAGTATAAATTCAGAATCTGAGATATAATCTGAAGGAATTGCTAATCTTTAAGAAAATGTTTCTCTGCTATGAGAGATATTATTAGCTCTGAAGAGATCCCTCTAAAATTACCTTTCCTTTTTTTTTTTTGAGAGAGAGAGAATAGAGGAGAGAGCAGAGGGAGAGTGAGAGAGAAAAATCTTAAGCAGGCTCCACGGCCTCCATGGAGCCCCATGGGGGTATCAAGCTCACGACCCTGAGGTCACGAACTAAGCCTAAATCAAGAGGTGGACGCTTAACCCACTGAGCCACCCAGGCACCACTGAGATCCCTCTAAAATTTAAAAAAGAGAGAAAAAAGATTTTGTGTAACAGAAAAGATTGGAATTATTATATATTTTTTGTTGCATATTCTCACTTTAGAAGGGGTTGACTGAAAAATCACCATAAGTAGAGGAAATCAGCACAGTCCTACTTTCTCCCTTTCCTACATATCTTCTTCCAGTGCTGGCCATCTATTATTTTCACCTTGTCGGGGGTGGCAGCCTTTGTGTTCTGTTTTGTAGTCGCAGAGCCTGTGTGGACCCATCAGCAGCCCTCTGACAACAGCAGCTGCAGTCCCGAGGTCTTGGTTGGCTAGATTTCATGGGCGAGACATTTTTTCAAAAAGTGTCCTAAGTGCTGAGTGGAATGTCTACCTACAGTCATTTCAGTTTAAGGATAACTTGGTTGGACTTAAAATTCTTGGGACACACTTTCTTTCCTCGGGAGTTTGTAGACATTCTTTTGGCATCTGATGATCCCACAGAGAAATGTCGGGACAACTTTATTTCATCTCTCCTGAGAATGACTTACTTTTGCCCGAGTGCCTGAAGAATTCCTTCTTGAATCTTGAATCATAATTGCTTCATCATGGGGCCCCTGGGTGGCTCAGGGGGTTAAGCCTCTGCCTTCTGCTCAGGTCATGATCTCAGGGTCCCGGGATCAAGCCCCACGTGGGCTCTCTGCTCAGCGGGGAGCCTGCTTCCTCCTCTCTCTCTGCCTGCCTCTGTGCCTGCTTATGATCTCCCTCTTTCTGTGTCCAATAAATAAATAAATAACTTTAAAAAAAAGAATAGCTTCATCAGGGTATGTCTCATCTCAGTGTCTTTTTCTAACTCAAGTTTTCCTGTACTTAATTGAGTTTTCTTTGTCATTTTATGAATTTTTTTCATATCAGGAAAATTTTGGTGCTTAATTCTGTATTAGTTTCTATTTCTTAATGCCTCAGTCTTTTAGCTGCTTTCACATAAGGCTTTCCTCAAGATGAGCAATCTGATTCTCAGATGCATCCATTCTGTCCCTCGCTGTGTTTATTACTTTTGTGTGTTTGGGCTGCCACCGTATTTTCTCAGCACAGAATGCGCCTTTTAATCTGTTGTTTATCATTTCTTCTGTGAACTTTTTTTTATTGAATTCACATTTTTATTTAAGAAAGTGTGAATCGCATAAGATATTTTCTTCTGTTTGAATTGTATCTTCTTTTAGACTAGGTTTTTCATTTACTTTTTGAACACTATTGCTTTCTTGTTTCTCTCTCTCTTTCTTCCTTTAATTTTGATACTGTTCTTGAAACATGGTTGCTGGGAGGTGGCCTTTCACCTTCCTCCTGCCTGGCATGCAGGGGGCCACCTGGACTGTTTGCTCTGACCATGTGGTGGGGGGCAGTTCTCCTTGGCTACCTCCCTGTCTCGATGGAGACAGGAGCTGCCTCTCCTGGCTGTATTCTGTGGGCAGGGTATTTATTTTTCTATTCACTTTATTTGTAGCCTCCAAAAACAGGGGGAGGAGAGAAAACTCAGTGGAGGCTTTGTGCGGCCTTTGTTGGAGGTTTCCAAGTCCCGTGGCTCTTCTGTGTCCTGGGGTGGGTGTGAGCTGTGCTAGGCTCACTCTGTCTAGTGGTGGATGGATCCTTGTCCTCCGGCGACGGTGATTTGGCTCCCAGAATGGGACCTCAGAGGGGCCTGGAACATCAGCCCCGTGAGTTTCCTTCTCATCTCCACCTGTTGTCTTCAGCAGCTCTTTCCACCCCCACAAATCAGAAAGAGGAAAGAAGATAAAGTTTGCGCCTTCTGTTTATGATTGGCTCTGTGTGTGTGTGTGTGTGTGTGTGTGTTGTGGAGGGTGTATAAAAGATGTTTCATCTGACTGTCAGCATCTCCCATCCCTTCTTTTTCTGCTTATAGGAAGGATCATGACTAAAGTCCTCTTTTTTCCTTTGCTTTCTGCCCACCTCACCTTTTTTGCAGGGGTTAGTTCACAAAGTGTAATGAAGATGGTCCTACTGTCCTTCTCTACTTCCCATGCGAGGTGGAGAGATGGTGTATGCCACTGTGGCTCTTCCTTCTCAGAGATCCTGAATTGGGATTTGGGCCCTGTCCCTCCCTGGACCAGCCGTTCCCCTTGGCCACCTTCTCCCCATCTGGCTGCCACTCCAGCTCTTCTGGAGAGAGTGGCTGGAGCCAGGAGCCAGGAGCCACAGGACAGGAACGTCAACCTTTAGTTTCTTCCACTGTCTTCTTGTCGTCCGTATGGAGATTACGTCCCATTCATTGGTCATCGATTAGTAGCAAGATTTGCCATTTGCCACTATTTTTGGTACAGGGTTTGCAATGATCATTGTGAGATTAATGTGTTTAAAAGATTACTTTCCATGGCATGTCTTTTAAAATGTAGATACCCTTTGTTCTGACACCATTTGAATGAGGAATCTTGTACAAGTAGCTTTATATATCTGGCTTTACTATCTTCTGTAAAATCAAAGTATGTCCAGATGGGTCCCCTTGTAGCTCTGACACTGGTTATTACCGATAGATTTAGGGTTTTGTTTTGTTTCTCACTTCAGCATCAGTTTGCTAACTGTTCACCTGGAAAAGAGCCAGATGGCTAAGAATTATTTAAAAAGAGCCCAGAATTCACGCAGAGAGAATGGCCCCTAGGGAAGACTGGGTCTGAGAAATCAGCTTACTTGGGGTGAAGGCCAAGCATTGGGTGCAATCAGCTGGGAACCAAAGATCACGTTTGCATGTTGCAGAACTGTGTTGGGGATGGGCCTTCGGGACAAAATTGATTCCTGGGTGCCTGGAGCATATGGACTAAAATATTTATTCCTATTACTATTTTATCCTCATTATTATTTGAGTCATGTCAACTAACTTGAAAAACTATTTGTGTTTACAAAAATTACCAATTTAATAAAACCATTTTTATAGAGGTCAATAACAAAGACTGAATAACAATGTGGGATGGAGGATAGGTGTGCCTGGAACCCAGGACCAGGGGAAAGAGTTACAGATTGTCAAAAATGCCAGCTCTGAACTTTCTGTCAGACAGAGGGACAAGGAGGAAGCTAAGGCTAGTTTGCTTCAGCCCTCAGTAGTTCATGAAAAGCTGGCTGCTATTTGTTGGGGGCAAAAAGCTTTCTCCTGACAGTAGACCCTAAAGGCCTTTATTGAAGAAGCGGTAGGCATTAAATGAGAGCTATTCCTGGGATTTACAAGAAATTACAAAGCTAAAGCTCCAGTATTGTCATCTCTGTGAGTAGGAATGCAGCTGGAAGGAGCAACATGGACCACTCTGATCTGGCTACTGGGGCTGCTTTGTGGTGCCATTGTTCATGGAGATGAGATGGCTTCTTACTATGGCTGGTTGGTTCTCTGTTGCTGTTGTCATAGTCCTGGCCTGTGAGGGATCTTCACAGGCTCCAGGTGCTGTTTCCTGTTCCATGAATGCCCCCAGATGACTCCCTTGGGGTCTGGAGGACTCCATCATTAGTGCCCCACATTGACTCCCTTGGAGTCTGGGGGACTTCATCGTTAAGGACCCCTTTACCTGTGGCCAGAAATAGAGGGAGTGTATCCAGGAGAACTTGCTTCACATGTAGCCAAGTTTTCATGTTTCCCCTTTGCCCTACAGTGTATTAACTTAAACCTACCTCCTCCTACTCTTCTTTTTTTTTTTTTTTTTTTTAAATCACCTGATTTGCCTTTGAAACTATTCTAGCCTTTGCTTTGTGGCTCTTTAGTTTCTTTTGGCTTCTGGGTTATAGGTCTCAAGCTCAGTTATTTCAAGGTGTAGTTTGTGATAGCAGAAAGAAACTCCTAATAACAAAGCTATAGATTGTCTTTGTATTCTTATCTCTGAGCCGCTCCCAGGGGGGGAAAAAGATTTTTATGCAAATGATTTTTTTATGATTTCTAAAAATCTTTCCCAGTTCATTTCAAGTTTGCTTGATTTTTATTTTGACTACTTCCAGCTGGTCTGAGAACCCTTTTTCATGTTGCTATGATTCTCCTCAGACTTTGGTAGTTAATTTTGTTTTAACGTACTTTCTTTCCCTCTTCTGACTCTTCTCTCGTCCCTCTCAAAGCATTTATGATATTTTCAGGCAGTATCAGGGACATGTTTTGCTTCAATTTTCTGTAGTGGTATTTTAATCCCTTTTTTGCCTAGAACTGTGAAGTTGTTTCTGGAGATTTCTGGATCTTTAAAAAACAATGAGTATAGACTTTCCAGGCCAAAATGAGCCTTGAAGGTAGGGCTAGCTAAGCTGGTATCATTTTAGAGTGTAACAGGAAGGCTCTGGTCATCATAACATTGCTGATTGTGGTTGAGATGGGTCCCTTATCGTCTTTATTGTTCAGAAAGAAAACTAAGGTAGTTTCCATTACGGTATCATCCTTCCTCCCACTCCCTCGGCCTCTCCTGCGGGCCCTTTCTCTCTTCATATACCGGTGTTGCACCCAGGAAAGTTTTATGGTTCATGTGTTGGAGAAACTTTAATTTACAACATTCACCTTATTTGGAGAAAAGTTTCTGTTTTGGGACCTAACTGAAGTTGTTTCTTATTTCATTTGAGCCACAGAATATGTGAAAACATCTACCCAAGAGTAGGAAATGGTCAGTAGGAACCAATTCCATTTGCTCTTCTGAAATGGGCAAACAAGAAAGTGGGTCCTGATTGCTTGGTCGAGACTCAAAAATCAGGCTCATTTCTTTAACACTGACCAGACTACTCAAAAAATGGAATCCAGGAATTGTGTATTAATGTAGCTTGGCATACGGGCTGGGGAGAGGACCCGCCAAACCAAAAGAAGAATATTAATTTTTTGAAGCCAGATTTCAGGAGGCCCAGTTACTGCCTCTGCCCTCTTCAGGGTAGTACTTAGTCCTTTTCTCTAATGCCTTTTGGCTGAGCAGTTTCTTCCCGTTGGCTGTGCAGACCATAGGTAGCATTTGGAGACTAATGAACTATTGTTATGTATTTATTATCTCATTTGCACAGGACATAATTAAAGGTAAATCATAGATTTTTTTCCCATACTTGATATATTTGAGTAGAAAACTGACTTAGAAAAGAATAGTGATATAATTTCTTTGCAGCTGTGCCTCCTGAACCAAGAAAACCCTTTCTCTCCTCTTCTCCACCTGCATGGAGCCTGTCAGGACTCACTTTAAATTCTCCCTCTTTGAGACCCCTTCTCCAGTCCCTAAAAGAAATTAAGCACATTCTTCTCAGTCCCTTGGCTCCTTATACCTCCACACCATTGCTGAAGGTAGTCCATCCTGCCTCATACTCATTCGCCATCCCTTCCTTCCAAGACACTGGAAGGTCGCTGAGGCAGGTAGGGTGACCCGTTGTACCATTTTGCCGGGACGGAGGCATTTGCCAGGACATAAGTGCTAAAACCTGGAGAATCCCAGGCACACCTGGGTGGTTGGTCCCCCTGCAAGGCACCATAAAAGATTACATTTTAAAATCTTATTCCACTGAGAATAGTGCATTGCACCACAAAGTTACTCAGTGAATATCCTTGAATCCCTGTTTCCACAGGCCACTTAGCCCGAGGTTTAAAAACAACTACGCCTAATTATATAAAAACACAATTTTCCTTCTCTCTCTCTCTGTCACCTTCTGTGGTAAGATGTCCAGCCTCTTGTGCCCTCCCAGGCTTTTTGGGAATCTGCAGGGATGTTTCACATATGCTCAAATACAATTTCAGCTTCCAGACTGCTCAGACGTCGGCTCTGTGATGCCAATGCACAGCTTCTGACAACAGCCAAAGTTGTTGACACTTGTTAATGCCACAGAGGCTGCTGGTGCAGCCACCACTGTGCCGACACTGCCACATTCATTCCCCAGGAGTCCTGGCTGGAGCTCCCCATGCCCCCTCATAATCGTATTTTCTGTAAAGAGAGCCTTTTGGCTCTTTCTGTAGCTCCATCTCTCTCTGGGACTTACCTGGGAGTCCACAGAAACCAGCTGGAGAGCAGGACAAACCCTGGGGACACACACTGTTTTCACAGCTGTGCACCCCTCTGACAACTCCTATGTTCAATTGAAACTGCTTCTTCCTTACAAGAATGGTTCTGACCAGGGGGGCTATTTTGTACCTTCTATCCTGGCATTTAGTATAATCTAGTGATGTTTTTGGTTGTCACAACTGAGGTGGGGGCTTGGGGGTGCTACAGACGCCCAGTGGTTAGAGAGATGCTGCTAGACGTCTTACAATGCACAGGACAGCCGCTTCCACAATAGGGAATTCTTTGGTCCCAATGTCGATGGCGTGAGGTTGAGAAGCCCTAATTCAAGATGCATTTTCTCCCTAGGAGTACAGCAGACCCGTTCTGCTTTGTGGCTGAGTCCTGGACGGGTCAGACCAAAGCTGTGAGATTTCAGAAGTAACGCCTTCGTCCTGCTCAGGTCTTAAACACCAGGCTAGTCCTGGATTGCATGCCTGGCTTGGGCAGGTCACTGGAACTCCCTTCCTTATCTCTGTACTGCTTCCCTTCCTCTCTCTGCCTGCCTCTCTGCCTACTTGTGATCTCTGTCAAATAAATTTAAAAAAAAAAAAAAAAAAAGGTCTTTGAGGGCTCCCTTTTTGTTTTGTTGATGTTTTCCTTTGCTGCACAAGAGCTGTTCATTTTGGTGTGGTCCCAATAGTTTCATTTCGCTTTTGTTTCCCCTGCCTCGGGAGACATATCTGGAAAAATGTTTCTATGGTCAGTGTCAAAGAAATTACCACCTGTGTTTTCTCCTGGGAGTTTTATGGTTTTATGATTTCAGGTCTCACATCCTCAGGTCTTTCATCCATTTTGAGTTTATTTATTTTTTATTTTTCAAAGATTTTATTTATTTATCAATGAGAGAGAGCACGCGAGAGCACGTGCACAAGCAGGCAGAGTGGCAGGCAGAAGCAGAGAGAGAAGCAGGCTCCCTGCCGAGCAAGGAGTCTGATGCGGGACTAGATCCCAGGACCCTGGAATCATGACTCGAGCCAAAGGCAGTGGCTTAACCGATTGAGCCACCCACGCGCCCCTTGAGTTTATTTTTATATATGGTATAAGACAGTGGTCCAGCTTCATTCATCTACATGTTGCTGTCCAGTTTTCCCAACACCATTTGTTGAAGAGACTGTCTTTTTTCCATTGGACATTCTTTCCTACTTGGTTGAAGATTAACTGACCCTGTAGCTGTAGGTTCATTCTGGGCTCTATTCTGTTTCAGTGATCTGTGTGTCTGTTTTTGTGCCAGGACCACACAGTTCTGATTACTACAGCTTTGAAGTATATCTTGAAATCTGGGACTGTTATACTTCCAGCTTTGTTGTTCTTTCTTGAGATTGCTTTGGCTATTTGTGTGGTTCTATCCATATTTTAATATCATTTGTTCTAGTGTTGTGGAAAATGCTGCTGGTGTTTTGATAGGGATTGCATTAAATATATAGATTGCTTTGGGTAGTACGGACATTTTAAGAGTAGTGGTTCTTCCAATCAATGAGCATAGAATATCTCCATTTGTTTGTATCATGTTCAGTTTATTTCATCAGTGTTTTATAGTTTTGGGAGTACGGTTCTTTCATCATCTTGGTTAAGTTTATTCCTAGGTATTTAATTATTTTTGGTACAATTGTAAATGGGATTGTTAATTTCTCTTTCTACTACTTCATATTATTTATATGAATTTATATATTATATTAATATATAATATATGATAATATATAATATTACTACAGATTTATGTATATTAACTTTGTATCCTGGGGCTTTACTGAATTCATTTAGTAGAAGATATTTGTCAAAGACGTAATTGATAAGGGGTTAATATCCAAAATATATAAGGAACTTTTGCAACTCAACACCAAACAGCAACAACAACAGCAAAAACAGCAAATGACCTGGCCAAAAAAAATGGGCAGAGGACCTGAATAGACATTTTTTCCAAAGAAGACATCCAGATGGCCAGCAGACACCTGAAAAGATGCTCAGCATCACTCATGTAAATCAAAAGCTCAATGATATAATCACCTTACAACTATCAGAATGACTAGAATAAAAAACACAAGAAACAATAAGTATCGGTGAGGGTGTGAAAAAAAGAATCCTCGTACACTGTTGGTGGGAATGCAGCCACTGAGGGAACAGTATGGAGGTTCCTCTAAAAGTTAAAAGTAGAATTAACCATATGACATGGTAATTCCGCTTCTGGGTATTAACCCAAAGAAAATGAAAACAATAATTCAAAAAGATATATGCACCCTTATGTTTATTGCAGCATGATTTATGATAGCCAAATGATGGAAACAACCAAATGTCCATCCATAAGTGAATGGATAAAGAAGATGAGGTATATCTATACAATGGAATATCACTCAGCCATTAAAACAGGGTGAGATCTTGCCATTTACAACAACACGGATGGACCTCAAGAGTATAATGCTAAGTGAAATAAGTCCGAGAAAGACAAATACCCTATGATTTCACTTTTATGCGTAAGAAACAAAAACAAATGAACAAAGAAAAATGAGACAAGCGAAAGAACCCCAGTGGACTCTTAAATACAGAGAACAAACTGGTGGTCACCAGAGGGGAGGTTGGGGGAGATGGGGAAATAGGCGGAAGGGAGCAAGAGTACACTTATCGGGGCGCCTGGCTGGCTCATTCCGTTAAGCATCTGCCTTCGGCTCAGGTCATGATCCCAGAGTCCCAAGACTGAGTCCCACATCAGGCTTCCTGCTCAGCGGAGAGCCTGCTTCTCCCTCTGCCCCGTGCCCCACTTGTGCTTGTGCTTTCTTTCTCTTTCTCTCTCCTGTCTCTCTCTCTCAAATAAATTTTTTTTTTTAAAAAGTACACTTACTGTCATGAGCACTGAGTACTGTACAGAATTGTTGAATTACTAAATTATTGTACACTTGAAATTAATACAACACTGTATGCTAACTGTATTTCAATTGAAAAAAGAAGGAAAAAAAAAGACGAGGTCTTTGTGAAGAAGAAACAATTCTGAGGTTCTAGATCGGGACAGAAGAATTTTTACCACCTAGGATTGTGGAGCTAATGTAATACAAAGCACCCATGTGAAATGCAGAGCTTTCCTGAAGGATTCTTAGGGAGTTGGGGTGCCCTGAGATTCATTCCATGCGCCTCGCCACAGCCCTGCTATGGGTCCAGGCGCAAATAATCACCCCAAACACAGACATCTCTGTGTGCATAGTCCCCCACATGCGCACTCTTCTCCCACACACATTGTTCCAGGGCATGGAGTCTAGTAAGACTTGTTCGGAAAACTAAAAATCACAAGATCCATCTGACAGATTGGTGGTGGTGTTTCCATAGTTCTTATTCTCCCTCCCTCGTGGGGCATTTGTTTATTGCGTCTCAGGGAGTTTTAGTTACCTAGAGTGGACCGAGAAGTTCTCAAGGGCAGAACGGCTGAGCTCTTGGAGAGAGCATCTGGCACCTGGTCGATTGCTTGCGTGGTTATTGTTCGTTGAAAGAAAGAAGGAAGAAATGAGCATGAGGAGTGGAACCGTGGAGGAGAACCTCAGAACCGAGTCTGCTTTGCCTTTTTGGGAAACCTCAGCTGGGGAATGAAGGGTGAAGGTCCAAGGGATCTCTGTTTTAGTCCTTGAAAACAAAAAGTGCTTCGGATGGATTTTAAAATGCCAGCAAAGGTGTTACTAGAAACACAAGAATGCTTTTTATCCAGGCTCAGCGGTGACCCTCTCCTGATTCTGGGATACATTTTTTCCCAACTACACGTGCAATTTTAAAGCACCATTTTTGGGTGCTCGGCGCTGCGTGTGCGCTTTTATCCTACCCTGGCAAAGGAAGCTAAAGCACTGTCTGGCAGGTTTGCAAAATAGCTCTTTTATGGGCAGAGAATTTTGTTGTCGGCGGATGATGGTTCCGTCTGCAGGGACTGGTCTGTGACGGGGCTCTCGGTTTGAAGCACATTGTCCCACGCTGGGCTTCTGTTCCTGGTCTCTTGTCTGTGTCTAAGTGCTACACCATCAGACTGAGTTTCAGAGTCCGCCATCAGACAGGATTTCAGAGGCAGCCCTTATCTTTCTTCCATGGGAGAGAAACAGATTCTCAGAACCAAGACAGGATGACCCCTGCATGCCTCGAGCCTCGGGTCAATATCATCTTCCTTGATGGTTCCTAAATCTGGAATGCTCTTCCTCCTCCGCTCTTCCTCTCATCCTTCCATCCCGCAGGCCCTCGCCATTCCAGCTGATAGGATTTGCTGTGCTTTCGGAATCCTGTGTACTTGTTATCTGTGCCACAAGGTGTCATGATTTTATTTGAGCTCATTTTATTTCCCAAGTTTTTCAAGCACAGGAAACATATCTCCTACATCTTTGGATTTCTCCCAGCAGCCCCAGCTAGGTCATCGCTCCTTTCGGATGGCATTATAAAAAGCATTGAATAAATGGGCCTCTGCAGTTAGAGCTCAGGGACTGGCGGAAAGCCACGGTGGTGTGTTTTTCGGAGGTTAAAGAAAGTAATGAATGGAGAGACAAAAGGAATAAAAAAAGGAAGGACATGCAAAATGTCAGAATATCACAAAATGTCACCCCACCAGTAGAATCTTTCATTAACTTGCTTCCAGAAAACTCCTGTTTAAACTCCACACACACACACACACACGTATATATACATGTGCACACACAAACACATATTTACATACATACACACCTGTCTATACAGAATTTACGTACATATTACGTACGTGCAGTAAACCCTCAGCAGAATATCTTACCAGATTAGCTTAGGTGTTACCATGAGAGCACGGGACATGGACAAATAAATCAGCTTTGTTGGAGAAAGCAGGTCTGGCCCAGTCCAGAGCTGGAGGCCTGTCCCTTAGAGGGCTGTCGGGGCCTTAGAGTGTGTGGGACAATCAGTCACAGAGAGGAAAAAAGGGGAAACCGTTGAAGGTGATTGTGTCTGCATGGGAAAGGCGAGAAAGCCTAACTGGGCTTCTGCCTTGTCATTCCCTTCGGGGTTAAGAAGGGTTTGGGGAACGCTACATGAAAGAATGTCTTTTTGCCTTTGTTGATTCAGTCTTTAAGACTGTGTTTGGCACACGCAGGAAAAGTCAGACTCAAGGATTCTAGTCTCACCCTCCCTGGACTTTAGCTTTCTTATCTGTAAAACGGAATTTATGTCTTCTGTCCTTCATAGACTCCTTCTGGCAAAGAGGGGGAAGGACCCAGTGCCGGTCCCATGACACTAGGTGCCCCATGGGCTAAGCCAGTGGTAGTTTGGACCGTGGCCTTGTGCATCTGAGTTTTCATTCACCAGATCTGCATATTTACATTTCATTGTTTTCTTGGGAGGATAAAGACAAATGTAGGCAATTGATGACCAACCAGAAATGTCCTGGTGTCCCATCTCTGCTTTTTTGGCAGTTCACTCAGTTTACTTTAAGAACATTTTGCACTGGGGCACCCGGGTGGCTCAGTTGGTTAAGCGTTTGCTTTCGATTCAGGTCATGATCTCCAGGTCCTGGGATAGAGCCCAACATTGGGCTCCCTGCCCGGCGTGGAGTCTGCCTCCCACTCTTCTTTTGCTTCTTTCTCCAGCTCATGCATTTGAAAGAAAGAAAGAACGAACGAACAAAGGAACATTTTGTACTTGACAAAACAGGTGTTTGTTTGGACCTTGCCTGTCACTGTGAAAACAGACCAGACATACGTGTGTTTTGTTTTCTAGGGAGATGTGCATCCAACAGGATGGGAGAATTCATCTCACCGTTGTTTACTTTGGGAAGGAAGAAATGAATGAGGTCAAAGGAATACTTGAAAACACTTCCAAGTAAGTAGGACTTGGAGTCGTAGTGAGGAGTCATAGCAACTGACACCAGGAGTCTATATCCGAGGCTGGAACTTCTGCTTCAGTTTTATTTTCCTTAACGCCCTGGGTCAGCCGGGAGATGGACTGGTCGCTGGCTGTTCTGGGGGAATTGTGCATCCTCCCGTCCCTGGGAGAACTCTCTAGCTGACACTGGTCCTCACTGTGTGGGTTGTTGGCTTTGGCAGTGATGAGATGAAGGGCCCTGAGCTGCAGAAATGGGAGGGGGGGTGTGGGGCACTGGCTCCTTTGGACTTCTGCGTGACTGGGTGTCGTCTCAGGGCTGCCGATTTGGGGACTTGGCATTCCAGATTGGGAATTAGGGACCACGCATCTGTGCACTGAGCTCCAGCTTATCGATGACCATCCTGGGGTTTCCTTCCCTTAGCAAATGGTCTAATCCTTTTGACTTTCATTCGGTATGCATTTTGAAAGATTAGGGGAAGCCAGAAGTGATGACTAGGGCAGGATCCTGGATGAAACTTACTCAGTTGAACAGAAGTGATTTAACCGAAAACCTTAGACTTCAGGTTGTACGTATAGACATATACATACGTGTACAGGTCAGCTGTATGGGAGAACACATGAAAACAGCGCAGACAGGCTTTCTCCCCTCCCCAGATAAACAAGTATTGATGTAATAAATATCTGTGGCGTTTTCTACTAGTGAGGAAGCCAGAATGGTGCCCCTGCCACCGAGTTCTGGTTTTCCAGGGAGGTTTGCGGGCCTCCACTTGAGTAATCGGGTTGGTGGTCTCTCCATAAGTGAAGCTTGGCAGGGTGGGGGGTCGGTAGTTCTCAGTGGCAGAAATAGCCTCACGAGGTCCATATGGACAGGGGCCCCCTGTCGGCGTTTCGTGTAAATGGTAGTAGGATGAGAGTCAAAGGATAAGATTAGAGGAGTGAGTGTACCTGTTGTGTTTATGTTCACATGTTACTAATTTGGTATTAATGGGCACAAATCAGAATGCTTGTTCTAATTACTCAAATGCTTGTTCCAATTACTCATATGTTCTAAAGCAGTCTTATTTTCATGAAAAAAGAAAAAAAAGTTGGATTGGAAGGCAGCCTTCTTCATTTGTTTACATATTATTTATGTCTGCTTTTGTGCTGTAACAGAGTTGAGTAGCTGTGACCAAAACTGTATGACTTGCGAAGCCTGAGCTCTCTACTGTCTGGTCCTTTACAGAAAAAGTTTGCTGACCTCTTCCAAAGCAATACGGAATTCAGAGTTTGAAACTAGTAACAGCTTAAAAGCTAGGCCCCTATTGAAGGGAGATCAGAGAGAAGAGAAGAACTGAACAGCCTAATTGTCAGTGAACTAGAACCCTCTCGGCTCCAGCGCTCTGTGATATCCTTGTCGTCTCCACTTAGGCATGAGGTGCAGGAATTAGAGCTCGTGTCCTCTGCCCAGTGGATAGGTTTCAGCATCTCTGGAAGTTTCCATAGTTGGGCATGGATCTTTTTTTTTTAAGCTTCCCAGCTGATTCTGACCTGCAGCCAGGACTGAGAATCACTGTCTGAGAAGGAGGTGGTCTACCCCGGGGGCCCGTGAGAGGCCTCCAGCGCAGCCGGCTGCCGCCTCCTGAGGTGTTTCTCAATAGCTATCCGGGCGACTCTGAAGTGCAGTCAGGACTGAGAAATTCAATCCTATTGGGTCTGGCACCCTCTGAGGACTTTAAAGGACATTTCCTGATAGATACATATAACCAACTTGACATGAGTCTGATGGGTAAGTGGAAGGCCAGTTTCAATGTTGTTATGGGAAATATCCATTTTACTGACTGGAAGGCTTAAGGGCTTTTACTATCAAGACTTTCTTCTCTGTATCAAATGACCTGGCAAGATGAATTCTCAAGCAGGAGGTTGCTTGGTGAGCAAAGAACAAATAGAATCCAAGCAAGAGAAGTAGAATTATTTGAGTGGCAGGGATGGCGTACTTAAAATTTTGGAGAATTTCCAGAGATCAGCCTATCCATAACCGAGAACTTCGTGCCAGGGCCTGAGCCCATCAGAGCTTTAAAAAGCACTTGCAGCACTGGGGAAACTCTGGTGATATGAATTGGAACCCCATTTTCCTGTGTCACTGCTCTCCTTCTGTTAACTGGGGAAATCTGCAGTGTTAAGGTCTCTCATGCCTTGGGGGTGTCCTCCCCTCTCCCTGGTATTGCTCTGACAGGACCACCTCCCGCAGGAATGCCCCGCCCTCTGCAGCCAGGTCTGAGCTGACCAGACACACTGCCTGCCACTCCACCTTCCAGATCAGTCTTCCTTGTCACCTACTGCCGGAGTCTCCTACCCAGACCTGCTCTGACTTGTAACCTCGCTTCAATGACTTTCTGTCTCCAACCACACGGGGAGGGTGTGGTCTGCCCCTTCGTCCTCGTCTTCTACTTGGTGTTCTCTCCATCCTCCTTTCTACGTTCTCAGACCACCACCCTTCTGTACCCTACCTCTCTTGAGAGCCCACCTCGGGAGCTCTTTCCAACCTCCAGTCCTCTCTCTGATCTCCGAGTACTCCCTGCTCGCATCTCGTCTGCTTGGCACTTGGTGTATGATTCAGCTATTCCTAACTAGGTTATAGGCTGCTTAGTAAGTAGTACCATATCACGTGGCTCTTTGTAACTCCAGCATGGTGCCTCATTCAGAAAACGTCCCGTGTTTGCTCATTAAGAGAAGGATGGGGTGCCTGAGTGTTGCAGTCAGTTAAGCATCCAACTCTTGGTTTGGGCTCAAGTCATGATCTCAGGGTCCTGGGATTGAACCCTACATTGGGCTCTGTGCTTAGCGTGGAGTCTGGTTGACATTCTCTCTCCCTCTCCCTCTGCCCCTCCTATTCATGCTGTATCTCTCGCTCGCTCTCTCTCAAATAAATAAAATCTTTTTTTAAAAAAAGAGGAAAATCCCACATACACAGTATATTTATACTCCTAGTAATCCATATGAACATTTATATAATAAACCCTATTCAAATGCCATTTTTTATTATCTTTTAAGGTAGCAAATCTTTTGTTCAGATGCATCCTTAAATAATGATAATAACCATGAATCATCTTATTGAATATTCACAGCAACTTATGAGATAGATGCTGTTATTAGCCCCATTCATAGACGAAGAAACTGAGTCTCGGAGAGGTTGTTACTAAGGCTGTCATCCCTACCACAAGGGAGAGCCAGGATCTGAGCCTCAGCTATTAACTTGGGATAGTCCAGGTCTTCCCATGACACCACATTTTCTCTTAGAATATTCCCTTGCTCCCTCCTGAAACTCATAATTGTCAGTTGAAAGTAATAAGATTTGAAATCAGCCTGAGTGATATTTATTTCATTAGGATACCAGCATTGTGATTAAACTGTTCTAAATGCAGCTAAATGCATATATGTTAAGAATAGCTTTTTAAAATCTAGTTTGGCTCATGAGCAGTGTTTTCCTCTATCTCTGGATTTATGCTTACTCAGTTGAGCTGTACATTTCAGTTGATGGCTATAGATTAGTGCTTTGGAAACAGCAATTTGTGATTCATTACAGGGTTATGTAATAGCTCCAGTGGGTTCTGTCCAGTGTTTTTAAAACATTGAAATAGGATAGGATAGAAGATATCAGAGTGCATCACAAGTAGTAAGGGTAAATATTGTTTTGTAAAACTTTAGTGTGTGCGTGTGTGTATCTACTATGTCATGATGTAGAATATTTTCCTTTGTATGGGTGGCAGTCAAAATATTTAGAAACCACTGCCATGGATAATAGTACAAATCAGTTCTCAGTATCTGATTCTTATTCCATAGTTTTCCATATTAAGCTGCAGTTAATCTCAGTTTAAAGTCTCACTTGGTGATCCTCAGAAATAAATGTGCTTGGGACTAACATGGCATGCTTTTTAAAAAAATATTTTATTCATTTATTTGAGAGAGACAGAGATAGCGAGAGAGTGCACAAGCAGGAAGGAGGGGGAAGAACAGACTCCCCGCTGAGCAGGGAGCCTGATGAGGGGCTCCATCCCAGGACCCTGGGATCATAACCTGAGCCAAAGGCAGAAATTTAACTGACTGACCCACCCAGGTGCCCCCAGGGTGCTTTTTAAAATGCAGATTCTTGGTATCCAGCTCCAGAAATTCTGAGTCAGTAGGCCTGAGATGAAGAAGTTTGGTCACTGATACCTAGAACAAGTCCCACATGTGATGGTGACATGGGTGACCCATAGTGAAAAATGCTGGCCTAGGTAGACATTTGCTTGGAGCTATGTATTGGGAAATTTTTAAAAATTGTAACAGGTAGGCAGATTGGCATGAGTTAACATTTACTACATCGCAGCTTCATCTTTGTCCAATCATAAGGATACAAAGGCATCTTTCAGAGTTATTATCTGTGAGATCAAAGTACTAGAGATGAGACACTGCCCTGTCATTGCAAGTCTGTGACCTAAGAGAGGGGTTTTTCTGTATGTCTTCTCGGGGACCTGTCTTGCTTGGGGGTATGTCATCATTTCATGCCTCTTTAAAAGGATTTTTTTTTTTTAAGATTTTATTTATTTATTTGAGAGGAACAGAGAAAGAGCACAAGCAGGGGAAGAGGCAGAAGGAAAGAGACACAGACCCCACCGAGCAGGGAGCCCAGTGCAGGGCTCTCTATCCCAGAACCCTGGGATCATGGCCTGAGCCAAAGGCAGACACTCAACCAACGGAGCCACCCAGGTGCCCCTGGAAGGATTTGTTTGACATGTACCCTCAGAAGGATTTATCAGGACATCACAGAAGAAAATTGGGGAGGAAGGTTTTATTCTGGTTTGTGATTTGTTTCTTAAATTTGAGCAGAATTGTTGCTTTGTTTTAATTTTTTTCTTAAGCAATTTTTAGATACTATCTCATTCACTGAAATAAAAAAATCAACACAGCAAATCCCTCCCAAGGAGATAAGAAATCTTGGGCCCTGGGAGGCACCTCACGGATGAAGGCAGCATCTCAGGCCTGTGGCCATCCCACCTGGCATTTGCAAGAGGGGCTAAGTATGATTCTGCTTAGTGGAGATTCTACTCTTTGTGGAGATGTGCCTGTAGTCAGTATTCTAGATTGTTCTTTGGGGGATTGGAACATAGCATATAGGTTATAATATTGTAATAATTTTAAATTTCCTGGGTGTGATTATTATATTATTATAATGTTACATAGGAGAATGCCCTGGTTCTTGGGAGATACTTCTCTTCAAGGGTAAAGTTGTCATGATGTGTGCAGCTAACTCTCAAATAGTTGAAAGCAAGCAGGCAAGCAGAACGTTAATACTTGCTAAATCTAAGTGAAAGATATATGGATACTTACATTATTCTTACATTTTTGAACGTTTGAAATTTTTCCAGATAAAAATATTAGGAAAATATATTATGAAAAAAATGAATTTTTTCATATATTATGGGAAAAAATGATCTATTTATATAATGGAATATAACTCAACAGTTAAAGAAAGGTGGTATCAGCAAAATGGTAAAATAAAGACCTCTGTAAATACTCTTAATAAAGCAATGAGAAAATTGCTAAAAATGGTCAGAATCAACTTTTTGAAGAACTCTGGAAATTAAACAAAGCTTACAATAATCTGAAAAATGTTTATCCAAGAAAAATGACTGAATTTTTGCGCAGCTTTAACCTGCCTTGTTCCCACCTTCTCCTTAGCTCTTCTGTAGCTTTGAAATCCAGTATCCCACAAGCACAGCAAGAGCCACATCCTGGCAGCCATCAGGGGCCAGCATGGGGCAGAAGCTCCTCTACAGTTTCAGAAAAATGTTGTGATGTGACCTATCTGGGGTTTTCTGGAAGACTCCACTCAGAGAGTTGTCTTTATTTAATCGACTCAGAGCTCTCCCAGCGGAAAAAGCCTTCCCTCTAAAAAACAATTATAGGAAGTCTGTAACTTTGTGGCTGCCTGAGGTAGTAGATAAGAGTTGGGGCAAACAACAGACTAACCAAAATGCTTAAAAAGTGAGGCTGAGGAGTGAGATCTCCACTGGGTTTTGAAAAGCTTGAATACCTTCCTGGGGATGTAGAAGGCCATGCTCACATTTAGAGCTATGGTCATCCTTAGGAAAAAGGTGAGCAGGCCCTAACTTTCACCTCTGGCTGACCTTGAGGCTTTGTGCAAGAAGTAAGTAAAGGCGAAGTTAAGCAGTTAACTACCTGGTTGAGTGTTGATGGCAGGCCCCAACATGTACACAAAATCCCTTGACAAAGATTTGGAGACTTATTGGTTCTAGACACTTAAAGAAATGTCTTCTAATCGTTGACTTACCACTAAGTTGTCACACTCAACAAAGAATACAGATTTTACAGAATTAGTTCAAGAAAGTCACTCTGAGAAACAAACTGAGGGTTTTGGAGGGGAGGGGTAGGGGGATGCGTGAGCGTGGTGGTGGGTATTAAGGAGGGCACGTATTGCATGGAGCACTAGGTGTGGTACATAAACAATGAATTTTGGAACACTGAAAAGAAATTAAAAAAGAAAAAAGAAAAAAAAAGTCACTAAAGCAAACAACAACAAAAAAGAGGAACAACAATAAACCCCGGGGGTTGGGGGGAGTTGATTCTCATTTCTAGGATTGCCACATTATATTATTTAAAATGTCAAGTTTTAAACAAAAAGTCAGAGATATACAAAGAAACAGAAAGTATGGCCCATGCACAGGAAACAATTCAATGATTAGAAATTATCCCTGACAGCGGTGCCTGGGCAGCTGATTCAGTTAAGTCATGATCCTGGAGTCATGGGATTGAGCCCTGCACTGGGCTTCCTGCTTAGTGGCGAGTCTGCTTCTCCCTCTCTCTTTGCTTCTCTTCACACTCGTGCTCTCTCTCTCACCCTCTCTCTCTCTCGCTCATTCTCTCTCAAAGAAGTAAATAAAATCTTTAAAAAAATTGTCCCTGAGGAAGCCCAGGTTTTGGACTTACTAGACAAAGAATTTAAATCAACTGTATTAAATATGTTGGAAAAATTAAAAGAAACCAGTTTAAAGACTAATGAAAAGTATGAGAACCAAGTCTTGGCAAATAGGACCATGTCTTACCAAATAGAAGCAGAAGTTATAAGAAAAGAGCCAAATGGAAATTCTGGGGTTGAAAAGTACAGTAACTAAAATGAAAAATGCACTAAGGTGTGCTGAATATCTGGTTTGGACCGGCAGAGGAAAGGATCTGTGAACTTTAAGGTAGGTCAATTGATGTGATGAGATTCAAGAAACAAAAATGCAGGGCGCCTGGGTGGCTCAGTGGGTTAAGCCTCTGCCTTCAGCTCAGGTCATGATCTCAGGGTCCTGGGATCGAGTCCCACATCGGGCTCTCTGCTCAGCGGGGAGCCTGCTTCCTCTCTCTCTCTGCCTGCCTCTCTGCCTACTTGTGATCTCTGTCTGTCAAATAAATAAATAAAATCTTTAAAAAAAAAAAAAGAAACAAAAATGCATAAACACATGAATGCATAAACTATGAATATTGGAACACTGGAAAAATAAGATAAAATTTAAAAAAATAAAGAGGAATGAAGAAAATGAACAAACCTCAGAGACTTGCAGGATAGCATCAAGCATGCCAATATAGACATTAGTGGGAGTTCCAGAGGAGAGGAGGGAAAGGGGCAGACAAAAATTTGAAGAAATAATGGCTCCAAACTTCCCAAATTTGTTGAAAAACCTGAATCTACACATCTAAAAAGCTCAACAAACTTTGAACAGGGAAATTCAAAGAAATCCACAGTAAACATGTGATAACCAAATAGTTGAGAGACGAAGACAAAGACAAAGACAGAATCTTGTGAGTGGTAGGAGCAAAGCACTCATTGGATACAAAGGAATCTTAATAAAATCGGTAGCTGATTTCTCATCAGAAATAATGGAGGCCAGAAAGTGGGATGATATATTCAAAGTGCTGGAAGAAAAACATTCAACCAAGAATTCTATATTCAGCAAAACCATCCATCAGAAATGAAGGGGATATTAAGACATGCCCAGATAAGTAAGAACTGAGAGACTTCATCACTAGCCTGCCCGCCCCACAAGAAGTACGAAAAGAAGCTTTTGAGGCTGAAATGAAATGGTACTACACAACCTCCAATTCTTTTGAAGAAACCAACAGCTGAAGTAAAAGTAACTATTTCCCTATTTATAGGGTATAAATGTATTTTTTGTTTATAACTCTTTATCTCTTATCTGCTTGAAAAACTGCATAAAACAAGGTTCATAAATCTGTATTGGTAGACACAGATATCATTTTAATATGATAACAGCACAAAGGAGGGGAGAGGGAACGGAGGACCATAGTTTGTACACTGTCGAAAATAGGCATTTCTTCAAAAAGAAATGGAAAATCTGAGTAGATCTAGAACAAGTAAATGGATGGAAACAGTAATCAGAAAACTTCCCCTAAAGGGGTGCCTGGGTGGCTCAGTGGGTTAGGCCTCTGCCTTTGGATCAGGTCATGATCCCAGGGTACTGGGATCGAGCCTCACATCAGGCTCTCAGCTCAGTGGGGAGCCTGCTTCCTCCTCTCTCTCTCTGCCTGCCTCTCTGCCTACTTGTGATCTCTATCTGTCAAATAAATAAATAAAATCTTAAAAAAGAAAGAAAGAAAGAAAACCTCCCGTAAAGAAAAGACCAGGCTCAAATGGCTTCACTGCTGATTTCCACCAGTCATTAAAGATGAATTAATGCTGGTGCTTCACCAACTTTCACAATTTAGAAGAGGAGGGAATACTTCCCAACTCGTTCTATGAGGGCAGTATTATCCTGATACCTTAACCAGGTAAAGACCAAGAAAAGAAAACAGATGTAGAAATTAGAGATGTAGAAATCCTCAACAAAATACTAGCAAACTATATCCAGCACTATGTAAAAATGATTTTATACCATGACTAAGTAAAACTTATCCTAGGAATGCAGGGTTGACGCAATATACGAGATTCAATCAATGTACTACGCAAAACTGCATGACCATCTCTGTCCATGCAGTAAAAGCATTTGGAAAAAAAAGGGGGGTTACTGTATTCTGGATATTTCAGATAAGTGGACTCATGTAGTATATGATGTTTTGTGTCTGGCTTCTTAACTTAAAATAATGATTTCAAGGTCATCCACACTGTAACATGTGTTAGTCATTCACTACTTTTTATTTTATTGTTTTTGATATGACTGTAAATGGGATTATTTTCTTAATTTCTCTTTATGTAGAAACACAACTGATTTTACATGTTATTTTGTATTCTGACACTACTGAATTCATTTATTGGTTCTAACAGATTTTTGGTGAAGTCTTTAGGTTCTCCTATATGTAAGATCATTCCATTCAAAGAGATAATTTTACTTCTTTCTTTCTGATTTTGTCATATATGGCCTTTATTATGTTGAGGTACATTCCTTCTATATCTGATTTGTTAAGGGTTTTTATCATGAAAGGATGTTGAAGCTTGTCAAATGTTTTTTCTGTGTCTTTTGAAATGATCATGTGATTTTCAACTTTCCTTCTGTTAATGTTGTATATCATGTTTATTAATTTGCAGCTGTTGAACTGTCCTTGCATCTCAGGGATGAATCCCACTTGCTCATGGTGTATGTTCCTTTTATTTATTTATTTGTTTATTTGACAGACAGAGATCACAAGCAGGCAGAGAGGCAGGCAGAGAGAAAGGAGGAAGCAGGTTCCCTGCCGAGCAGAGAGCCCGATGTGGGACTCGATCCCAGGACCCTGGGATCATGACCTGAGCCGAAGGCAGAGGCTTTAACCCATTGAGCCACCCAGGCGCCCCGTGTATGTTCCTTTTAATGTATTAAATTTGGTTTGCCAATATTTTGTTGAGGATTTTTGCATCTGTGTTCGTCAGGGAGATTGGCCCATAGTTTTCTTTTCTTATAGTGTCCTTATCTGGCCTATCAGATAATGCTGGCCTTGTAAAATGAGTTTAGAGCTATTCCTTTCTCTTCGGTAATTTGGCAGAGTTTGAGAAGGATTGGTATTAATTCATCTTTAGATGTTTGGTAGAATTCACTCACGAAATCGTGTGGTCCTGAGGCTTTTATTTGTGGGAGAGGTTTGATTATGGATTCAGTGTCCTTGCTCATTATTTGTCTATTTAGATTTTCTATTATTTTATGATTTGGTCTTGGGAAGTTGTATATTTCTAGGAATGTATCCATTTCTCTTAAGTTATTCAATTTGTTGGCATATAATTGTTCATAGCAATCTCATGAGATTTTGTATTTCTGTGGTATTAGTTGTGATGTCTCCTCTTTTGTTTATAATTTTATTAATACCTCTTAAATCTGTCTTAGATGGTCTGGCTAAAGTTTTATTCATTTTGGTTATCATTTCAAAAGAAACTTGCTGAAACAGAGTTGTATAAGCTGGCTTGTATAAGCTCAGAATCTAGAAAATTCTAAATTATTTAAGATGCCGTCTATGAAAAGCTGCCTGAGAATACGTTTAATTTTAAATTCTTGATCCTATTCAAGTGTTTTCAGTAAGTAGAACTTATAAGCAATTTCAATATTTAGAGCTGTTAGATTTAGATTTTTAAATTATACATTGAATGTAATATGGATTTGTATGTAAATTTTTAAAGTATTTTTTTTAATGAAGGATTATTGTGGGAAGTGCCACATAAAGGGAATTTCCTTATAATGGTGGAAAGAAGTCTGTATGAGAATAAATCACATTAGACAACAAGATCTTTTATCATTTTCAATCCGGCAATTCTGGGAAATAAAGTCAATTAGAGAAATTAAATCTCCAGTAGAAACAGTAGCTTTCTGAGGTCATTATAACCTCTAGCAGAATAATTGTATATAACTTGGAGGAGTCCCTGTGCACTAGCCTTATTATATAAAAAAGGGGAGTTGAATGAGAAACTTGAGAGTTTCATCAGTCAGTAACAATTCAAGAAGAAAAGAAGAATAGTGAGTACTCATGGGGCCTATTCTGGAGTCATAGCTGGAAATTGCATAGTATAGAATCTAGTGCCCTCACTCTACCATGAAGAAGGCCCATTTTCCTTACCAGGCCATTACTTTAGACGTGCCACTACATGTTACAGTTCTTTGTATGGGATAAATTAAATATTTCAAACTAAATTGTATCTCCTTTTTCTTAGCTCTCATTTCTTCCCTTACTCTGTATTTGCCATCTTTCTAAAAGTGTGGGTTTGTGTCTATCCTTAGAAATCTGTAGGTTGGGGACACTTTCTGCTGATGTATGAGGGGTTCCCCAGTCCCCCCCAAGGGAAGAAGGAGGAATCGTGGGCAGTCCCCCCAACAGTGAAGGTCTGAGATACACCTCAGCTTTTCCTGTGGCTTTATCCTCCATTCATCCAATGCTTACCGATCACCCACTATATCCCTGTGTGTGTCACTTACTATATATTGTGCCAGATAATCTCTGGAGATTACAAAAGGGGGGAGTCACCCCTGCCCCCCCAGGATTTATAGCCTGTAAGTCAGCCAGTACATATCTGTACAGGCAAAGGCACAAGAAGGCACCAGGCACAGGAGGACAGAGGGAGGACTGGGCAAAGTGCCAGGGACCCCAACTAGGCCCTTCAGTCTGCAGCAAGACCTAAGAGGTGGTGATACTTGTCTCGGGTTGTCAAGACTGAGTGGGGTTTCTGTGGGAGAGGGTGGAGAAAGCATATTCCAGGAAGGGACCCTGGGGCCGAGACAGGAGGCACACGCATACCATCCGTGACCATTGCCTGGATGGTCCCTGGGGGTTGTCCAGGACAGAGGACAAAACAGTGTCCTTGCCTGGGCACCTCTGTGGCACATTCCCAAACCCACCACCACACCTCCTTGGGGGCAAATCAGGGTTTTGTGTTGAAGCGGTCCTTGCTTTTGCATGGCTCTGCTGCCCCTTCCTCCACTGTTTCCTACACAGGGGAGCAGGGCTGCTCTGGCCAGTGAGCCAATCCCCTGCCCAGCGAGTGAGCAGCATTTCTGAGTGAAGCCGGCGAGCGTGTGGTGGGAGGGGCCCGGCCATCCTGCCGAAGCCAGTTTCTCTTCATCCTTTTGTGCCCTCAGCTCTGGGGCTGGTGCTGATGAGGCTGAGGAGGGAGGAAGATGTCCACTTGCCAGGCCCAGATGTTTGACAGCGTATTAATCTCTCTGTTCTGGAAAAGAGAGAAAGGGAAGTAGTTCCCATTGTTTTTCTGTTGTTTCCAGCTCAGCTCTCTGTTCGTAATAGAAAATACCTGTTAATTATCTGAGGCCCTTCCTGACAGCAGAGAGGAGAGCATGGGGTTCGTCCAGAGCCTGGTCAGTTCTAAGAAGGGCCTAGGCTGAGTGATGGAGAGGGAGGGCAGTACCATTACCCTCTGCAGACAGACTCACAGCTGAGCCCGGGGACCTGGCAGGCACCCTGGGAACCACAGACGGACGACGAAGTTAGCCCTGGGCCTTCTCCAACACCTGCGAGTGGTGAATGGTGCCTCCCAGACCAGCCACGACTCTGTCCCCACCCCGCCCCGCCTCTGCTGTGCCCTCACGTCCAGCTCTGTGAATCAGGCCTTCGGCGCAGAGCCGCCGTCTGTATGTCTGCTGGCCGGCCGGCAGGAGCAACGCGTGTCTCCTGCTGGCCGGCGCTGGTCGGGGTGGATGAGCTGGGTGCGGGAGCCTTCTTTGCATGAGCCTGGGCCCCCACTGGGCCACGGGGCAGCTGGGCAGACAGCCGAGTTGGGTGCCCACCCTGCCCCTTTCTGCATGGCCTGTGGGTGCCCTGAGAGGGGCCTGGAAGAGCCCATTTGGAGATTGGGTAGCGCCTGGACAGAACATGGATTGTCTCATCCTTGTAGAGAACTTCGCTGAAGAGAGAGGAAGCAGATCGCCTTTCACTTTGGGGCCACAGGGAGGGTCCATCGGCGTCCGTGCTCCTGAATTCCCTTTCTCTAGAGGCAATATGTTGAAGCCTGGAAATTATGTTTTAAGATTTTCTAAAAAAGTTCTTCCAGATTAAGGTCATCTCAAGCACGAGGCACAGTGTCCTCCTCGCTCCTTTCCTTTCCCTGGGGGCTCCGAGTGATGGACGAGCCCCACCCCCCGCTTCCTCCGCCCCCTGCCCTTTGCTGCCAAAAAGCAGCTCAAGCCAGGGTTGGGGAAATTTAGAGATAGAACAAACTTGATTAACTTACACGTTGGGTAAGTGTAGATATCAAATTGCCACTGTCCCCTCTGAGTTTATAGTACTCAACTGTCTTTCCACCATTCACGCCATGGTCTCTAATGCTGTTACCTCAGTTTCTGGTGCTGCCTTGTGTTCTTAAATATTCAACATGACTTAACTTTTGTAAAAATTTGATATATGTGCACAAAGGACCGTAGGCTGTTCCAGGAGGGAAACTGGGCTGTTCCTTTAAGAGGAACTGCATTCCTCTTCCTCTGGTGAAAGTTGCTTGCTGTTGTTCAAATAGAGCATTTTTGTATTTGAACTCTCTAATGGTAGAACCTGGAAAACCTGGAAAATGGTGATCCTGAAGAAAGAAGGCCTTCCTGCTCTGCCAACTAGCTAATGCAGATATCCCTGCATTCTAGGAGGGTCCCCAAGTCAAGAAAGAGAACCATGACTGGCTGTTAGAAAAGATGAGCCCCAGGAATGTGGCTAAGTCCTATGAGACCTGGGAAGAGGCTTCCTTAGATGAAGAGGGGAGAATCCAGGTCCCTCCCAAGGGTAAAACTTTCCTGAAAACTGCCCAGACAGGGCAGGGAGAAGTGGGCTGAGCTTGACTTGCAGGAGCGGAGCTGTGGAAGCCTCTAGCAGGTGTGGACACGGCTGCAGAGGCCACACTCCACCTGCATGTGTCTTTGCAGCAGGGAGGTGGCCTGGTCCTCATCAGGGCCAGGCCAAGCATGAGGAGGCCCCAGAGCATGACTTCAGTGCCACTCACAGAAACTATGACCCGGGGGCCACCTCCCTGGGGCACACAGGAAGGGGCGGATCCCTCCACAAGTAGAGCCCTGCCTAACCGAATGCAGAATCCCAGAGAAACAGAATTTGAGGGTGGAAAGGGCCCTTTGGGCAATGAGGAACCTGAGGCAAGAGAAGTGAAATGACTTTCCCCAAATAGATGAGAGAGCTGGGATAAGAGCCATTTGTCTGCTGACGTGTTTCCTCACAGACATCTGCTGAGCACCTAGTGGGTGTGGGCGTGGCTCCGGGCCCCGGATCCAGGTTTGCTGACGCCGACGCCCGTGCTCTCCCAGTCACCAGCCCTCCTGCCCTGATCTAAATCTGAAAAGCCTGTCTGGCACTAGATTCAGACAAGGTTGGGCCCACAGATTCCAGGAAAAAAAAACCCCACCCCAGTCCCAGATTTGAAAGAAGATGTTGCGTCAGGAAAGGGGTAGCGGAACTAGTTCCACTCAGCTGATTAAATGACCAGGTATAAGCACAACCTCACGTTTGAAAAGTTTCTGACTCTGTTTTTGTGTTGACTTTCACCCAAGAGAGTTCCTTGGCATACAAACTTTGAAACGGAAGTGGGTTTTTATATGTTTTGAATACCTCAAGATTAGAGAGGCATTAGGAGAGGGCAGTGGGTGGAGGGGAGAGCCCAGGCTGTGGAAACAGGAACCATGATGAAAAGACGGGGGGCATGAGCCAGAAAAGAAGATTTGTCAAAGGCCAAGGCCGCCTGCTGCACAGGCAGGGTTAGGAGCTGGACCAGGACTCAGAGTCATTCCCTAGTTCTGTCTGGCAGAAGACAACTCCTGTACCACTAGGTACCACATGAATTCTTGGAACTTCTGCTCAAGACATGCCCCATTTCAGAAGGTTCTGGTGTCCCTGGGAAAGAAGAGCCAAATGAAGAAATGTCTTGCTTGGCTTTACCACCACAGGCCTGGGAGTCCTTGCCGGGGCTGAGGACAGAGAGAGCTGATGCTTACAAACCACTTTATGCTCTTGGCAGCATTGACCTAACTAGTAGTGCTCTGAGTAGTTAAGGGAGGTGCTATTATTCCCATTGTGCAGATGAGGCAACTGAGCTCTCACGATAAACAGGGCTGGCCTAGATCCCAGAGTTAATCTATAGGAGATTAAGGCTGTCTGGGACAGCCTTAGTGATATGAATCCAAGTCTGTCATTTTTTCCTCCCATACTCTCTTGCTTTTCCTGAAGATGGGAAGGAGTCCAGGCTTAGATGTGTTTGGGGATAGACATACATCAAGACCGTCATGCCTGGTCTCGAGTCACATAAAGATGAGAAGATACCAGGTGGGTCCATTCCGGTGTGATTTTGTTTCTTTAGCTCAGTGGTTTCATTCAGGTGGCTTGGGAGGCATGGAGATTGTCCTGGGTTCTGTTCACCCAGTCTCCACTGGTTCAAGTTTCTCTATCATAGATAATGTCCATTAGCTACAACAGTACACTTTTCACTGTCGGGAAATTGCTAGAGAAAGAAGAAATAAGTTGGTGCTAAAACCTTCCTGAGTGTTCTTGGTACCTTTAATCTCAGGGAATTTCCAGTGAGTCTGGGTCATTCTGTATCTTCTTGGTAATCTCAGTGTCTTCATGGTTACAACGCCTACGTGGCAAGATGTGGATGGGCCCTGGACTTGTGTTTCCCAGGGGAGTCTGTCCGCCTGGGCATGTGAACACATGAGTGACTGTATCTGGTCTTCCCTTTCAGAGCTGCCAACTTCAGGAATTTTACCTTCATCCAACTGAACGGAGAGTTTTCTCGGGGAAAGGGCCTTGATGTGGGAGCCCGCTTCTGGAAAGGAAGCAACGTCCTTCTCTTTTTCTGTGACGTCGACATCTACTTCACCTCCGAATTCCTCAATACGTGCAGACTGAACACACAGCCAGGTGAGGGTCTCTGGAGGCGGCGCTTCCCTTTCTCTCCCCCGTGGTGGTGTTAGCTCTGTCACATCACATGCGTTCCTTCACATCTTCCTCAGCTCTCTTGCTTCTGCACTGGCGCCATTTTACCCCAGAGGGAAGGAAAATCATCTGGTTTGATTTCTCCTTTGATGTCAGTGTGGGCCTGTCAGCCACCACAAGTCTGAGGCTCCTCGTGCTAAGTTCCAGTCTGTAACCCATTTTCCGTTTTCAGCAGGGAAGGCGGCCCACACAGGAGAAAGTGTGGCGGGAGGAAAGGGGCTGGAAAGCTGTCTGAAACTGAAGGGAGAAGAGGGGCTGTAGGCATGCACTAAGGGATATCAGAGAGGCTGTCTGTCTGGTCTAGGTGCGCAGAACTTCTAAGATGTGATTTAGGGTTGAATGATAAGAAAAGGAAAAGTGGATGGAAATACCTGGGATATTTCGGAGGGCTGAATAGAAGCCAACCAGCCCAATAGTTCCGTCTGTTGCTTTAGGGGAATGTTTGTTTCCTGGTTTGCAGGGAAGAAGGTATTTTATCCGGTCCTTTTCAGTCAGTACAATCCCGGCATAATATACGGCCATCCGGACGCAGTGCCTCCCTTAGAACAGCAGCTGGTGAGTAATGATCCGCAGGGGCCCTTGTGTGGCGCTGGGTCCTCTCTTTCATTACCAGGGGCACCTGACCATGAGTAAAGGTGAGTGGAAATCTGTGGATTGATTCCCATAGTAATTTTTAAGTTTGGCATATGTTCTGGCCTTTGCTCCCAGCACCTTGTTCATTAAAAGTGCTTGCAATATTTAAAAGCGGAAGATAAATAGGAACAGTACCTCATGGAAGGTAATTTCACACCTTCGTAGTTTTCTTACATGGGTTTGGGAAACTAGGATTATTGCATTACGGATGCAGCACATTTTCTCTTTGTTATTACAAACGCTCCCAGGTAAGGAGGGTGACGGATGGCAAATGGAAGCCAGAAGGGGGTGACTCTCCCCAGGTCACATGGCGAGTGAGTCAGTGGGGGAGTGAGGACCAGATCCAGTGCCCGCCCCTCATGCCACCATTCCCACAGATCACAGTCCCGCTGGGCCTTGGTCACCAGCAAGGTGGCTCTTAAAGGAAAGCTGGAGGGGCTTCTCTGCTAAGATCGTAGCTGCGCAGGTCACGGAGAGTGGAACACACGGCCACCAAGGAGCTCTGGAGGCTGAGTGGTCTTGGTGGCAGTGGTGGTGGCAGCAGTGAACCCATTTAGCAGAGAAGCCGTGCGGGCCACAGGAGAGAGTCTCTGGAACGCATGTAGATATGCCCTTCTGAGATGAAAGTCCCCATTATTGTGTGTCACCCCCAACTCGGATGGTGACCTTTTCCGGCAGAGAGATGAGCTGAGTGAGTCTAAGGCTGCCTTCCCGCTCAGGCTGAGTATCAGGAGACCACTGACCTTGGGCTGTCAGTTCTTCACCACCTTGAGCATTTCTTCTGTTTCCTCTGGAGGCAAAGCCGTGTCTCTTCCCACGAAGTGCATCTTAGGGTGGGGAAGGGAGATCTGCTGTGTGAACGTGAAGGTGGGAAGGAACCGAGTCTCTCGTGCTTCTGTGCAGTGGGAGGGTAAGTTGATTTTCATTGAAAACATGCGTTCTTTGAAATTCTCTTGGAGGACCAATTCTGTCCTGAAGCTTCCAGAGTAGCAAAACCTGTTCTCTCCAGCCCCATCCTCCAGTAGACCTCTGGCAGCTGTTACCGTGATCTTCTCCAGAAGATTTCAGCTTGGGTTCCCTGAGGCTGGATGGGGTGGACTCCTCACCCATCCAGCATGGTTCCCTTCAGGCCCATGTTGCGCGGCACGGGAATAATACAGTTCTCTCCCCCGCGCGGTGGAATTCCAGCACCAGATACGCCGAGTATCTGTCGACGTAACTGTGTGTGTGTGTGTGCTGCTGTGTATGTCGCCACAGAAAGTGTTTTCCATTCCCCAAGAATCAGTTTTTATCTGCTTGAGGGTGAGATCGCTTCTGTTGAGACACAGACCTTCTTGTTTCCCTTCCCTGAGTTCTGAGCTTAAAATAGGGTTTCGGGGGGGAAAAGGGATACAGGATTTATTTTCTTTCAACCTACATTCCTTTGGTTTTAAATAAAGTGCTTCTTTATGTTTAACATCAAATGTGATTAATGTTTTCAACTTCAAACTCATAAAGGTCCTATTTGCTTGCAAAGAATTCTTTTCATTTCACACTTTAAAAGTTTTATCCTTGTGTTAGCATTCCTGCAGAGAAGCAGGTGCAGCGGGAAATGAGAGGTGTGATACGGTTCAACCAGTTTCTTGGACCCCTAGAATTAATGGACAAGCAGAAGCAGAACTCAGATCGCCGTGTCCATAGCTAGAGCCTTGGAATTATCCCGCAACTGGGGACCTTTACTTCCAAATAGACCTTAGAGCTTTCCTAGAGCATATATATCTGCTATGCTAGGATTCAGTGTTCATGAGGATTCAGTCCAGAGAAACACAGGGTTCTCATCCACAAAAGGAAAGTGTTGATTATGTTTGTTATTGGATGAGCCATTTCTGGAACACTTGCTACCTGCAGAGAACTAGACTGGACATTCTGGAGGAGTCGGAGGAACTGAAACAGTTTCATATGCTCGGCAGTGACTGGAGAGGTCACTTTACTCTCTCGTTTTTGTAGACTTGCCCAAGATCCCACAACCAGCTAGTAGCAGAACTCAGGCCCAGAGCAGGATCTCCTTACCCTAGTGCACTGAAAGACTTTGGATCTAGATGAGGGCTGAAATATAAAGGAAATAGGCTGACAAAAATTCCAAGGGAGAACATCAAGCTACAGAAATTCATATAATGGAGACAGAATGTGTAGGTCCTGAGAAGGTACAAAATAAAAAGAGATGGTTAGGAACCGTGAATTAGGAGGGACTTCCTAGCAAGGGTTCATTTTGTCTCCGTTGTGAAAGATCTGAGATCTACAGATACTCTGGAGAGCCACCCTTGGAGTACATCTGTCTCAAGGTGGAGGGAGGATGCAGGTCCAGAAGGGAGCTATGACAAGAAGGACTCACGGATGCAAACACAAGACGAGTGCTCAAGCAGCCCCGTAATTATGACCTCCTGAGTGCCCCGTGCTGGTCACTGCTGTTTGATAACACTTTGTCTTCAGACTAAAGCTGGAAGCCACATGCCTGGTGTGTGTGTGTGTGTGTGTGTGTGTGTGTGTGTGTTTAGACTACTTGTTTCTTTACTTTTGAGTACAGACCATTAATAATTAGAAGTATGTGAAACCATGGGATTTTATGCTAACATTTAATTTCTTGAGTTGTAAACCTGAGATAAAACTTGCTCATGCTTTAATGAAGAAACAGCTCAGAGATCAAGGAATGACTCTGATTTAAATAATTATTGGGGCTCCTGGGTGGCTCGATGGGTTAAAGCCTCTGCCTTCAGCTCCGGTCCTGGTCTCAGGGTCATGGGATCAAGTCCCGCATAGGGCTCTCTGCTCAGCAAGGAGCCTGCTTCCTTCTCTCTCTCTGCCTGCCTCTCTGCCTACTTGTGATCTCTCTGTCAAATAAATAAATAAAATCTTTAAATAAGTAAATATAAATAAATAAATAAATAAAATCTTTAATAAATAAATAAATAAAATAAGTAAAATAAATAAATAAAATCTTTAAATAAATAAATATATATATATAAACTGTAGACATTCCACTTTCCCGGTTCAAGCCTTTACTCATACTGAGGCCACCGCGGGAGCCTCCTGCCACCTCCCCCCATAGACCCTCTCCCTCCCATCATCCCGTCTTTCCGGATACATTTGCAAAACACAGATTAATCCCATTTTAAGTCATCTTTTGTGGCCCAAAGCCAGTGGTGTGCTAGTAAATGTGTAACAACGCACTCCCGCACTCCCGGAAAGGAGGGGGGAGAAAAAGCCCTGATTCATCTTGTTGGCCATTTTCTGCGCCATCAGTGCCCCCACCGCAGCCGGGGGGGCGGGGCTGAGCCGCGGAGCTCCTGAGGCAGGCAGAGACTCACAGGGTCCTGGGGAGCTGGGTGGACCCGCACAGCGCTGCGGCCTTGATGCCTTGTGGGGACTAAGTGCTCCCCACGCTGACTCTGACACTGATGACCGAGGAAAAGGCTGCAAACCGCAGCAGCAGGTGCGCAGTCCCCAGCTTGACAGATGCCCCCCTCAGCTGCTCTGCCAGGTGAGCATCCCGCGCCGCTCCAGCTTCCTCCTCGGGCCCTCTCCTCACCCGGGGACGTCCTCAGTGCCAGAAGCCCCAGTCCACCCTGCATCATTGAAACCCAGCGACTTGGTGCTACTCTGTCCAGTGTGTGAGTGGCACTCCATCCTCTCTGATTCTGTCTCCTCCCTGTCCCCCCTCTTCCGAGAAGTATTGCACCACCAACCTGCTCAAATGTCTGAAGTTTGCTGACTGGAACAGTTCATGCTTTTAGTCTGTTTTTCTATATTTGGGAAGCAGGCGCTCACTGCGGACCGAGACTAGTGTGAACAGATGCCATCCGCAGGCTTTCGGAAGCCAGCTCGGTGCCCGCTTTATTTCGTGGGATAGCCAAGAAGGTGAAGAGGCCTTATTCTGCTCACTTCTCTGAGGAAAACCTGCAGCTCAGAGGCATAAGTCGTTGCCTGGATTGCTGAGTGGGATTGCTGATGGGGACAGGGCCGAGGGTGCTGAGTGGCCTTGCTTCCAGAAGGGCGTAGTCTAGCTTTCCGTGTAGATTCCTAGACCAGAGAACCTGGAGGATTCCTTTTCCAGTACGATACCCTTCAGAAGACACTTTATTCTTTTCAAGCAGGCCCCAGTGAAAGACTTGTGGGGAAATGTGGGTTAATACAAATCTTGGAGGAGGTGGCCTTTGACCCGTTCTGTGAAAGCTGTGCCTCCAGAACAGTGCATTTCTCAAGAAATGGAAAGGCTCCCAGCAATCCTGGTGTCTGTCTGGGCTCAGCCACCATTGGCTGACTTAGCTCGGACAGGCCAGGCTACCTCCACACTGTAAGGCCCACGTATGCCCCACGCAGCCTCTCTCTGGGCCCACATAATGAGGAATGTATGATGCGGGGGCAGGGGACACCCAGCTCAGCCCCTGAAGCTCAGGGTGCCGGCTGCTCACAGGCAGGATGGGCTGTGTAATCGGCGTGGCCCAGTACACAGTGAAAATGCAGGGCCCTGGCTCTGGACTTAGCAAGAATTTCAAAAGCACGAAAGCAGGCACGGCACCCTCTGAGCGCGGGGCCTGCGGGCTGCACGGGGTGTGTACCGCGGGCACTGTGCGTGAATGCGAGCCTGGGCAAACACGGCCTCGGTGCTTCGTAGGCTCTCTTTGATTTAGAGGAAATACTCGGCCTGAGTATTTGTTATTTATTTTATTTCAGGGCCCAGATTGCTTCGCGGGCAGTTGTCCAAGTCAGCACCATTAAACCAACAGGCGCGGACTGCCTCCCGGCTCCCCGCGCAGCTGCGGGACGCCGCCTTCCCACATCTCTGGGGAGAGACACCGATTTGTGCTTTGTGCTCTGGTCCCTATAGAAAATAATCACCCCCGTCACGTGAATTGCCCACAGAGCTGCGGGTCTGGAAGCTTCCTGTGGGAGAGCGGGCTTGACAACTGTCCTTTGTGGTGTGTTCCTGCCCTGCAGTGCTCTGCTGAGATCTAACTAAGGTGGGGGGAGAAAGGGGGCTGCAGGGAGTTGAGAGGAAGCCAGCCCTTGAGAGAGATTTTTTTAAGTGAGGATAGCACTTGAAAACCGATAGGTGAAATTCAGGACGGATGTTTTTCTTTTAACATACAATCTTTATCTGAGGGTGTCTTCCTCCTCTGTTGTAGTAAACATCATTGGTATCTGTCTTTTCAAAGTTCGAACAGAGCAGGGGAGCTTCTTGTGCCTGGGGTCGAGGCTCTAAGCAGGAGAGCCGTCTGCTCAGAGCCCAGGAAGGTGAAAATGTTTTAGTCTGTTCCTCCAAAGCCCCACAGTTCTTTTCCCACTGGAATTCCTAGGCCTTTGCTGACCCACTAAAGAATTCTCTGCTGGAACCCTGTCTGTTTCCACTGGCATGGAGCCTTCTCTGCCCTAGGAGGGCTCCTCATTCTCTATTGGAGGAGCATTTATGGAGTACCTCTGTGTGCTGGACCTTGATCTGGGGGTTGTGAAGGAGTCCAGGGCCCTGGGCTGACCTTCACTAGCAGTGGTAGGAAGGACAGAAAAGAGAGGAACAAATGCCTCAGCAGGACAATTTCAGAGAGCTGTGAGTGTTACAGAGAAAAGAAACCAGGTGACGGGTTAGAGAGTGACGTGGTGGTGACAGGGGTGGGGGTGTGTGCTGACACTGGCTGGGAGGGTCAGGATGACTGCTCTAGGCAAGTGACATGGGAGCAGAGCCCAGTGGTGAGCAGGGAAAAGGTGACCCAGGCCAGGGGTCTGCAAGTGTCTGGCATCAGGGACCTGGGAGCCTCGTGTGTTCGAGGGGTGGACTAGGAGGAGATTCTGCACGAGGGGGTGAGGTGGACGAGGCAGGCAGGGGTCAGGTCACGTAGGACCCTTGCAGGCTAGAGGTTTTCTCTGGGTTTTATTCTAACTGCATTAGTGAGAATGCAATTAAAGCGCCTCAGGGTTTTAAATTGGAGCGTGCTGTGATCCGATACACGTTTGAGAGGACTCACTCCCAGCAAGGCCAAGGGCATGGTGCCAGGGACTTGGCACAGCTGTGTGTCACAGAGCCTGTCAGAAGCAAACCCCCTCTCGCCCTGATGTCCTAGGCCATGGGTAGGGTGCAAGCCAACTCGTGTCCACCAAGGGCTCAGTTTCAAGGAGCATTTCAGATAGTGGCTTTTTCTTTCTTCTTCTTTTTTTAATATTTAATTTATTTATTTGACAGAGATCACAAGTAGGCAGAGAGGCAGGCAAAGAGAGAGGAGGAAGAAGGCTCCCCACTGAGCAGAGAGCCAGATGTGGGACTCGATCCTGGGACCCTGGGATCATGACCTGAGCTGAAGGCAGAGGCTTCAACCCACTGAGCCACCCAGGCACCCCAACATAGTGGCTTTTTCTGGCTTGCCAACTTTAAAGCCAACGTTAATAAGTGTTTACAGAGTGCGTTCCCCAGCTCATAAATCAGTTTGTGTCTGTCCCACGGTCCCCAGGTGTGAGGGTCCGTCTTGACCTTGTTCAGCCTTGCCGGGCACCGCATGCACAGCCCGTGTCTGGGGTGACCACCTCTTGCAATCCTTCTTGTCTTTCCTCCCAAGCCCTGGCCCATTGTTCTTCCTGTTTGGGGCGTCCCTGCTTGGAGTCCAGGTACACCTCAGCCAAATGCTTGATGTTTGGTTACTGGCCCTTGTCTTTGACTCCATTTTTATCCAGAAGCTTAGAGGACTCGTCTGTTTGTGTCCTTGCCAGCAGAAAGGATATTAAGCCATTAGCTGCACCAGAAACCATGTACCTGGTATGAAACAGAAACTGTTTTAAAAAAAATGACTCAGTGGAGATTTCCCCAAACTTTCCTTCCCTGCAAAATCTTTCCAGTTGATACTAATGAAATTGCCTTGTCACTTGGGAGCTATTGGATAACGGGCCTTTGTTCCAGTTGGAGCACATCTGCGGGGACCACACCGACTGACAAAACCTCTCTCGGTCCTTGTTCCCCCGGCGGCCCTGACGCGTGTGTGTTCCCTCAGCCCAGCCTCTGCAGAGGCTGTAGCGGAGATAAGATGGTTTCATGGATCACAGAGCCAAAGAATTCTTGAGTTCACAGTCCTTCCACGAGCCATATATGGAATATAATTGAGGCTTTGGGGGACGTAACTTGGAACTTCGGGAAGGTGGAAGGGCAGTGAGGCTAGATGTTTGGATGGTGGAGCTGGAAGAGACCTTAGCGGAGATTTAGCTCCACCTCCTCTTTTATTTTATTTCATTGTAAAAGATTTTGTTTATTTGAGAGAAAGAGAGAAATAGCGAGAGAGCACAAGCGGGGGGAGGGGCAGAGGGAGAGGGAGCAGCAGGCTCCCCGCTGAGCCTGGAGCCTGATGTGGGACTCGATTCCAGGACCCTGAGATCATGACCTGAGCTGAAGGCAGACGGGTAACCGACTGAGCCACCCAGGGGCCCCTTACTTATTTGTTTTTATTTTGGGGGTGGCGCAGAAGGAGGGAGAGAGAATCGTAGGCAGACTCCATGCCCAGCATGTGGCCCCATGTGGGGCTTAATCCCAGGACCCTGAGATCATGACCTGAGGTAAAATCAGGAGTTGGATGCTTAACAGACTGAGCCATCCAGGCGCCCCTTAACCTCCTCATTTATAGGAAAGGAAATAGAGGCTCAAAGAAGTGAGGGACCTGCCTGCGGCAGAGAAGCTAGCCGGTGGTCAAGCTGGAAGGAGACACTGCTATACACGGTCTCTGACGAGCAGCGAAGGGAGCCAGACCTGGGCGGGCGGAAAACGCAGGAATCCCAGTGGAAGGGGACCCGGTTCGGCCTGGCCTCCCTTTCCCTTCCCCAGGAGGGGACTTTCTCCCCTAAGCACCTATGTTAATCTCAAGAATAAAGAACTATTAAGCTCTCAAAACAAGCCCTGGAATTACCTCAGCCAAAAATTTAAACTAACATTTTAAAAAGTCTTGCTGCTTTAGCAAATACACTGGAAATTTCCCTGCAGAGTGAGAGACTGAGTGGGACCTGGCCCTGCTCTTTGGAGACGGTCACCGCTTGGATGGCCTCTTGGTAGCCCTGCTGCTTGGCACTGCCACAGATGTTTTGGGAGCAGTTTGGTTTTAAAATAGTTTAAAGATGAATGGACAGAGTCTCTCTTCAGAACCTGGACTCTTGGTGCCCTTTACCTCGGCAAGGGAGAGTTAGCAGAGCTGAAGCAACCCAGCAACTTCTCGGGTTTTCTTTTCATTCCCCGAGGGAGTCCTGTGTGTGCCCTGTGCCAGAGCAGCTGAATTTCGAGTTGTTCTCTCTCCCTTTTCTCCACTTCCTGAGCCCTTTGCTGGCTCCCTGCCCGGCCCTGTGTGAGGGGCCGAGGCCTCCAGTTCTCTCTGGCACTGGTGTTGGGCCAGACACGTAGGTGGCTTTTCCATGGCACCGCTCAAAAACTGGCTCTCCTGGTTTGTTTTTGAGAGAGAGAGAGAGAGAGAGAGAGAGAGTGTGTGTGTGTGTGTGTGTGTGTGTGTGTGTTTTCATGCCTACACCCTAGAAACATTCCAGCCAGAGGTGCCAAAAATCACAAGGCCCATTTGGGAACCCGGGAGTTCAGTGTATCCCTAACCATCCACAGGGACTCAGATCCATCTGCATTTCCCACAGGAGGTCGTGGGGCGGCTTCTCGTCGGGTGGGCTGGGCTCCCTGTTGAACTGTGCTCACACGAGTGTGGGACTGCTCTCTACCTCTGCCCACTCGGTCCTCCCCTCTCAAATGACAGTGCTCTCCCTGCAGGTGATAAAGAAGGAGACTGGATTTTGGAGAGACTTTGGATTTGGGATGACCTGTCAGTACCGGTCGGACTTCATCAATATAGGTAAGAGGCACCGACTGGCGGCAAGTCTGGCCTCTGCTGCCACCCAGAGGCCATGAGCAGCCCGGGAGGGAGTCGGGGCAGCTCCCCAGGAGTCTGAGGGCAGAGGTAGTGCCATTTTTTAAGAGGCCCTTCCTCCTCAGGGCCTTGGAGGCTGGACCAGGATGAGGCTTGGGCGTGCGTCGACACACGAGCCCCTCTGATCTCCACTAGACCCGCTCAGTTACCCCAAATGTGGCACACAGTCTGAGGAAAAAGACTGTTGTCGCAGAAAGGTGGCTTCAAAGCAAGTCTCCCCACCCTCCCCGCCCCCCAACCCCCAATGCCTCCTTCCCACCTGGTTCTGGCTCTGGTTCCTCTCAAGCAGAACATTCTGGGCCTCCATGGTAGTAGCAGAATTCACTGAAAAAAAAAATAAGGACAACACGGGGAATTTGGGAAAATCACATACTGGAAAGGGTTGAAATTTCTCTCTGCTGAAACTTCGAAAATTCTAGGTACTACTATAAGCTCCAGATGAGTGTATAGTACCTGTCAACACACACACACACTCAGAGGTTCCCAGAGCACTGAGAGGAAAGGCCCTTAGGTTGCAGCTGAAAAGGGCAAAGGGACCACACAGCAAGTGAGGGATGTAGGATGAGAACAGAGCGTTTCCTGTTCCCCTTGGAAATACTACCCCACTTCCCACAGCAGAACCTCCTCCTGTGCCCTGAAACAGAACAAAATTGTGGATCATACGTGACTAGGATATGAACGAATAAGGCAGAAACTTTGGTCTTGTGCTCAGGGGGTCAAAGTGGACCCGGCTTGGAGTCAGGGTAGCCCTGCCCTCACAGAGCATGGAGACTTCCATCCCCACCCCCACCCCCATAGGCCCTTTCTAAAGCAGGTTTCCATTTCGAGAAACTCTGTTTCCTTGTTCTTTGTACAAGGAAAGATTATTTTGTGATGATGTAGGTTTATCAAATTTGAATGGGAATGGTGGGAATGGTAGGCTGGTGAGGACGCTCTTCCTCCATGAGCCACTGATGGGACCTCAGAATCTCTGGGTCACATCTGGACCCCGATCTTTCTTTGCCATCTTGTATTTATTTGCAAGCATCTTACTTTTGCACCTTCTATTTAAGAAGTTGTGATGATGTTGATGATAATAAATCAGTTACAGCTAAGCAAGCACTGCCCCTCACATGACTATGTCATTTGGTTTTGACATTTAGTTCATTTCAGGATAAAGAAACCACAACTCAAGAGAGGTGAAGTGGCCAACCCCAGGCTCCAGTTCCAGACCCCTGAGTCAGTATCACACCTGCCTACCATGGGGAGGAACACAGATCACTTGCATACAGAGCCCAGCTGAGGGCAGGCTGCAGGTTTCCCCCCCGGATGACCCCTCTGGGCCCCGTGATGGCCTTGATCAGAACAGCACAGCTTGGGGGCTGCATGGTGGCTCTGATGAAAGGTGTTGAGGATGACGTCACTGTTTCTCTAGGAGTTAAATAAATCTCCTAGGTGAGAGAGGAACAGTGACAAAAAGGGTCAAGTCTTCTCTGGTTCTCTTTGGTTCGCGGTGGGCTTCAGGTTAAGAAAAGACATGAGGCATCTCTGTTTACAAAGATGAGTGTGGAGGGGACCATTACTCACTTCGATAGAGTCCACTCTGAAGCGAGGCCAGATTTTCAGAGTAGAAACTCTGCACAGCGAGGCCAGTCCCTTAAACATGACTCCATCACTGGCCTGGGGGTGGACAGAGCTTTTGGGACCATTTCGGTCCATGAGAGGCAGAGTGTTTTGTGGGACATCATTTTGTTCACTTGGATCCCGCTACCTTTTCAGGGGGCGAGCCCCCGCTTCCCTGTCTGAATGACAGGAGGCCACATGCAAACAGAAACCAGAATTTTCATGGGAAGGTTTCAAGTAGAAAAGGCAGGCGGCTGCCGTTCCTCATGGGGCGGCTCAGGGGGCTCGTTCTAGAAAGCAGGCAGGTACGGGAATGAATGCCCTTTGCAGCATTGGGAGCTCCGGGAGCTGGTGCTCGTGGCCTCCACTGCCGCGAAGTCCTGCGTTCAGGATTTCTGAATCCTCTTTCCCCAACGGCCCTGCTCCGCATTCGGAGGGGCAGGCAGCGAGACGTCTCCCCTAAATGATGCTTCTCTCCACGCACAGTGCGGGCTGGTGCAGAGGAGGGCGGCGAATCGAGATGTGGTGGGGCTGTGCGGCTGGCTTCAGCGCTGTGCTCTCTCCCGACAGGCGGCTTCGATTTGGACATCAAGGGCTGGGGCGGAGAGGACGTGCACCTGTACCGCAAGTACCTCCACAGCAACCTCATCGTGGTGCGGACGCCGGTGCGCGGGCTCTTCCACCTGTGGCACGAGAAGCACTGTGCGGACGAGCTGACCCCCGAGCAGTACAAGATGTGCATGCAGTCCAAGGCCATGAACGAGGCGTCCCACGGGCAGCTGGGCATGCTGGTGTTCAGGCACGAGATCGAGGCTCACCTTCGCAAGCAGAAACAGAAGACAAGCAGCAAAAAAACATGAACTCCCAGGCCTAGACCTGGGGAGATGCTTTCGTTTTTCCCTTTCATGATTACCAAACACGGGGCTGTGACAAGGAAGAGGTTTCCCTAAAGGGAAAAAAAAAAAAAAAAAAAAAGAATTTGACTGATTGTAAAACAGAGGAGGGGAGAGAGCCTCTGATTTCTCTCTGCTTATTTGGCTGGACTTAACAGGAATTAAAATCTCCCACTTTGCGTGCAAAAGTGGCCCAAAAGCATCCTGTTCCGGTGTCAGACAAAGCCAGAATGATTGTGAGGTTATGAGCCCAAAGGCGTGGAGATTTTGATTGTGTTCACAACAGTGAGAACTGTTGTCTTTTGTACTCATTGAAATAGTTATGAATTAAGACCAGTTTTATAAAAAAAAGTTCTTTGGAATGAGAGGCAAGCACGTGTCTCCCCATAGGAATGACGACAGGGGAAGGGCTCTAGGGCCGGGGAGTGCTGGTGAGATTCGGAGATACACTCATGGCTGTCCTTGTGAGTGTATTAAGCAAAACCAAATGGACTCAAAAAGAAAAAAAAAAAAAAGAAACTATTGCATTATTTTTATCCAAGATTAACCAAAAATAATCTGCTCATTCTTTTTGTTATAGTTTTAACCATCCCCACTTCTTAATTTTATTTAAAAAATGCACTTTTTTTGGCTTATGAGTTATATTCTGCTTATTTAATTAGCAATTTTCAAGCCTTACTAAGAGAGCACAAGTTAGCATAAATTTTTATATCTTTTAAGAAGATACTTGTAGGTGTATTATGAGAACTTCTAGTTCAGATCGAGCCCCAGATCCAAGGACACGCCGCGTGCTGATCCCGTCAGACACCGGATGTCAGACGTCGGTCATGCGGAAGTCACGGTGTGGGGCTACTGGTACATTGAGACAGAGCTACGTTATCCGAACTGTTTCCCAAGAGGAGCAGCTGAACACTGGAGGGAAAGAAAGATATACCTCTTCCCTTCACAGAAACGGAAACTCGTTCAGACTGGTCATATCTTGATTTGTTCAAAAGTCAGAAAACACATTTTCTCCTCAGGAGAACTGTGGACCACTTTCTTACCTGTTTAAATAAACCAAAGTATACTGTGTGAGCCAAACTATCTTTTTTCAAAGCAGGGTGCTCTTCCTGGCGGCTGGCTTTTATGAAAAGAAGTGCAGAAAAACGAACTTCGTGGAAGATCACTGCATCTGCCAGAGTCCAGTGGGAGGAAGGTTTTGCTACAAGTTCGCCCACCCCCGTCTAGGGGAAAGTAACAACTATTTTTTAAATGAAACAGTTCTACTTAGTTGCCAAGATGCTTCTGAAAATGGCATTTTATTACAGTTTCCAACTATTAAAAAAATACAGTTAATAACATTGAGTGGTTTCTATGTTCATGTGAAAATTATTTATTTATTAGCCAGCACCAGATGCATGAGCTAATTATCTGTGATTCCTTGCCTTCTGTTTGCCCACAGTCAACTCATTGTTTAAAAGCTTCAAGAACATTCAACCTGTTCGTGTGTTAAAAAAAAAAAAAAGCATTGTATTGATTTGCACTGGTACTTCATAAAATTTAATTAAAACACAGGACGTGAATGGAAGGTGGCATTGGACAGCTAATAAAATATGATTTGTGGATCTGATTCCTTCTTGGAGCAAGAATGCCATGGCTTTAGTTTGGGGGAAAACATTTTTAATGTGCAAAGACCAGAGTTTCTGCTACAGACATTTTGGGCAAGATCATTCTTTGTTGGGGACGGGGCTGTCCTGTGCACTGTAGGATATTTAGCAACATCTTTGGCCTTCACTCATTGGGACCAGGGTGTCTACTACAGACATTTTGGGCTAGATCATTCTTTGTTGTTGGGTGTGTGTGGAGGGGGTAGGCTGTCCTGTGCGCTGTAGGATGTTTAACGACATCTTTGGCTTTCACCCACTGGATTCCAGGAGGATCTCTCACCTCGGTTGACAACCGAAATGTCTCCAGTCATTGCCAAATGTCCCCTGGAGGGAGGGTACCAAACCACCCCCCTGCTGAGGACCACTGGTCTAGAAGGACAGAACCAGGAGGAAAAACCTGGCTCTTAATACATTTTACTTGTCCTTTCTGGTGAGAAGAAATTGAGAAATGATTTCTAACTGGGTCTCATATTTTCCCAGGCAGTGGCGGTACTAGACATTTGGGGCCCGTGCGGCCTCTCTTGCCAGCAGTTCTGATGGCTGTGAGGGTCTGACCATGCACTCCTGCTTATCTTCTCCCGAGTAGGAGCATGCACCCGCAGTGAGGCTGGCAGCAGGAAGCAAGTGCTGTAACTGTGGAGATAGTCAGGTCGGAGCGTCCTGCAGACTGTAGGGTCCCTGCTGCACCCTGTGGGCTAACCAGCCATCTGCGCGTGTTTCAGCGGCAAATCCCAGATGCCTGAGGCCGTGACGAAGACTGGAGTTTGAGCAGTTGGTGAAGAACTGCGATGGGTAGCTGAAGAGGAACAGAAACAGCATCAGGTTAAACTGTCTCTCTTTTTGGAAATTAAGTAAAGCAGTTTTATCAAAAAGGAGGAGCCCTCTTCAAGCGCACAGAAGAGGGGAATCTGTCTTCGTTGGGGGTGTTGGGTGGCTCACACAGCGAGGGATGATTCAGGTCAGGAAGGCTGAGAATTCCAGGATCAAGGCGTGGGCAGTGCAGTGTGTGGTGAGGCCCCATCTGCTGGTATCGCCACAGGCGGAGACCAGGCGGAGGGCCAGCGCTCTTCCTGTCTCAAAAGGACGCTAATCCCGTCACGGAGGCTCCCCACCTCAGAACCCAGTTACCTCCCAAAGGCCTCACTTCCAGACCCCACTGCGTGAGGGTTTCAACATGGGAATTTTGTGCGGACACAAACATTCAGTCCGAAGCGGGACCTATTCTATCCTATACACAGAAGAAGGGTTGGTGAAGGCCCCACCAAAACAGGACACTGAGGGCCTTGGAATTCAACCTCAGACAGCAAAGGGAGGCCGTAATGAACTCTGGCTCCAAGGACCCTGTCCCATGATGTCTTCTAAAGGAAGGATCCTGTCAAGAAAGCACCCGAGTCTTGGTGGTCTCTGAGGTCCCTTCGCACTCTCTGCAAGCCCCTCTATTCTTACGGAATGTAAGTCCCCTAGCAACCGGCCCAGCCGTCTCCCTGGAGCTGTGCTCTCTGACACAGACCTGGGTCTTCTCCGAGCCTCAGTGAGCTGACGCCGCCCCGGGGGAGCTGCTCGTTTGCCCCTCTTGCCCCTCCTTGCTCAGTAACGGCAGGACAGTAGCTTGAAGTCCACCAGGACGGCAGTATTTACACCAGGGAGATGGGCAATTGGCCGAGGCTGCCGAACAGGTCTCCTTCCCCCTGCTGCTCCACCACCATGCCTCCTCCCAGCTCGTTGTTAATTATGGACCAGCACACCCGTGCCCCCAAGTGACACACCTGTTCTCGTCACCTGCTTTGTCGTCTTTTGTAGTCATCACTGTGACCAACTGGCCTCTCTCCACACATCACTGAGGAGAGAGTCAGGCCTAGGAATTTGCAGCAGGTAAACAGAACTCACAGCCCTCCTCTGAAGATTCTGTCCGACTCAAGTAGGCACTGTTAGGGTCCGTGATCAAAGGAGTGAGACTGATACAAAGCGAAGGTCAAGCAAAGCTTTATTTCGTGCCAAGCATTGAGAATCAAACCGTTCGGGGTTGCCTCTTACAGAGAGAGCGACGACCCCCAGCCTCACAGACTAACTTTTACAGAGCAAAGGCTATGTGATTGAGCCTGGCCACACGGAGGTGGCCAATGAGATTGCAACACACAGAGAAAGCCGCACAGTCATGCTAGGTCACACACGGGCGGCCAATTGAATTACAGTTCACCCCATAGTAGCTATTTGAACTAGCCTATCACCTTGGTCAGAATTGGCGCCCAAAAGGCGGGGCCCACACTCCTTGGTAGCTAGGGAGACAGTATGCGCGCCCCACCGATTGCATGTCTCCACCTCGCCTGACTCATCCCTGCATTCGGGCTGTTATCGCCACCTGACCTGACCCGCCCTTGTATTTGGGCTCTGTTATTAGGGACTGGTCGACCACATTTTTTTTTTTTAAGATTTTATTTATTTATTTGACAGACAGAGATCACAAGCAGGCAGAGAGAGAGAGGAGGAAGCAGGCTCCCCGCTGGGCAGAGAGCCCGATGCGGGGCTTGATCCCAGGACCCTGAGATCATGACCTGAGCCGAAGGCAGAGGCTTTAACCCACTGAGCCACCCAGGTGCCCCTGGCCGACCACATTTTACTGGTTTCCTGGACTTGCTTTTAAGTAAGTTCCCCTGGGGGGCGGGGTGCACAGGGTCAGTTTAAGTTTTACTGCATAAACAACAAAATCACTGTTTAACTGAGATGAAATCTCTCTGACTAAATAGGCCCTTACAAGCACCATACACAATTCTTTTTTCTTCTTTCTTTCTTTTTTTTTTTTTTTTTTAAGATTTTATTTATTTATTTGACAGACACAGAGCATAAGAAGGCAGAGAGGCAGGCAGAGAGAGAGGAGGAAGCAGGCTCCCCGCTGAGCAGAGAGCCCGATGCTGGGCTTGATCCCAGGACCCTGGGATCATGACCTGAGCCGAAGGCAGAGGCTTAAACCCATTGAGCCACTCAGGCGCCCTCACCATACACAATTCTGAAAATTAAGAAAACGGCTTCCCAGAACCTAATTTTTATAAAGATTTATTTATTTATTTATTTGACAGAGATCACAAGTAGAGAGGCAGGCAGAGAGAGAGAGGAAGGGAAGCAGGCTTCCCGCTGAGCAGGGAGCCCAATGCGGGACTCAATCCCAGGACCCTGGGATCATGACCCGAGCTGAAGGCAAAGGCTTTAACCCTCTGAGCCACCCAGGCACCCCAAAATTTTAATACATTTTGTTTCAGGGGAAAATCTTCTAATGTCATCTAATTGTATCTAATCTTATCAGTGGTCAGTGTGGTGTGGTAGTTAATCGCAAAACTTCCCCAGCCCGAGGGCCAGGGTCAAATTCCAGCTCTTTCACAGGCCATCTATACCTTCTTAAGCCGGGCACTCGGCATCTCCGTATCCGTTTCTGTGTTCAGGGTCATGAATGCAGTCTATCTACCATGTCCTAGGCATGTCGTTTGGAATGTTGGTGAGGTCCAGAGCTAACAGCCAAGCCATCTTTGGTGCAAAAAAGGGTGGTTTTATTAAAGCACGGGAACAGGACCCATGGGCAGAAAGAGCTGCTGCCCCAGGATTGTAAGAGGCAACTGATTATATACTTTGGGGTTGGGGGAAGTAAAGATTAGGGAATTCAATGAAACCTAGTGATGTACTGTATGTTAGTTAATTGAATTTAAGTTAAATTAAAAAAAAGAAAAAGGCTCACAGGATCCCAGAGGACTTGCTATTGTCAAGCCAAGGCCGGTTTTCCCTCTAGCTAGGCATTACCATTAAGACAGCCGGGAGCTTCCTGGGGGAATGTTACACTCTGCGTGCCCCCAAGGGTTTGTCAATGAGCTGCAGATTCTAAGGACATTTAATGTGCATTTCCTACTGCCTTTAGTATGCACATCCCGCAGTTAGGATTCACCACCAGGTCCACACTCAGAGCTGTCTGTGATGCTTCCCAGCACACCCAAAACCTCCCGGGCCGAAGTGGGCTGCATATTAGAGAGCCCATCACAGGGGCATGGCTGACCTGGATTTCTGTCTGAAAACAAGTTCGGTCTATCTGAATGAGGGGGACTAGGAATGTAAAATATCATGGATAATTTCTTCTTTAAATTCTGTGCTCAGGAATCTGGTGTCAGTGACCCTCTAGGCAGCTGAGGAGCTTTAGAGGTTTCTGAGGTCAGGGGCAGAGCCAGGCACCTTCTGTATGGAACGCCACCCTGCAGAAGCAGATCAGATCTTCTTGCAGGTGCGGAAACTGTGAGGGGCTTGCTCAGGGGGCGGGGACAGACAGTGGCTGGCTTCAGGCTCTCCGGTTCTCACCGCCAGCTCAGAAGGGCTTGAAGGTAGAGAAGGGAGTTTGGCCTCCAGCAAGTCCAGAGTCTTCTCTTGTGCCTCGATTTCCCACCGCTGTTCTGCCCTTCAGCCCACCTGAGAATCCCCTGGTGGTGAAGGAAAACACCGTGATCCAGGAACCGGAAAGCATAGAGCAGCCTCCCTCTAGCTGCTCTGTGAGCCCCTGAAGTTTTTCCGGGGCTCTGCAGCTTCAGACGCAGCCCTGCAGCCCTCTGCCCTCTGTAGGCCCAAGGCCTTGGACTGAAAGGTTGCCTTGAATGGGACAGGAGAGCAGGTGGGAATACTTGCCTTTTGAAAAAGATTTGACATTGTTTCCGAGAATTGCAGATCAGAGATAATGCCCTTGGGCAGTCCCTGAAAGGGTGGGTGTGTTTTACTCCCAAGACCCATCAAAGAGCCTGCAGCTTTGCGTGATGCATATTCCGATTAGCCTTCTATTTGAATTCAAAGCTGTTTCTCCAGGCAGGACCCAGTCAGTGCTGCCAGAAACTGTGGCGACTGTGCCAGCTGCTGGGGCAGGAAGGGGTGGGGGTGGTTTTTTCAACACACAGAAAATGTTCTCTCAGCAGAGGTGCCTTTCAGAATGCCTCTGGGATACTATACTGATCCTTTGCGTGTGCCCTCTGCAGTGGTCACCCCCTGTGCCCTGTGGCTGTGTCTGCCTTGACTGCTCTTCCAAATGAGGGCATAAGTGACAGCCTAGGGACAGCGGGCATGGCCTCTGGGCTGTCTCTGCCCATCACCCAGTCACCCAGAGGCTCAGGGAGGGCCAGGCCACCTTCAGTGAGCTGTGCCCAAGACTCTCCAAATGTCCTTTGGTGGCTGACGGCGCGGCTAGCCTGCCCGCTACATGCAGCACCCACGCGGGACTGGACGGGGCTTTCTCCTCATGGACCTGAGCGGCAAGACCTCAGCTGGCTCCTCCCTCCTCCCCAGCTGTTAATCCCCTGTAAGGACCTATTTAGAAACTGTCCCTGCTCCCCTTCCCCCAGGGGATTTACTTGGAGACAATCCCGGAAACCAGCTTCAGGTAACAAAGCCCAGATACAAAGGTGGGTCAGGCCAGGTGGAGACAGCGATCAGTTGGGGGATGCGTACTGATTCCCTGGTTTCCAAGGAGTATGGGCCCCCCCCTTTGGGAGCGTTTTTGGCGCCAATCCCAATCAAGGTGTAATCCCAACCAAGGCTGGTTCAAATGTCTACTAGGGTAAATTGTAACTCAGTTGGTCACCTAGCATCACTGCGGAGTTTCCTGTGTGTGTTACAATCTCATTGGTCACCTGTGCGTGGCCAGGCCCGACCGCATGGCCTTTGCCCTTAAAAGCTAGACTGTGAAACAGAGAAGGGTCGCCCTCTCTTGTAAGAGGTGCCGCCCTGAAGTTTCCGTTAGATTCTTGATGCTTGGCGCGAAATAAAGCTTTGCTTGGCCTTCGCTTTGTATCAGTCTCGCTCTTTTAATCACGGACCCATTATTAGGGCATAACATCCCCCCCACTCCGTTTCAAACCCCACCCCAATCTGCTCCCAGACAATCCCCCTCCAACCCCAGTGTTGAAAGAACCGCAACATTCACCATCGCCTGGACTGCTACGTTGCGGAACCCCATTTGATACAGTTAAGAAAAATAAAATGGAAAACAAACTGCAAAACCCTCAAGTTACATTCAAGGGAAGGCTGAAGAGAGACTGTATTTAAGTACTTGTTCTTTCTTCCAGTCATTAGTTCAAAGAGAGCTGGGTAGAAGTCACCCCTACAGCGTGGGGGGCTGTGCGGAACAGCAGAGTGGTGGGTTTGGGAAGCCCTGTCCAGAGCTCCAGCACACCACCCAGAGCTCCTGCGCGAGATAAGGTACAGCACGTGCTGTTTGGTGTGGTGGCTGAGGGGCCCTGGGGTGTTGCCTTCCAGGATCTTGACCCAGCTGGAAGGAACATCCTTTTAGCTGAAGGAAAAGAAAAGCTGGTTTAGACTGACCGGAGAGCAGGGGCTAAACGCCCTCTCCCCCACATAAGTCTGGGTTAGCACTGGCAGGAGCTGACCTATTTGGGAGACAATGCAGTTAATCCCAGAGAGATTTGGGTTTGTGGTAAATCCTCTGGTCAAAAAGGCAGGTGAATACTTGGGGATTTGTGATCAGGAGTTCCCGCACAACTGAATCAATTTGTCAATGACCAATTTTGGGTAAAGACAGGTCACTGCTAACTTTGGGGTTGTCAAAATTCGACATTAAGAGAATGCCCTCTCTGCCATTTCTAATCCAGACTAAGGTAGCCGTCTCTCTGCAAGCCATTTCAACTGGCTAATCTACTGTGTGATTCCCTAGTATAACCTCTATAAGCTTCCCTTCCCCCCTGAAGATTCATCCCAGAAGCTCTAGCAAATGGGCCATTGGCATGCACAGCCCATGGTTTGTACAAGCTGAGCTCATGACAGGAGCACAGAGTGCATGAATCCTGGCTTTGTGGACCCAAGAGACTTTATGTGTTTCTTTTCTAAGCCTTGGAATCCAATGGGTGACTTGAGTCACTCCTGTTTGAGAGCTGAAGCTCAGACAAGCTTAGTATTGTTCTTCTTTTAAGATTCCACACAGCTAGGGGGCACCTGGGTGGCTCAGATAGTTAAACGTCTGCCTTCAGCTCCAGTTATGATCCTGGGGGCCTGGGATGGAGCCCTGCGTGGATAGCCTTGCTCAGCGGGAATCTGCTTCTCCCTCTCCCTCTGACTCATGCTCTCTCTCTCTCTCTCTCAAATGAATAAATAAATAACCTTTTTAAAAAAATAACTACACTGCTGGTTAGTGATATAGCCAGGATCCAAACCCAGATCTGCTAGACTTTCTACTACGCTGAGCTCACTCACAACCCAACAGTGTGTTTTTACCACACAGGAAAAAGCACTATTGTCCTGTCAGGCTCCGGAGCATTTTCAATCTGGGGCAGTGGTAGGAAGCGTGAGGATGAGGCAGAGGACAGAAGGAAGCATGGCAAGTGCACTGGAAATAGAACGCTCACGTCCACAGTGGGGGCCGTGAGAGAAGAATTAACACAGAATGTGGAGTCTGTGATGCGGAAGGGAAGGCGATGAGCAGCAGCTCTCGGAGAATACGGCAGAAAGGGAGGGAGAGAGGAAAAGGAATGGGAGGAGATCACACAACTGGAAAGCAGAGGGGAGATGTGCAACTCCGATTTGTGGCCACTCCTGAGGAAGGGAAAGCGCAAGTTGTCGTGATGAAGTTCTAGAACCTAGGTGAGGTTCGGTGGGGTGAGGTCCGGAGCCGATGACCAAGAAAGAATTCGTGAGACATCTTTGGTGCAAAATGATGGTTTATTAAAGCACGGGACAGGACCCGTGGGCAGGAAGAGCTGCTGCCCCGGGTTGTGAGGGACGGCAGGTTAAGTGCCCTGCGGTTGGGGGAAGGTGAGGGGAAGGGAGGTTTCAACAGAGCTTTCGTATGCTAGAGAGGGCCTACAAGGTGCCGGATACGGGAGGTCTCGAGGCTGGATCAAGGTTGTCTTTCCTTTTTAGAGCAAGCCATTAACATCAAGATAGTTGGGAGAGTCCTAAAGAATGTCACGTTTGTCCCACCCAGGAGTGGTGCCGACGCGGGGGAGATTGTGAGGTGTCAGCCAGGCTTTGCTCCCTCAGCCAGGCTTCTGCTCCCTCATCAGTGGGACAGGTGTCTTCTTTAAAGACGCAATTGTAGAGACTTGCCTTCTGAAAGGGAGACCCCCAGGGTGCAGTGTGAACATTCTTACCACACTCTGGGCAAGAAGGAAAGCCCAGAGGCTGTATCTAATAGCTGAGCTAGGATGAGAATTCAGGCTTCCTCAACCCCATTTGGTTTTTTTTTTTTTTTTTTTTAAAGATTTTATTTATTTATTTGTCAGAGAGAGAGTGAATGAGAGCGAGCACAGGCAGACAGAGTGGAAGGCAGAGTCAGAGGGAGAAGCAGGCTCCCTGCGGAGCAAGGAGCCCGATGTGGGACTCGATCCCAGGACGCTGGGATCATGACCTGAGCCGAAGGCAGCTGCTTAACCAACTGAGCCACCCAGGCGTCCCGTATAAAGTACTTTTCTATTTATTTTAGAACCGTAAGATTACAGAACTGGATGAAATTAATAAAAATCAGCTAATAAAAGCACCTTCTTTTAATTAAAATAGAACTACCATGTGACCCGGTAACTCTCCTTTCCAAAGAAAACGGAAATACCAATTCGAAGAGATACATGCACCCCTAGGTCCACTGCAGTATTATTTACAGTAGCCAAGATGACGGAAGCGACCTTAGTGTCCACCAGTGGATGAGCGGATAGAAAGAGGCGGTGTGTGTACACGATAGAATATTACTCGGCCACAGAAAAGAATGAGGTCTTGCCATTTGCAACACAGATGGACCTTGATGGTGTTATGCTAAGTGAAATAAGTCAGAGAGAGGCTAATACCCTATGGTTTCACTTATACGTGCAATCAAAACAACAAATGGATACGGAGAATGGATTGGTGACTGCCAGAGAGAAGGAGGGTTCGGGTGGGGGCTAAGTGGGTGACGGGAGTGAAGAGGTACAGACTTCCAGTTACAAAATCAGTAAGTCATGGGTATGTACAGCGTGATAACTACGGTGGATAATGCTAGAATGCATAGTCAAAAGTTGCTAAGAGAGCAGAGCTTAAAAGTTATCATAAGAAAAAAATCTCATGACTTTGTAAGGTGGTTGGATGATCATTAGACTTACAATGGTGATCACTTGACAGTTCACACTTCAAGTCGGTTATGTTGTACCTGAAACTAATTTAAGGTTAAATGTCAAGGACACCTCAATTAGAAAAAAATACCTTTTTTATTAGAAGCGAAAACCTAAGCTTAGAGAGGGAACGGTGGAAGATGTGGGTCCTGTGTGGTCTCTGCAATTCTAAAATGTCATGGCCGTTGAATCACAGTTAGAAATGACAGCTGAAGACAGGTCCTCTTGGACAAATGTCTCATTCATAGGTGTCTCTCGGACTACAGAAACACACGGGATATTTCAGGAATCACTTCACCATGATAGGCGTTTAAAAACTCTCTCATGGAAGCGCACACACGCACCCATACACACTCCCACATACACACGTACACCGCCCCCTTCTCCTGTTAACGTTCTACACAGCCCGCGAGGGCTACACAACCAGCAACCGCGTGAACAAACTGCCACAATGTCTGCTTCCTTTGAGAAAGGAAGTTTTTCCTTTGAAAAACCAAGGTGTCAGCTGCGGCAAGGCAGCTGGTCTGCCCACAGGCGACGCCCTGGCTGGGCCGGCCCGGGAGTTGCTGGGAGTTGGTGGCGCAGACGCAGAGGGCAAAGGATTCCTGAGCGAGCAAACCTGCATCCCCGAGCGGAGCCGAGCCGGCGGGCGCTTACTCTGCTCTCCCCTCTTCCTTTCCTCTCAGGAGGGCCGGCTGTGCAGCCACACACGGTATGTAGCACCATCGGGTTCTGTAAGGATCCTCTGTGTGTTTCCGAGGGCCGCTGTAACAAATTACCGTAAACTCAGTGGCTTAAGACAACAGACATTTATTCTCTTGTAGATTTGGAGGCTCGAGGTCTGAAACCAAGGTGTCAGCAAGGCCACATCCCCCTCTAGGGCTCCAGGGAGGATCCTGGCTTGTGGGGGCGGCCAGCACGCCTTGGCTTTCCCTGGCTCGAAGCCGCATCACCTGCCTCTGCCTCTGCGGCCCCACGGCCGCCTCGCCCCTGTGGGGCTCCGGCTCCCGACCCCGCTCTCCTTGTTAAGGACACCAGATGCCGGAGGAGCGTCCGCCTGACCCGGCAGGAGCTCATCCTCACTCGATCACGTCGGCAAAGATCCTATTCCCAGCTAAGGTCACATTCGCAGGTGCCAGGGTTGGGGACTTCAGCCTGTCTTCCCCGGGACACCATCCACCCCAGAACAAGGTGGGCATAGGTGTGAACCTATGGGGGTTAGGTGGCTTCTGAGTCCGGGAGGACCCTTTACAGGTGTCCTGTGCCGGAGCGTGAGCACTGATGGACAGCACCTCAGGCGTGCGCGGCTCCCCCTCGCGGTGCGCTCCCCGACGGAGCCAGAGTACACACGGCCGGCACTGTCCCTGCTCTCCAGAACGAGGAGACTCGAAAACGTGCTCTCTCCCCTAGAGTCCGCAGTACTTCATGACGCGTGAAGCCTCTCCTCCTACAGTTTTAACTCCTCATTCAATTTGCATTCCCAACTTTTGTTTTTCTAGGTCTCTTCCTTACATCCTGGCTCCAGCATGCATGATAAATGAAGTGTGTTTGCAGGCCACCCGTGAAGGCTCTTCTGCCAGCTCCCCAAAGCCAACATGAACTTAATATAAACACAGTCCTGAGACATTTCGAAATGATGCAAAGAGGGAACGTAGAGGTCATAAAATAGTTCACGGGAGGTATTGGTTTTTGAAGTATGTCTTAATTCCTAAAAGGTTTCCATTTCTCCTTTGTTCATTTTATATACATCATTAAAGTTGTATCCTTCACGTTAGGTAGTTGCTGAGATTGGGGATTGTCTCCATTTACTTTTGGAGTGAATATGGTGCAGAGTTGATTTTCTCTTAATGTTAAACTCCAGCATCTGCACAGAAGAGAGATTTCCACGGGGCTCCAAGGACACTTGCCCGTTGGTCAGTGCTGGCTCTGCTGCAGGCTGACTTTGGCCTCACACGCACAGGTCTGTTTGAGCAGTGTTAACCCAGAGGAAAGCCCAGCTGGAGGGCGCAGGACACCACGGGGGCCGCTGTCACTCGAAGAGCTCCAGGTAGTCCGGCGGCTCGCCCTGCTGACCACAGGGGTAGAGGAGGAGCTCCTTCCCCAGGGAGGTTATGGGCTCCACCTGTGAATCAGAAGGCAGAGATCAGGCTGCGCTGTGGTGGGCAGGTTGTCGAGACAGTAGAAATAAGGAGGTCATGCCCTTCCCTGCCTCCTCGGAGCACACGACTTCTTGTTTGCCCTTGATTTACGTGAAGCTTTATCAGTTTATGGCAATCTTAGAAGAGATTTTTCTCATCTGCAAATTGCCATGTACCCTCTTTCCCTCCCAGGCTTGAGTTCTAAGTGTGGCCTCAGTTGCGAGCAGCGTGTGCACAGGCTTTTAGCATCTCCTCCATTCTCGGCCCCAGTGCATTCTCCCTGAGTATCTGAGGAAGAACTAGGTTCAACGATAAAGGAATTGTAATTAAGAATCCTGATTATCCGGAAGAATTATCAGACACTAATCCCCCATTACTCGTCTCAATCTCTTTTCTGATAATTGCCTTTCACTGCTAGAGCTGCTGTGGGACAACAATTCACAGAGCAAGTCAAGCCTGTACACCGGGTCACCTTGTGGTAGTCCACCAGCGCGGCCAGGGTGGCGTGCTGCAGCCGGTCCACGCCCAGGAAGCTGTAGGAGTCCGTGGAGGCATCTATGAGGAAATGCTTACAGCCATCCTCGGACAGATAGGACAGGGCGTAGCCTTTGATCCTTTCACTGACGCGGACCAGAAAACTGCCCGGCTCGCAAGTGCTCAGAAGCTCATTTGCTCTCTGTAATGTCAGGATCCCTGCGGGAAAGAAAAGCAGGTATTTTAGCCAAATCATTTCCAGAACTGTCTTCAGTTAATATAGCTGCATGCATAAAGTTTAGGAAAAAGTAAGAGCAACTTCAAGTCCATTTTGGACTTCTTAAGAATATACTACAGTATCATTCATCTCCTGGTACTGGGTAACTGGGCGAGCAGGCGGCTGACAGCGGCCAGTTGATAACATAAATGAGAGCATCAAGATTTAGCCTTCAGAATATGTTCCCACCTATGCCCCCGGTTATAACACCACGGGTGTTAGGTGGCTTCTAAGTCTGGTAGGACCCTTTATAGGTGTCCTGGAAGCATTCCATCTGGAAGGGGACTGGAAAGTGTCTTCCTCGGTTTATTTCTGGGGACTCTGTGGCCTGGAGCATCTTCCTATATGGTCTTAGATGGTGGTTCTCCACCAGGACAACCTCTGGAAATCTGAGAGACATTTTTGGGCAGAGGAGGCTACGGGCAGCCAGAGAGGCCAGAGGTGCTGCTAAACATCCAATAGCGCAAGGACAGCTTCACCTACGAAGAATCCTCCAACCCAAATATCAGTTGTGCTAAGCTCAGGGGCCTGGTCTAGGAGTCAGCAAGTTAGTAACAGAACCGGGAGGGACCGAGGTCTACAAGTCTTTCTACTTGGGTTACTTTCTACTGGGTTACTCCTAAATGATGCTTCGGTGGCAGTTAAAGGAATAAAAATATGTACATGTATGTATATATGGATACACATGTGCTCATATATTTATATCTTCATATATGTTTGTCTTCATATATATTCAAAATGAAACTCTTAATTTACATGAAGTTTGTGTGTGTGTGTGTGTGTGTGTTTATACACACTTTAGAAGCCTCATGAATTCACACTAATTCAGACCAGCCTGTCCCCCAACTAGTCCAAACTCATGAGGTTTCACTCCTATTCCCTAGGGACTAAACGTGACTGAAGTTTCAAGACTCTGTATTTGTCTATAAAGGCAGGGATATTTTTCAGTGACACTGAAAACTGCCCTTCAGAAATGAGTGAAGGAGCAGCAGCATTCTGGAAGAAAGATTTCTCTCTTCTTCCAGACTTCCAGACCGACAGCCTAACTCTGAAATTCCAAGTTACTTCAACAGATGGGGTAGATGTTATAACCTTACCATGTTATCCAGATAGATTTAGATTCCTAAAACGAAAGCTATTCTGGAAAATTTTAACCGAACCTGGGTTGTTAAATTCTTCCTAAAATCGGATCAGACAGTAGCTGTAAATCAAACTTCCCGAAAGCTTCTCAAACTGTAATTATTACCCATTACACATAGATCTGGGCACTGCGTAATTTCCAGAGACACCAGAACACAATAAAATGATTTTGTGGCAAATCGTAAGTCCTAATGGAGGCTCGAATACTGAGGTTCTGAAGGCAGGTTCAGAGGTGAAGTGCTGTGGAGACCACGCTTCGCTCTTTCTGCTTTACATCAGGATTATCATTCCTGAAGAGAACGCTCGTCTGGCTCATCTGATACTTGTCCACGCACAATCACGATTCCATTGAAGGAGGGAGGCTTGGCTATGATTGCTGCCAAACAGTGAGCTTTGTCCGCCTGCAAAGAGAGTTCTTAACCGCAAGGCCAAAATCCAGTGTCAAATATTAATCGCTGCGGACTTGAGCAGTCTCCTTACCTGACTCTTAAGAATGGATGAAGCAGTGGCCTCCATCCAGCCCCCTAAAGGCAGTGACGCCTCCAGGCAACTTCCCTCTGACCAGCTCTCTTCACACATATTCGAAGAACCAAGCCTCTGTGAGTTCACAGGAGGATTTATGTGCCAGTGATGAAGGGTAAATAAAAAGTTTTCTTTGACTTCATTTCATTTCAATTACTTTGAAAAGACAGATCTTCCCTCAGCACTGCTCCGTTTGAATCTGGGCAGGGGGTGCCAAAACCACCCCAGATGTCGCTGAAGAAAGCAGATGTCGCTGCACGAGGTCTTACCGGGCAGCTTCTGACTCTTGAAGAGCCTGGACAGAGCTGCCTACCACCCCTGAGAGCCTGAGCACCCAGCCTGGACGTTCCCAACAGAGGAGCTGGGAGGGGGCAGACAGTAATGTCCCATTCCTTTCTCTGTGTGATGCCAGGGCACACTCGCCGACAGTGCTATTCAACAAATTTTTGTGGCAATGCAATGCCTGCACTGGCCCTGCGGTACTGAGGACCTGAAATGTAGCTAGTAGGATAGAGGGACTCAACCCTTAATTTTATTTAATTTTAATTAATTTTGGTGTAAAGAGCCACATATGTGGAGTGGCTGACGTGTTGGACAGCAGAGCTTTAAACCCACTGCAGTGAAGGGAGAGCTGCATGGTAGGCTCTATGTTTTGCACAAAAGAGGGTGAATAGATCCCAAGAGACTTGAAATAACTCAGAAACCCTACCATGGCCCTTGTTGGAAATCCACGTGGCAGCAACCACTTTACAGAAGGAGGACAGGTCAGTGGGATGCCCTTTCCACAGCCTCCTTCTGGAAAACGCCTACACATTCTCTAAGATGCAACTTAATAGCATGAAGCTTTCTGACTTCCCCCTGAGCAGTAAGTCAAGGTTCCTCTGCACCTGCTGAGCACCTGTTCCCACCTCCACCTGAGACTCCCCTGGTCTATCCAGGCGCCCCCCCCCCAACCATGTACTATCCACAGCTCCACTGGAGTACTCACAGCACATTCTACGGTCTCTCCCTGCCCCACATCCTTGTGATCTCCTAGAGGCCAACCACCACATCTTATTTTCACACTCTCAGCACCTGCCACTTACAAGATGCCCAGAAAAGGTCTAATGAATAATTCTGTCTTATAATCAGGCCAGAAACGTCTCTCTGGGAGGCTTCTATGCAGCCATTGCCTCGAGTCTGATCACTTATGGACAGGGACAAGGGATGCATTTCAGGTTTTTCTGAAGCACTACTAACTTTGTCTATACATCTGTAGCGCCTGTGTCCAGAGTCTGGAAAATGTGTTTAAAAACCAAATGGAAGGTAACCAAATAATAGTAGCATACAGAGTCCTTCACGTTTGCCTGGCGCTCCTCAAATGGTGCCTTACTTCACTTAATCCTTAAAGCAGCCTGACAAACAGGCACTATTCCTTCTCTGAAATCTCAGATGAGCAAAACCTGCACCAGAGTTCCTAATGTGCTGCAGGTCATGTGGTTAGGCCAGGGGATGCGCTGGTCTTGCACCCGGGCAGTCTCAGAGTCCAGGCTCTCACCCAACTAGAATACTCCCCTGAGCTAGCAGTTCACATTGCTCAACGTGTCTTCATGGGTTATTTCACTTAATTCCCAAACAATTCAAAACAAACAGAACTGGTATTATTACCATCGCCATACAAAAGGGGAAGCGGAAGGAGAGCAGGTATATGACCAGGGTATAGGATTAGTTAGTGATGGTTTCAGGTCTCTTGTCTCTCACTCAAGTATTTTCCTTTTTAACCCCCCCGAGCTCATGAAATTTTCCTGAAATTGGCTGAAAATAAACTATGAATATTTATTTCGCAAAGAGGTGTTCATTTCTAAGCTGGGCAACATAGTGTTGGGGGGCACTGGGGGAGAAAGAGAATCCCCAAGCATACTCCCAGTTGAGTGTAGAGCCTGATGCAGGGCTTGATTCTAGGACCCCAAGATCATGACCTGAGCTGAGATCACGACTGGAGATGAAACCAAGAGCCGGATGCTCGACCGACCGAGCCGCCCAGGTGCCCCGACCCAAGCGACGTAAAGAAGATGCATTTATCGTGAAGACTTACGTACAGTCACTTGGGTGTAGAATTGAGGAGTTAGTGACCTCTGCCACCTTCCCTAAGCTCAGGATTCCTGTTGCCAGGGCCTGAAAAGGCCCAGAACACGGCAGGCTTTAGCATTCCCCTTGACCCACTCGGGTCTGCTGAGAGCGGCCTCAGGGCTACCCTTCCCGAGCTCCGCCAAGGAACTCTTACTCCTGCTTTTGTCACCTGTCCTGATTCTCTGTTTCTTGGGCTCCCCAGAATACCCTGAAGGGAGGAGATGGCACCAAGATAACTTTCATGGAGGAACTCATCTCTGCTGTTAAGGTGACCTCAAAGTCCCACACTGCAAAGTGCCTAGATTAGGGGTGAATAAAAGAAAAAACTGAGTTATAGAAGAACTTCTTCCCACGTAGCAACCGTGCCAAATGCAAACTGCACACGTTATCCATAGGAGGTCTTAAACTTGGACGAGAGCTCTATATTTTCGCACTGTAGCTCCCTTCTACTTTATGCTTTCTTTAACCCGGTCAGTATGTAAAGGAAGTACTTTTGAAGGGGTTCTGGGACCGGCCCTAGATCCTCTATCTAGAGGGACAAACACTGTGATACCAAGCTCTCAACCTTCAGGTTTCAGGCCCCTTGGGATAAGGAACACTAGAGCTCTCAAAATATTATTCTTAATGTTTCCATAATAATTCAAGAATTAAAATCACATCATTTGTTCTTTCTTCATTACCCTGATGGCTAACACTTATTAATTAGGGCTTCCTTTGTGTCACATTCAGCGCTAAGTACTTCACATATAGTAACTCGTGAATCTTTCAAATGACTCTGTGAGACAGGTGATGTCAGTGTCTGCATTATACAGATGAGAGACAGAAATTCAGAACTCACGGGACCTGCCTAAGGCCACACAGCTTGTTGGTGGAGGCTGGGATTTGGCCCCAGAGACGTGCTCTTAACCACTATACTCTACTGCCTCCTTTGCCAACATAAAGGAGTGTCCAAATTTTATAATCAGACCATGCAATGACAAAGAAAACTCTGGTGATGAAAGCACAGATTAAAAGTTCTTCTCTAAATATCAAAATCCCTCTTTCCATAAAAAACCTGAAGTCGAACCCCCAAAGCAGGTCACTCTCTTGTCCCTCACCCACCCAGGCTCCCCTTCCCTTGCCTGCAAGGTCCTTCTAGGTCTCTCCAAGAACACAGTGTAAACTACAAGACTCGAGCCCAGGGCATCAGTAATGGCAATCATGGGGCTCCCGGGCACATGTGGGCCATGACATTCAGTGACTGGCAGCATTAGGGGGAAGACTCAAGTGCATCCACTGAAAAACTCAAGTAAGCAAGGCCTTTGGGGTTAATGGACTACTCCCAACATTAGTGGAAATACATACATTTTTTTTGCAGCCAGTTTGCTGCACTGGGTAGTTTATTGGAAAAGTAAGAGTCTTCAAAAAAAACCCTACAATAATGCATGGTATGTGCTGCAGAAACACTAGCTCTTTTCAAGATTGAATAGATGGACATAGCTTTACCCTCTTTATATTTCCTCTTCAGTTACTCTGGCCATCTGAACTAATACTAGGCAGTCAGATGGGAGAACTCCAGAGAATAATTCAAAGTGCTTTGATGCTTAGTGTTGAAGGCTTCATGCCAAAATGCAGGTGAAGTCCCAGGGCTTGGGGCTAATGCTGGGCTAGTCCCTCTTCAGGGTGGGACAGTGACTGCCAGGGGAGGCACTTGTGGTGGTCCTTCCCTGCCACACGCAGATATGACAGATTCTTGCTGCTGGCCACAGCCCACCCCACTCTACCAAGTATATGAATCATATATGTCAATGAGACAGGATGTGCTTAGTAAAGATGGAAGCTTGAAAGTCTCTCTGGGAGAGGGGGGCGGAAGTCTAATGGCCCCACAATGAAGAAATCACCGCTTCTCAGCAAAATAGTTGAAGGGCACATTGTCCCTTCTGAGTGCTGATTCTCAGGTTCATTAAGGTTTTAGCCTGAAAGAAATCTTGGGTGGGCTCCTTGAGACTGTCTGTGGGATCCCTCCCATTGTGGGCACGCAGCCTCAGGGACTGCGGGGCAGGGGCTGCGGGCTGGCACACGCCTGAGGAGTGGGACACAGGATTCTGCCTGGAGGCTCGGCTCTGGGGACCTGGAGTCCCAGGGAACAGCTGCAGACAGAGAAATGGATGGGTCTTGCTCTCCAAGCAGAAGGGAACTTTGGAGGCATGTGTCAAAAATGGAAGCAATCAAAATAGCTGCAGTGTGAACTGTACTGAAATCCCACAGATGTGAAAGGGATTTGCTTTTTAAGTAGCTTAAAATATTGGAACTAAAGCATTGAGAGGCAGGTTCAATTATAAACCGTGACAGCAAAAGACAGCCACAAGAAACCGGTCAGGATGGAAACATCTCACCAGCGGGCTAATTATATCCATATTTGAATAAGGACGCGTGCGTTGCATTTCAGAGGCGTAATGATCAGCTCTTGATGCGTAAGCAGATATATGAATTCTCTAACAGAAGCTGTCAGAAAATTCCTAAATCAGAAATTTGTTTATACACTTACTGTTAGCCTTCCCCCACCTTCCTACTCCCAGGCCCTGCTGAATTCTGAGCTCCTGAACACTGCCGCATAGTAACAGGAGACGGGATATGCCAACGGAGAGAATGCAGACAGGAGTCTGGGGGGTTCCGAACAGACTTTCAAACTTCAGTTTTATTTATTTGTTGACCCTCTCTTTGAAGAGGAGTTAGTGAGTAGAGCTAATTATGTATCTACACACTTTGGATGCTTAGAATCAGAAACCAGAATAAATAAAATGACTTTGCAGGATATTACATTTACCCAGGAGGGCTCTCCAACACTAATCTCCAACTTTATAAACATTCTAGACCATAGTGTGTGTCTTAAAGACTGCTGTAATGTGGTGACCAGATGCAAGAGAAAATGAATAAAAACAAGGATTGTATTTCAGGGTCAAGACAGTCGGACAGAATGAGAAGAGGGTGATAAAGAGGAAATAAAACCAAACAGAGCTGATAACAGTATTCAGAAGATTTTTTTAAAAAAAGATTTTATCTATTTATTTGACAGACAGAGAACACAAACAGGCAGAGAGGCAGGCAGAGAAAGAGAGGGGGAAGCAGGCTCTCCACTAAGCAGAGAGCCCGACGCGGGCCTTGATCCCAGGACCCTGAGATCATGACCTGAGCCGAAGGCAGAGCCCCCAGAAGATTTTAAATCTAGAAAATAAAATGTTATTTTAGCAAATCTAGGAGTCATTCCCATCTTGCCACACCTTTCCTCCCAACCCCATGCTCAACCTCAACTGGCAATATTCTGCTCAACTTTTCCAAGCAACTTTTCTCCCTGTTTTGTCCTTCTGTCCTTCCAAATTCCTGTTGCCTTCTGGGGTGACCTCCTGGGTTCTGGGATTTTTAAGGACAGACCCTAAATAAATACTTATCAAATAGCATAGGACAGTTTAGTAGTAATTAAGATCTATTTTACTGAAATCCTGCTTATCCCTCATATATGATGCTGTTACAGCAATATTTTGTGGCAAGATTAGGATTCTGATGAAGAGAGAACATGAATGGCACATTTACTTTTAAGCTCTTCAGTTCTGGTTGGCCATGATAACAGAAACACTGCGTGTCAGGCACTAAGTATGTTACATATATTAGATGATACACTTAAAAAAAAAACTACTCTACAGTGTAGATATTATTAAGTCCATTTTAAAGAGGAAAAGAACATAACTCAAACCTAGGTGATCTGGTCTTGGAGTCTTGTGCCAAGCTTACACTATACAGTTGACCCTCAAACAACACAGGTTTGAACTGCATACGTCCACTTATATGTGGATTTTTTTCAATAAATGTGGTACTACAAATGTATTTTCTCTCTTATGAATTTCTTAATAATGTTTTCTTTTCTCTATTAAAAGATTACAGTATATAATAGATATAACATACAAGATATGCGTTAATCAACTGTTTATATGATCAGTAAGTCTTTGGTCAACAGTAGTCAGTTCATAGTTAAGTTTCTGGGAAGTCCAGATTTATCTATGGATTTTCAACTGTGTACAGTTTTCTTTTTTTGTTTGTTCAAGGGCCAACTGCACTATCTTTCCATGCTAAGAGCTAAGAAAACTGTGCTTCTTGGACTTCGCATTTTTTAAAATTCAGCCTGAGATATAATTTACATACAATAAAATTCACCAATTTTAAGTATGCAATTGATTGATTTTGACAAATGTATAGTTAGGTAACCATTACCACAAAAAATATAGATTCCACTTCTATTACTCTAAACTCTTGCAGCCTTGGAGCATTGTATGGGAATGGGGCAAAACTTATGCTGAATGAAGTTTCCTTGACACTTTTACTTCACCACTGGCTGTGAGATTTAGTGAACTCATTCATGTACTGGAGAAACAAATCTCTGTGGTATTACTGTTCACTGATTCAAATTTCCAACTTATATAAAAAGCATAGGTGTTCCCACTTGTATCAGTGCTCAGATATGCTGTGACTTAGAAGTTAAGTAGATCTGGCTCTGAATATTGCCACTGATGGTAAAAGCCTGAAAAGAACTTAACATCTTCGTTCCTAGGTTCTTACTCTATAAAGTGGGAATAAAATTTACTTCCTTTAAAGTGCTCAGTGTAATGCTTGGAACATATTAGACCCTCAAAAAATTACAGCTCCAACAGAATATAATCTGTATCTTATAACATACTGCATCACAGGCAAAACGAATGAGCTAAAGAAAAATCTAGATGACATAATGTTGGGAGAAAACTCAAGCTGCAGAAAAATACCTATAACATGATACCATGTAAATATTAAACACAATATTGCATGTTTGATAGAAGCATATATATATACGTGTATAAATATATGTTTTATATATATCTTAATATAGTTAATAAAAATACACACACATATACATATATAATGAGAGTATAAAAATATGGATGAAAAGGATAACTTCAAAGAGTGATTTACCTATTGGAGAGAAGTAAATAAATAGAGTCAGTAAGGGAGGAAAAGAGAGGGCCTTTATTCTCTCAGGCTTTATTTCTTAATAAGAGAAACAGATATGAGATAAATATGGCTTCTAACATTCATTGTATCCTAGAAAGTAGATACAACATTTATTACATCATTGGTGTTACTTACAGTTTTCTTTTTTTGTTTGAAATATTTCCTAATTAAAAAAAAGTAATTTTTGAATGAGGGAAGGGAGAAAAATCCTCCGCAATATGGGTGGGCCTCATCCAATCAGTTGAAGGCATCAAAAGAGAAAAGACCTTCCCTGAGCAAGAAAGGATTCTGCCAGTGGACTTTGGACTTAAGCTGCCAGTTTTCCCTGAGTCTCCAGCCTGTCAGTCTACCCAGCAGATCTGGGGGGCCCACCAAGCCTCCAAACAGGTAAGTCAGCTCCTTAAGACGTTGGCCATAGAGGGATCTTCAGGAAGAACAAGTGCAAAGGCCCTAGCAAAGGGGTGAGTGTGGTGTGTCAGGGACGGACGGGAAACATGTGGTGGAAAGTCATGATCAAGGCAGGGTTCTGTGAGGACCGCGGTTTGAGATGGAGCTGGAGTGATATTCAGATCAAGCGTGAAAGTTGAAACCTGATGGCCTCTGTGAGAAGAGCTTGCTGAGAGAGGCGCAGAAGTGGGGAGACTACATATCTACATGTGCTTGAGATCAAGATGCTCACAAAGTAGAGTTTAGTACTGCCTTTCTGGATCTCTCTTGCACTTGGGATTTTCCAAGTTCTTACATCTAGGAGATCAGAGGCAATACCCTACTTGACTGCCCATGGCCAGATACCTGCCTCATCATGACGCTGAGTGGGAAAGGAAACCTGAGACAAAGATGTGGGGCCTCTGCTCCTCTTTGCCATCGCACTGAGTATTGGTGCTCCCTGGGGTCTTGTCCTTGGTCTTCTCTTACCTTTCTTTTCACTTCACTCCTGGAAAATGTCATCTCCCCTCCCCTGCTTTTCATTGTGTGCTGAGGGCTCCGATCCATTATCGCTAGCACTGATCTGTTAATCCAATTACCAAATGGATATTTTCACATGACTGCCCCAAAGACATTTCAAGCTCATCATATCCCAAATAAATTCATTTTCACCCCTCTTTTTTAATCCTGGTAATCTCCTGATCCTCCTGTATTCCTTCTCCCAACTGAGAGCATGAGTTTCCACGCAGCAACACAAGCCAGAGATCCACTGGTCTTCATTTCCCTGTCCTCTCCTATCCACCTCCATCCTGTCTAAAGCTAATGAAAAGAAAAGGGCCAAAGTGTGAACTTCTATGGGGAAAAGTTAGCTGACCAAAACAGTAATATAAGAAAGGCAACTTATGGAGTGTATGATAACAAAAGGAAGATGGTAAACCAGTACAGGAGAGCTACCATCCCATTATTTCCAACAGGGCTCATGATCAATAAACAATTATATTTCAAAAATATAAGATATGATCCATCTTCTCTTTATCATAGAAACGTGAAATTTTGTCTTCTTAAAACAAGACTATGGCTTACATTGAGGACATAACTGTGTATTATTTCATTATATTTTATCATATTATTTATTTTTCTTATGACTATGATAAATATCTATATAAGTGAAATTAAATGTATAACAATAGCAACCAATAAGTTATTTATATAAAACTCAAAAACTTATTTTTTTAACCAAAGCTCCAACTGGATTTTTAGTCCCACTTTATCTTCCTGGCTTTTAGCAACTGTTTCAAGTGGGATTGCCTGTTAAAGTACCACGATTTTTAAACATTAACCAACACTTTCAATTTCTTATTTCCTGTTATTAAAATGAACTACCACCCTTGTAATCAGGAATGACACCATCTGCCCAACGACACAGAAACTATAAAGTACTGATTTCATCAGTGCGTATCTTAAAAAGAAAAAAAAAGGCAACATTAAACACTCATCTTTTGATACTGATGTCACTATTTCTTCCAATGTCTTCTGAACAGAATGGAAAGGAAGTAGACTTATGACCCAGTCCTAAGAGGGAGAGGAGATCAGGGAGTAGACAATTACTAAAGCCTGAATCACCAAAGAATATGTATTTTACAAGGAAAGCTAGATGGTTCCATAATGATCTGACTGTGAAAGCAGCCCTTTAGCAGAAGGCCTACAAAAAAGAAATTTTTTTATTTATATTTTTAAATGTTTAAATTTTTTTTTTATTTTTTTAATTTTTTTTTAAAGATTTTATTTATTAATTTGACAGAGAGAAATCACAAGTAGACAGAGAGGCAGCCAGAGAGAGAGAGAGAGGGAAGCAGGCTCCCCGCTGAGCAGAGAGCCCGATGCGGGACTCGATCCCAGGACCCTGAGATCATGACCTGAGCCGAAGGCAGCGGCTTAACCCACTGAGCCACCCAGGCACCCCAAATGTTTAAATTTTTTTTAAAGGTTTTATTTATTTGATAGAGATCACAAGTAGGCAGAGAGGCAGGCAGAGAGAGAGGGAGAAGCAGGCTCCCTGCTGAGCAGAGAGCCCGATGTAGGACTCAATCCCAGAACCCTGGGATCATGACCTGAGCCAAAGGCAGAGGCTTTAACCACTGAGTCACCCAGGCGCCCCTAATATTTTTCTTTTTAGAAGTTCACCATATTATTTGTTTGGGACCCTATTTTTGTGGATATGTTTGTGTGTGACATTATACTAATTAAAAGAGAGAAGCCTTCAGGGCACCTGGGTGGCTCAGTCGGTTAAGCTTCATGATCCCAGGGCCCTGGGATTCAGACTGGCCTTGAGCCTTGCACTGGGCTCCCTGCTCAGCAGGGAGTCTGCTCCTCCCTCTGCCCCTCCCCCCTGCTCGTGCTCATGCTCTCTCTCTCTCTCTCTCTCTCTTAAATGAAATTTTTAAAAAATTTTTTAAAATAAAAAAGACTTCAACATGATTCAAACCAAGGTTTAGTCCTTTAGGACAAGCATGCTCTGTGAGAGAGCCTTATTTTTTTAAGCGCTTCTGTTGTACATAGAGGCAATTAATCCAGTTCCACCACTGACCCTAAAGAAGCCAAATGAGGCAAGAAACCACTTGTTTTCCTGAAGTTCAAGAAACTGAGAGGACAGTGAAATATGTGCTAGCTAGACAGAAGGCTTGAATTAATCAAATTTCTAGGGTCAAATTAAGAAATGGCTTATTAGTAGTATCTGCTTTGGTCTAACAAACCCACCTGGCAGCTTCAACTACTTAATGGAAACACAGATCAAAATAACAGAATTTTTAGGTTAAAGATCATAAAGTTCAACTCCTTCATTAAATAGGTGAGGAAAATGAGGCTCAGATAACTTGACTTGTTGTAGAGAAAGGGTTTGCTCAGTCACTCAACTGGTAATGGAGAGCTGACCATCTGACGGCTGCAGGAGTGCCCTGCCCACCACACCCACGGGCATACTGGACTCTCCCCACTGTGCACGGTGGATGAAAGGCATTGCCATTTGAAGGAAATCACAATCGAGTGCCTGAGGGTCGGGAGCAGGAGCCATCGCTTGCCCCGCCCACCCCGCCCACCCAGCGGTGTTTTATTTATGGTGACAAATGAACTCACGGCACCCGCAGAGACCCCAACTGCTGACTGTTTTCTAAATCCGTCATGAGTCTGCAACTCACTGAGAAACCTTTGAAAAACTGCTGTGTGAAAATAATTTCAAAGACTCTTCTTGGACAGCACAAATAAAAGGAAGCCTTTATTCTTTCTGCCCTCCTGGTGGATTAACAGATGAACACAGCCTCATCTGTCGTCCGATGAGGCTCCGTCGAGGGCAGCTGTGTACTCACCGTGGAACCAGGGAGCTATGGTGTCTGAGGTTGTCTGGTAGCCTGCTCGCAGTGGTAGCTGCTCCTCTTTAAACCACCGAATGATGTCCTCCTGGGCAGAATTGGACGCTGTCCTCGTCACTCCCTGGTTTCTGAGATTTAGAGAACAGTTCCTCAAGTTAGATTGAACTAACTTGAAAACAATGCCTTCGAAAATCATATATATCCTGTATATATAAATCATGTATAAAGGGAGAGAGAATTATATATACTTGGAGATCTAATTACATGGGCTGAGCTAATGGGAAGTTGGACCCCTAATTACTGCCATTATATACCTAACTCCACAAGGGTTAATCAAAAAAATAGGAAGGAACATAAATCTGTCACTTGTCCTTCCAGTCCTTTAGGGCTAGTCATGGATGTGAGCTTCTGCTGTGTTAATACAAAGATTTTAATTCATTTTTAATATGAACAAAAGCTCCATTAACTTCTAATTAAAATTTGAGAAAATAAGCATTAAAAAGTGAAATACACCCCCAATGCTATTTTACTTGGGAGCATGTTTTTGCAAACAAAACAAATGCAATAAAAAAAAAAAATCTCTTTCCTAACATTTTCAATATTAAATTTTTTCTTCTTTTTGTTTCCAACATCCCTGACTTGCTTTCTTCTCTCCCACACTTTGAAGAGGATTAGTTCTGCTAAAGACAGTCTCAGAAATATGAAGTCAAAGAAAGAAGAGTGTTTGAAGATTGATAAGAAAAAGATACAAGCGGTAGAATCATTTTGAAATACATTCAGTCACAGAACTAAAGTTCTGGGATGTAAGTTGATTTCCACTATAAAAAGTAACACTGCAATGTAATAACCACATTTCCAAGTCTCACACAATAGCCCACTAATTTTGAGCAGAACTCAGTGTAAAGACAAGGATGAGTTTGGATGAACTGCCAGGACGCCTGCCATGTAAATTAGCTTATGACCCTGTGTTCTGTGGTAACATGTCCCCACGAGTTACATGTGACATGTATGCCAGATGTACATGTTAAGAATGTACTATTCATGTGCATGCATACATAGAATTTTGGAGAAGATTGACTATAATATTTGACTTTCTTGGGAATCAGATCCTATACACACACGAGATTATATGATGAGTGCTCTTACTAGCTTTCAAATTAGGTTCTTTTTCTTTGGAAAGTCTTTGGAGGTTAAGCAAAAACTCTAAGGACAGCCAGTCTCTGTCTTTTCTTGGGCTGGCTCCTAGCTGACCTTGGTCATACACTGTTGTCCCAGCGCAAAAACCATCCAGTCTGGCTGCCTCACAAGAAGCATTTCATGCAAGTGTGTTACGTTGGAAAAACTTAGCTCACAGCTCGAAACAAAAATTGCCCTTCTAAAGGCCACCTCCACTGCTGTCAATCACATACACCGCGCACTAAAAATAGTGTGGGACAGGCATGTTACACGTCATAGTCACCCCCTTGGAAGAGCCTGGAGAACAGGGGCAGGTACACAAACAGCCCTGCTGGGTATCTGGGGCCAATGCACAGGCCAGCTCAGGCACTGAAGAGGACCCTGGGCAGGAGCTCACACCTTTGTGATGTGTTCACAAAACTGCGAGGATACCTGTTTCTGATTACTTTTCTTGGGTTTTTGTCCGTAAGAAAAAAAATCATTCCCCAAACTGTCACTTTATAGAACATGATCTTTTAGTTCTGGCCCCCACATCCCAAAATGGCAGCTTTCAGTTGAGTAAGTAGAAATAATTATAGTAAAGGAAAAGGTCCACCTTCCTGTTTCCTCTGAGGTCATAATCCCCATTAGGAAAGGCCCTGAAGATCAGTAGTGACTCCAAGCAAAGAAAGATTGGTTTGCTTTCTATTTCTCCGTACGTGTAACAGAGAAGTATTTTTGGTTTTCATTTCAGAAGGCAAGGCTTCTGTTTTGTTTAATGACTATTTGATTCTTCTGGTATATTTTACATAATGTCTTTCTACATACTAGAATATGAAAAAATCCTAATATCCAGGAGAAAATAATTTTATGAACAGTTATCTAACATAAGGGTAAGGGGGTTTCTGCTATGATACCATCATATTTCTCTTCAGGGAGTTTACAAAGCAAACTGTTCTACCTAAGTTCCTATAGCTGACAAGGCCAAGGCACCATCATGACCAAAAAAGTGTTCATTCAAAGAAGGAACAGTTCCAGACTCAACATAGGAACTTGGCTCTGTGTCCCAGCATGAGGACTGCCATCAAATCTTCAATCCTGAGCAATGAAAACACAACTCGACGATGCTGTCCAAGTCAGCAAGCCCTTAGGTTCCTCCTTTGATATTGTTTCCGACTGACAGCGATACTAAGCGCTGATGAGACCCCCTGCCTCTGCTCCTGCCCTCGCGGCCCGCTTACCACCACGAGGTGGGGTCGGGGGTGGGTGCACTAGCGGCGCAGGGAGGCACTGAACTCGATGCACACCTTCTCTGAGTTCCTGGGAATCTTATTATAACAAACTGTGGATGTTTTATAGATAAGAAGAGGATGGATCCAGACCAGCTGTCTCCAGAAGACAGGCTGAGGTGGGGCAGAACTGAATCTCACAGGCAACCCGCCGGTCTGCCCCGCCCAACGGCCCTCCCGCTATTTGTCTTTAATCAGCCAGTTTCAACCGTTAAGTTTAAAGCCATCTGTGTGGCTTCTTACCTAAGAGGCTTTGGAGGGTATCCCCCCGGGTTTAGGAAGTGAGGCTTGGGTGGGAGGGGGGGTCTTTTTGGTTTCTGTAGAACTCCTGGGGGGCTTTGTGGTCCCTCACCGCTTCCTTTCTCAGCCGCAAGTGATAGCCTCTTATAGTCTTCCCGCGCTTGTTTAGCCAAAGAGCGTCTCTTCTCATCGGCGGCTTTGGATTTTCGCACTAGAAAAACAAGGAGGTTTGAGAAAGGCCCTGGTCAGGCCACAGAGATGGTGAGAGGAGTCAGCGGGTGATGAGCACCGTCTCTCAGGAGACTCTGTCTCCTCTGCTGATAACGAACACTCGCCATCAGCGCCTAGGACGCACGTAGCTCAGGCCTGCACATTCACAGCTGCCCAGCGCTCCCTGCAGAATTCCTGCCTTTCTAAGGGGGGTTTTAGGACATCCTAAGAGGGAGAAGGAGGAGAAAGAGGAAGGAAGGAGACAGAAATGGAGAACCACATGTTTGAGAATTTCCTGCATTTGGCAAGAGTAAGTGATGAGTTGCAGCCCGAGTTCGAATTCCATGTGGCCGGGAGCCTCTGAATAAGAAGAGGTGGTATCATCCCTCCCGTGCTCAGCTCAGGACGTCACTAGCAAAGATCAGGCTCTCAGGAACTCCTCAGTGCAGCGGCTGGGGACGGGGCGAGAGGTCGGCGAGGCTGGCCACAGGTCACACTCAGAGCCCCCGAGAGCTGAACCAAGTGTGAACAGGCCTGCTAGACCAAAAACACAAAATGATTCTCTCCACAATCAGAGAATGTGCTGGTACACATAGAAAGTACCCCAAGGCCACCTTTTAATGTTGCTTTGTAAAACAGAGTGTTGTTTGGTTTTGTTTGGTTTTGTTTTTGTTTTAGCAACACAGCAGTGAAGGGCTCTACTGCAGGATGCTAAGACCAATTTTCCTTGAGTGTGTTTGCACTTCAGGTGTTCTCAGTCAAGCCCCGTTATATCTGACGTCAGAGAGAAGCCAAAAATGTTCCATTACATGAGAACGTCACCGCATGGAAGTGACTGGGTCTTGCAAATATGTTCACTTCACAAAACTGTCATGTTAATAGTGTTCGTTGTAATGGAACTGAAGACCAGATTCTCCGCACCCTGCAAACACTGTCACTCCCATTCTCCTGTTTCTCCCTCAAGTGGCCTCAAGTGATAACCTGGCCGGTAAACGTCTTTCTGAGTCAGCTGGAATCGCTCATCATGTCTCAAAGCTGCCGTTTCCCCTAGCGCTGCTGAGCACGCTGGGCTCTGGCTTAGCTTGCACTGACCTCTTCCCTCATGAGAGGGTTAATCTCTGGCACTGCTAACTCAAAAGGAGTCAGGGTCAGGTCATAGGTATGGGAGGGTGCTGATATATCCAATCGGTTATTCCGGGGTTCTTCTATCAAAAAGTTAAGGGGAGTTCACTGTTGAAAATTTAGAAAAGTACAGAATAACAAGAAGAAAAATTCAAATAAAGCTCAAATCCCATCGCTCCAAATAAAAAAAAATAATGTTAACATGTTAATAACCTTCCAGTTTTTTTTACTTCTTATACTAAGGCATTTTAAAATAGGAATATTTTTCATACTATTTTATAATTTTTCTTCTTCCAGTGAAAAAACGATATAGCACATCTCAATGTCATTAAACCCTCTTCCAAAACATGTTTTTTCAGAGCTGTATACCATTCCATCAAACAGCTATATCACAACTGTGATGGTAGAAAGATGAGTGGAGAACGTTTCTACTCTTCTGCTATTCAAGAAGTGACTCCTAAGCCTCTCAACAACCATTTTAAGTACTTCTTAGTTGACCAAGAGAAGGAACTGGCCTGGAGAGTCTAAGGTGCTATGGAGGCCTCTGGGTACTCACGAGATGCCTGCCACTCTGAATCTTCTTTCCAGCTTTTATAAATCTGCTTGGCTTTCTCCTCATCTATTTGTTTTAGTTCTTCATCTTGTGTTTTCTTCACAGGCTCTTTCTTCTGTTAAAAAAAAAAAACAAAACCCCACACACAAAACCAGAAACAAACACTAGTGAGTAACTCTGGCAGTTTTCTGCCAAGAGGAAGAAGAGTGCGGAGGGGAGGAGTCAGGGGCGCAGAGGAGCTGGTTTCTACCTAAGTCCCTCTGGCCCCCTGGCTAGGGAATTTGTTGTTATGGGAAAAGCTCAGAGCGGGTGAGACCTGAAGCTAACGCTATCATGGCCTAGCTGTGCAACCACGTGGCCCGTTACCGAACCTCTCTCGGGCTGTCTCTGCTTAAGTAGAATTAGAAAACTACAAATATTTCATAGGGTTACAGTCAGGGTTAACCCATATTTAAAAAGTGTCTCCCATAGGGCGCCTGGGTGGCTCAGTGGGTTAAGCTGTTGCCTTCGGCTCAGGTCATGATCTCAGGGTCCTGGGATCGAGTCCCACATCGGGCTCTCTGCTCAGCAGGGAGCCTGCTTCCCTCTCTCTCTCTCTGCCTGCCTCTCCATCTACTTGTGATTTCTCTCTGTCAAAATTAATAAATAAAATCTTAAAAAAAAAAAAAGTGTCTTCCATAGTCTGTAACACATAGTAAAACTCAATAAATATCTCTTTTCCCCAAACATCACTTAACTGTTTTAAAGTGAAATCCTTCAAATAGTGTGTAAACATGGCTTCATGGCACCAGTCTAAACACTGCAGTATCCAACAGGCTCCATAAAAATAACAGCACATTTCTAGAGCAATCTCAGCCGTACCTCCATGTGCCCTCAAACCAGTGTCTAAAAATGTGGTACTGGGGGCACCTGGGTGGTTCAGTTGGTTAAGGGTCATCATGTCATGATCCCAGGTCCTGGGATCGAGCCCCCACATCGGGCTCTACGCTCACCGGGGAGTCTGCTTCTCCCTCTGCCTTTGCTCATACCCCTGCTCTCTCTCTTTCTCAAATAAATAAAATGTTTAAAAGAATTATTTAAAAATGTGGTACTTACACATTTTAGGTGACCCAAAAAGGAATATTTTTTTGTTTTGTTTTTTTAAATTTTTACAAAGCATCCTCTTACAGAAAATATAAAATAAGAAACACAAGTCTTCCTTAAAAAGGGAATTTGTTTTTCAAGTTGTAAATATACAGAACACAAAAATTATCATTTTAACCTTTTTAAACATTGTGGAAGAATACACATAACATAAAAACCATGTTAGCCATTTTGAGGGGAACAGCTGTGTGGCATTAAGTACACTGAAGGGAATTAGTTTTTAACTAAAGAAAAACTCACACCAAATCACTTAGACCTAAAAAAGTACTTTATTTGGGTATTGCCTTCTGAGCGCTTACTAGAAAACTGAATTTAGTACTTGGTGAAGCAGATAAAAGCCGCGGTCACCTATACTAATGAAGGAAGCTGAGAGGGTCAGAAAAGACTGACCGTGCTTTGTTTTGCATCTCAGAATCGAGAGGTATTTTTGTGTGTGTGTGTGTGTTTGTGTGTTCCTATAGAAAGATAAAGACATTATTTTAAATTATCTCACCCCAACTAAAATACAACCTTGATGTTGTGAAACCCATTTTTGATCACTGTGGGAAGTCATAGATCACAATTAATATAGGAGGTGATCATTCACTCACTCTTTCATCTCAGATGTAACTAAACTTTTATGTATTTATTATCTTCATTTTCTTTCTTACTTTCTTTTCCTGCCTAGAGCTAAGCCCCTTTTGTTTCCTCTTATTATAAAAAACAAACAAAAAAACCCACAAAAACCCCACCAAGCTTTTGGTGTTTTAAATGACTGTTAAAATTTGTTATCACCTTACTGAAGCCATGTATAAACCTGAAATACCTAAAAAGTGCTGCTAGCAATTTCTAAACTTAAACAGGAAAAAAAAAACCTTGAAAGTGGAACTTTGTTCATCTTCCACATGCATATTTTAAAATGATTTAAAATGATTAGAAAAGACCTATAACATTAAACCATGATAGCGTATATGGGTGCTCAGGAAAAGCAAAAAGTTTACAAAGTAAGTCTACTTAAGGAGAAATATTCACTAATAATGCAGGTGGTATGTGGTTGAAGACAATCAAATGTTGGGGAGTGCTGTAGCTAGTAAATCACATTTCTCTTTGACGTGTAGCATCACTATGTTTGGGGCACAGAGGGGAAGGAGACAAATTAACGAGTGTCGCAGAGTAAAGGGTGAGATGAGCCCCGACCACTCTATTCATTCCAAAGCAGCTAGAAAACTTAAGTACTTGTCCTGATTCTCTAAGAATTCCTTCAGAAAATCTACTTTTAGCCAAATCTTTACAGGTTGGTCTTTATGTCCTCTACTTAGGAAACCAAACCATTATTCCATTTTTAGAAGTTTTTGCAAGAAGCATGTAGGTCCAGGATGGGGATGGTGAGCCAAGCACGGGAAAGTCAGGTAGAGACTGAGGGGTGAAGGGGCAACAGGGGTGAGGCTGGACACTGGTCCAAACTCCCACAGGCTGAGGTTTATATACATGAGGGTGAGCAGTTCAATGTCAAAATATCTCCCACGGAAAGCCTCTTATCCCAGCTTGTTAATGGAAATACCACCAGTTTCCTCATTAGACCCTCTCCACTGCCTCCTAAGTTGAAAAGCTCTGTTTTACTGTCTTTGATCTCCAGAGAAGCTGGGTAAGTGATCTATCTGCTCACTCATTCTCTTGAGTTCCCATATAATTTCTTAAGTTAGAGAAAGAATGCATTGGCCCATGGCACGCATTCTCATGAGAGGGTGTGAAGACTAAAAATCTGGCTGTCTCACATCTAAAAATGCTTGAAAACCTTCTAGGCTATCCTCCTTATTTTGGAGCCAAGAAAGCTTAGCTTTCTCTTTTCCATCTAGACTCACCCTCTAGATGGTCTCATCTTTCATCATGGCTTGATATAACACCAAGATATCAGGTTCCTTACAAAGGTCTACATGTTTCTCAACCCTAATCTTCCTTCTCATTCACTTTCCTGCTGTTCTTGACTATGTCAAGTGTGCTCTTGCTTTTGTGCCTTCATACTCGGTGTTGCCTCTGCCTGGGACATAAGGTCCCCCAGTCTCCACATGGCTCCCTCCCTCATTACGTTGGGTCTCTCTTCCAGTAGTGCCTTCTCAGACCATCTCTATAAAAAGTCAGTCCCCACCCTCCCAGCATTCCTCAGCTCCCTTATCCTGCATTATTTTTCTCCACAGAACTTATGGCTTCATAGATGTGTTTGTTGTCTGTCTCCCTCATCCAGAATATAAGCTTCCTGAGGGCAGGGATTTTATCTGTTCTGCTTATAGTGCTTTCAATGCCTATAACAGAGCCTAGCACACAGAGAAACTCCATGGACATTGGTTAAATAAATACAAAGATCCTTTGTTTTTCTATCATTTAAAATGAAACAATGTAATCCAGGCAGTGTTACTGAAATTTTCCTTTAGATGCTCTATTGCTACTGTTTTAGAAAGGTACATATTATACCAACAAGATTCATACCGGGACTACACTGCAAAAATTCATCATAGTTTCTTGAAGGCTATCCCAGTTCACACATGTCCCTGCAGATCGCACTGTCCACTGGAAAGAGGGCCTCCACCATGGCTCTGCCTCAGGCCTGTGGTCATACAGAACCTTCTCTTTACAGCTTCACATTTTACATTACTTTTTCAAACTTTCTGCAGGTCAGATCTACTATGGTTTCCACCTGCCCATCTATGCTCCATTTTTTGTGAGGAATGTATGCTGGGATATAGTCTAGCACAATGGAGGAAAGAGGCTCTGCCTGGAGGGAGAATCACATCTGGAAGGGCATGTGAGAGATCTGAGTGCCCAAAGGAGCTCCTGGCATAGTGGGCATGGATGGTTCATTGAACAGGATCCAGCTCACAGAAACAACGAACACATAAGGAACCTAATTTGAATTCAAGGTTTCTGCCAAGTTAAATGCTTCATTTATCGCTCCCTGAGAGCAGTCTTCCCTCAGTGTTTGCTGCAGCCCAAGATGTTGTCTCTGTGTTAGATGTTCCGTGAGGAGTTTAGCAGATATGTCTTGGCATCTATTCTTTCTGCGATACTCAAGACTTTCCCAACTCCAGATAAATAGGTAAAAATGAAGAGCTATCTTCACAAGCTTTTAAAGACAGATTTCACATCTGCTGCTTTCGTTTCTGCATGAGACTAATATCCCAATTTGTGAAACATTAGTGGCAATGGCTATGCATTTAGCCCCCTGAAGACAGAACGTTAAGTCTTTACCTGGTGAAATCCATATGTCTTCATACGATTGATAGAATCTGCCAACATTTGTTGAATATTTCTTGAGGAACTGGAGAGTGACTAAAAATTAAATGAAACACGTTTTTATACCATTTAGAACTACAATGCAATTTCAGCAGATAATCTGTTCATGCTTCCCTTGTTTCAATGTCCCCTAACGTGCTGCACCCCCACAGGTGGATGCACCAAAGCTTCCCACCAGCACCTGAGTTCCTGAGTCATTAACGACGGAGGCAGCAGGTGTGCGAAGCTTTAGCCTGCCCACTCAATAGGGCTTAGAAATGAATTATGGCTCGAGATCCTGGAGCTGGTGGTTTACTCATGACAAGTGAGTTTCTGTATTTTGTTCCCAGCTGGCCCCAGGGCCCCCTGAATAACTTCTAGACATCACCATTATTCCTTAATTTAAATTCTCTTCTTCTCTTAATCCCTGTTCGACCACATCCCCTGTTTTTGGTTAGACCAGAAAAATGCTTAGTCTCTGCCATTTAACTGCATGTGCCTCTCTCTCTCTCTCTAGGTGGGAGCAGCAGCAGGAATGGAGTATCAGTTCCCTGCCTGGGAGCCCTGCCCACTTGCCCTGCCTGATCGCACTCCCTTCCCTCCTCTCCCAGCCCTGTTACCCAGCCCTGTGTCTGGGTTCATGCCATTCCGGACAGATTTCCCAGGAGGCAGCTCCTCCCAGTGGGGTTCCCAGATCCATTGCCTGGATTCCCTGGTGTATCTCCTGCCTGCCACATGTCAACTGCTCAGGCATCCTGACTGAGCTGGCATGTCACACTGAGTGCCTCTTTAGACCAGGTCAGTTATACAGGCCCCTGTCACCGGGTCCCTGGCCTGAATGCAGAGTCTGGACCAAGTCCCAGCGTGAAAAGCCACACATCGTTTACAGCTTAATAGAGCCACCTGCAGCCCATATTGCCAGGATTTATGTGTCTTGTGCCTGAGGATTCACTCCTGAATTTTGATATTGATCAGAAACTGTCAGAAAATTTTCAGAAAAATGTTGGTACCAAAATTCAGTGTGGAGCACAGGCCGTGTAATAAACCAGTGTGGATATTCAATTTTGCCCCCTTCTTAACAGTAGCTACACTGCATTTCCCAGCTGCCCTAGCAGTTAGGTGTGCGCGTGGGAATAAGCCATCTCCACTATAATGCAGGTGATAACTGGTATCTGCCGCTTCTATTCTAGTCCTTAAAGTCTCCTTCCCACATGCCTCTAGGCCACTTCCCCCTTCCTAGGCTTACTGCTAAAAACTGGAGGGCCATCAAAAGCCCGAGTCCCTAACTGACTGGGCGGACCTGGGCCCTCCTGAATCAGAACCCATCCTGGATGTTTTAAGAGAGAAAGATGAACTTCTGTTATGTTTTGACCATTGCGTTTTTGGTCTGTTTGTTACAAAAGTTTCATCTATGTTAGTTGATAAAACTGGCCATGGCAGTTGCTGGTGGCACTCTTCAAGCCTTCTGCTGGTTTTTTTTTTTTTTTTTTTTTACTAATCATGGGGAGTGCTATTAGGGCTAATTCCACTGGTGGCTACTAGTCATGGAAGGACCATAACGACCAGGCACGGTGACTTAGTCAGTCTTATTTTTATTACTCACAACACCTCTAATGAATGGGCAACACAATGCCCAATTATCAGAGGAAGAAACTGAGTCCCAGAGGAGTTGTGTATCTTGCTGGCATCACACAGCTGACTTGTGCCAGAGTTTATAGTTTTTCCACTATGTTGACACTGTAACGACAGGAAATAAGCTCTAGGTCAAAAGTTTCTTTATGCCTATTACTTGGCAAAAAATGAATCCTATAGGTTTCAAAATTACTACTTACAATATTCTATCTTGATTTTATTTTAATATTATAAAAGAATACATAGCTTCTTTGCATCCAAAATAGCACAGTAACCAGTTCTTATTTATGAACAGGTTAGGACTATACCAGCAGGTTTTGTGTATGTCTGCTCAAAAGTCCACAGCAATTTTGAAGGGTTTGGGCTTGCAGTCTCTGAATAAATGTCTACCATAAGGAATGTGAGTTTTAAAAACAGGCTCACGCTCCCTTTCTTCAATGCGGTAAGATCTGTGGGGCATCATTTTGCATAAAGGATCAGTTTCTCTATGTTGAAAATTAGGAGGCAGGTAACCACCCTCCCTTACCTCCTCATGCGCAGTAGATAAGATTCCAGTTTCGGTGTCTACACCCCTGGTCTCCCCACTGGTTTGTCACAGGACCTGGACAGATGCAGCCAGCACAGCTTTGGACCCAGGATTTGTCAGTGGCACCTCCACCAGGCTCAGCCTTTAAGCTCTCCAACAAACTCTCAATTGTTTCCTGAATTACCATCAGGCTAACAGCCGTCTGACATGTCTCTTTTAACATATATTTTACTTTGTCAAATATTTTTCACCCCATCACTTGCCAATTACTGTTAGGGGTATAACACCTTAAACATACTGTGTGAGTTATTCTTTATCCCTTAGAATTATTTGTTCAACTGAATGATTCATCTTATATACACATATAACACTATTTTTTCAACATTTGCTTTTTGCTTTATTATCTTAATTTTTTTTCCATCATCTATCTATCATCAAAGGCAAACTACCCCGAGATGGACCACTTTGGCATGCAGATTGTTTTTTAACTAAAAGCAATAAAAACACAGCACATTCAGGAAAATCTCTTTACCTCCCCACCTCAACTGCCTAAAAGAATTTAGATAAAGGACCTGCTCCAGGAAGAGAACTATGCTATAGATAACTACATTATACTATGAACTAGATATGGCAAGGCCTGTCTGATCAAAGTCCTCTGTGTCCCATTCTTTCTGAGTGACCAGGCAAACATTTGTTCCCCAAACATTTACTCCTCTTCATCTTCCTGTGAATTACATTCACTCCCTTTAAGTCCCAGGCCCTTAGCCTCTTTCTCCTTAGTTCAGGATGATATATATACCTCATTTTGCTTGAATGTCTTTGGAATTTCCAGGTCTGTGTGGCGTTCCCATACAAATGAAACCAAATTTGATTTTCTCCTGTTAATCTATCTCATGTCAATCTGATTCTTAGTCTGGCCAGAAGGACCTTGACAGGCAGAGGAAATTCTTCCTCCCTGACACCAGCATTTCGACACTCTCACTGCTTTTGCGCTTATCAGAAATGATGAGGTTATTCATAGTCTTAAGATAATTCAAAACTAAGCACAGACACACAAACCAGACAATGGAACGTTTTGTGATGCTGGGGATTGAAGGGACCAGTGTGACCAGCAGCACCACCTGCTGGGGCCAGTCAGAGTTGCCGGCCTTTCTTTGTTGGGAGGTTTAGGTTGTGTCTTCAGTGTACCAAAGCTCAAAGTTGGTTCTTGAGTAGAAGAGTCTGAGCATAAATAATTTTCATTACTTTAACAACCACCCAGTTAACAATCACATGATACTTCTACTGAAGTACTTCTATATGCCTAAAATATACTGTAAACTCCAAAATTATTCACATATACTAAGAACCACATGTATAAAAATTGTAATTTTCAATGTGAACCAAGATTTGCCACTATTCCAAAGTGCTAAAATAATATGAAGAACTAATCAAGACTTGTGTCCAGCACATTCGTTCAGATACACTTACATGTTCTACTGAAAGACCCCTTCCCCTAGTAGATAGATAGGATAACTAACCGCTTGTTTGCTTTTCTGTAAACCGCTGGCTTTTAGGTATGAAATTAGGTTATCAATTGTGTGATTAATTGCTCTTTTGCCCTCTCTAGCCGCGTGGCTTATAGAAATAATAGAGACGCCATGATGACATTCCTACCTTCCCCCTTCTTGTTCCCCTTCCCCACCTCTCCTTTCGCGCGCGCGGGCCCTCATAACCAATCAGTTTGTGCCCCCCTCCCCCCTGCTCTCTTCGCGCGCGCGGGTCTCTGAAGCCAATCCGCAAACTCCAAGTATGCCTTTTTCAAAAGTTTAAACTGTCCACCAACCAGTTGCGCCCCACCCAAAACTTGTTTGTACCTTCCTATAAAGACCCTGCTTCACTCCGGTCGGTGTGCTCGGTTAGCTGAAGCTGCCGACCACCCGCCGGTACCTGCGTGACAATAAACCTCTTGCTGTTTGCATCCAGTGGCAGTGTTGGATTCTTGGGTAAGGGGATCCGCGGGTCTTTCACTACAAATCCATGGAATACAAAAACAAGTTCAATGTAATAGACTAAAAATAGTGTAGTCCAAAAGAGATTTCCTTTATTAAAAAACAAAACCAGATTACTGGCTCAAAGGTGATGATTAATGATGCTAACACCAGATGGACACAATGTGAGGAGTACCGCTGCTGCTCTGAGCATTCTCAGAGTGAAGGTAAAGGGGCTTCTTAGAGAGGGAACCACCCCTCTGAAGCTTCCATATGATGCTGTGTTCCAGGGAATATACTCTTTAGTTATTCCTATTTGTAACACAAGAAAGAGATGAAAGCTACCACCTACCTGCATAATTTTTCTTTCAAAGCACTTTCAAGTCCAATACATCATTTGACCTTCATTATCAACCCCAAAAGGGTGTCAAAGCAGGTACTGTCCCCTTTACCAAAGAGGTAAACTGACCTGTTAATAGGTAGGAAAGCAGAGACAGAAACCCATGTCCTCTCGATGACTACAGCTTGCTCCTTCCATGGGGTGTCCCAGAGAGAACATATGTTTGTTCTCATGCATACAAGGAAGCCTCTGCAGCCCCCTCCCATCTGCTGCATTAAAGATGTGTCTGTAGCTGCTGAAACTATGGGCAGAGTTAAAGCAATCTCATATTTCCTTTATTTAAAAACAACAACAACAACAACACTGCCACTGAATATTTATGCAAAACTCCACAAAATAACGTGAAAACTTGAAAGCTAGTGACATCAGAAGCTAGACCGAGTCAGAATGGTCCTCTCTAGTCAGTGTAGGCCCGAGTAGATCTGGGAGTGGAGCCCATCTGTACTGACCAAAGGGTGGCATGAATGTGTATGTATATGTATATCTTGACTACCATTAAACTTAAAAGCATGGGAATTCAAATCTATATAATTTGAATTATAGCAATTGGATTATCAATTGCTATATTATCAAAAGATGCTATAGCAACATCAATAGTACATGGTTACAAGTTATATTTCCCCCAGAGATTATGTGTCTTATGAGGATTATTCTAATTATATTCACTTTTAAAATGTGATCTGAAAAATAGTTCATTCTGGTTTTTAACCTAACATGCACTCTGTTTAAAAGTAGGGTTATGCAATTTATTAACTCCACATAAACCAGAAAGCTCCAATAAACAGAAAATTTTTAGCATTCAACTTTAATGGTGAAGATGAAAATGACGAGTTAACAGGCTAAAACCAAGAGTTTACTTCTGAAAACAAGCTACTCATTTAAGTATTTAGCTATCTTGTTCTTACACCTCTTGAATCCACAGTATTCCTCATGGACCACAGGTTAGAATAATAACCTCCATGAAGGCAAAAGACCATATGCGCTTAATTCACTGTTATCTGGGGTCCCAACAAACAGAACAGTGACTGGCACTTAGTAAAGGCCTCAGTAAGTATTTGGTGCATGAATGAACTCACCATAAATTCTAAAGTACTTTCTTAATCATTAAAAAATATTCCGTCTAGTTTTAATATTAATCAAAAGAGACAACCAAAATTCTCTGAAAATTGATGGCCTGTAACTCACCTAGTTTGCTAACCAGGTTACTGGAATAATCAGATCATCCTATTACCAACAATTTTAAATAAAACTTCCCAATGATGACTATAATAGGAAGCATTTGAGCATACTGGGATTTAGCTTTTTTCTTTCTAAAATAATAAGAGAGGCAGAATAGTGAGACTGCCTTGATAAAGTTACAAAGGAGAATAATGTATAGGGTGTGGAGACACCTTCCAAAGGCCAACTAGACTAACAAGATGAAAAATGGGACAATCAATTTTACTCGTGAAAATATGGTACATGGTCCCTATGGGATGATTTTTCTGAAACGTGAATTAGGACAACAGAGACCCTAGGGAATCTTTCTCCTACTTTGCTAACATTGTACCTAATAAAATCTATGCAGGGGGACTACTGAATGGCTTTACTTAAAAGTACAGCAGACTCTAATACGGTATATAGTTTTATGGCGCATCTTTAAATAGCACACTGAGTTTATTTTGCACATATTAGAGCATCAGACTGTCATAGTGGATGAACATCTGTCCATTTCCATTGCACCCTCCTCCTACAACCCTCAAAGCAATGTGCAAACAGCAGAACTGGGCAGGGATATGTTCAGAAAATACAATAATGCAGAACTGGTAAGGGCTGTTAGGGCAAAGCATTTCAGATATGAGAGAGTTCCAAAGGCCACTCTCACCGTCCCACCAAGGACACACATGATATATGTTCCATGAAAAATGAAAAGAAGACAAGCAAGGGAAATAAAGTAATTATTAAATATAAAGTGTAAGGATAAAATAATAAAGGATAGTTAAGAGAATAGACAGAGTCTTAAAAGTATGATGGCTATGGGAAGTCTTGACACAGTGGAATATAGGAACTGAACTATAAATGATAGAAAACAATATTTATGTCATACATAATACTATAAAAAACATTTCAGTATAAAGGACCTCATGTTTCCAGACTCAGTATTCCATAATTTCTTCCTGGCACACTACTTTTAGTGAGTTAGATAAGCGAATTACTGTAAATATCATGCAAAATAAAGTTGTGTTACCGACTTCATAATGTGCAGTTCTCAAGACTAGAAATGTTTTTCTCTTTTGTCATTTACTTTATAGTAAGCATTTTATACAACAAACTGCTTTTAAAAACACAGCAGCTTAAATGGTTTCTAAAGCCCTAGGATTTTGTAGTTCTACTTTATATAAAATGTTATTCTACAGACTACCACGAAATTCTATTACAGTTACATGGAAACTACCTGGGTAATTGTGTAACTTTCTGATTATGGCTCTACTTTTTAATTAATAAAATGAGAACAAATCCCTTGTCTGTTTTTGCCTAGTTCACCCAACACTTAATCTCTCACAAAAACAATACTGAAATGTTTCCTGCAGGTGTACTAGAAGGGAATATATATCAAGGCAAACAGTTACTGTTTGGGGATTATCCCTCTTTTTATTTCACATCTGTTGAAAAGAAATCTACAGGCCCCAAATGGTGGCACTTGGGTTGAAGCTCCAAATCAGTAAACCAAGACTTAATACCTAACCTAACTGCAGTTTCAACCCCCCAGAAACTGACCTTCCAGCAGTCAACACGGGAATTTCCTGGTCAGCACTAGGAAGTTTACTGATAGACCCCTTCCGTTCCCTTAGGAGGGTGACCTTCCTAAAACAATGGATTCTTTGCTAATAATTTCCTTTTCTCCACTCCCACTCTACTTTTCCTTCTCCGTAGCCCTTTGGAGCTCCCCTCTACTCGCTAGACAGATGCTACCCAATTCATGAACCGATTAATAAGCCAGTTAGATCTTTAAAATTTACTCAATTTAATTTTTGTTATTTAACACACTCAATTCAGTCCTCAAAATTCTAGCCTGCATTTCAGGAATACATTTTCCCATTCTGTTGACATTGGGGTTCCTTATTATAAATGTGAACCCAACTCCCTTCAGGGCTTGATGATATAACTGTGTGCAGATAAGAGTCAGGCACCGCCAGCGTGGTTCCGCCACCCCCAGGTACAAGGGCATCTACTCCAGGTGGGGTGCAGACTTCACCCTGCCTACTCACAGAGCTTTAGCACTCCTCTCCAAGGCACCATGATCTAAGACTACTTTACTAATACACTAATTTACACTATTTACAAAAAGCACAAGCCACATATAACCCAAAACTTTGGTTGCTCTACAAGTAGCACCTGGAGAAAAATAAGGGTCCAAAAAACCCAATTCTTTTCTATTCTTTCAAAGAAGTGGTCCTCATCTTAGTATCTTGCTTTGGAATCTCTCCTTATAGAGGCAAACAACCAAAATGCAGATTTAGACAACTGCTGGTTTCTGAGCAGAGCGCAAGCTTAACTTTTGGTTCGGAAGGGATGTATGGAAGAAGGAAAACCCAAGTGGAAGTCCTTCATCATGTCTGAAAATAGTTTCACAGGGTGCTCCTTCACTGCTGTCTACTGATGGGAACACAAAGTTATGAGTTAGAATAGCACTTAAAAATATAACTGAATACCACCATGGTGTCAAGGTCAAGGTTACAATAAAAATTTACAGTTTAGTAGCTTTTTTTTTTAAAAAATCATTCTGTTATAGTAAAATGACAGATTTAAAAACATACCAGAGCCTTGGGACAGTGCATGCAAATCCGTGCATGTGCACAAAGTAGGGGCAGAGACGTGTCATCTCTAACTCTCGTTCTTTAAGGATATGAAGAGTAGGACTCTTGTTCAAGGCGTTTTAATCTATGAGCCTCAAGCCTCAAGGTTTTTTGTTTGTTTGTTTGTTTTGTTTTTTTAAGAATGCTTTGAATCCTGGATGTTTGTGTTCTAATTTTTTTAGTCTTCTGTTTTGCAGTACGGTTCACTCTGAAGGCCATTTGTACAAAAATAACAAGTAATTCTCTGGAGATAAAATCTACAAGTGGACAGATCTAGTTTTATTCAAGGTCCCCTCTGGGGCAAGGACAATCAGTTTACTGATTAATGAGTTCCCAGCCTACAGATTACATATAAACAGAGAAACACAAAGGGGCTTAGCTTTGAATTAGCATGCTCTGCTTGCCCCCCCCCCCCCCCCCCCCCCGCACACTGAGAACCATTCTGTTCTCCCCCCAATTCTCTGACACAAGAGTGGGGAAAACACTGACAGCATCCAGAGGACTGTCTACACCCAGGTCCCTAAGATCTCCACTTAGCTGTGGGAGATATCCAAACATCCAAACTCCCCAGGAGGGGATGCTTCACACAGGGCATCATCTGTCATTTTCTCTGGCTCCTATTAACTCCGCCTTGCACATGCCTTTGCCTGGGAATGGCATCTGCTTCCCGACCTGCAGGTCTCAGAACCTGGCTGGGTGACAGCTAAATCCTGGTATTTACTATCACCTCTGGTTCAGTAACGGCACCCAGGATAACTAAGTGTTCAACCGTGATCCACTGAGAACCACAACATTCTCACTGAATGTTAAGCTGAGCATCATTTCTGTTCTCCATGTACTATCATCACTGCCAAAAACAAGGACAGGGTCGGTATTTTGCAAAGGGCAATAGCTTTTCAGGATAAGAACCATACTCTCAGCTCTAATCCAGGCATCGCTTCAGCCTCCTACTCAGACTGCACAAACCATGGAGCCTACGCCCCCCCCCCCACCCCCAGCTCTTCATCTGAACAGTGAAAAGGACCAAGGTTGGGCTCACGATAAAGACAGCATCTTATAACTGAAGAACTTCAGGGAATAATTCTTATGGTTTCTATCAGATGATGCAGGGCAAGCACCCTCATGTTTATAAAATTTCTCAGCTTCCTTTGTAAAGAAACAGAGTTGCTAATTTAATCCCTATATTATAGAAGGAATTGATTCCTTATAGGATACTGCCTGGAGTCACAGAGCTGCCTGGGAGGACTGAAGCCTCCATTCCCAGACAAGAGGTCCTGCCCTGTGTCAATGGTACGGTTTTACAGTATCTGGTACTTAATCGGGGAGTCTTACCTTTGGCTATCTATTTGTTAAAATGAAAATTTTAAATCACCGTAAGTATATTCTTTAAAAATTTTTTTCATACAGATTATCTTTGTGAAGAAAATTGTTCTGAGACTGGATCCCAAGTTTTCTAAACCCTGAAGTGGGGATCCAACAACTCTTCTCAAAACTCCTCGATTTATGGCTCTAAGGGTGAAATAGAAATTCTTCAACCTTGGACTTGGGGCAAATCTTTCATTATTCTACAACAGATCTCCTTAGATGAATTCATCTGCTAATGAAGATACAAAATAAATCATTATTATATCGGTATAAAATAATCCAAAGGCAAACCTATAGATTGGGCTATTTAGTGTTCTGGTTCTGTTAGGTGTTAGACAGTTTGGTAGTCAGGGCTGGGGTCCCCAACAAGAAGATATGGAGTCAGGACAGCTAACACAAAACACCACTGACATCCCGTTTTGCAACTTAGACAGGACCATACTAGCGTTCTGCTTTGGTCTTTGCAAAAGTGACTTCTGTAAAATATCCTAAAGTAAAAGAATTAACCACAAAACATTTGTCACCATCATGGGCAAAGGGCAGTTAAGACACAAGCCCCCAGATGTCAGCAAAATAGACCACCCACACATGGACATTAACCTAAATACGCAGACAGATACGTGACCAGAGCCCTGATTGGCAGGACTCTGCACACCCTGATTGCTGAAGATCGTTCTGCAAAACAGCCCCCCAAAATCCCTAAACTTAGAAACTCCAAGGGCATCACTCTTGGGCCCCCTCCCTCTCTGGGAGCTTTATACTCTTGCTCAATAAACTGCTTTGTTGCCCACCACTGTTTGGTCTACCTCTTCATTCTTCAAAGAGGCCAAAGTGACCAAAACCTGCAGGCACTAAAGACAGAAAATCCTGCAATAGTTCTGTGGAGGGAAGGGTACAACTCTCTACATTTTTTCTATGTGAGAAGATTAGCTCTTTCCCAGGTGGGCCAAAAGATACAGTTTGGAGTCTGGGGTGAAAGGCTGTGGAAAAAAGCTTGGAATAAGATTAGGAACAGGAAGCCGATTAACTGAGAAAGACAATGTGTACTTTATTTCCAGAAATGAGACTGGGGACACCTCAGTCTTGTACTACTGGCCTTGAACCTCACATCTTTGCCTAAATTCTGCTTGAAGATGAAAGTGCAGACCTCACAGTGAGGCCTATCCATTGAAACTCTACAGAAACTCTCCTTTACAGCTATAGTGAGGTGAAAAATATTCGACTTCAGGTCACGCCTATGGATGCTGTTTTAGCATCATGAATGTTCAGAGCTGGCAAAACGTATGAGCAATCATCCCAGCAAACATCCCATTTCAACAACTGACTGACAGCCAACAATCTGAATAACTGTGAACAGGATTCTTTCCAAAGCTTGCAGGTAAGAACCCTCCTCAGCCTGAACCTTGATTTCTGCCTCCTGAGACCTCAAACAGAGGACCCAGCCACCCCTTGTCAGAATTCTGACCAAAGGAGCTGTCATTATTTGGTCCATTTGGTTTACAATAACTTGCTGTGGCGACAATAGAAAACATACACGAGACAAGGCCAGCTCTTTGGGTCATGTGGCTTCTCAGCTCCTCAAATGTGCCCCCTCCAGGTCCCAACCAAAGTACTTTCTCCAGTCAGGCTGCTCTCTGCCCTGCACCCCCACACATGACGCTTTCCTTTTTCTCACAGACATTCTGCGGTTCCCTCTGGCCTTGGGTCTTCCCCTGTTCCTTTCTTCCACAAAACCGGGTGAATCCTGGCCACCCTCCAGCTGGAACTCCTACCTTAGTACTAAGTGCCTCTCATCTTCTAACTCCTGATGGGTGAAGACCTTGTCTGGTGGCTCCGTTGTGGCTCCATACCACCTCTCACTACACGTATCGGGACCCTGAGGAATACCTGCTCAGAGAAGCACTGATTCAGTCCATCCTGCCAAGCCGTGCAAGATCTTCACACCTGCAGCCTGTGCGCAGGACATGCTCATATAGAGGAGGCAAGGCTTCAAGCATTTCTAGCTCAAACAACCCCTTGGATTTGTACTAGACTTTGGCTTTTCAAGCATTCCCAAATGTATTATCTCATGTAATTAAAATAAAAAAACACCATGAGATAAACAAGGTGGGTATTTTTTAATTCCCCGTTTTTATAGTTGAAAAACAAGAGGCTCCAAAAGGTTCATGGATTTGCCTAGCTAGGCGGACACACCGCTCTGAAGATCTGGGGGAGATCTGGGAGAGAAACAGCATGGCAGAGCCGTGAGCTCTGGGAGGCACCACTGCTGTGAATCAGACTGTCGCCAGGTTTCCGAGCAGTTTGATGTAACCGTGTCTGTTTCTCCACTGCTTCCCCAGTCCTTCTTCTTCCTCTCTCCCCCTGTTTTCTTACAGGAAAAGTTCTTCTGTTTAATTTTAAAGCATTCCTGCTTTAGGGAAAAAATCCCCAAACTCTCATTCCAACAGTAGGATCATTCAGATACTGATGTGAATACCTTCCCTGGGGCACAGTGAGATGGCCAGAGTGCTGGCCCTGAATTAGAGGACCAGGTTTATGGCCCCAGCTCTGCCTCTGATCAGGCTTTGCAAAAACCACTGCCCTTGAGTAGTCCACTCAGAGAGCAAGAGCCTGTTTCACACCTGTTTGTTGTGAGGATGAAGTGAAATGGTAAATCGGTCTTTTGATAGACCACAGGGCTACAGACATTTTAAATGTCAAATTCCTCACCTCAACCACGATCACCCCAATTATTAGCACTAAGGCCAATCTCCCTGCTTCACCAAAGAATCTCCTAGGCTCCTGGCTACGTTCTTAGGGTGTACTGATCTCTGATCTCTTCCAGTGAAGCTGGCTGCGGCATTCATTCAGGCTGATTTCATTTTATTCAAAATACTACCGGTAAACAGGGAGGACAGTGAAAGAGTCAGTGTTGAATTTACCCGAGTCCTACACAGACCCAGTGGGGTTCCTCACTACATTGGCCTTGACCCTTTCATAAGATAATCAGAGCAGAACCGAGAACCGCTGGCTGACACAGATGCAGAAATACAGTCTGCGCTGATGCTTCACTGCGAATGCAAGGGGTCACTGTTCACCGGAAGAATGACTTCCCATAACTACATGACTCTGCACAAGAGCTTCTCCAGGGCTGAATGCACATCAACACTTGGGTTGAATTTAACGTTCCCCTACTACCCACAGCCCTTCAGAGAACTGAGGACCCGTAAGGGGTGCTTTCGGGTCTGGAGTTCTCTGATGATGATCTATCATGTGAAACTTATTACAAATCTAGCAAGGCCATTCTACTTTAGTAAATCTATAGTGGGTTTCCCGTGAATATCGTTCATGATCCTGGAAGACTGACTGCTCTTAAACCTGCCCATGGGTATTCAGATAAGCTTCATGATCACTAACTTCAATAAAAACTGCTTAACAATTTTTCTTTTTATAATAAATTTTAGGCCATGTGCAGACAATGAACGTTTAAAGAAAAGACTTCCTTCTAGATATTATACTTTTATACTTCTATTATATAATATATATGTTATATATATTATACTTATACTTATTATACTTATATTATACTTAAAATAGATTACGGATGAAATGTGGACCTCTTTACTGTGCAAGCCTGAATCGCAATTTGGAAACATAATCGGATGACTTCCAAAGCTCTAGTCTTGGTTTCTCACCAGAGTTCTCGTCTGAAGGTACAGATAGGGGGAATATGATGAATTCTATTTTAAATACCCCAGGGCTATGATGAGAATGAAAGTAGATAAACAAAAAGGAGAGCTTTCTAACTGATTTTTGGGCAAACCACTTATCTCTTTGAGCATTAGTTTGCATCTGTATAAAAGAAATACTTGCATTTTCCATTTCACAGGAATATTATGAAATGAAATAACTATATGAGAAAAAATTTTGCAAACTCTAAGTCAGCTTATATATAATTTATTATCATATGTAAAATAAACTTATATCTACCACCTAAAGTGGCATGCAGAATCCTTGGTATCTCTAAACTAGACTCTGCTCCTTTATTTTATTTATTTATTTTTTAAAGATTTTATTTATTTGACAGAGAGAAATCACAAGTAGACGGAGAGGCAGGCAGAGAGAGAGAGGGAAGCCGGCTCCCCGCTGAGCAGAGAGCCCAATGCGGGACTCGATCCCAGGACCCTGAGATCATGACCTGAGCCGAAGGCAGCAGTTTAGCCCACTGAGCCACCCAGGCGCCCCAGACTCTGCTCCTTTAAAACCAGCTTCTCCCCTAGAGGTTCCTGTCCATGCTCATAGCATCCACATCATCCCAGGCATCTCAGCTTAGAAACTTGGGTTGTGCTAGGAAGCTTGCCCCTCCACCCACTCTGATCTATGAATAATCAGCTCAAATTTAAAAATTTCAAAAAATAAATCTGACCAGGTCAAACCTTTGTTCAAAAATCTTTGGCAATAACCAGTTGTTCTTGAAAAAAGAGGCCAAAACACAAAGTTGTCCCCAAGACCCTGTCCTGTCTGGCCTTGCCCACCCTCTCACTCAATCCTATGCTCTCCTCTGTCCCTTCTGCATTATAGCCACACAGGCTACTTTGGGCTCTCCAAAGCCCCCTGTTCTTCTAGCTACACAGCCTTTGTCCATGCTGTCCCTTTGTTGGAACCACCGGCCCTAGTCATTCTCTGTCATCATCTCCAGCTCCATGTCCTCTGCATAGCCACCCTGCACTTCCTGCCATCCCTCAAATTCTAGTGTAATAGGGGTGCACAGAAACATATCCTTTTCTTGAGATCACTCATTATCTTTTGAAATGACAGGTTATATGAAGTCTCTCTCTGCTTTCTAAACTGTAAAGTTCATTCAGCAGTTCTTTCCTTCAATTTATTCTAAGGTTCAGCAGTGATTCTGTCCTTACTGCTCCCTATAATCTCAATGCCTAGCACATAAAGGGTACTTCTTAAATGAATGAGTAAATCGGCCAATCTTGAGATCTTCTCTTCTCACTGTGTGTTTGTGTGTGTGTGTGTGTATTATATGTATGTGTATATAAAATATAGTTCCTATAATATTTATGATATAGTAGAACAATAATAACCATGGTATTTAACTTCTATTTTAATCTCTGTCCTGCTTTTGGAAAAAAACTTTTTTCTATGAAACTACTGTAATTCAGGCACAAAGATATGCATGCATACATAATGCTTTGAGGAAGGGTTTTTTTTGTTCTTGCTGTTGTTATTCTTCATTTTAGGGGTGCTAGAAAAGGAGTCTGCTATTTGGAGGGAGTGTGGTATTAAATGTGGAATACAAAGCAGCCCTGGGAGGGACTGAATGCTTTACTGCACATGTGGGGAAAGGACCCAGGTCTGACCCTGGTATATTAACCAAATTTTAGAATTTTGTACCTGTAGATATTTTGAGCCTTATATTTGCAGCTCTTTATAAAGCTTCTTTGCATTCCTCATATTAATAAGACAATCAAATGCAATAGTTAAGGAATGACCCAGGGGTCCTACAGATCCTTGTTTCTGTTTAAATCCTGAGTCAGTCTTTTGTCAGCTCTAAGTCCTTGGGCAGATCAAATACCCGTATCGAACCCCAGTTTCCTTACCTGTAAAATGGACAAATACAGAAATAGTCCCTAGGTCATAAAGTCATTGTAAGAATGATAAGAGACATTCAGCAGTGTGCTTTGCCCCATCACAACCCCATCAAGCAAGCAGGATAGATAACCACAGCCCCGTGCAGCTGCCTCAAATAGGTCAAGAACACACGCAACTAATGTCACAAAGCTGGGGACCTGAGCCAAAGTCAAACAATTGCAAATCCTCTGTTAATTCTCAGTTTAATTAAATTCCTGGCAGAAGAAGGTACTTCATAATACAGTTTTATTGTCCTTCCAAACTATAATCTAAGCAGCAAATGATGTCTGAGCTCCTTAAACCAACTGAAACATGAGAGAGTGCATACCAATTCTGATTATAAAATTCTATCATGCTGAGGAAATCATGGTCCCCGCAGGCACAGGCAGAATCTATGAAGCCAGAGAGGCATGGAGGTGTAGTCCTCAACAAAACAGGGAAGACTCCACAGAACGTAATCTACTTCACAGATACGCCAGAGTCCTAGGACTGGGGTCAGCGGCAGCCTCGGTGCCAAAGCAGGCTCTGTCTTGGTAAGTAAGGTTTACCGCACCGGAGCCTGTTCATTTGAGTACAGTTGTGACAGTGTGTGGTCCACGAAGCCTCAAGTATTTACCCTCAGGCCCCTCACAAAAACAGTTATCAACCTCTGTTATGGAAGACATATAACAGGGGGAAATAAACCCTGAAAATATCTTAAAATGCACAACTCTGTTCCTAGTTCTTCACACCTTTGGTCCCATGAAAAAGGAGTGTTTTACCCTTCCTTGTGAAGCAGCAGGTGACCCAAATTCCCCAAATGAAATGAACATCAGTGCCTTCAAGTTCAGATGGATTTTTCCCAGAAAAGTTTGTGATCCTGATGTTTGACTACATTCGTCTCATTGTTCCCAATTCTTTAATTTCCCTAGCTATTAAATTCTGCGTATTTATACATATGAAAGACTCACTGGAATTTTCTCTTCTTCAAGGAGTGGTGCTGGTCTAGAGCCCTTCCCCAGTTTTTCCTCTTCTGTTGCTGCTTTCTTGCAGATATTCTGAGTCTCCTGGGTATCTGGTGCTTGCAGATCATAATATTGTGATTTCATTTTCAAGTTATTGGCGAATTCTTTGGACTGGGTTTTTCTGAAGAGAAACAAATGTGGAATTATCAAAAACATTCTCCAACATGGATAGCTTTTCCAAAGCAGATGCCTACATTCAAATCATGTGAAAAACAGTAACAGATACCATTTACCGAGTTCTTACAATATGCTAAGCCCTGTGTGAGTATTTAAAGACATTAGCTTAGGGGCACCTGGGTGGCTCAGTTGGCTAAGCATCTGTCTCTTGGTTTCGACTCCTCTTGTGAGACTGAGCCCAGCGCCGGGCTCTGTGCTCAGTGCAGAGTCTGCTTATCCCTCTGCTTGGGCACACTCTCTTGTTCTCGCTCTCAAATTAATAACATCTTAAAAAAAGAAAAGACATTAACTTATTCCTCATCACAACCCCATAAGAAGGGCTTGTTATCCTTGCTTACTTGCAAGAGGCTCAAAATAGTTATATTATTTATCCAAGGCCACACTGTGGTGCAGCTAGGATTTGAACCCGTGTCTGCCCGACTCCCGTCCAGAAGCTAACCTGCTGGGGCATGCTGCCTTCCTAGGATGCGCCGCACACACTTCCTTTACCTCTGTACGCCCGTTTATGGTTTGAGTTACCGGAGGGGGTCACAGAAGCATCAGCGGCCCTCGGCACCTGAACCCAGGTCTGCTTCTATCTCAGCTGCTCAGAGAGGGCTGTCCCTTTTCCCGGGGTGACAGCCTTCACAGAAGTCACCCTGGGCCCCCAACAGAGGGGATCCATCACCTGCCTCACTGCGACCAGCCAAATTACCTTCCTATTTTGGCAGGCGATCATGTCACTTCCTTATTCAAACCTCTAGCGTCCACAGATCAAGGTCCAAAGTCCTAAATCTGGCTTTCAAGGCACTTTAGAGCATGGCCCCCTCTCTGCTGTTACTTGCCCATGCATACCTCAAACATTCAGAAGTCATCATCACCCAAAGAACGAGACGTATTCGGAACTAGGGGTCTTGATCATGCCTCTGCCGGCAATTTCCTTCCTGATATTCTGCAGCTGGAAAACTCTACTTATCTTTCAAGGTTGAATTCAGATTTTACTTCTTTTTTGGATTGGAATATTGGGCTCAGTTAATGCTCTGTTTGTGACTTAGCTGTAGCATGTATCACAGTCTATATCAGCAGAAGTTAGTTGTGTACCTGCCTGTTTCTCCTCCTCCTCCTAGAAGCTTCTTGTTCATCTTTGAATTCCCACCATCTAGCGCGGTGGAAGTACCTGGAAGGCCTGCTCACTCAGCGGCCCCCTGTGAGCAATCTTGCTGGAAGGCCTAAAGCTTAAACAGTCATTGCATTTCTCACTTACATTCCTGACGCTCTGCTGTGTCAGCTTCGGCACTTTGGCACGACTCCAGGGAAGCCAGGGATCACACAGGAAACCTCATCCAGACCAAATCAGGTGACAAGTGAGGAAGTGAAACAGCTGATCTGATCGCATTGCGGGAAGGAAGGGAACCCCGAAAGTGTAAAGAAACTTGCCGGAGAGATCTAAAGTGACTTTTGTAACTCTCAGATCCACCCCACTCTCCCACCAGCTACTCTGAAAAAGAGGCATCTTTGCATCATTTTACAATCCGGCCAGCCTCTCACTGGCTTGCAGATGGCATACCTGAGCTCTTCCGCTTCCCGCTCGGCCTTCAGCTGGGCCCTCTCAGCAATAATCTCATTACAGAGCACATCGTAGGGTTTATCAAGATGGTGTTCGCCCATCACCCAGACCCAGACTTCCTTATCGGCTCCCAGTTTCCAGTGAACAGATTTGCCGTTCTCTGTAAGCGAAACAAAATTTGGATTGGACAGTTATCTTCAATCATGGGTTATGATGTTTGCCATCATTAAAGTATTTAGGGTCTTCAAGAAAAAAAAGATTAGATGAGACGAAGCACTTCCAGTCTCCTCAGGAACCAGCAGCAGTCCCAGGGAGCAATGGAGGTGGGAGCAATGTTTGTTTTAAAATATAAATATGAGGGCGCCTGGGTGGCTGAGCGTCTACCTTCAGCTCTAGTCATGATTCCAGGGTCCTGGGATTGAGCCCCTTGTTGGGTTCCCTGTTCAGCGGGGAGTCTGCTTCTCTCTCTCCCTCTCTCTCTACCCCTCTCCCCGACCGTGCATTCTCTCTCTCTCTCGCTCATGCTCTCTCTCTCTCAAGTAAATAAAATCTTTAAAAAATATGAATATGGTTTTTGAATGTGTCCATTTTATAAAGTAGGAGAGATGGGGAGAAAGCATGCAGTTTATGCTAACATCTGATATCAGAATCTCTAAGGTCTGAGAATCTTCTTGAACCCCAGAAATACACAGCTTCTCCAGGGTTTGGTACTTCCATTTTAGAATCGGACTGGCTTTAGTTTAAACCCTAGTCCTACCACTTACTAGCTGTGTGACTTGGACAAATTAATTTTTCTGAGCCTCAGTTTCCTCATCTGCAAAATGGGAATATGATCGACCACCAACAATGCAGGACTGCCATCGGGAGCAGGCTACACCAGCTCTTTCCCCCAGTGCCTGTCACATAATAGGAGTTCACGAGAGGTTAAGTGCTACCATCACCCTATTTACTTCTAGGGCTCCTCAGAGATTCACACCAACTTGTGAGAAGATAATACTACTGGTAGTGTGATACTTAGTGAAGCTACTTAAATGATCCTTGTTTACAATTGGTCACAGGGTTTGTATTACATTCTAGATCGTGGTCTCCAGAGACAGCCACACAGGTCATACTCCCTGAACCCAACGTTATGTGGAACACACCCAGGAGAAGCCAAGAGGGGCAGTCCCTAAATCTAAAAGCCCCCAGGGCCCAGATCTACCGAGGGCCATTATGGTCCATATTGTGGTCAAGATCCCTGGGCCCTAAAAACCCCAAACTGGCCAGTAGTGTTGAGTGTGGGTAAGAGAGCACCTGATGGAACACATGTGCTTAGAGGTTAGAAATCCACACTGGGATTGTGTCTTGTCTTTGTACATTAAGTAGAAGGTTTCCAATTAAAGCATCTTCTGTCCAGTGAATTGTTAACCTACTTTCTACTGTCGCCCCAGGATACATTAAAAAAGAAGGCTGCTCAAACCCAGATATGTTCTTTGGTCTGGCACTTTCCACCCTTCTTGGGGCAATGAAGACTTTGTACAGCATGAAAAAATTCTAACTAGGATACTGGGGCAGCGGGAAGAGGGGGACAGAATCTTCACTCTTAGAGGAGTCAAATGTATCATCCAGAAAGCAGCTGACCTCGCACTGTTTTCCCAAACAGAGAAACAGTGAATGTGGCACCAGGTATGAAGAGAAGATGAATCCCAAGCGTGCCCTAGTGGGGATGGGCCCTGGCCAGCTCTGGCTCGCGTGAGGAGATGCCAAATGGCTCATTAACTGTAGAAAGCTGTCAAATCTCATCAAACTCTCTTTATTACACTCGCTCAGGGCAACTAATAGTATTTTTTACTATGTCCATCTCTCAACCTTCACCTAAGTAACTCTCTACCAATATTTTTGATAGCAGGAGACAGTCGCCCTGACAGGAGAGTGGCAGAGGGCCAGGGAGGTGGAGAGGGAGGACCCGGGAGCCTGCAGCATTGCTCAGTGTGGCAGGACACATTCTCTGCGGAGCCCAGCGGGCTGCAGGCCGGGGTGTCACTCTTAGTGGAAGAAGGTGCTGCCTTGAAGGGTGAGGTGGGGAGAGACCCCAGAATCACCTGTGAACAGAGGAGGGGGCTACGAGTAGAAAAGACTGCCAAACAAGAGCCTTGACATTTTAGAAGCAAGGGAGTGGTGAGAATATGGTGGAGGTAAAGAAGCCATGGTTTGGAGGCAAGAAAAAAAGACAAGTGTCACATTCAGCCAGATGCCGAAAGAAGGGTTCTTGACAGAATGGCACTGACAATAACGTCTGTGCCGAGCGCTTCTCACCTTCAGGAGCTCTTCAGTGCACCTGAGAGCAAAGAGGTTAGAGAGCCTTCAGGGGTTCCCCCACAATGCCCTAAAACCTTAGCGGAGGCTGCTGGAGAAGTTATTCTAGTAAATGAGTGTTAGCTCCGACACCCTCAATTTTACACCAAGATGGTGGAAGACTATTCAGGCCTGTTTAGTTCATGCCACAAAAATGTACTGAGTTTCTAACTCTGAGCACGATGCGGATGAGCTAAATGCTGCAGGTGCTACGGAGATCAAACAGATGTGGCCATTTTCCTGCAAGTCACCTAGCATCTTCGAGAGAAAGAGCAAGGCATTAGGCTGCTTATTTGATGAATTTTATTGCATATCTACTATGTGTGAGGCACTGAGGTAGACGTGCATAAGCACTTATGAACAAGACAGACCAGTTCCTGCCCTCGGGGAACTTATATCCTAGCTGGAGATAGGAATCGAACACATAATTAATTATAAAAGTAATACAACTTAGGGAAGGGGGTGTGAGAGGGTGCTAAGGGAATGCGTAAGAACTAATCAATTTGAAGGACCAGGGGAACATACACCAAAACCACAACAGATTTTAAGATCAGTGAGGATTTGCAGGATGGAGAAATTGTTTTGGAAGCACACAGAAGAAAAAAGAAGTTCTTTGTATTGAGTTTTGGAACGTGTAAGTTTGGTGACCCGCACAAAGATGGTGTGATCGAAGATCAGAGAAGGAAATCAGGGAAGGGCTGTAGGGAATCAGGGTCTCAGTGAGAGCTGAAGAGAGCTTTGGATGTCGTCTGGCTGTGCACTGAGGATCATGCAGGGGGCGGAGGGCACAGGGCACGAGGCACAATTCCCAGACACCTGGCTAAATGATTTAAACTTAGGTCCTGCACTGCATAAAGCCAAAAAGTGGTGTTAAAATCCCAGGGTTTCTACCAACTCTTTATGTGACCATGTATAGGATACCTTACCTCTCTGAGCCTGAGCTCCCTCTCTGATAAAACAGAGGTAGTGAGTCGGACCTCACAAGCCTTTCATGTGATAAATGCTCAAAAATATTAGTTCCATGTTTCTTGATTAAATGACCAGTGAAGAGTCCATGACTGTTGCTGTGCAGATGGTGCCAGGGTCAGAAAAGGGATTTAGGAAGTGCTCAGCCACATCCGCATGTGGGGTGGGTCAGGGAAGTAGGAGAGGCTGTCCAGTGGCTGAGCGAGGACAGAACTGGGGATACGTGCGGGTGAAAGACCAGGAGTGAGGTACCCGGGGCCCGAATGAGGGAAAGGTCGGTTAGATGCAGGTGGCTGGAAAGGAAGGACTCCAAGATGATGCCAATAGTAATAATAAGCAGAAACAGTAATATCAAGAAAATAAATTTGTTTGAGCTGTTTTGGAAATGAAGAATAAATTTTTAATTTCACTAACAATCTACATGGAGAGCTTCCATAGATACCAGAACTACGTTCGGCACTGGAGTTCAGAAATGTTGTCGAGACGGACAGTGTGAATATGGGAATTCCTTTAGAGTTGCCATTGTTGAAGTCACTGGTGTAGAAAAATTGCAAAGGGAATGAAGCCTGGTGAGAATCTTGGAAAAGCATGTGCTCCATTTGGGAGGCAAAAGGGAAGAGAAAGAACATTCTGATTTAAACAGCAAAAACAAAACAAAACAAAACTTCTGATTCCTAAACATGACTTAACATAGGAGCCTGGGGAGAATGCACTGCCATGCAGCCCAGAGAGAGAGCGCTTCCATGCCCTGGAGACACAGAAAGGGGGATGGGGAGCCTTGTGGTGGGTTCTCAGCAGTCTCTGACTTTGGAGAGTATTTTTAGGGAGACAGGTGGGGGACAGGCTACAAAAGCAGGACAGAAAGGATGGTAAAAGGTGGAGGCTGTAAGTATGTGCTCTGGGGAAGTTTATTAGCAAGGAAGTAAAAAAGGATTCAGTTATTTGTTCAACAAATATTTACTGAGCATCTGCTATGTTCCAGGCACTATATTATAGGCCATTGAGACAGAAAGGGCAGCTTAGGAGTAAGGATGGTTGAAAGATGTCTTTAAATAGAAGAAACAGGGACAAGTTTGACACTTAGGGTTTTGGGAGGGGAGAGCAGAAGGATCCCAGGGAACAGGTCAGGGGAATGATGGCAGGAGGAGTGTGCAAAGAACAGGTAAGGAAGAAAATGTTGACAAGAAGAGAAGAAAAGCTCCTGTCTGCCAAGAGCTGAAAACCGATAGACTTACCCACATTTCTGGCCCCAGCGTCCTTCCTCAAAGTAAACGTATACACTGAAGGGATCCTACTGGGGCAGGCACTGCATCTTATTATAACTTAATGCTATCCACACATTCTGGATTTTTTTTTTTTTTGTCTACTTCACCTTGACATTATATGCACTCTTTAATAAGAGGACAGTGAGAGAGGGACCTTTTCATAGCACTTCCATTTAATTATAAGGTTTGCTCCCATAGTACTTAAATCACGTCTGTGTGCTGCAGCACTCTTCATATTTGCTAGCTTAGGGATTCTTGAGAACTTCTAAAACCTAGTTTTCTAGGACAGTAGAGCAGCCCTGCTTCATACCACACCACAAAGCAGTTCTTAAGCAGGTATGGACTCTCATCCATACCTCGTTCACCATATACAGTCTCTGACGAAGCAACGTTGTGAAATATCACATAAAAATGGGGCGACACTTGGCATGGGAATGGCCAGGCTTATCAGCCTTTCATTAGTTAGTGACACTGCTCACATCATCGTGTCTGACTTCTCCTCACATGGTGGGCCCAGCAGACGTGGGGTGGGAGAGACTAGAAGTGTCCATGTGGATCATCTCAGGTTCAGGTCAGTGCAAACCCCAGGGCTCTCCCCAAACTAAGACTCATTCAGAGGGTCGGAAACTGGTCTCCGCTCCAACTAGATCCAGCTCAGAAGCACAGCCATAGTAACAGGCGAGGAGGAGAAATGGAGAGAGAAGAAATATATACCATGTCCCTACAAAGAGAAGACCAAAAACTGAACAGAAGTCAGAGCATCAACACCAGGGGCCTCCTAACAAATTTACGTATTAAACAAATTGGGAGTATCATCAGGATTGACAGCAGCACCGACCAATACCCAGGTTGCTGAAATATGATATATTTGCCTAAACTCCCAACCTCTCAACTATTTCCTGCCACTCTGGCCTCTCCTCTAGGGACCCCCACCCCCGCATCCAGAAACCAAAAGATCCAGGCTGGTGGGCACCTCTAGGATGCAAGCGATACAGCCATGTCCCTTCTAATTGATGGCCATGCCATGTCTGCCATTAAATATTTAGAGTATCACCCAAGGCCATTACTAACCCCATCTTATAATGAGGAAGCTGAGGTTCAGGGAGGGTATTTAACTTGCCCAAGATCACAGAGTTAGTGAAATAGGAACCAGAATTCAAAGCCAGTCTGTGAAATCGCAAAGCCTGTGTTTAAGACAGCCTCATAATGCATCGTCCAAACGGAAACACTTCTGAGAGCAAAAGGGAAACCCACCACAAGGTACGCCAGGACAATGAATGTAGATAGGGCTCTGACACACAAGCTTGGGCGTGGGGCCTCCATCACGTTTCCTCCTGGCCCTGAAGAGCAGGACAGGCCAGGAGAAGGTGAGACCCAGCCCCAGGTGCTCGCAGAGTCCCACAGGGACTTCCTGAAATTACTTACAACTGTTGCTTTCTCCATCGTTTGCTAGACTTGGTAACCTGGGTTCATAATCTTATAGTCGCGAATATTAAAGTCCATCTTTCAAATTTTAAATAATTGTTATGCTTATATTAGAGACAAAAGGACAGAAAGGAAGCTGGAGAATCTGCATGGTGCCTGGGCTATAGCCCAGGAAAGCAGGTGGTGCTACAGACAAGTGAGAACTTGAGTCAGGAGAGGAGACCAGCTTACAGGGGCTCAGGGAGGTGAACGGGAAGAAGAGATCCATAATTATCCACATGCAGGTGCTCACCAGGGAAGAAGATAAGCCCAGGTAAGCTATCAAGCTCAGACTTAGGGGAGGGCAGGAGACAAGGCCAGAACCAGTGTTTCAGAACAGACCTGGAGTAGATCTGGACCTGGGTTCAAATAACAGTAACCATATAAGTGACTTTCCCAGTTTGTTTCTTTATTTATAAGAAGAAAGGCGACAACACGTACCATCCCAGATTCTTGTGAGGTTTAAATGAAATAGCATAAATATAATGCTTATGTCTGGCACATCCTAACAGACCAGAACCATGGTAAGGGAAAAGCTCTAGGCAAAGGAACAAATGACATAAAATCTATGGGTTTGGTGACTAGCTGTGTGGCTTCCAGGTTTCTGGCTTTAGTGACAAGGGGAAAAAAGCAGTGCCACTGATTATAACAGAGAATGAGAGGCAGGGTCAGGTGTGGGGGTGGTGAGGAGGACGGAGGTGACACTGACGAGCTTATGGGTCATATGAATGGGAACACTCATTAACGGAATGGACACTGAGGCCGAAGCGGGTGAGAGGCCTGGCTTGGCAGTATGGCTTTGAGCATGGCTGGCATATAGGTGGTGTTTGACCCTAAAAAGTAGAAGCAGAAGTCTCTGGGCTGGCTCAGTTGGTTGGGTGTCTGACTCCTGATTTTGGCTCAGGTGGTGATCTCAGGGTCAGGGTCATAGAATTGTGTTTGGGTCCACACTGAGCACAGAGCTTGCTTGGGATTCTCCCATCCTCTTCCTCTGTCCACTGCAACCCTCATCCCCTGCTGCCCACCACCACTCATGCGCTCTCTCTAAAAACAAAAACAAAAACAAAAACAAAAAATGTAGAAGTGGTACTGCAGAAAGATAACACAGGGACCTTAACCTAGGATCTGTGAACCTGACAGTCTGTGAACAAGATTTAGGGAGACTGGGAACATTGTGAAACTATACACAAAATGTTGTCAGCGTAGCGTGCATTTTCCCTGATCCAAGCTCTTGCTAAATTTTCAAAGGAGTCTCTGAGCCTCTCAACCCCACCTCCAGGTTACAAACCACTACTGCAGAGTGAGGCACCCTGGGGAAATATGGACATTTGGGGGTCAGGCGGAGGTGAAAAAGAGACTCAGAGAGGCCACTCCAGAGTCTGATGATGCTGAGGAACTGACGAGATCAGAGCCGAGTCCTTCCATGGAGTCCCTGCCCTGGCTTTAGCAGAGAGGGGAGAAGTGCCACTGCCGGTGGAACACACCAGTGGTCTACGGCCATTTCACGAGAAAGGGAAGGCTCTGCATAAGTTCACCTAGTAGCAACAAGAATGCAGCAAATGAAGTTTCATGAATCCAAGTCCATTTCAAGGGCACACCTAGCCCCTCCCGCACACACACAGCGACCAGATCCCAGCCTCCTGCTTAGGTTTCTGTCAGCTTGCAGGCCCCATGAGACAAGTGCTGGGCTGTCCCCTATGGAGTGAAGGCCTCTACTGTTCGAGTTACCAGAAAGAAATCACGCAGAACAAAGGCAGGGCCCTGAGGCAAGCACACATCTTGGATGTGTGCAAGGCACCTGCAGACAAGAGCAGCGTCTTAAGCTCCAGGTAAGCTGGACATGTAGCAGATTCGTCAACAGCACCTGCTTTGGGAGAGTCAGACTCAGGGTCTGTTGCAGCTCTGCCCTTACTGGCTGTTGCCCTGGGCAAGCTAGTTAATGTCCCAGCCTCACTTTCTTTCTTCTGTAAAATGTGAACGGTAATTCAGCTTCAGGCGTGGCTGTGATGATTTAATGAGATAATAAATTTAAGACTGAGCTCAGGTCTGATACATCATCAGCTCAGTGGTGCTACTTTTACAGTCTAGAGCAGCACTTGTCCAAATGTGAGCTACCTCTGTAATTACACATTTTCTAGCAGCCCCATTACCAGAGCAAAAGAAATAGTACAAAATCATTAATGTGGTTATTTTATATCATTCTTCCAATCGAGTCTTTGAAATCTGGTAATTTACACTTTTGCCAATCCAGACTACTCTCATTTCACTGTGCTCAGTAGCCATACACGGCTAGGGGATGCCCTCCTGGACACCAAGCTCTAGACCTCCGGGTATGTGTCCTCCAGCAGCCAGAGGAGATGCAGAATTCTTCCCCTCTCTAAAAATCCCATTTCCCCATTACATTCTGAAATGATTTTTCTGCTCTATTACTAAGTTAAATCCACACTTCTAATTGCTTTTCAGACCTTTCTCCTGTAGCCGTAAGACTGCTAAAAGGTTCCTGGTATACACAATATGCGAACATTTTAGTGATGTTCTTTGAAAACTCACCATAGTGGATAGTATAGAGAAGAAAGTGACCAGAATGACAATGAAACAACTGCCAAGTGATGAGCTAAAATGGCGCAAAGGAATGAGGGAGAGGGAGGGTACAAGATATATTTAAAGAGCCAAGAAAAGGACGATCTCTAAAGCTGCGGCCTGGCTAAGAACTACTATGAAAAAGCAGCACTAAAGTCAGCTGGGTACAAGCTGGGTGGGTGGGAGAGGCCGGGAGCACAGGCCCGAAAGGAGCAGAAGCACACAGTAGGTCTGCAGTACAGATACACTCCTGCGGAGCACCAGCCGTAACACTCCCTTGTATTGTCTGTGGCTTTATCTTCAAGGGCGGAAGAAGATGAAAGATGGAAAAGTGCTGTCTTTTAGGGAAAGTTGGGAAGGAATCTCAAAACTTTTCTTTTTCTGTAGTCACAAGAGAGAACTAATTTAGTGTAAAATGTATTTTTCCAAGTGTTAAGTTTAAAGGAGTAATAAACTTATGGCATGAAATTCAGATAGAATGTTCACTGCATATACTAACATAATTTTTTCTTTTTTTTTTTAATATTTTATTTATTTATTTGACAGAGAGAAATCACAAGTAGATGGATAGGTAGGCAGAGAGAGAGAGAGAGGGAAGCAGTCTCCCTGCCGAGCAGAGAGCCTGATGCGGGACTCGATCCCAGGACCCTGAGATCATGACCTGAGCCGAAGGCAGCGGCTTAACCCACTGAGCCACCCAGGCGCCCCTAACATAATTTTTAATTGATCATTTAATAAAGTAATACAGATTTTCTAAGAGGTAGAGTCAAAGTCTTCAAAAAGATTATTTAAACAAAGAAATGAAATTGCTGTCTTAAGTAGTCACAAGGAGACCACTTCAGCAAATGTGAGAACCCCAAAGTCTTACAAAGTGTTTGGGCCAGTGACATTAGGGGCAAGAACCCTTCAGCTCTCGCCAGCCCCAAAGTTATCCAACACATCAATGTATTCTCTTCACAATGAACAATGGTGCCCAGAGAGGTCAAGCTCTATCTGATAAACTCTGGCTCAACAATGCAGGGAGATGTATAAGCTAGTTAAGAAAGATAAAAGGGCCATGCTTCCATTTGGACATGTTACTTACTGAAATAAAAAGTCTATTTCAGGTCTGTGAAATCCAGTAAATCTGGGTACCTACTGGTGGTGTGACTTTGCATATATTACTTAACTTTTCTAAGTTTCACCACCTATAAAACAGACAATACCAACTTTGCAGACGTTTTGAGAAGATAAGACCTACTGTATATAAAAGTGCTTTGCGTAGTGTCTGACAAAACACGTTTCTAATAAATAGCTATTATTGATAACAATAAATGCAATAGTCATGTTTATTTCTATATCATTATAAAGGCTTAATTGGAAAGGTTTCAAATAAAGGGAGTATAAGGTAAAGGTCACTAAACTGACTTCCTTTTTGAGTCTGTGTATACCAGCATGCAAGTGAAATTCATTTTCTCCATCTCCGAAACCCTGAATGGTTTTATCACATTTTATTTTTCCTGGCTTAATGAAAAATGAGGAGAAATTAGTCTTGAATGCCTCTGCAAGTGACCCTGAAAAACTGGTTTTTTTTTTTAAACAACTTAGGTATTCACCCATGACAGAATTTGTGCTAGGGGAGGGCGAAGAGCAGAGGTGGTTACTGTGTGCTTTTCCAAGTCTGCATGTGTATATGCTTCAAGTCTTGACGTACAAGAATTCCTCGCTCATGGTCTCAAAAGGATCTCTCAAGCTACCAGGGGTTCCTTGGGTCAAGAAAAAAGACAGTTGAAAACTTAACTCACATTAAAAAATGTGTGGTATGGAGGTGCCTGGCTAGCCCAGTCAGTGGAGCCCGTTGACTCCTGACATCGGCGCCACGAGTTTGAGCCCCATGCTGGGCACACAGATTACTTAAAAAAAATATGTGTAGTATGACTCCCCTTCCCCCCACAGCAGTATTTACATTTTAAGAGGGAGTTTTCCTAAGAAAAGATAACGCAAAGAAAAATCTCTGAAAGTCTAAGAAATGTAAACAAATTGCTATATGAATCCTGATATAATGCCTTCGTATGCTGCTAATAGGATACAGACCCCGGTGACCATAAGTGGGAGAGAAGCCCTTCCTTAGGACCCCTCAGATCAAACCGTAGAGGTGACTTTTTACTTCAGCTTAAGGTCAGTCTGGTTTCAAGGAGGAGATCTGCTTACAGCTACACAAGTTCATGACAAATGCTGTGCACGTGTGGGTATGTGCATGTAGGTATAAACTTCAAATTACACTGTTAGAACCTCAACAACATTTAGGGTCCTTCTACCAAACTGGAACTTGCCCCTGACTTGTTTCTGACGAGTGAGAACTGTTAAAACAAGCCAGTAGCCATGTTACTAACACATTCACACAAGAGACTCAGGTAAGTTTACCTTTCTTTGGCCTGGATGTCACTGGCAAGGACTCCTTTTTTTCCATTGCTGCTTCTCTTTCTTTCCATCGGCGGATCTGTTCCTCCCTCATCTTGAAGAACAGGATCTGTTTCTGTTCTTCGCTGAGCTCTGCCAGCAGATCGGGATCTATGTACATCTCTGATAGTATCTGTTTCAGCATCTTTGCAGGCCTGGAGTCTTTTACACCTGTGGCAAAAGTTCTTGAAAATGCTGTCCACGTGTGCCTCCCCTGGCCTGGCACCTGGATGCACCCACGGGCCTTCCCAGAGACTCGCAGCACTCCTAGTGACTGGGACAATTCCGAGAACTGGCTCTTGGTTCCTGGCACCAAAGATACCGTTCACAATGCTGTTCGTGAACCTGCAAAGGGGAACCGGCAGAAAGCAGGCAGCATTAAAATGTGTAGACGCCAGGCAGGGGCAGGCTCGTGAATCAAGCTTGGAGGAAATACAGTATCGCTTTTCATTTCAGGTGAAAGGAGAAGAAAGCCGAGGCACGCTTTGTTAAGAGTTTGTGTAACCCCTATCCCATAATTTCCAGCCACTTTATCAACAAAACAAAACAAACCCTAACTTTTACAGGTCAGTCTCAGGGAAACAAAAAAAATTAACAGAGGTTTGGCCTTCTCCCAACTAAGCAAACATATTATTACCTCAGAGCCTAACCACCAACTGTATGGCTGAGAAAAGAATAAAAGAAACAAGAGGCACAGGAAGAAATTAAAAGGTTCTCTCCAAACAACTTATTTCAGAAGAAAATACTGTTTTTGAGATTTCACAGAATTACCTACCCCAAACCTACCCAAAATGGGGCCATCCTCAAGGAAGGAAAAAGAAGAAATAGAAATTAGACCACAAGGCAGTTTTCCCATTTCCTCTTAAAAGCAGCACTAAATAAACACAATCATGTACTTAATCTTCACAGAAGGACAAGGAAATTTCCAGATGACCCACCAGAACCATGAGAACAGTGTAGGTGCAGGAGAAAACATCCGTGTACACTCTGGAAAGTCACCAGGTTTTAAATGTACCTGTTCTATCTAATTTAATAAAAACTAAATTTACATGCCAGGAAAACTGGGGGAATAAAGAGGCAACTAGGTTTGTTACAAAAGATCCCTGCTTTACAAAGGAGTTCCTTAGAGGACCCCTTGAATAAGAAGCCACAGACTCGTGCACTCACCAGTGGGTTCACAGTGGTCGGGCGAGGGAGACGATTCCACTGGGGTTTCCTCTAATTTACGCATTTCTGTTTGATTTGTTTTAAAACTTTTAATTTTTTTTTCAATACACAAAGACGCTTGTATACTGAGACTTTTCAGGATCACCTATGTTTAAGAAGTTGACTAGTAAACTGGTGCTCACATGCCTCAGATAATCTCACCACCCGGCCATACCTCTCAAATACCTGTTTGGCCAAGCTCAGTGCAAACACTCATAAACTTCAGACTATCACTTAGTCATACCATGGCTGCTTTTAGTTCCTTCACCCTGTCATTCCCATGGGTCAGATGGTAAAGCTCCCTGGGAGTCAGCTTCCCCTCTTCTTCTTCTTCCCTGCAAAGCTGCTCCTTCATTTACACAAGCACGTTGAACAGTTGGGGTCCCCCAGAATGTCTGCATACACAGCGCATAGTTAAACTCACTATCCATCGTGTAGCTGGGACGTTTATTGAGGCTACAACTATTCTTACTAATTGCATCCTATAATCTCCCGCAGCATTCAAATTAATGGAACTCAAATGGAACACAGGATTTAGAGAAAAATTTTAGAGGCGCCTGGGTGGCTCTGTTGGTTAAGTGTTGGACTCTTGATTTCTGCTCAGGTCATGATCTCAGGATTGTGAGACTGAGCCCGACATAGGGCTCCACACTGAAGATGGAGCCTGCTAAAGATTCTCTCTCTCCCTTTCCCTTTGCCCCTCCCCAATCTAAAACAATTAAAAGAAAAAAAGAGAAAAGTTTCAAAAACAATTAAAAGTAGATTTGACTCTAATTCAGTCATGTCCCTCCTACACTCCCTTCCAACTTTTGTATTTGAAAGATGACCCTCACAGGCTATACCAGCCAAAGAACTGATGTCCTTTAATGCTTTTTTTTGACTCCTGGGTTCCAGCAAGCTTCTTGAGGGGCAGGATTGACTAAATCTACACCAGAGGAGAGTCTGCCAGACTCTTGTCTTCACAGGAACCACAGCGAGGATGTGGTTCCTCTGCACACTAGACTCCAGTGGTCTGAGATGAAGCAGTAAAAAACCAAGGTGAATGACTCCTTGATGTTCCAGTAAATGTCCTTATGTTGGCACATTCCATGCCTCCAGTGATTGACTTGAACAAAAATAAAACATGGTAGAAAAGGAGGAACTCCGTGAAGCCTGAGGCTTTGTGTTCTGTTCCCCATTTTGAGTGGGGTGAATCTTAGCAACAGTGATGGTGTGGCCTAAACACTGAAAGCCCAAGAGTGCCGAATTCCCATGGTTCCCCTTTTCTCCACCCGGAGTACTGACTATGAGAGCTTACACACGCTGTGCCAGCCGCTACCTTCAGCACCTTGCGTGTTTTAACTCATTTACTTTTCACAATCCCTCTTAGGATTCAGTTCCTCCCTACCCCTATCTCACAGAAGAAGATGGAAAGTAGCTGAGCTGGGCAATCTGGCTCTAAGTCGGCTCTCCTGTACTCCACTAGTATGGGGGGTTTCTTTGTAAGCCCGGAATGAGCACATCGTCAGGATGCCAGACCACAGGTGAAATTTCAGAAAGAAGACCTGCACATTTTGGCAGCAACATCAATGCTGACTGGAAGGTGCGTGACATAATCCCTCTGAGCGGCAGAAGCCTCATCTAGGGAACTGCAGGAAAGCTGAGGGGAGGCCAGGTCATTGAAAAAACCTCCCCCAGGAAGGGCAGCAGGGAGCTGTCATGGTGGCCCAGGCATAGATGTTGTTTGCCCACTTTATTCATCAGGCACTTCGTGTTCTCAGTTTCCCTTCTCAGAGCTGCTAGGAGTTGCATGGATGGTACAGCCTCTCACAGGTGTGAAGGGTTCCATGGTACCTCTGTGATGAGATACTCAAGCTCGTTCACAATTTTAATTTGGGTTTGGTTTGCCTTTTCAACAAACATGGATTTTTAGCATTACATTAACTACTGGATCTTGAAGGAAAGACTCTGGCTTCCCTGTGTCCTCAGAGAGTACCTGGGGGCTCAGCTGGCAACTACTCTGAGGTCAGGTGGCCGAATAGTGTGCATGCCATTCTAAGGCTGTTGATGCCCAGTGGGTGTGAATTAACTCCTTCCTCAGGCTCTCAGACAGAAAACTCAAACAGCACAGGGTGCTGCTCACAGGACACCCAGCAAGGACCCCAGCACGGGCTTCTCAAGAGCTGTATGACTTTCAGCTGTCACTTCACTACTCTGTTTTCTTGTCTATGAAATGAGGGACTGCACTGTACATCTTTGTAATTTGAAGGCTATGTCATATAGCCTTTGTGAAGGTGCAGAGACAAGTGCAGCAAGGGTAGAGGAAATAGAAATAAGGAAACGAACTTGGGTTTTTCCCACTTTCACTCCCTGATAGGACAGCTGCTGACCCTGACTCAAACTTGGAATGACTTTCCCTATCTAACAAACCGAGTGCTGTAAAATTCCAGTTATTCAAGATCCAAAAAAAAGAGAAAAAAAGAAAAAGAAAAGCTAAGCTAACTCGGTTTTCTTGTTGTATATAGCAGCTTACTCGAAAAAGAGAAATGACAAAAAAAAAGCCCACATCTGCTATTTATTCCAAAAATGAATTTCTAAAGGGTGATAGGATCAGTTGTTTTCCAGGATACCATAGATTTGGCCTCTCACATCTTCCATGGCCCTGTTCAACAAAATAAAAGTTGTGCTTTTAGTGATTCTGAGACCCTGGACAGGGGGAGCCAGAGATAAAGCCTAAATCATAGCAGTAACATAATATGGACAGTCAGACTTTATAATGTTAAGAATATAGTTTGGGGATGCTAGGGTGCCTCAGTGGGTTAAGCATCCCACTCTTCATTTGGCTCAGGTCAGGATCTCAAGGTGGTGGGATGGAGCCCTGCCTCTGGCTCCTCACTGACCTTGGAGTCTGCTTGTCCCCCTCCATCTGCTCCTTAACCCAACTGCTTGCTCTCTCCCAAATAAACGAATAAATAAATAAATAATCTTAAAAGAAAATGAATATAGTTTGAATCCTACTTCTTTTAAAATGGCCAGCTATTTTCAGAATTTCAGTTATCTCGTTCAACTTTACCTTATAAAGTTTATCTGCAAAAGGACTACTTTTGAGGATAAAATGAATTACCAGAAATGACAGCAATTTGGAACTAAGTTTTGTACATATATACGATTCGTTAGAAATTTGAAGTTACTGCACATTCGGATTTATCTAGAAAACTCCACTCATGTGCCAAATCTATGCCCACATATGACTTTCACTGATTTAAATCCATTAGATGATTATTCCCTTTTAAAAGCTCCAAGTTGCTTCTATTAAGCAGGCCTTTTAGAGGGGTGCCTGGCCGGCCCAGTCCGGTGAGCGCTCAGCTCTTGATCTCTGTCCTGAGTTCGAGCGGACCTGGGGGTAGAGTTTTACTTTAAAAAAACAAAACAGGAGCGCCTGGGTGGCTCAGTGGGTGAAGCCACTGCTTTCGGCTCAGGTCGTGATCCTGGATCGAGCCCAAGTCGGGCTCCCAGCGCCGTGGGGAGTCCGCTTCTCCCTCTGATCTTCTCCCCTCTCATGCTCTCTCTCTCAAAGAAATAAATAAAATCTTTAAAACAAAACAAAACGCTTTAGGAGCCGAGGAGCCCAAGTTTAGAGAGAGGTGCCACTGCTTCTGCCCTGTGACCCCTGAGGAGGGAATGAGAACAAGAAAACCCACGAACTGGCATCTCCACGCCCACCCCTTCCGGGGCCCGCGTGAACCCCGAGGGCAGGGGCGGGCAGGGACCCCCGCTCGGCTGAAGACAACGGTCGCCGGGGGGCCTGGGGCTACCGTCTGTGTCCTCCGTCCCGCGCGCGGCCCCGAAGCCGGCCCCGCCCGCGGCGCCCGAACCCCACAGGGCAGCCCTGGCGGCCGCGCGCTGGGCCTCCCCGGCAGGTCTGGGGCGAGGGAGGTCGGCACGGCCCTACCCCACGTGTGTGCGAGCGCCGGTCCGCTGCTGCCGTCGGGCGGGGCACAGGCCGGGGCGCCCGTCGCGGGCCGGCGAGGGGCGGGTGTGCGGGCTCCGGAGGCCGCGACAGACGCGAGACCCGCGGGGCGCCGGGGCAGTCCTGCCGGAGCTCGGAAGTCCTGGGCCAGCCCCACCGCCCCACGCGGCCGCCTCCGGCCCGCCCCGGCTCAGCGACGCGCGCGCCCCTCAGGCACACGGGGGCCAGCCCGGCGCCCCACAATTACCCCCGGACCTCCCGAGTGCGCCGCGCCCTCCCTCCGGGGACCCCCGCCGCTCACCCGCCGCGGCTCAGACACCGGACACCGACACCCGACACCGGCCGCCTGCCGGGCCGCGGCGGAGGGGGCCCTGGGGGGCCGCGTGCAGGCCGGGGCGGCCTCCCCCAGCCCCCCTCACCGCCGCGCCTTCCGCGCGCCCCCTCCAGCACCCCCCGACACCCTGTGTTCTGCCCCCGCTCTCTGCCCCCCGTCCCCTCCCCAGGCACCTACCCGTGCAGGGCCCTGCGCTCCCCTCCGAGGGGGACCGAAGTAGCACCACGTCCACTTGGGCCGCCAGAAGCTGTCGGGGAAGGAGGGGCGGGCGGGCCAGGCAGAGGCGCCGGCGAGCGGCACGGGCCGGCGGACAAACACCCCGGCCGAGAGGTTGGCCAACAGTGTCCCTCAGCCCCGGCCCGCCCGCGCCGCCCCGCCCGCGGCCCGCATGCCGGAGTGGCTGACTGGGCGCTCGCGGCCCCACCCGGGCACCTGGAGACGCTCCAGGGCCAGACGGCGGCGAGGCGGTGCGGCCTGCTGCGTCCAGCCGCGGCCCGGCCGGGCTGTCTGAGCGCCCGCCGCCCCGGGCCTCGGGTGGTCCGAGGCCGCGAGGCCACTGCCGGCCTGCAGTTTGGGAAGGCCTGTCGCGCCATCTCGGGGCCCGCGGAGCTTATTAATATCAGCGGCCCGGCCCCTTCACTTGAGAGCTCCAGGTATCCTGCAAGGGGGGAGCCTGCGCGGGCGGGGAGGCCCTTCTCGGTGACACGGAGTCCCCGCGCGCCGAGGCAGCTCACCTCTCGGGTATCTGGGGCTCACTTTTTTCCTTTTGTTGACATTAATTTAGCAGACACTCAGGCCCTTGTCAGTACAGGTGTGGCTTTGGAGGACAGGGCCTAGGAGGCAACGGGCTGGAAAGATGGAGACTGAGAACAAGAGACCGAGGGAAAAATGAAAAGAAAGGAAGGTAAAGGGATCTTGTGACTTGCAGCAAGAACAGGTTGGGGTGGTGCCTGAAGGGAGGAGCTGACCGAAAAGCAGAGTAGAAACATTGGAGGGTGTTTTCCGTTGTGGAGGAGCATTCAGAATGTGTGCAGAAAAACAGCCTGCTCTGGGGAACCCCCAGGTTGCACATGTTGGGGAGAAATGTAATGAAGAGTGAGCATTCGGTATTGCTCTCCACAGTCTGCTTCATAAATTCAGGGATCTGATTTGCTTCCTTCAAGAATGAAACTTTCTTATTCTTAACTTCTCCAGACTGCACAGGCAACTCAAAAGTTAGAAAGAGCCTTGGGGGCAGAGATGAGTCCCTGAGACCAAGCTATTTAGGAGCCATTCTGGGAATCTTATCAGGGAGAATTTCTGGTTTAGGTTGTTCCCAGTGCTTATTAAATGAATGGGCTGTGGTACGTTTGGCTGGATTGTCATTTCCCTGGGTAGCTGCTGTGGCCCCCAATAATACTTCCTAACACTGCATGGATTGAGCTCATTGGAGAACTATAAAAGGTGGCTCATCAGCCAGTAAAATTTCCATATGACACTGGTCACAGCCAATTACCTTCCTCCACACTCAAATTCTGTGTTCATGTCTTGGTAAGTCCTTCTTTATAGCAGTGTTCCCACTTTGCTGCTAACCTCTGGTACTTCACTTTTCCCTTCTGGATAATAACAATGAAGTTGTTTTGAGGATTAAATGAGATAATACAGGGGCACCTGGGTGGCTCAGTGGGTTAAAGCCGCTGCCTTCAGCTCAGGTCATGATCCCAGGGTCCTGGTATCGAGCCCCGCATCGGGCTCTCTGCTCAGCTGGGTGCCTGCTTCCTCCTCTCTCTCTGCCTACTTGTGATCTCTGTCTGTCAAATAAATAAATAAAATCTTTTAAAAAAATGAGATAATACATGTAAAGTGCTGAGAATAATTCTTGGATGTGGTGAGTGTTCAAACATATTAGCTTATATTATTTCACATCACATGCTGTGATTCCCAGGTTACAACTTCACACTCAGACCTTGGGGTTTGCTTTCTATGGCACCTAGACTCCAACTTAACCTCAGTGATTCATCGCTACTCCTCATATGTCACTTCCGAGATTAGGTTATAAAAGACCTGTATGTTCATGCCAGGCTGGGCCTCCAGCAAAGGTCTTGGAGGCGCTACTGGGGGACCACCAGCTTCAGACTTGCAGCATGTGTTGCCTGGGTGACGGCTAAATGTTCTCCAGGTAGGTGGTGGGCAGAGCTGTTGACTGTGTGAGCTAAATGGGAGATGCTGAAGCAGACAAAAAGATCTTTATTTAAAAATGTGCTCAGTGCCACACAGTGGAAAAAAGTAGAAAACAGAGGACTGGTCCAAATCTCTGGGGTCTTTCTGGGTGAAAAATAGGACAAACACCAGGATTTTCTTATCCTATGATAACAAAAACAAAGGTGTTGTCTAGGGAGAGGAAACCAAAGAACTTCTTTTGGGAATTTCCAAAGTAACCAAAGAATTTCTCTCACAGAACCCAAAGAAATATATTCCTGGTCTTTGCTGGCCTTAAAAAAAAAAAAAAAAAAAAAAAAAAAAAGAGTGAGAGAGGGATGCCTGGGTGGCGTAGTCAGTTAATCAACTCCCTTCAGCTCAGGTCAGGTCATGATCCCAGGTTCCTGGGATCCAGTCCCATCAAGTTCTGAATCCGGCTCCTTGCTCAGCAGGGACTCTGCAGCTCCCTCTACTTGTGTGTGGCCTCTCTCTCTCTCTGTCTCTCTCTCAAATAAACAAATAAAATCTTAAGGAAAAAAAGAGCGAGAGAGAAGATCTTATTCAATATTTGAAATGGTCAACATCTTCATGAAATGTTTTTGCAACTTAAAAAATACTAGTTTTAAGCCAGAATTTTCTAATTTCAAAAATTGCATGTTTAAAGAAATCATACTTGATCTTTCTTGATCAGTCTGTAGTAAGTTTAACATTTAAGAATAAAACTTGATTATGCACCACCACCAGGCTTACCCAACCCTCCACTTCCCTCCTCTCCAAAACCCTCAGTTTGTTTCTCAGAGTCCACAGTCTCTCATGGTTCATCTCCCCCTCCAGTTTTCCCCAACTCACTTCTCCTCTCCATCTCCCAATGTCTTCTGTGTTATTCCTTATGCTCCACAAGTGAGTGAAACCATATAACTGACTCTTTCTGCTTGACTTATTTCACTCAGCATAATCTCTTCCAGTCCTGTCCATGTTGATACAAAAGTTGGGTATTCATCCTTTCTGATGGAGGCATAATACTCCGTAGTGTATATGGACCACATCTTCCTTATCCATTCATCCGTTGAAGGGCATCTTGGTTCTTTCCACAGTTTGGTGACTGTGGCCATTGCTGCTATGAACATTGGGGTACAGATGGCCCTTCTTTTCACTACATCAGTATCTTTGGGGTAGAGCGAGGAGGAGGACGACGAGGCTAGAGCACCACTAGTTCCCCGGTATCTTTGGGGTAAATACCCACTAGTGCAATTGCAGGGTCGTAGGGTAGCTCTATTTTTACTTACTTTTTTTTTTTTTAAAGATTTTATTTATTTATTTATTTGACAGACAGAGACCACAAGTAGGCAGAGAGGCAGGCAGAAAGAGAGAAAGCAGGCTCCCCGCTGAGCAGAGAGTCCAACGCAAGGCTCGATCCCACGACCTTGGGATCATGACCTGAGCTGAAGGCAGAGGCTTTAACCCACTGAGCACCCAGACACCCTTATTTTTACTTTCTTAAGGAATCTCCACACTGTTTTCCAAAGTGACTGCACCAACTTGATTCCCATCAACAGTGTAAGAGGGTTCCCCTTTCTCCACACCCTCTCTAACACTTGTTGTTTCTTGCCTTGTTAATTTTGGCCATTCTAATTGGTGTAAGTTGGTATCTCAATGTGCTTTTGATTTGAATCTCTCCAATAGCTAATGATGATGGACATTTTTCCATGTGTCTGTTAGCCATTTGTATGTCTTCTTTGGAGATGTGTCTGTTCATGTCTTCTGTCCATTTTTTGGGCGTGATTATCTTTTTTCTGAGGGTTGAGTTTGAGGAGTTCTTTATAGATCTTGGATATTAGGCCTTTGTCTGTAGTGTCATTTGTGAATATCTTCTCCCATTCTGTGGGTTGCCTCTTTGTTTTGTTGACTGTTTCCTTTGCTGTGAAGAAGCTTTTGATCTTGATGAAGTCCCAAAAGTTCATTTTTGGTTTTGATTCCTTTGCCTTTGAAGACATATCTTGAAAGAAGTTGCTGTGGCCAGTGTCAAAGAGATTACTGCCTATGTTCTCTTCTAGGATTTTGATAGATTCCTGCCTCACATTGAGGTCTTTTATCCATTTCAAATGCTGAAACACTGAAAAGAAATAAAATAAAATAAAATGGAAAAAAAATTAAAGTTGAAATTTAAAAAATAAAATGAAATAATAATTTTTCAAAAGACCTTATAGCTTATTTTTGTTTGTCTGTCTTTCTCTCTCTCTCTTTTTCTCTCTCTCTCTCTCGGAACTTTCACTCTGAAGGAAGCCAACTGCTACATCACGAGCAAACGTTTGGGGAGGAGCTAAGGACTCCTGCCAACAGGCACAGAATGAATTTGGAAGTGAATCTTCCAGCCCTAGTCAAGCCTTTGGATGACTGCTGCATTGGCTTATAGCTTCAGCGCAAAATCATGCAACCACCTAATTAAGCCACTCTCCAATTTTTGACCTACAACATTGAGATACTAAATGTGTGTTGCATTAAGCTACTAAACTTGAAGAAATCTGTTACATGGCAATGGATAACTAATATACCTCCTCATTGGTCTTGTCTCTAAGCCAGTTTTAGATCGCTTTTGTGTACAGAAAATTTCACGTACTGGATAATTTAGTTCATGTTGCTCCAGAACCTCACCCCAGAGCTGGGGAATGTAATGTCCGTGAGGCCCAGGCAGAAAATACTCCAAGTGATTAGATCAAAGATGGGGTTACAGATCATGCTTTCAGAAATTCTGCTCCAGGCTCTCCAACTCAGACATTTCTGAATGCAGTTGCCAGATTCATCTATTTTAAACATTAACTCTAATCCTTCATATTTGGTTGCTAAAAATTCTCCTTCTTGTCTCAAGTAAGACTAAACCTCTGGTCAACTTTCAAGGACCAGGACAATCTAGCATTAATCTTCCTCAGCTTTATCATCTTCCTAATACAAACCCTGCATTCAGATAATCTGGCATTTTCCAGGCTTATAAAACTACACAGGCTCTGCAGCTTCACATTGTGGACTTTGTCTAAAATGTCTTGCCCCAGGGGCACCAGAGTGGCTCAGTGGGTTAAGCGTTCGACTCCTGATTTCAGCTTGGGTCTTCATCTCATGGTCATGAGTTCGAGCCTTGTATTGTGTTCCATTGCTGGGTGTGGAGCCTATTTAGATTGATTAATTAAAATGTCTTGCCCTATAACGTGGCTTATAAAAAATCCTACCTATTCTTCGAGCGTGAATCTTTAGGAATGCTTTCCTGTCTACTCTCTCCTCAGCCAGAAGCAATCCCTGCCTCTTCTATGTTTATAGCACTTGTATCACAAGTTAGCATTTAACACATCCAAGAACCAGGTAATGAGTACTTGCTAAGTGCTGGGCCCTGTGGCAGGGGGTTGGGGGATGGCAGAGTGCAGACAGCCAGGCCTCCTGTTGCCATCCTTGGCATACATAGCTGTATGTATGTTTTATGCTTCTTTGAAATCATAAATGTCTTGATTGCAAGGGGTAATCTCATGCAGGTTTGAATCTGACCTAACACCCAGGCACATGATAGGTATTCAGTGTGTGTTAGTGCAAGGATGTTTTGACAGCCCAAATGAATGTTGATTGCACACAAATACTGTAATTGTTCACTCAGTCTGGGGCCCGGCATCTCTTCTTTTTTCTCTCCTTGTTTCCCTCCCTTCCCCTCCTGTCCTGTGCCCCTTTCCTGTATTTGTAAATATCCCCCTTCCCTTCTCTATTACGGTAGTTCTTTTTCCATCTTTACTGTGTGCCCCTACCCTTTAGCACCTTCCTTTTTGTTGCCTCTCTCCTATTTCTCAGTATTTTGTCTTTCAATTGGCATAATCTGAAGCAGAAAATATATTACTTCCCTTAATTTTTTTAATAAAGATTTTCTTTATTTGACAGAGCGAGCACACAAACAGGGGGGAGCAGCAGGCTGGGGTGGAGGGAGAGGGAGAAACAGGCTCCCTGCTGAGCAGGAAGCCCACAGCGGGGCTCAGTTCCAGGACCCTGGTCTGATGACCCAAGCCAAAGGCACACTTAACTGACTGAGCCACCCAGGTGCCCCCCTCCTTAATTTCAAAAGTAGACAATTAAATTGTTTCAGATTGCTCTAAAAAACATCATGTGGCTCTGTTATTTACACATTAGGCCCTCAATTACTTTTACCCTTTTAGACCAGTGCTCTGAATAAATACATTTCCCCCATTCTGTGACCTTGGATGCACTATGGGGAGGAGTGCAACCTTCGTGTGCAGGCAACACTCCTGGTAGATGGGAGGTCTGGACGACCAGGCATTGGCAGGGGACTGGTGCTGAGCATCTACTGCTGGCTGGCCATTGGCACGTCAGAGACATGCACTGTGCGTGTCCCCAGCACGTGTTCAGGAATGTCCCAAGGCCCATCCAGGGCCAGTGTTCCAAGAGACATGCTAAATATCTATTTTCTATATGCTAAATTTTAAAATTTGTCATTTATTTGTAGTAATAGATACTGTGAAACAAAGAGCCTACATTTTAATAGCCATTAACTGGCATTCCTTTTAGAACATTGTTCATGAACCCTGCTACCCAGGCGTGGCACCGTACCACTGGAGGAGTGCCAAGGGTGCCAAGGGGTGCCGAAGTGTGAGGCACCCCTTGGAGATGTGTAACACAGCCTTCCTGTGCTGCCAGAAAGACGAGACGTTTCACTTTCCATAAGTAAAGGTCAATTTAGGTTCCACAGAGATGGAAGTTATCTTCAGATATTTTCTTTGTAAAAACAAAATATGTTAAATACCAATAACCATTTTCCTGTCATATTTTATCATCAATAGCAGAAACCCCAACCACATTTTTTAAAAGATATTTATTTATTTTTTTATTTGACAGAGAAAGAGAGAGAGCATGAGCAGGGAAAGAAGCAGGCAGAGGAAGAGGAAGAGGAAAAATCCAGCTCCTGGCTGAACAGAACCCTGGGATCATGACCCAGATCCAAATCGACTGAGACACTCAGGCACCCCCTTCTCTACCATGTTTTTAATTCTTTTTTTTTTTTTTTAATTTAATTTCTTTCCAGTGTAACAGATTTCATTGTCCCATGTTTTTAATTCTTAAAAAAGTTATACATTTGTCCCGTGAAGGGCATGTGAAGTATATGTGAAAGAAAAAGACTAAAATGGCTGAACTTTACTAAAAATTGGTCACATCTCAAAATAAATCTTGGTTAAGTGATCAGTCATAAAGAAATGTATTGAAGGTAAACTGTGATTTCAGTTTTCTGCTAGAAGTTAGGTTTGGTTTTGAACTATTTTCATTTCTTTATGACTTTATGTGGATTTTTAATTTTTTCATTCTCATAAATATCAAGATAAATTATTGGTCTTTACACTCATCTTTTTTTTTTTTTTTGACAGAATGAGAGAGATCACAAGTAGGCAGAGAGGCAGGCAGAGAGAGGGGGAAGCAGGCTTACTGCTGAGCAGAGAGCCTGATGCAGGGCTCGATCCCAGGACCCTGAGATCATGACCTAAGCTGAAGGCAAAGGCTTAACCCACTGAGCCACCCAGGCACCCCTACATTCATCTTTGAAATATTCTAATTTTAGTGTTTTTCCCTGAATTACCTTTTATGAACGTGTTTCCTCAAAATCCATGTTCTGAGTTGATGATAAGACATTCTGTTTCTTATATTTCTGTAATGCTGTGTTAAGCAGCCTCATAGTGGCCCAGAGGAACGGCTGATTGGAGGCTTGTGGATGGAATTGAATAACTTCTACCCCAAGTAACATGGGACATCTGTGAACAGTCTATGTTAACCAGAGCTTCCCCCTGCCCCCCAGCGCCCCCACAGCTTCAAGCTCTGAGAAAGGAGCAGAAACAAGCTTTTACAAGTACTGTAGCATTCCTGGACCTTCCCAGGTAGCTCTGAGTAGGTCTCTTAATCCTAACAAAACCAAATTCCTCCTTGGAGATCTCCTCCTTGGACCAGATTCAGATCAGATTTTGATTTCCTAACATTTTTCTTCCTGTAATCTTTGCAAAAAGTATATCAATTCGCTTTAGTTTTATAGGGGTTCACTGCCAGTGAGCACAGAAGGAGTCTCAAACACAAATGAAAATAACCTGGGGAGATTGACTATTTGTCCTTTTGCTGACTCTCCCAAGTGGTTCTTAAGTGATTGGAATGGGATGGCACACAGACATCAACAGTTTTTTCAAAGCATCCCAGGGGACCCTAATGTGTGGCCAAGGTTGAGAACGACTAAAATATATGGAAACAAACTTAATTGGTTATGGATTTTGAAGGAGTAGGAATGCCAATCCCTAGACTTTCCTAAAACAAACATGAAGATAGATATTCATCTGTCAGAATCTTGTTCATCTGTCCGATAGATATTCATCTGTCCGATTCTGATCCTAAAGTAAGCCCCACAACTTGTCCGGAAATGGATGGTCCACCAAACCCAGCTTGTTATTAAAATGCGATGCAACAGGTGCCAGAGTCTCGCTCCTTGTGGCTGCCTCAATATATCTAACTTCCACTTCTTTCCTTCCTTTCACTGTTTCCTGGTTATGAAACCCAGATGTTGCCTCCTGCCATCTTGTTGAGGAAAGCACTTCCCTCTCTAGTCCAAACACTCCTACCCACACGAGGGCTCCAGGTGTACTCAGTCACTTCCTTGTCTTTCCTGGAGGGAGCTTGAGTTCTGTCCCCTAGCAAGTCTTGGCCTCTCTACCTAACGATTTCCTCCATTATACTGTTTGCCTGACGACTGTTCTCTAATTGGAAAGTGGAGCTCATTCTACCCTTGGGTAAGGGGACACACTTTGCCTTTTCCTAAAGGGTATGTTTAGATAAGAGCCAGCTTATGGCCAAAGTGGTGAGTGCCATTGTTTAGTTTATGACCGAAAGTTGGTTTTTATTGGCATGTTAGTATTTTAATGACAAGGAAATTTTTACAACATCTAGCATAGTAGAAAATTGTGGCCAATAAATGACAGATCATGCTACACAAATAAAGATATGTGAAAGGGGGCAGACTTTCCCTTATGGAGTCTATACCCATATAGAATGTGTATAACCACATTTGCCAACCCTCATTGGGATTTAACACTAAGCCTTTGTAAGTTCTCTTTGAAAGACAATAAATAATACAATGTCCAGAACTAGATGGAATCTGGATAATATCTGGTCCCCATTCTGCAGCTGAAAGAAATGAGGCAAAAATAAGGTTTAAAAACACAGAGCTAGCTAATCAGTGGCATATTCAGAATTTAAAAATACCATTTCTGACACATAATCTCTAGTTATTAAACCATGTTGAATTACCTAGCTCATTTTCCTAACAAAATTCAGGAAAGAGTGAAGGGAACCACCATCTGTGTTTCTCTCCTAACATAAAGCACCTTTGTGCCTTGATGAAGAGATGTATAGGAACTGCCCTCAAGGCTGTACTACCTTGGGGCCAGCTATTGGTGTAAAGGACACCACTCCAGTCTCTACAGCCCTGGGCTCACAGTATAAGACCTGCAGAAACCACATTAAACCTTCAAGCCCTCTCTGGAGGAAACAAAGCTGAGGTTGAGACCCTTTTAAGTATAATAAGGAGGTATTGATGAAACAACAAATCAATTCTGAGGGTTAGATTCTGACCAAAGGAGGAGGTATAAGGAGAAGGAAGGGAAAAATGAGAAGGAATAAAGGAATCAATACCAAAAGAATAAAGTGAATGTAGCTAAATTAAAAAATGAGTACATAACTTAATTTCTTAAGTGAGCTTTCCTTTGGTGCTTTCCTGTGGAGCCTCAAATCCACACTCCTTTCTTGTAGGGGAGTGGTGCACACGACAGGGGAAGGAAGAATGCATCTGGCATCCAGACATGATTTTGAAGAGTGTTTAATGAAGGAAGAAGAACTCTTGGCCAGTACTGGATGACGTGGGCGTGTGTGTGTGTGTGTGTGTGTGTTTATCTGGCATTTATTGAGTGCTTTTCATAGCCTGATTATTTTTTTAATTGAAGTATAATTGACATGTAACATTATGTTTGTTTCAGATACACAACATAATGATTCAACATATGTATACATTATAAAATAATCCTCATAAATCTAGTTTCCATCCAGCCTTATGTAGTTATACAAACTTTTTTCTTAAGATAGAAACTGTAAAGGTTACTCCTACCAACCTTCAAATATGTGATACAATATTATTGACTAGTCGTCACACTGTACATTCCATCTCCATGACTTTGTTTTATAATTGGAAGTTTGTACTCCTTGATCTCCTTCGGCCATTTTACCTACCTCTCCAAATCTCCTCCCCTCTGGCAACCACCAGTCTGTTCTCTGTATCCATGAGTTTTGTTTTAATAGATTACACATATAAGTGAAATCATATGGTATTTAGCTATCTCTGTATGACTTATTTTGCTTAGCATAATACCCTCAAAGTCCTTCCATGTTTCAAAAGGCAAGATTTTAATCTTTTTCATGACTGAGTAGTATTCCACTGAGGATAGACAGAGGGCTGAACAGACCAACCACAATTTCTTTATCCATTCATCCATTGGTGGACACTTACATTGTTTTTGTAACTTGGCTATTATAAATAGCACTGCCACGAACCTGGAAGTCCAGATATCTTTTTGATCTAGTGTTTTTATTTTCTTTAGATAAATACCCAGAAGTGGAATTGGTGAATCATATGGCAGTCAATTTTTAAGTTTTTGAGGAAGTTCCATATTGTTTTCCATAGTGATTTCACCAATTCACATTCCCACTGAGAGTACACAAGAGTACCCCCTTTCTCCATGTCCTTGATACTTGTTATTTCTTATCTTTTTGATAATAGGTATTATGACAGGTGTGAGATAGTCATGGTTTCAATTTACATTTCTCTGATAATTAGTGAAGTTGAGCATCTCTTCATGCGTCTGTTGGCCATTTATATATCTTCTTTGGAAAATGTCTATTTGGATCCTCTGCTCGTTTATTAGTTGAAATGTTTTTGTTGTTGCTGTTATTGAGTTGTATTTGTTCTTATTATATTTTGGATTTTAACCCTTTGTCAGATACATAATTTACAAGATCTCCCATTGAGTAGATTGTCCTTTAATTTTGTCGATAATTTCTTTCACTGTGCAGAAGTTTTAAATTTGATGTAGTTCCATTTACTTATTTTTGTTTTTGTTGCCATTGTCTTTGGAGTCAGATAAAAAAAAGTGTTGCCAAGAGTCATGTCAGAGAGCTTACTATTTGTTTTCTTCTAGGAGTTTTATGGTTTCTGGTCTTTTATTCAGATTTTTGATCTATATTGAGTGAATTTTTGTGTATGATATAAGAAAGTGATCAATTCTTTTGCATGTGGATGTCTAGTTTTCCCAATACCATTTATTCAAGAGACTCTCCTTTCCCTCAGTGTGTATTTTTGGCCTTCTATGCATAATTTAATTGACTGTATACATATGGGCTCTCTATTTCATTGACCTGCTGTGTCTGTTTTTATGTCAATACCATATTGTTTTCATTATTATAGCTTTGTAATACAGTTTGAGATCCAGGAGTGTAATGTCTCATGCTTTGTTCTTCTTTCTCAAGATGACTTGGTTATTCAGGATCTTTTTTTGTTCCATACAAATTTTAGAATTATTCTGTTTCTGTAAAAAATGACATTGGAATTTTATTAGAATTTCCAACCAATTTGTAGATTATTTTGTTAATATGGGGATTTTAACGATATTGATTTAAACATTATTGATTCTTCTAATTCATGGAATATCTATTTATGTCTTCTTCAATTTCTTTCATCAGTGTCTGATATTTTTCAGTGTATAGGTCTTTTTGACTTCCTTGGCTAAATTTATCTGTAGGTATTTTATTCTTATGATATAATTGTTAATGAGATTGTTTTCTTAATTTCTCTTTCTGAGGGATGCCTGGGTGGCTCAGTCTAAGTGTCTGCCTTTGGCTCAGGTTATGATCCCAGGGTCCTGGGATAGAGTCCTGCATTGGGCTCCTTGCTCAATGGGTAGGGATTCTGCTTCTCCCATTGCCTGCCACTCACCTTGCCTGTGCTCTCTTTCTCTTTCTCTCTGACACACAAATAAATAAAATCTAAAAAAAATTTTTTCTCTTTCTGATAGTTCATTGTTAGTGTATAAAAACACAACATATTTTTATATAAGCATACTTCACAGATATTACAGACCAGTTCCAGACCACCACAATAAAATAAATATCAAATAAAGCAATCCAATTTTTTTTTCTTTTTTTTTTTTTTAAGATTTTATTTATTTGACAGAGAGAAATCACAAGTACACTGAGAGGCAGGCAGAGAGAGAGAGAGAGAAGGAAGCAGGCTCCCTGCTGAGCAGAGAGCCCGATGCGGGACTCGATCCCAGGACCCTGAGATCATGACCCGAGCCGAAGGCAGCGGCTTAACCCACTGAGCCACCCAGGCGCCCTTTTTTTGTTTTCTAGTGCATATATAAAGTTCTATTTACACTATACTATACTCTATTAAGTTTGAAATAACATCATGCTTAAAAAAAGCAATGTACACACCTTAATCAAAAATACTTTATTGATAAAATATGCTGTCATTCGAACTTTCAGTGAATTGAAATCTTTTTGATGACAGAAGGTTTTGCCTTGGTGTTGATGGCTCCTGCATGATCAGGGTGGTCGTTGCTAAAGGTTGGGGTGGCGATGCCAATTGAAAATAAGACAATAATGTAGTTTGCCACATGATTGATTCTTCCTTTCACTTGAACATTTAGAGGCCATTCTAGGGTTATTAACTGGCCTAATTTCGGTATTGTTGTGCCTCTGGGAATAGAGGCATAAGGAAAGAGAGAGAGGCAGAACAGTCAGTTGATGAAGCAGTCAAAACACACATTTATTGATTAAGTTTGCTGTTTTATATAGGTGTAGTTCATAGTGATCCTGAATAATTACAGTAGTAACATCAAATAACACTGATCACAGATCACCACCACAAGTATAATAAAAATGATGAAGTTTGGAATATTGTAAGAATTACCAAAGTGTGACAGAGATAGGAAATGAGCAAATGTTGTTAAAAGATGGTGCCAATAGACTTGTTTGATATAGGCCTGCCACAAAACTTAGGTTTGTACAAAACACGATGTATCTGTGAAGTACAATAAAACAAGGTATGCCTGTATATTGATTTTATACTCTGCAAATTTACTGAATTTGTTTGTTAGTTCTAGGAGTGTTTTGGTAAATCTTTAGGATTTTCTCTATATAAAACCATATCCATGAATAGTGACAGTTTCACTTCTTTCTTCCCAATTTGGATAACTTTTATTTCATTTTCCTGCCTACTTTCTCTGGCTTGGACTTCTAATACTATGTTGAATAAAATTGGCTAGTGTGGGCATCCTTATCTTATTCCTGATCTTACAGAAATGCTTTCAGCTTTTTGCTATTGAATATGATGTTGACTGAAGGCTTCCCCACAAATGGTCTTTATTATGTCGAGGTACATTCTTTTTATACCCACTTTGCTGAGAGTTCTTACACGTGTATGTTGAATTTTGTCAAATTTTTTTCCTGCATATGCTGGGACGATTATATGATTTTGAATCTTCATTTCATTAATATGGTATATCATGTTGATTGACATATATGATCTATTTTAAGTTGACAGCAAGTAAAATTTGTAAACATTCCAAAGCTTTACTCTTTTTTTCTGGGGTGTTATCATGTTTTTTCACTTGGAACATATTCCTCTGTCTCCTTGTTTTGCTGACTATCTGTGCTTGTTTCTATGTATTAAGTGAAACAGCTATCTCTGCTAGTCTTGAAGGAGTAGCCCTGTGTAGGAGATGAACCTTATCTTAACCTTGCCCTAGCTCTTGATTCTCTCTCTCTCTCTAATTGTTTCAGACCTGCTGAGTCTAGCAGCAGCTACAGGAGCAATAGGCTATGGCAGGGCACCAGCCTGTGGAGGAGCAGGACACTTGCCCAGCAGGTCATACAGTGGGTTGGGGCCAGCTAGGTAGAGATAGAGTGTAAAGATGCTGCCTCCATTTGTTGGCATAGAAGGTAGAAGGAGAGTGCCAAAACCAGCATCTACTAGTGCCTTTGTCCCCAGAGAGTCCCTAAAGGCTTTTGGCCTGTTGGCAGATGTCTTAATGTTAGCAAATGAATCTTCCTCACATATGATCTAGGTGCTTTTCAATCTGCTACTTTTGTGCTGGGTCCTGGATCAAAAGAGTCTGTGTATGAGCCCTCCAAGAACAGAATTTCCTTCTCCTATAACCCTATGTTTCTCTTGGATGTAAGCTTTATTGGTTTTTGGAGGTAGATGTTCTGGGATCTTATCTCTCAGGTTAGGACCCAAGGTGCTGAGTGTGGGGCACAAACCCTTTGCATCTCAGAGAGAAGCTCTGTGTGTATGAGATCCCTCCAAACTCCTCCTAGTGTGGGTCACATGTTGTGGGTGGGGTTTTTGGAGAGACTGTGTCTCTGTTTTTCTTACCCATCTGGATGTGGCCTTTTAATTCCTGGTTATGGAAGACCTGTTGACCTAGTTTTTAGGGGTTTTTTAGAGGAAACTGTTGTATATGTAGCTAAATGCTTGTTTTATCCATGGGAGGAGGTAAGTTTAGGATTTTCCTAAGCTGCCATCTTGAAATGCCTCCTCTAAAAGCATAAAATTTATTGTTTGTTTTGCTACCTGGTGAGCAGCTCTCCTAAATTGGCTGAATAAAAAGTCTAGTTAAATGCTCAGGAACAAAAGACTCAAATCATCTGTTTTTAAAAATAGTATTTCCTAGGTACACTTCAGGAGTAACACATGCCACTAAAGAGATGACACTTAACAGATAGAAATAGTTTTTAGTCCTCTGTGTGTGCTGTAACTGGTAATGGCATCATAAATCTGTAGAGATTAACATGTCAGAACACTTTCAAACTATTTCATTCAGTGTTCACAACATGTTAGGTGAGACAGGCCTTTGATCTTAATTGACAAATGAAGACACTTAGTTACAGGCCAGTTCAATGACTTGCCTAGTTTACACAGTAAACACAGTTCACTGTACCGTTATATAGTAAACTGGTAGTGGTGGGGCCAAAGCTGGGATTCAGGACTTCTAACATTCAGTCCAAGGCTCTTTCCCCTATGCTCTGCTGTCTCTGTCATTTCCCCTGCATGATGGTAAAGCTGGAACTTTGTCTTCGTATATTTGCATACCCAGAGTCTATCTAGCCCAGTACATGATATGAGGTAGGTCCTTAATACATGTTTGTTGAATAAATGAATGAATCTAAATTTGGGTTTGCCCAGGAAGAATCAGTACCCCTCTGAATAGTCAGGGTAAGCTCAATTTAGGCTTTGTAGCCTGAGAAATTATCAACATATTTTATGGAATTATCTTAATCCCAAGACTGGCTCATTTAACTTGAATGTTTTGAGATGAGATGCTATTCTGTAGGAAAGGAGGGGATAATTTATGGGGATTATATTATTATCTTGCCAGAGAATAATATACCTCTATATTTATTTTCCCTTGAATTTTTACTGTTTTTCAAATGATCTTTCATTACATACAATGATATAAATCTTTTATCCTTAGGATGTGAATGACACACATATAAGTAACTAGTGTTTTTAAATACATAGCATTTCTAGGACTCTGGCCCAGAAGGATTATTATTATGCTTGGTATTGCAATTTTAGTCATGTACCCTCTCAAATTATTATTATTATTTTTAAAGATTTTATTTATTTATTTGACAGAGAGAGACCACAAGTAGGCAGAGAGGCAGGCAGAGAGGGAGGGAAGCAGGCTCCCTGCTGAGCAGAGAGCCTGATGCGGGACTTGATCCCAGGTCCCTGAGATCATGACCTGAGCCAAAGGCAGAGGCCTAACCCACTGAGCCACCCAGGCGCCCCCCCCCTCAAATTATTATTCAATAGTTTTATTGTCCTTGGTTATCCAACTAGATTATAAACTCCTTTGGATCAACTCATGCATTTTATTCATTTCATATCTCCCTCCTGCCTAATAAAAGAACTGAAGGCTCAACAAAGTTGGATTTCTGAGCCCACAAATCAGGGCAAAGAATGCAGTACTCTCCTGAGAGAGCTCTTAGTGAGGTCTGAAAACGTTGTGAGAAAATACTTGTTTTGGTTTTTTAAAAATTTTCATCTTGATCCAACTTAACAGATATTGTAGTTAGAATGGAATTCTGTTCTATTAAACTCCTCACAGTATTTCCTAAAAGTATATATTTTTTATAATGAAACTTTTTGTTTCATTATAGGTAGGGCAAAATATATAGACAGAATCAAGAAGGCTACTTCTAGGTATTTGAAAGAAAAGAAGTCACACATGGGTCTCCTTTTCTTCTTTCTTTTCCTTCTCTTCCTGCTTTTCCTTCTTTTCCTACTCACTCAACATGTTTAAAATCTGCAGGTGTATACTTTCCATTGCTAGAGTGAAAGGGAAATGATTGATTTCTTCTGCTTATCTGTCAAACATGGAGTAAATGCCTATTATTGCTGGGGAGGGAGGTAACAAGAAACAGTCTCTATGGCAATAAGCATGATATCTAAAAAGGAGAAATACTATAAACAAAAACCATTGTAATAACTTTACTAGAGGGGTAGAAAGTATAAATACCACGAAGAGCACAGAGACAAAGCCGTGAGCATTCAGAAGACAGATTACCTCAACCTGGAAGGATCTACATCTATATTTATTTTCCCTTGAATTTTTACTGTATGGCAAACTGATGGTCATTGATGGGGTAGGGGTCCTCCAAATGTACAACTTTGGCATATTGACTTTTAAAAATTAAAGTTACTTAAGCAACAGCTACCGCAAAAAGACACTTATCCTCCTTTGTATTCCTGAAAGCAGAAAACAAATCTCACATGTGAGAGGCACCTCCGTGTACCAGGAAGTAAAGAGAGAATTCAGGGCTGCAAAGACTATCTAAACAAGTCTTGTTACTTCACTAATGTACTATCCTAAGCTCAAAATTCTCTATCCTGTTAATTTTTCACAAATTTATTGTTTCTAAAAGATAGAAAAGCTACCTGCTTTGGTCACTTCTTTGAATATTATGTTTTGATGAGCATATGAAATTAAATTTATTTTTCTCCTGTTAATCTATCTTCCGTCAATTTAATTATTAGACCATCGAAGAAACCTGAAGTGAAGAAAAGTTACCCTCCTTTACATTATCATAAAGTTTATCTTACATTCCCTCCCTCTTTTTTATAGCTTGTTGGTAAAGGATTGGTAAGAATTCGTGGGGCAGTCACAGAGGCAGTTGGGGTTCTCAGTGAGGCTGAACACATAGTAGGGTTTTAAGGCTCTAGAATTTTAGGAATGTTTCTTAATTAGAAGAATTTAGTTCTCTGGTTTGATCTTTCCAGCTTGTATCAGTTATCTTTAATGACAGGCCGGAACCCCTGGACCTATCCCTGCCTGTAGCCTCTTACTTTCAAGGAGTCTTCACGTGGCAGTCGCAGCATTCCATGGGGCCAAGTCCCCGTGCGAACCACACTCTCAGCTGAGGAAAGCTACAGGGCCACACCGAGAGTCAACACTGGAGGAGCTACACAAGGGAAGAGACACTGGGAGGTGTGGCTCACTGGAACCATTAGTGTAAGGATCAACCCTGCAGTCTAATACGGAACTCTCTGGAATATGAACAGTATGCCTGAAGAAGCTCAGAGTTGTATAGTGATTTATTCTATGGTGTTCTGGGTTGGTTTATTTGTGCAGATTTCTGATGTAGAGTGACTAGACAACTCATAAATTATAATAAACCCCTGTGGTACTTCCTATAAGGGCCTTTCTTCCTCCTTCCTGCCTCCTACCTCTCTTTCCCTCCCTCCGTCCCTCCCACTCTAGCTTTTCTCCTTCCTCCCAGGAGGGTGATTACTTATGCTTATGCTAAATCAGAGAGCTAAACACTAGATCTCAATCTAATGATCTTAGCACAACCTTCTTCCCCATCTGTCTGCTGTGGATATGTAGTCTTCAGTTTCATTTACTCTAATTATATGTTGGAGGACTTCTTGTCTAACATTTTATGTGATTTTCAAAGTTTATAATTAATGTATTTGGTATTTCTTTTACTTTTTAATGCCAAGAATGACTCTTATTTACTTCATAATTAATTTATCATTAATTTTGTTTTTATGATGCTTAACATTAACTAGTAGAGCCAGTAAAAAAGAAGTGGCCCCAAACCAGATCTTATAGCATTGAACCCTACATTCCCCAACTATATTTCCTCCTGTTTATTATTAATGTTGATTTAGCAGGTAATCTGACTACGAGGCCATGGTCTGATATATGATAACTTGGGTTGCTTTTCAGAAAAGAGGTGATCATTCCGCATCAAACAAACTGAGGTTTGTAACTCAGTGAATTCAAAGTATATCTATCTTAAAATAGATTTTAGTTTTCATTAAGCCTAAAGATATAATTTAACAAACAATAGAGTCCCAGATTGGAGCAGGATGTTGAGTACTCCTTTCTGTGGGGCCTCTTGTATAAGTCAGAATTTCCCAGTGTGTAAGGCCATTATGTGGGGGATAAGTGAGGCCCCTCTAGAAGCCACGTGACCACTCTGGGCTTGCACTACCTGATTTAAACCAGGAAGTAACCTGGGCATTAGAACTGCAGGTCCTTGAGCAACTCACATTCTTTGTCTTGTATATAAGGTTCAGGTTAAACAAACAAACAAAACAAAACCCATTCCTTGCCAACCTCATGAGTGCTAATGTGAGTTCTGTGGGATCTCTATCACCCATGGATTGCCCTGAGTTTCATCATTTTATCATCACCATTATTATTCATATTGTTCTCCTTACTTGTCATCAATGAGCAAATTTTTGTTCAGGCCTGTGTTCATTTGAAGGAAGTGAAGACAGGAAGGGGAGCAACAAAGAACATGTCAGGGTCTTTCTTTGGCTCAGTGAAGCAATTTTAGGGTGTGCAGAGAAAAGGTTAGATAGTTTCACCCTATTCTCCTTTGTTTAGATCACCTTTAGAATATTTGTTTGGTAGGGGCACCTGGGTGGCCCGATGGGTTAAGCCTCTGTCTTTGGCCCAGGTCACGATCTCAGGGTCCTGGGATCAAGCCCGCATCTGGCTCTCTGCTCAACAGGGAGCCTGCTTCCTTCTCTCTCTCTCTCTCTGCCTGCCTCTCTGCCTACTTGTGATCTCTCTCTCTGTGTCAAATAAATAAATAAATAAAAACTTAAAAAATTAAAAAAAAAAGAATATTTGTTTGGTATTGAGATAAAATCAAAGGAATTGGGGAGAGTTAGCCTGAATAAAAGAAGACTTGGGGAAATATGGAAACATCTTCAAATATCCGAAGAAGTCCCCTGTGGTTTCAGCTGTGGCTTAGTTATTTCTAGTAATAGAAATGCTTTGGATGAAATCAGGGCATTTGAAATTTGAGATCAGCTATTGCTTGCCAGACATCTCATCTGTTCTAATAATCATCATTTATCAAATGAAGGCCAACCAGAACTTACTGCCATATTCAACCTCTCCTGGTCCATTTTCTTATGTATTGATACACTGGGTTTCATAATCCTTAGCTCTGGCTCTGACTTCTTTCTAAATATGTTCACCTTCCACTACTGTTTCTAGTTTATCACATTTCTTTTTTTTTTTTAATTTTATTTATTTATTTGACAGACAGAAATCCTAAGTAGGCAGAGAGGCAGAGAGAGAGAGGAAGGGAAGCAGGCTCCCCGCTGATGCAGGGCTCGATCCCAGGGTCCTGGGATCATGACCAGAGCCGAAGGCAGAGGCTTAACCCACTGAGCCACCCAGGTGCCCCTAGTTTATCACATTTCTTATATTAAAACTCATTCCAGGCCCAAAATGGCATCACTTAGATTAAGTCCCCAAATTAGTCTACTAAGACTTAATATCTAACTTAACTTCAGTTTCAACCCTGGGGAATATAAACTTTAAGCAGTCAACATATATTTGCTGGTGAAACCAAGGAAAATTACTGATAGACCCCTTCCATTCCCCTCAGGAGGGTAACATTTCCTAAACAATCATTCCTTGTTAATGTATTCTTTTCTTTTTCTCTTCACACTCTCTCTCTCTGTTATTTATTTATTTATTTATGTGAGATGGTGGGGCAGGGGGGCGGTGTAGGGGGAGTGACAACCAGAGGAAGAGAGAGAATCCTAAAGTGGCTCCATACCCATTACAGAGCCCTATGCAGGGCTCAATCTAATGACCCTGAAATCATGACTGGAGCTGAAATCAAGAGTTGGACGCTTAACCTACTGAGCCACCCAGGTACCCCGCTAATATATTCTTTTCTTCCTTTTCTAAATTTCCCCTTCTGCTTTTGAAAACTTGCTTTGTTTAGCTCAGTGGAGTTTCCTTCTATTTGATAGACAATATGCTGCTTGATTCACAAATCATTTGATAAAACCAATTAGATCTTCAAACTTACTTGGCTGCATTTTGTTTTTTTAACAGATTTAGTGACAGTGTTAGGATCTGAAAAGAACTTCTGATGGCATTTGGGGAAAATGAAAAGCACAGGAATGATGTTCCATGAAGCCCTTTGAGCAGTTTCCTAGGGCTGTTGATAAGTTCCTCTAGTTTTGAGCTTTGCCCTTTTTGTATTTGAGCTACTGACCTTAATTGGCTTTCTAGTCCAGGGTTAATGGGTCAGTTTAGACTAACAGGAGGCTCTGACAGAGTACCAGTTCTCAGTCCTTGGTTCAGTCTGTGATTTCATATGGGAGTCCTTTCCCAATTTGCAGTCTACAGTCCCTGTTTACTGTAGTTTACTGGTTTGGTCCTTCACCCATTTCCCATCCCAGTCTCCATGTACTGGTTTAAATTGCTGAGGGTACACATGGCCTTTTCTTGGCCAGTCCACAGCAACTTCTTTTGTTTACTGCTGGTATGCTAAGGTACACAGATTCATTTGTCTTATTTTGTGTAAATAAAACTTAGCTAATAGGATGCTTAAAATCCAAAGTAGTAAGAGCATCAACTTCTGGCACACCTGCTTATCTAAAGGCTAAAAACTATGGTGCTAGGAGCTGTGAGTATCTACAGAAATGGCAAAATTCTAGAATTCCAATGGCCACTGTAGGGAATGTTTCAATTAGATAAGATCATTTAAGAAGTGCACTTGACAGTAAGGATTCCTAAATTAAACAGAATGGGAAACAGGCAATTAAAACAGGCAATCAGAAGACTGAAAAGATTTCAAAATCCCCAAATAATTTCACTGAAAGGTTCATTGCAAAAGCTAAAGAAAAATTGAAGATCTAAGAGGTATCTAAGACAAGAACTTTAAGACTCATATTGAGTCAAGGAAATTAAAGGGATCCTATGAAAAAAAGTGGGTTTTTTCCTTGCTCCTTCTGCTTCTCTTCTGCTACGATTTGCACCTCCACCTTACACATACCTTAATGTGTGTCCTTCTCATAAAGATCAAGGAGTTCATGATTTCTTTGGAGTCTTCCAGCTCACTAGATAATATCTAAAGAGTAACTACTGAAGTTGTCATATATGTTTTCCAAGACCACTGACTCATCAACGCCCCTGGCTCCGGGGCAGAAGCAATTTAGGCAGAACACCCTACACTTGCTCTTGTCCAACCAGCTCCTAGATGCCTGCAAGGACATGTACACCAGACCACCATCCTCAGTAAAAACTACAGATGCCAAGCAAAGATGAGACTCATGCTCCTTTTCTTTTCTGAGTCTCCCAGATGCTCTGTCTGTAACTGCTCTCCTCATGTGTCCAATAAACTTTGCTCTTACTTCCTCTCGGCTCCTGTTTAATTTCCATCTTGTACAAAGCCAAGGGCTCCCTTGACTGGTCCTATAGGAACCACTCTGGGTCCTTGGACCCAGCCTGCCTGCATCACTATTACTCCTACTGCTCCCTTTTATCCTCCTTTGAGTAATCATTCTATTAGTGAAGCCCATCTGAATTGTTTTTCCATTCTGAAAAGATGACACAACCGAAAACAAAAGTCCACCAAGTTAATGGCCTTATAGACACTCCCACACCTATCTTCAAAGGAGGGCTCCCAAATGGGCCCCTCCCAGAGTTGACAAAACTGAGGGATTTTCCGGTAAATTGCTACATTATTCACTTAAACAGCTAAGGGGAAACTCTGATAGCTACCAGATCTGCCGAGGGGATCCTATAAAAAATGGCAGAAGAAAGCAAAGGTTAAAAATTCTTACAAGAATAATTTCTTCTAAATCTCTGTCTGTAATGTTCATTTGAGATTGAAAAATAAAATTTCACCATTTCCTTTACAAATCCAAACTCGTTGTTTATTGCTCCTTCCTCTCCCAGAACTAACCATTTCCTTCTTACTCGTCTCATCTTGCATAACTGGGTTTGGCTTTCTGACTATCCGGGACATTCAGGTTGTTGCCCCTTTCTCTTGGTTCTTTTTGGGAGTGACTCTGGATTTGGGAAAGACAATATCCTTTCACTCTCTTTGGCAGCCCATCTTATACACAAGAGGGGTTATTCAGTACTGCCAGAAATATTTAAGACTATGTACCTAGAGGGAAAGAAGAGTATGTAGGATAATATAGCTTGATATATAGATCAGCCTATGAAGTCATTTAATTTACAGCCTAATTCTTTGAGGAATTAAGAACAACTGTCTTAAAAATCTTTTGCAAAGCAAAAGTCAGATCTGGAGGCAATTCAAAGTTTACCCATTCCTTTATCAATCTGTTTATCTCAAAAGGCTTGTAAATTTTTGGTTTTAGAAAACCGAAATCCTTCTTGAACAAATTTTCTTTCTTTCTCTGTTTCTTAAAGCTATATATATTAATTATCATGTCTTTGAAAGGTAAACACAGCTTACAGTGTACCTGAGACTAAAGGAAAAAAGAGAGGGGAAAAGAAGACTTATTAAAATACAAACTGCTAAAAAGGCTTTTGTGCCTCAAAAGATTAAATCTAGGGACAAATACAAATCTTAAGGGAAATTATAAGGGAAGATGAACCATGAGAGACTACGGACTCTAAAAAACAATCTGAGGGTTCTGAAGGGGCGGGGGGGGTGGGAGGTTGGGGGAACCAGGTGGTGGGTATCAGAGAGGGCACGGATTGCATGGAGCACTGGGTGTGGTGCAAAAACAAAGAATATTGTTACGCTGAAAAGAAATAAAAAATTACAAACAAATAAATAAATAAATAAATGAAACAGTGTTTCCTTAAAAAAAAAAAAAAAATCCTTTCCACAAAGACCCCAAATAGCCAAATTAATTTTGGGAATGATTGACAAAGCTAGAGGTATCACAATTCTGTGTTTCAAGATATATTATAAAGCTGTAATAATGAAAACAGAATAGCCCAGGCACAAAAATAGACATAGAGACATAAAGACCAGTAAAAGAGAATAGAAAACCCGGAAACAAGCCCATGCTAGTATGGTCAATTATATGTCATAGAGGAATATCTATGACAAGAAGACAAAAATATACAATGGAAAAGACAGTCACTTCCACAAATGGTGCTGGGAAAACTGGATAGCTATACGCAAAAGAATAAAACTGGAACACTTTCTTATACCATACAATATATAAACTCAAAATTGATTAAAGACTTAAATGTGAGACTTGAAACCATTAAACTCCTAGAAAAAAACATAGACAGTAATTTCTTTGACATTGGCCATAGATCTATTTTTCTAGATATGTCTCCTAAGGCAAGGGATACAAAAATAAAATTGAACTATTGGGACTACACTGAAATAAAAAAGTGTTTGCATAGTGAAGGAAACCATCAACAAAATGACAAGGCAATCTACTAAATAGGAGAAGTTATTTGTAAATGATATATCCATGAGGACTTAATATCAAAAATATGTGAAGAACTTAGAACAAAATAATCCAATTAAAAAAATAGGCAGAGGACCTGAACAAATATTTTTCTAAAGAAGACATCTAGATGGCCAACAAACACGTGAAAGGATGCTCAACATCACTCATTATCAGGAAAATGCAAATGAAAACCACATTGAGCTAACATCTCACACCTGTCAGAATGGCTAGAATTGAAAGGACAAGAAATAATACATGTTGGTGAAGCTGTGGAGAAATAGGAATCTTTGTGCACTATTGGTGGGAAAGCAAATCGGTGCAGCCACTGTGGAAAACAGTGTGGAGGTTCCTCAAAAAATTAAAAATAGAATTACCATATGATCCAGTATTCCACTAGTGGTTACCTACCCAAAGAAAATGAAAACACTAATTCGAAAAGATACATGTACCCCTATATTTGACAGCACTATTTACAACAGCCAAGATATGGAAATAACCCAAGTGCCCATCAATAGTTGAATAGATAAAGATCGGTACATACATACAGTATATACAGACACACACACATCATATACGATGGAATATTACTCAGCCATAAACAAGCATGAACTTGCCATTTGTGTCAACATGGGTGGACTAGAGGGTATAAAGCTAAGTGAAATAAGTCAGACAGAGAAAGAGAAATATCATATAATTTCATTCATATGTTGAAGTGAAGAAACAAAACAAATGTGCAAACAAAGAAAAATTAGATAAACAAAAAAAACAAACGCATATACAGAGAACAAACTGGTGGTTACCAGAAGGAAGGTGAGGGAAGAATGGGTGAGATAGATAAAGGGAACTAGACACACTTATGATAAACAATGAGTAATATATAGAATTTTTGAGTCATTATATTATATACCTACAATTAATATAATATTGTATGTTAATTATGTTTCCATAAAAAATAAGTGAAAGTGAAATAAAGTATTTTAATAATCTGGATAAGAACTTGGAAGCCTCAGTTACTAGTTTCACCATTCAAATACACCTGAAATCCCAGATTGAAGTCATTCTTATAAAAGAACTTTTATTCATTTTTCTGTTCTTGTGATACCCTTCCTCCTTTGAAAAACAAAATAATTTCACCAATATTTTTCAGCCAAAGAAATTTTGTAAGCATGTGCTCAGTTTCAGTTAACATGAAATATCTAATTTTTTGAAGAAAATCCTCTTCACAAATATTAGTAACTATAAAGTCTTTGCATCTATCTATCTACTATATTTTTCCTAACCTCTGGGTGGTATTGCTAAAGTAATTTGTAAAAGAGCTCAACTGGTTTAAAGGAAGTACTTTTAAGGACTGGGCATTCTACAGCTCTCAGAAAGATAGAAACTAACCCAAATGTTTTTCCAAGTCCATATGACCTGGGAAAATTTCGATATAAAAGTTAGTTTAAAGTTGTTGTTTTAATTAAAATAGACATATCTTAAGAGTTATTGGCAGTAAAATTGAAATTTTTTTTTCTGCGTGACTTTAAGTCAAATAAATGAATGATATCTGCCATAAAAATGTTTTTAAGTAGCTTGGGATATTGACTGACTTTGATGTCCCATTAAGTTTTTATGGGCAATCTCAGCATAATTGTTAAGAGCAAATACATTGAATAGATGTCAATAATTTTTTATAATTAGGTAGATTTTAAAAATAGAGTCCCAAAGGGCACCTGGATGACGCAATCAGTTAGGTGTCCAACTTGATTTCAGCTCAGGTCATGATCTCAGAGTCGTGAGACTGATCCCCAGGCTGGGCTCCCCAATGAGTGTAGAGCCTGCTTAGTAGTCTCCTTCTCTCTCTCTCTCTCTCTCTCTCCCTCTGCCCCTACCCCTCCACTCTCTCTCTCCAATTAAAGTAATGATTTTAAATAAATAGTCTCCTAAATCTTTCTGATAACCTAAAAACTTAAAAGTTTTGCTAAGTTAGGTGAAATGATTAATTCAGTTAAATTTATTTAAAATTCAGATCATTTCCATGTAAGACAAAATATTAAAACATTACTAAACAGGTTCGTCTACTTTCAGCTTCATGTTACAGAAAAACTAAAAGATATTTAAGTGTGTAAATGCTACACTGGAAAATTTTCAAAGGCATATGTTTCTTAAAACTATGAAATGTAATCATAAATTTGCAAATCTGAAGTATGCTGGGGTGCCTGCGTGGCTCAACCAGTTAATCATCTGACTCTTGACTTCAGCTCAGGACATGATCTCAGACTTGTGAGAACAAGCCCCAAGTTGGGCTCGCACAGGTGTAGAACCTGCTTCAGATTCTTTCTCTTCCTCTCCCTCTGCCACTTTCCCGCTCCTCTCTCTCCCTCTCTAAATGAAAAAACAAAACAAACAAACAAAAATAATGCTGGTGTAACAGTTCACAATTGCTTGCTATTTAATTTTACTTAGTTAAGGTTGTTAAGGATTAAACATTGTACTTAATATGCAACTTAATGCAACTAAAGCTACTGGAAATAGTAAGGGAAAACATATCCATAGGCCAGGAAAGTAATATGTGTTTTCTATGACGGAAGGGTTAAGAAATGGAGATACATTTTTTTGTTGAGGATAAAGAAAATAATTTTGTCCTAAAGTAAGGCTGGCTGTTTAAAGAAAAACAAACAAACAAACAAACAAACACCAGAATATAAAAAGGAAAGTTATAGAAGGTTTATGAAAAGGGAATCTTAAGCAGGCTCTATGCCCAGTATGGAGCTTGACTTGGGCTTGATCTCACAACCCTGAGATCATGACCTTAGCTTAAATCAAGAGTTGGATACTGGGATGCCTTAGTGGCTCAAAGGATTAAGCCTCTGCCTTTGACTCAGGTCATGATCTCAGGGTCCTGGGATTGAGTCCCACGTTGGGCTCTTTGCTCAGTGGGGAGTCTGTTTCCCCATCTCTCTCTGCCTACTTGTGATCTCTCTCTATCAAATAAAATCTTCTTAAAAAAAGGAGAGAGTTGGATACTTTAACCCACTGAGCCACTCAGGTACTCCATAAAGGGAATCTTTGAAAGCAAATTTTAATGGGTGGCCAAGTTGACTAAGATTAAAATGAATTTATTTAAAAATCAGTTTTAATATCAAAAGTAAGCTGGAGCAAAATTAGAATTTGGTTTTCTCTTAGTTAAAAGGACTTTTTTTTTTTTTTTTTGACTTTTGATCTGCTTAAGTCTTTTTAACTTGGAACATTCCAAAAGATTTGCTAAACTATTAGGCTTATTTGCTCTGTTAAATTACATGGGAAGCATTGTTAAATAAGAAGTAGTACTAAGCCTTCTTTATGTGGTAGTTGTAAGACTGTGGTACAGGTGGGCAGAGTCCATTCTGTCTCCACAAAAATGGCCCCTCATTGCCAGACTTCTGCCGTCCTGACATCCTTGCAACATGGCCACAGTCTGCTCCTAAATAAAAACATTAACACTGACTGTAAATCAAGCAAATGGGGCTTTAGAAAACCCAAAACAGCTGCTTGGTTTTTCCACGCTTCCTGAAAAGCCCCATTTTTAAAAAATTTCTGCATTCCTTCATTGACCATAGTGCATTTAAGATGACCCCTAATATTATAGATATTAGTGGGAAAACTTCTATAAAATTACAAAAACAGTCTATTAGCAATGTCTGACTTGTCAGATCCATCGTTCTGGAAAAACCATTTTCTCTGCCCAGAGGCCTCAGGGCTCTTCTCCCTACACTCTTTGAGTACTTGCTGATGGACTTCATTCACCTGCTGCTTAGTATGGATGACCAGTATGTTCGTGTAATTGTATGTATGTTAGAGGAGTTAAAGCCTTTCCTTGTTGCAAGGCCAATGCCCTCAAAGTAGCAAAGAAACTGTTGGAAAGTGTGTTACCCATTTGAAGTATACCTTCCACAATCTTCAGTGATTAAAGCACCCACTTCTCTGGACCAATCACGTGAGCCTTATACAAAAACCTTGCAAACTTTTTGGAATTCTGTTGCATACAATCTTCTGCCAATCTCTTGTTGACTTCATGCTTGTATGACCAGTTAACAGTTAGCAACTGCTGTCAGTTGCTTTTAATCTTGTTAGATTAAAAGAGCCTTTCTAGATCCCAATTCAAAGGATACTGCTGGTCACAGTTTACAGCCTGGTGACTAGATATTTTGAAAACACCATCAGAGTAAAACCGCTCTTGAGCCCCATTTGGAAAAGACTTTAGCAAATGATTCTGACCACTGACATTGCTATAAAACTAAAAGGTATTAAGCCTCAGGTACACATCACAGAGCTAGAAAAATGGCTCCACAGGACCTCTGGTCTTGTGCAGATGTTGGGGACCTCCAAATCAAAGTGACAAGAAGGAGAAGGAGCTGATATCAACTAGACTGCGCCCACCCAAGACAACAAATCAAGACTTCATGCTTTAATCGACCATGAGGCCCTTTCTTGTTCCCTTTCCTTTACTCTGGCACACCTTTATCTTTATCTCCCAGACCATTGCTGAGGGGAGTAACCTTTGGAATTTAGAACAAACTTCTGTTTCAGGCTAGGAAAAAAATGTAACTATGCCCTTAATGTCTCATAAATGAAATAAAATATCTCTCAATTCTCGTAAATTTACATTGTGAGGTTAGAAAGGATGTAACAAGAGGCTTTCATGATTCTGGATTTATTCTTTTTGACAGATCCCTATTTTCTTAGTTAGAAATAAATGTAATAAGTCTAACTTCTTTTCTTTCTTTCTTTTTTCCTTTTTTTTTTTTTTTTTGATACAGAGAAAGAGAAAGAGAGGGATGGGGAGTGGAAAGGGCAAAGGGAGAGGGAGAGAAAGAATCTTAACCTGGCTCCGCACCCTGCACAGAGCCCAGCAGGGGATTTCACAACCTTAGGATCATGACCTCAGCCAAAATCAAGAGTTGGATGCTTAACCTGAGCCATGAGTTAATTAAAAATTAACTTCTTAATTTTTAAAATTATTACAGGATCTGCTGTTAAAGCAATAACTGCCCAACAAAGATCCTTAGACTTCCTGGCCAAAGTTTTTCTTGATAATAAAGTCGCTCTTGGTTATCTTTTACGTGGGCAGAGCCATGCCTATGCTATGACCGATACCACCTGCTGTGCCTGGATTAACACTTGATTACAGAAGATCACAAATCAAGCCCTTGCCTTAAAAAGTGGGGTGTTTCTTTGATTTACTTGACTTTTATTGGTTTGGGCTTGGGGACCATGAATCTTGAAGTGTGCTCCAAACATTGGGAATTATTCTGTGTATAGTAATCATAGTAACTTCCCTGGTGCATTATATTTGTGTGGTGAGCGTGGCATGATGTATAAACTTGTCAAATCCCTGAGCTGTACACCTAACACTAATGTAACTTTGTGTATCAACTATACTCAAAGGTTCTTAAAAAGCTTTAAATGAATGTTCATTTAGCCACTAATCACCACACAGATGATCTCACTAAGACTCGAATGTCAGAAAAGGAACAGAGGATAACTGACATAAAGAATGTAAAACTACAGTCATAACTTATAAATATCACAGAGATAAAGCAAAAATATCATGACCTGACTGCGTATTAATCCCTAACTCACATGTGGCTTTGACCCTGGAGATGTTTCCTCCTTCTCGAAACTTGCTATTCCTTTGGCTTCTGTGAACGCTCACTCTCCTGGTCTTCCTTGTCTTTGTAATCAACTCTTCTCTTCTTCTTCAAGCACTGTTCACCTTCCAATTTAAATGTGAAGGTTCCTAAGTCAACAACACCTCTGAATCTAACAACTCTAATGGACTTTGCTTGCATGATTTCATCTACTTACATTTTTTGATCTTCCTCGAAGTGGATGCCTCCTAAATCTGTACCGGAGCCTGGACATCTTTCCTGAAATTTAGACTTGGGTAACACAATGCCTGATGGACATGTCCACTTGAACACCATCCCGGAATGCCAAGTCAATAAAGCACAGACAGAATTAATCTTTTATTCTTTATTTTATTTTATTTTAAATATTTTATTTATTTTATTTGACAGATAGAGATCACAAGTAGGCAGAGAGGCAGGCAGAGAGAGAGGGAGGAAGAAGCAGGCTCCCTGCTGAGCAGAGAGCCGGATGCGGGGCTAGATTCCAGGACCCTGGGATCATGACCTGAGCCAAAGGCAGAGGCTTTTTAACCCACTGAGCCACCCGGGTGCCCCTTCTTCTTTATTTTAATCTCTTTTAGTTGGTTATGTCAATCAGTCCCTGAAGTTATTCTTGGCTTTTCCCTTTTCTTTACTATTCCTCCTCCCATGTTAATTCTGGCCACTATCAATTCTAATGCTTAAATATTTCTCAAATTCATCACAGGCCTTCCAGTTGTGCTACCACTGGCCCAATGTTTCATCCTATCTTTTTGAATTTCTAACTGATCTAAACTCCTAACCGGTCTCCCTTCTTCCCATTTTGTTCTCTCCAAATCCATTTTCTATACAGCAACAAAAAAGAACATAAATTTTAAACCAACTATATTATTACCTCTTAAAATCCGTCACTGAGAGGGTAGAGCCAAAGCTTCCTACCCCCAAGGAGGGCTCCTGCCTCGCTCTTTGGGAGGGAGGCAACCCTTACACTGTCTGTCTCACATGTTTGACCTCAACAACATAGTAACTTACCCAGTTTCTTGCACTGCCATGCTATTTTTGGCTTCTCCATCTTTGTATATGCCATCTCCTTTTCTGGAGTGCTCTTCCCTTTCTTCCCTCTATATTGCCTCCAACCTACTCCCCTCCACCAAAACAAAACAAAACAAAACAACCATCCCCCCCAAACCTGGTTAACTCCTCCTCATCCTTCTATCTTTATCCTTGCAGGCTCCTCCACAAAGCTTCTCCTCACCTCCTTTCTCCTTCACTACAGAGTGAGGGACCCCTTTTGACCTCTGGCTGAGGTGACTCCTTGGTGAGGAAACAAAGACTGGGGAAACCAGCTGAACGGATCTGGCCTGAAAAGGTGAGGGATTTCTTCTCTGCAGCCTAAACTTAGAATTTCCCAGACAACTGAAGAGCTCTGACCAGAGCAGCTCCCTGGTGTGGTCTGAAGGTCTGAGAGCAAACACGTCAGACTGTCTGTGCCTGTGAGGATGAAGGACCCTTTTCCTCTGCTTTCTCACTCCATCCCCCAAGGTACTGTTCACACCACCCCCCAAGGTGTGGTGCTGCTGGCAGAGGCAGCTCGACCAGGGTGAATCCACACATGTATGGATTTGGTTGGGACCTTTCTTGTTGCTGGCTGACTTTCAGCTGCCTTACTTCTTTTGGCTCCCTTCTCTTTTTCCTTTGTTTCCATAGATCCAGACCCCATCTTCCTATGCATCGGAGTGGTGAGTCCTGTCCCAATTTTTCTGACCTGGTTCAGTTGCCCAGTGCCTGGCTCTCCCTGTTGGAGGGGACACCCAATAGAAAGTACCACCGCTATTTGCTGTGACCCTCTTCTTAGTGACATGCCCTAAAAGAGTTAATCACCCCATATAAAGGCCTTTTTCAGGTCCATGGGATGCCCTGACTGAAATCATGACCACTAATCAGAGCTCCATCACTTTTGGTGGGATTCCCTTTTGGGAATTGGCAGCGAGTCTTCAAACCCCCTCTATGCCTTCGGACTCACTCTTGGGTGGGTGGGTTGTATTCTTAAAAACTGGAACAATCAACTCTCGAGGCCTGAGGGAAAAATTTCTCATCTTTTTATGTAATGTTTCCTGGCCTCAATACAAACCCCCAGATCAAGAGGTATGGGCTCTCCTCAAGACTCCTTCTTATAATATTATTTTCCAGCTTGACCTCTTTTGCCAGAACTCCTCAGAGTTCTTATATGTGCAAGACTTTATGACATTGTCCCAAAACACTGGCCTCCTTAAAAACTGTAGAATGAGTCTTGCTCAGTTTCATGGCCCATCTGATCCTGTGAATAGCTATTAAACCTTCAACTCTGAAGTTTTGCTAAGTTAAATGGTAGGTTGGATTGAATTCTTTGGATATTGAAGTTTTTTCCAAATAAGATAAAATACTGAAACATAAATGATTAAATATAAAGTTTGTTCGCTTTAAGCTTTTTATTGCAGAGAAACTAAAGATACTTTGGTCTATTGGAAGACATGCTTTATGCTTAATTGATTAATACATTTGTCATCTAAAGAATTCTGGTGTAACAGTTCACAATTGGTTACACTTAGTTTTCACTAGAGACTAAGTGTTAAAATGCTGTTAAATGTAACGAAGACTGATGGAAATAAGGAAAGCAGCTCTGTGTGTGGGAAAGCAGGAGATGTGTAAGAAAAATACAAGGAATGGGAATACATTTTTGTTGAAGGAAAAAGAAAGTAATTTTATCCTAAGAGATTGGTTGTTTGGAGAGAAAAGTCTTCGAACAAAATCTCAATGTAAAAGAAAATTGTAGAAGATTTGTGAAAACTTTAATGTGGCCAGGCTGGACTAAGGTTGAAAGGAATGGTTTTGAAACCACACTGGTATAAGATCGACTCTGTTAAAAGCCAAAATTTTCGTGATTTTTGGTCGGTTCTTGATTTAAAAAAAAAAAATGTAAACAAAAGGTTATTTTTCTCTTTTGTCTGTCCAGAAGACCAAAGTTTCTCTTTTGTTTTTATCAAGTCTTTGATGATCCCTAATCCTGTTTAGGCACATGCTCCATAACCTTCTGAGGTTTTAACAAAATTATCTGAGATTTGAATTGTAAATGAAATCTTTTTGATTAATTAGGGCTTTTTATTTAGTTTGTTCAGTTAGTCTGGAAGCACTGTTTAGCAAATAATGTTATGCCTTAGGTTGTGTTTGGGTAAATGCTATAGCTATTCTAAAGACTATGTGCAATTCCTAAAGTTTTTGTATGTTTTGGTAATGCTCATATCAGATTTTAACCATGTCGATTTTTCTTAGTCTTCTGTCATCTATAGCTATTGTTCTCTTGCAAGATGAGTTTCATCTTCAAGGAGATCCATAGAAAGGACTTTTGACAATTACAGGCATGTGATATCTTTAAGATCATAAAACTAAAATGGGTGAGAACTTCCAGAAGTGACTAAAAGCTGTATTCAAATTGAACAAGAAAATTAGTAACACAGGACTAAATGAATTAAGGAAGGTGAGTATAGTTTTTGTGACTCTTCTTTGAAACATCACTGGTTCTCTAATGTATGTCCTTCCAGATTAAGGAAACTTTCTCTTAAGATATACATGATCTACAGAAATAGGATTAAATATTTCTTTGTGAACAAATTGAAGCATTAACTTTTCTCTCTACCCGAACCCTCCAGAATTCAAAAAAGTCTCAGTGACTATTCTTTCCTTCATGGCAATTATAACTACATGCATAAGTTTAATAAGAATCTGTTTTCCTTAAAACAGGACACCATTGGAAACACTGGTTATATTACCAAGGCTTTGACTGGAATGTCATATTTAGAGACTTTCATAGACTCGAGATGTGATGAGACAGCTTATAGGACCTAAGTCTGACTTTATGAAACCTAGAGCCGTAAAGCCCTTTGGAAATGTTGGACTGATACTTTGCATACAGCATTACCAGGTGAATAAAGAATGTCACTTCCTGGCAGGTGCAAGAACCTCAGGATACTTTGGGAACCTCAAGAAGAATTTGCCCAAACCTATAGGTATTGCAGGCATATCTGATGGCAGTTACTTGGCTTGGCTTCGGGCCTAAAGATGCTATTAAAAGTTCAACCTAGAGATTCCTTATAAAAAGTTCCAGCAAAGCAGATGCTGAAAGATCTATTTGATCCATCACTATCCTTGTTGAACTTATGTAAACAACTAGGCCAATTTGTTAAAAAATGGATTTTTAAACAAATTAGTCTTGATTTGGCTATCTTTGAAAAAAATGAGGGCAATTATAGAGAAAATATTTCACTAACAGCTTTGAAGATATTGGATTTTTACACTATCATAAACTAGACTAAATTCTGAATTCTTCTAGTTTCCCCAAATATCTAGCTATGGCTTTCCAAACCAAGGTTTCCAATCTTCTTCCATCTCTCAAAGTCACTGCAAACTAAAACTGCCCTTGTGCCTGGACTGACCATTGTACTTCTATAGAAAATTACCTGAGCTTATTACAATAATTAGAGGTTGTTGATCTTATTTATTTAGCAGATCAGGCAGATGACAGTGGGTTTATTGATAGCAAGAGTTTCATGGAAAGGAGATAATTAAAGCTGGGTATGTTATAGTCAAACTCAGACTATTTAGGCCACAGACCTCCCAGCAAATATGTCTGCCAAAAGTGGAGTTAATATTCATAAATTTCTAAATAGATATGCAGACCATATTCTCCCTAGACCTTATCTGATAGTTACTAGCAACACACCCCATATAAATCCGGGACACATGGTTTATTTAAAGGTATGGAAGTCTAATACAGCAGGGGATTTGATTTAACACCCAAATGGAAGGGCCACCACTGGGTCATATTATGTATTCCCATAGCTATAAGTTTGGGACATTCCTCATGGACTCATAGATCAAGAATTGAACTTGTATCTTCCCTACAGGAATCCAGGGTGCCTGTTAATGCATCTTCTTACTCTTGTGAACCTGTGAAAGACCTCAACTTCTTCAAATCACAATGATGGCTGTACATTTCTTTTTTATTCTCTTTTCCCCAATTCATACTGATGATTTCTTCTTACAATGGGCACGACATTATGCTGAACTTCAAAATCTAACAGCTTGCTGGGATTCTACCTGTCTTAAGCACATCTGGTCTTCTTTGATGGGTGTCCTTGTTTCGGGGCAGAGTTGGCATTCCTTATGTAACTATGCCTTAGGTATGATCTATGACCCAAATACCGCTCTATTTTGTGATATTTCTTTTTTTTTTTTTAAAGATTTTATTTATTTATTTGACAGAGAGAGATCACAAGCAGGCAGAGAGAGGGGGGGAAGCAGGCTCCCTGCTGAGCAGAGAGCTTGATGCAGGACTCGATCCCGGGACCCCGGGTTCATGAACTGAGCTGAAGGCAGAGACTTTAACCCACTGAGCCACCCAGGTGCCCCTTTTTTGTGATATTTCTATAACAAAACTAAACCTTACCCTTTGGTCTATGGTTAACACCACCTGGAATCTCTCAGGCCACAGTCAGACCTTTTCATACTCTTAAACCATTAAGGTTCTGACTGAATGCACTCACCCGCAAATAAATGGGGACCAATTCACACTGACTAAGTTACAAACCCAACTTCTCAGTATACATTGAATGGAATATATTAAATCTAAGATGAATATTTATGGCTTACCCCCCAATGGGACAGTTAAGCCGAAAGGCAATTCTATGCCAGGAATAAAGAAACCATACTTATGATACATGGGCAAATAGCACAGAGTAGTTATATGGCTGTCATCAGAAATACGCTCACAAATCATTGTTCTTCTGGTCACTAATTGGTTGCTAGTGACTGGACAAGGAGGCCCAGAATGAGATGGCTGGCTCCTAATGGGACCCAGTGGCTCCGCAGTTCTAACCAGCAGCCATGGCTTCCCCCAGGCTGGATAGGCCACCGTTCTCTGGGCCTATGCATTAAGACCATTACCAACCCAGCCAATCCTTCAAATTTAAAACGACAGTGGACATGTTCCATATTTCATTGCTATGGCCACCTAACACACTTCTTTATTTCCTCTTTAGGACTGGAGGATGTCACTTGGCACATGGACACACTTAGTAAGTACACAGTTGAAGCCCTAAATGACACTCAAAATAATATTTCCTTATTAAATACTGAAGTAACACACAAATGTGTAAAGCAGTTTTACAAAGTAGAATGGCATTGGGTGTCTTAACTGCTGCACAAGGTGCAACATGTATTATCACAAAAACAGAGTGCTGTGTATATATTCTAGATTACCACAATTATTTCTGGGTTTTTAACTGACATGAGTACTCAAATTGGTACTCTAAAAGATCTTTCCCTTTCTTTCACTGACTGGTTAAAATCCTAGATGGGGGAGGGTTTTTGCCAACTATCAAAGGACTCTTATTTGGGCTTCTTTTCCTTCTTGTTATTCTAATCATGTTTTGCTGTTTTCTCCCATGTTTTTCCTCCTGGTGCCAAGCATCCTTCAGCACCACATTGTCAAGCTGACAGGATCCTCTCTGCTCAAGGGAGACTCCCATAGGTCATCAACTCTAGACACAGCTGTCTCGGCCTTCTCTACACCCCTCATTCAGCATGAAGCAGTTACAGAAGACAAGACCTTCTACCCTCAGCAATCTTAAAGATTTCAGGGTCAAAATTGTTCAAGGGGAATGTAAGGGCTGTTATGGGGCAACCAGCTTGAACAATGGGAAGCTGAGTAAGGTAGAAGGTCCCACGCTGACCTGGCTGAATACCAACAGGCCCATCAGACAACCCACCTCAAAATACACATAAGGCCTAGCTGACCAATGGGTTACTTACATCTACCCGAAAAGGAAAATCCCATATGTTCCCATACCTCCTCATACTCCCCTTTAACTATAGTCCCCCCACCCCTGTCTCATAGCAGGCAATCTCTACCTCACTGGCCTATCTATCCCTCCCTTGCAGTGTATTCAATAAACTTCTATCTCCTTGGTCTGCATTGGATGAATTATTTCACTGCCTGTGCTGCCAGCCTCCACCCACCCAGGTTGCCCCACATTTGGTGGCCTGTACAGAGACCCTTGGTGGCCCCCCACTTAACAGATTACCTTTACAAACCTGGGTCATGTTTTGGTGCCAAGATGCGAACCATCTCATTATTCCCTATTACCGCCATGACTGCATATGATAAATGGCTCTACCACCTAACAATCTTATGGTTAAGATTTGCAATTCTACCATAATACACTTCTTTTTTTTTTTTTAAAGATTTTTATTTATTTATTTGACAGATTGCAAGTAGGCAGAGAGACAGGCAGAGAGAGACGGAGAAGCAGGCTCCCTGCTGAGCAGAGAGCCCGATGCGGGACTCGATCCCAGGACCCTGGGATCATGACCTGAGCCGAAGGCAGAGGCTTTAACCCACTGAGCCACCCAGGCACCCTACCATAATACACTTCTAATAGCACTTTAAAAGCTAAGTTTACACATCTCACTCATCCATATAACAAGTGTGACAGAATCAGGACTATCCTCTGTCTAAAAAGTAAGAAAGCAACTCTATGGCCATTGATACATAAATGGATAAAGAAGATGTGGTGTATACACACACACACACACACACACACACACACATATACACACACACACAATAGAATATTACTCAGCCATTAGAAAAAATGAATATTTATCATTTGCATCCACCTAGATGGAGCTGAAGGGTATTCTGCTGAACAAAATAAATCAATCAGAGGAAGACAATTATATCGTTTCACTTATGTGGACTATAGGAAACAGCACAAAGCATCATAGGGGAAGGGAGGGAAAACTGAAAGGGAAGTCCTCAAAGAGGGAGAAAAACTGTGAGAGATTCTTAATGACAGGAAACAAACTGAGGGTTGCTAGAGGGGAGGTGGGTGGAGGGATGGGGTGATTGGGTGATGGGCATTAAGGAGGGCACGTGATGTAATGATTACTGGGTTTTATATGCAGCTGATAAGTTGTTGAACACTACCTCTGACACTAATGATGTACTATATGTTGGCTAATTGAGTTTAAAAAAGAAAAAGGAAAAGAAAAGAAAGGAAAAGAAAAAAGAAAAGAAAGCAACTCTAATACTGACCTGTGGGCTCACTGGATAATCAGAGAATGTCCAAGATAAGAAGGAAGACTAAACCACATGAAAGTGAAGTATCCAACATGTTGCAATCTTTGGGATGAAATTAGAGCAGGTGAGAATGGAAAAGACCGGTTGTTAAACTACAGGATAGATGAGTCATGAGAAAGGGAGAGTGGACTAGAAGTACTGCGTGGTAAATATGTATGGTTTAAACACTCAAAAAAGAAAGGCGTTCTTAACACATGCAATGGCAATGGCTCAACTTTCAAAGGTTTTTTAGGTTTCCTGAAATCATATGCTCCATCCTTAAGTGGTCTAACCCTTATTCAAGGCTATTTTGAAATTCTTCTCAGGGTAATCATGAAGCAGAGATAAAGACCACTTTATATGTTGCCAGAATGCTAGTCTACCAAGCAGGATTCATAGGGTCTCAAATACTTCATCCCTCTCTGTGAAAATGGAACAATAAAAACCACTTCACATACCAATGTGCAAAATGATGTTGGACCTTTGGAATGGCCAAATACCTAGAAAGACAAATTTTAGAAACATTTCTTTTCATGTTTCATTTTAATTAAAGAAAATATTGTATTTTTAATTTTCATTAATCATCTGTATTAAAATGGGTCCTTCGAGGAAATACCTCTATTGGTGGAATCTGGGCTCTCAGAACAAATGTGAGCAGATAAAAAGACTTTTTCTCTTTTCTTAATATACAGCTTCCATCTATGGGTTATATAGCCTGTAAATATTATAGTATAATGAAGATGGCAAAATGTGTTATAGATATGAATGTTATATTTGAATTGCCAACATATAATTGGATTTTCAAGGTAACTTGAAAAGATTGGTGGGTGGGCATCTGCATGTCTCAGTTGGCTCAGTGTTCTGCCTTCAGCTGGGGTCATGGTCTTGGGGTCCTGGGATCTAGGCAGGGGTTGGGCTCTCTGCTCAGCGGGGAGTCTGTTTGTCCTTCCCCTCCCCGCTCCCCCCTGCTCTTGCTCACTCTCTTCCTCTCTCTCTATCAAATACGTAAATAAAAAATATTTTTAAAGATTTTATTTACTTATTTGAGAGAGAGCAAGAGCAAGCAAGTGAGAGAGAGTCTGAGCAGGAGGGAGGGGTAGATAAAGCCCAAGTAAATAAAATCTAAAAAAAAAAGGAAGAAAGAGAGAAAGGACTGGTGGGCTGATTTTATCCGGGAGCTGTATGGCTCGTGCTTAATTGGTCATTCTCAATGAGAGCCATGGCAATTAGCCTCGTGATTGTTGGAGTCCTTTTGTCTTTCTTAGCCTGTGGAATGGCATATACTCTGGTTCCCATTGCTCTGTGAAACTCTGGTATCCCCAACAGAATCACTTCCTTCTGCTCCCTGGGGATATGCCCGCTGTTGGACTTAGGCCACTGTCTCCTCCCTCCTACACTGGCATCAGGTGCTACCCTCTGCCTAGAATGGTGGAAGTTGTATTCATTGCAGTTAGGAGTGTCTCCTTATCCAAATGCCTATCAGTGTGACAATAAATAGCACTGGTTGGCTTAGGTTTTCCCATATGTAAGTGTGTTTATGCTCTTTGGCAGGGAACTACTTTCACTGGAGGACAAAAGGAACTTTTTGCAGTTCCACTTTTGGAAGCAGTGAGTTAGCTATTAGCTAAAACACCTATGGTTCTGGAACTGAGTCCCTACAACCTGAACACTACTCATTTGTAGAAATAGTCTATTGTTGAAAGAGAGATCATAGTTTGGAGTGGAATAAAGACCAAATGAAGAGTGGAAAGAGGAGTGGGGATATCTGGAGGCTTATCTTGGCTCCTACAGAAGAAATAAGGGGCCCAGGCTCAGCCACTCCTCCCTCCAACCTCAGTTTCCAAGTTTGTAATGAAGGATTGAGAAAGAGAGGACTCTAAAAGTTTAAAATTCTATAGTTTTATAAATCTTAAGAAGTAGACAACTAAAGTGAGTTAAATGTAATTAAGGGAATATGCAATCTATTTGCAAGTTTCTATCACTATTCTATACATATTGTCATAAAGAATAAATAAAGAAGATTTTGAAAATACCAATAGTCTGGTTTTTTTCCCAGCCCATGACAAGATCTCTCCAGTTGTCAATTTCTTTTTCCTTTCAAAAATCAGTCAACTAGTGGTTTGAGCTTTAAATATGGAATGACTGAAGACTAGAAATTCTGGTTGCATCAATAGAAAAAGATGTGTTCCTATAGCCATTCAACTTTTTTTTTTCATTCTTAAAGATTAACGTGAAATCCAAAACTAGGCCAGTTAAATTTAGCGTTGATGTGTCAAACATTTATCAGCAATGGCAGTTTGCTAGAGCTTCTCTGCAAGGGTCTGGGGGAATATAAATGTCTTCCACTGTTTCTTTTACTGTGCACTTAGATGGATTTCAAAACTACTTTGCCATCTACCAAAGGTCATGTGATGTCAGATTTGGACCCTGTCATATAATGATTAGTGAGTGGCTAGTGACATATAGGGCTTTGGAGACTAGAACCCCTGATAGGTTTCTAACGCTTGAATATTTCCCAGCATGTCCCTCTGCACTTGCAAAGGGAGTAGTACAAATGCATGGGCGCCCACGTGGAACTGAACTGTTTGAATTACTCTCAGTGACAAGTTTCCAGGATCTGATCCAATAGTCAGAAAATATGTGCTGAGTGCCAGTATGTTCTAAGCACAGTGCTAGGTGGGAGAGTATGTGGAAAAAAAAAAAAAAAAAAAAGCAAGATAGATAAGGTTTTTGCCCTCAGGTTTTCAGTCCAGTAGGAAAGGATAACATTCCACAGACTGACGTAATAAAGATTTCAACCAGATTCCTGTGGCAGAAGACCAGGATTATTTGGGCAAAAATACCACTCAAACCAAATAGTCTTGATTACCACCTACACAACTAAAAGGCCCATTGGCCACAGAGAAGTCACAGGACTGATTTAAGTACTCGAAACACTGATGAGGAAGAATCTTTTCTTATGTCTCCAGGAGAATTATCTTGTTCATGATTCTGTGTTCTCTCTTCTCTCTTTGTCTAGCTCTATTTTTGTCCTCTGCCTAATGTATACTTTAGAACGGAAACATTAATCAAGTGACCTCAGTTTACTACCTCAGTCCTGGAGCCTATTTACCTTGAGAGTTGCATAGTTCTAGATCACATAGCATGAAGAGACAAGAGAATGTAGGCACACATGCAGACATAAATGATATGTAAAGTGGATGCAACAAATTTCCCATGGACTTTGTCATTCCTCACCTCTTCTGTTCCCCAGGTGATTTAACAACAGGATGTTGTCCTAAGGAGAAGCATCCAGAGAACCCTGCCCTCTGTGGACTGGTGTATTGTTTAAGAAATAATTCAAATAGTCTTCAGTTAAAACAAAAAGCAAACTTACATTATTTACCGTGTGCCAGGCAGCACGAGTTTTCCATGCTTTAATTCATTTAACCATCACAGTAAACCTTTCGTTACCTCCATGTTACAGATGAGTAAATTGAGGCAGAGAAGTTACTTGTCCAAGTAACAAAGAATGGTAGAGCTGGGATACCAACCCAGACCATTGGACTCCCAAGTTTGTGTCTGTAACTAGTACACATTCTGTCGTCCTAGAGTGAAAAACTGATTGGGAATCTTCTCCGTCACATTTCCCTCATTCCTCTTGAATTTGTGTCAACCCAGTGGCATTCGTAAAGTATGCCTGGCATCCACAGAAGCTAATCTATCTTTCGTGCTAGCCTCCACCACCACAAGCCAGCAAGCATGATCCTGAGTCACTTGTGGCGTGAGCATGGGGTTGGAGCTTGTGCCTTCTGCACCAGCATGCCTATCTGGAAGTGAAGTTGTCTAGCTGGCTTTTCCACTGACATCACACAGGGAAACACATTATTAAGGCACCTCTGTACCTCTCTAACTTCCTTGGAAATGGTGTTATTTAAGTGGTTATGAAACATGCCTTGAAACGATTCTCTTTGGTTTAAATAGTTAAAGATGTACTTAAGGAAGTATGTCCATTTTTAGAGTCATTGCATAATGTTTTTCCCCTTAAGTGTGCTTCATAATTTTGATGGTTGAGTAGTCAATTGGGTATAATGCTTTTGAAAGAGAAACTATTCTCTGAAAATCATAAACATATTTATATAATCATCTCCTGCTTTCTGACCTCCATGGGGTGCAAATCTATTCTGGCCTATGATATTATTTAAACTGTTTTATATGTGTAAGACTTGCCTTTACATTTAGCTATTAAACTCCTTAAAGACACATCAAGACATCTGGGGACACAGTAAGTACAATACCTAATAAATATAGCTGCTGAACTGAAGTGAAAATGCATTAGGTATAAAAATCAAGCCATAGATAACAAATAAAACTTCAGAATTAATTTTGAAAACTAAAGGTTTCCTTTATTCCACAAGGGACTGCAAGTCTCCTTTTTCATTTCTGTTTTAAAGTTAAAATTAAATGGCCCATCACTGTGAAGATAATGGAGTAGTTATTGTAAAAAGGCTTTAAAAAAAATCAAAGAATAATGTGAGCTTCTGAAAGATGTTAAATCCCATAATCAAATATGCTAGCTTTTCTCACAGTAGAATTTAAAATTAATAAAACAGTCAGATATTCTATTCTATTCTGTTCTGTTTTAATCTTTACAAGGAGGACAGTTTCTCTTCCCATTCATGTTGCACCCTGGCTTCCCAACCTCCTAAGTATCGGCAGCATTGAAAGTGACCTGTAAAGGAAGGCTGTCTGAACACAATCCAGTTCCTTGTCCATGGCTTTACAAAGAAGCAGAGTTGAGCTGGTAGTGTCAGCTCTTACCGTCTTTTGTTATGGAAACAAGAACTTGGGTTTTAACTCTTTGGGCTGGTAAAACATGCACATTACTGATGGAGTCTTCTTATTAAATAGTGCTTTTTTGCATTACTGGATCTCCACTTAGAAGCTAGCAAACAAATGGCCTTGATAGATGACCAGTGATGGACGACTGTGCAGAGAGGAATGGCAAGAAGTCCCTAAAGACAGCCTCTCAGGAACCACGGCCGCGCAGTTTTGGAGAGGAGAGAGCTGGAACATACTTTGCATATGGTAAGGAGTGCATTTTCCCCTTATGCAAGCACAGGCATGGGACAGGGACAGGCAAGTGGGATACGGGTGTGGAAGGGGACAACAAAAAGGTGAATGACAAGCTAGTGGAAGAAAAAAGAACAGACATGCGCAAAAGGCCTGAAGGAAGGTATTTCTAGACTTCAAGTTTTCTTATCTTTTAAAATGAGAAGATTGAATTTTGTCTTGCTTTGATAGCCATTCGTAGAAGCTAACTCTAGCTGGCTAATGCAAAAGCAAGAATATACTGGAAAGATGCGGGGGTGGTATCCAAAGAAGAGCTAAGACCCAGGCCCCAGAACAACAGGCACCGGAAACCTAGGATTAGTGAATTTTCTTTCTAGAATGTTGCTTTGCACAGGCCCTCTCCCCAACGCCCTCCTCCCCCTGAAAAGCTCTGTGTATTTCAACTCAAAAGTCCCAATTTTTGGAAGAGACCTCCAATTAGCTCAGGTTGAGTCAGTGGTTCACACCTGGATTATTCATCTATGACTAGGGAGATGGGATCCTAACAGTACAAACATAGCCATAGGATCCCACTCCAGAGGGAAGTAATTTTTGGAGAATGGCGAATAGATGAGAGCCGAGGGACCCTTCAGTTCCACCTGAAGTTCTACATAAACTACCATAACTCACAAGAATATATAAATAAAATAAATCTTTTTTTATTTTATTTTATTTTATTTATTTATTTGATAGAGAGAGATCACAAGTAGGCAGAGAGGCAGGCAGAGAGAGAGAGGAGGAAGCAGGCTCCCCGCTGAGCAGAGAGCCCGATATGGGACTCGATCCCAGGACCCTGAGATCATGACCTGAGCCGAAGGCAGCAGCTTAACCCACTGAGCCACCCAGGCGCCCAAATAAAATAAATCTTTAATGATGCAATTAAAGCTGGGTAAGATTGATCAGGAAAGAGTTCTTAGAAAGGAGACAGTTCGAATGGTGCTTTCAAAGGGCCTGGTTTGGTGAGGCCTATTTCAGAGAGTGAGCAGAGCACACACAGAGGCTCAAGACAAGCGTAGACAAGCCATATTTCAGGAAGAAAGAGCTTGGCTAGTCAAAGAAAAATTAAAGACCAAAGTTAAAGGGCATATAAGCAAATTAGGTTAAAGATGAGCTGATTTGTCAGGAGCATAGGGTTGGGAGACAGCCTGGAGGAGAGGAAAAGCAACATGTTGTCATGGAAAGAATCAGAGTGGGAGCCTGGGAGCCAGCTTCTGCCACGAATCAGCATTTTCTCCATGGGTAATGAGGTTCTCTTGGCCTTAGTGGACTCACCTACAAAGGGAGTCTACGATTCTATCACTGGCAATTGGGTTTTACTTATTCATTCAAAAAATATTTATTGAGGGGTGCCTGGGTGGCTCAGTGGGTTAAAGCCTCTGCCTTTGGCTCAGGTCATGATCCCATGGTCCTGGGATTGAGCGCTGATCAGGCTCTCTGCTCAGCAGGGAACCCGCTACCCCCTCTCTATCTGCCTGCCTCTCTGCCTACTTGTGATCTCTGTCTGTCAAATAAATAAATGAAAAGTCTTTAAAAAAAAACACCAACAACTTGCTATTTAAAAAAAAAATTTATTGAGGAACTACTGTGTTCTGGGAAGAACTTTAAGTGCTGGCGGTTCAGCAATGAACAAGACAAAGTGTCTTCCCTGATGGAGTTACATACCCAGCTGATAAAGCAACCATCAAAACAGTGTCTGATTCAGACTTGTAATGATGATAAGCCTTGCAGTGTTTCCTTGCTCCTGCATTTCCTGCACATACTTCCTTCCCAGAGCCACTTCTTGGGGTTACATTGTTCCTTTGCTAGCTCTCCCTACCATATCAGATGGTATTGTCATTATCACAAAATACTTGCCAGACTTATAAATGGAGTGTTTGAAGCATCCCAATAATAACCCTACTCTTTCCTTTTCCAAGTTGTGAACTATTTAAGAAACAAGACAAGAGTAAAGCAGATGGGAGTCCTCTGTGATTCCTTAGTTACTGGTAAATGCTAGGTCATGGCTTATATTTGCTGTGAAGAAATCCTTTTGACAATAAGCCCTAGAATTAGACATATTGGGTCAGTTCAGGCCCTCCTCCTGGTGGCCTGCCCCGTGTGGTGCCGTGATGGAGGAGAGAGCAGAATGCATGCTTCTTACTGACAGCCGGTTCCCAGGCAATGGAGAAACCCTGACTTACATACATCCAGTTCCTCTCCCAGCTCACAGCCAGTAAGTTGCTCCTCCTCCACGAACTTACTGATTGATATATTGTTACCTATTTTCTGACTTCTCTTCTGTCTGGATAAAGGAAGAAAATTTTATTCCACCTCCCCATCAGAAACAGGGAGGGGACAGGGAGCCCATGAAACATTCCTTGTGTGGCACCATTACACCCACACCTGACTACAGGTAGTCCTGGTGTCCCCTGTTTAACACTCGTAACTACTATTGCATGTCTCACTTTGGCAAGTTGTCTAGGCTCTTTGTATACTGTTTTTGTAAGGCCTGGGGGTCTCTGGTGAGTTTTCTACCAAATACTTAGAAATTAGGAAGATTGCTACCATAAGAGATCAGACACAGGCATATCATTTGAAAGACAAAAAATTACTAAGCCAGCAGTACTTGCTGACTGAGTACTGACTGAGTAAATGGCTAGGCCTGGGCTTTCAAATATGAGATGACTATATGTGGTGATTTCAATTTAAATTAATGAAAATGAAATAAAATAAGCAATTCCATTCCTCAGTCTCATTAGTCACTTTTCAAGTGCTCAACAGACAATGTGGTGAATGGCTATCATGTTGGACAGCACAGATGGAGGACACTTCATCATCACAGAGAGCTTTACTGCATGGGATTCATCTAGAAAAGCTCCATGAGTTGATTGAACAGTTAGTCGGTCCCTGATTAACCTTTGAAGTGCAGACAATGGAGAGCTGTCCAGTCGAACTTGGGTGGTGAGATTACATCAATCTGGGTCCTGGGAGAAGACAGATGGCGCACTTAAGGGTTAATTGAAGAGAGTTCAATAAACAGATCTTTTACAAAGTTGTGGATTGGGCTGAGTGAACCAACAAAAGATGGTGAAGCTTCTGGAAGCTTTGCACAGGGAGGAGCCATCAACTGCCCTGGTGATGAAAGGTCTGAGAAGAATGACATCCCTGGACCTGACAGGCACTGCCAAACTGATCGCCCTCCAGTGGGCTGCTGGGGAACCACCCTCTTTCTCTTCCTGTTCTTCAGCTGTCCTGCAGGTGTCTCCGCTGGCCTCCAGCTGGAAGGGCAAAGAGCACTTGGGGATGCAGGCTGCCAAGGCAGACACATGAGACACAGAACAGGACAGACAGAGAAAATGGAAACAGAAAGACAAAGGAGTGGGATCAGTTTACCATATAATTGTTGCCCAGCACAGAGGGAGATTTGGTCTGGCTAAGAGTGGTGTGAATTTCCCATGTGGCAGTCCTAATGGGGAGATGGATTGCCAGAGGGTGGCAGTGATGCTACCCATGGTTTATCTTGGTATCTTCTTGGTTTATCTTCTCTCTAGAAGAATACCCAATGCATGTGGTGCCTGTATCTGTTCATGCGGCAGGTTTTCCTCTCTCTGTAATGACTGCATTGGTGGTTTTGAACACTTGACCAGGTGTTTCTGAGCCTTGGACCAGTTGGGGAGACAGCACATCTCCTTGGCTTGACTTACGAGGAGTGTGTATGCAGTCTGACCTGTACTTTGCAGTGGCCACTTGGAGACATTTGCTGTCATTTAATGAGATTGGTTTCCAAGACATTCCTAAAACATTCAAGAAACGTTTTTTTTTTTTTTTTCCTTTTTTAGCACTATTTGCACTTAAGAAAAAAAATTAACAAGTGAATAAAGACAGGGGTATCTGAATGGCTCAGTGGGTCAAGAGTCTGACTTTATTTCTGCTCAGGTGGTGATCTCAGGGTCATGGGATTGAGCCCCCCATCAGGCTCCGAACTCAGCAGGGAGCCTCAGCAGCTTGAGATTCTCTCTCACTCTTCCTCTGCCCCTTCCCCTGCACACACACATACTCTCTCTCTCTCTCAAATAAATAAATAAATAAATAAATCTTTTAAAAAAAAGTGAACAGTGACAGGCCAAAACTTCTTGACATTTAATATGTTCAGTTGAATCACGATAAAGTACACTTTTATAACTCAACTATGCTTTGGCTTTACTTTCCTTTTATTATAGCAGGAAAATTGTAGAACAGTTACTAAGGAGAAAGTCCCCTACTATCCTAACTTGAAAAGTGTAATTTTTTAAAACATTTGCTTCTCAACTTTTTACTAGGTGTACCAATAAAGGCTTATATTGTGCTCTGTTCCTTAATGTGATTTCCTGCGCAGTAATTTTACTATCTGCATAATATTCCTTCTATGATATACCATAATCTTTCTCCATTAGTTAGCATCTAATAGCTTCCATTTTTTATCATTGAAATTACTGCAGTGAACATCTATGAGCATGTGGTCCTTTTATAGTTTAGATTATTTCCTTAAAATAGATTCCTAGAGGTAGAATTATGGGCCAAAGGGCTTCAATATTTTTATGATTCTTCATACCTATTGCCAAGATGCTTTCCAAAGGATTGATTGTACAGCTTCACAAAGTCACCACTGATAAAGGTGGTAGTCTGATTCCCCAGAGCTCTGCCAGAAGGGAAATTGTATCAACTATACAAATTAACTAGGGGGAAAATTATGTTATTAAATTCAGTCTTGCATTCAAGAAGTATATTTATTAATGGGGCACCTGGGTGGCTCAGTGGGGTAAACCTCTGCTTTTGGCTTAGGTCATGATCTCAGGGTCCTGGGATTGAGCCCCACGTTGGGCTTTCTGCTCAACGGGGAGCATGCTTCCCCCCAACCCTCTGCCTGCCTCTCTGCCTACTTGCGATCTCTGTCAAATAAATAAATAAAATCTTAAAAAAAAGAAGTATATCTATTGTTATATTTGTTATTGTGCAATATATATATATTATATATTTATAATATTTTGCATACATCTAGCTTGAGGAGAATTGGTAACTCTAGGGGCAGGAAATCTTGGCAGCCCTGTATGCTTTCCAGAAATCCCCACATGTGGCATGGCCTATCCCTACAAGGCCAAGATTTGGGGACCAGCTTCAGAGAGCAAGGATGCTTAGTTTCATGGCCTGTACATGCAAATTCACTCCTATAACCTGCCTAAGGCATCTAAGACCTCCAGACTACCCAACCCGAGCAGGTCAGCTTCCTAGAGCTAGGGATTGCCCCAATTGTAATTCTGCTGCTGAGTGGGGAAGGTCATTTGAGTCAGAGACCTTACAGACCAATGCTGGGAGGATACATGAGCCTTGATGGAAGTCAGGTCTTATTGGTGTCCCTCAGCAGAATTCCTGGCCATGCCAGGAACGCAAGGCTAACAAGTTCCTTGAAATATGGTTTTTGGGGAAAAAGCAACTGTGTTTTACAATGAGATGGATTTCACACATCACTGTGAGCCCCTAGATGCCCCTATGGGGGTCCAGTCCATCTCCACAAGTCCCAGATGTAGAAGACCACCCCAGGATGCCTGCACATGGAGTCATAGTAAGTTTCCCACATACAGTTTGCTCCAGGTATCAGAACCTCTTGGCCCTTTAGACAGTGCCTGTCCTTGCTGACCAAGCCATCTTCTAGAAACAGTCTTTCTCAGAACTGCACCACTGGTGAAGACACTTGAATTGTTGCTATCTTCAGACCCTTAGGGCCCTTATGGGACCAGGGTCCTGTCTGGCAAATGTATTTCCCAGGTGTCTCCCATATCACATAGCTCTGGTCAGGCCCAGAATGGCTTCTGAGATCCTATGAAATCTGGCATCAGAGGAAAGGGCTACTCTGTTGTAGAATAGAGTGGAGCCTGGCAGCCCAGCAGTCCCTACCTATGGCTCAGCCTGTACCTCCATGGCCTTGAGCCAGGGGCTGATCCTAGAGAGCCTGGCTCTAGGATGGGAGCCACAGGCGCATGTGCACTGTGATCCCTGCCCGACTCCCACCTCGTGTATCCAGGCCTAAGTGAACAGCTCCGCCACCCCAGCCTTGTAGGCTATCTTCCTAGAGCTGTGGTTCCCTGCACTACACTCCTGATGCAGAGTGGGGAAGGTCTGTGAGTCAGACTCTAGTGACCTGTGCTGGCAGGATACATGGGGGGGGGGTCAGTTTCCCCAGGTGTCTCTATCAGTAGAATTCCCAGTGGTACCCAGCATGGCAAGGCTAAGGAGTTCCTTGAGATCAGGGTACAGGGAACTGAATTTTGGAGAAGGATGAACCTTGGCATTGCTGTGAATCCTGCAAAAGTCCCCGGGGGGGGGGGGGCAGGTCCATCCCTGTCAGTGCTGGATCCAGGGTGCATGGATGCTGAGTCACCAGGTCTGGCATGTGCACAGACACTCCGCCAACCTACCTCCAGGCATCTGGATCCCTTGGTCTTCAGATAGAGCCTTCCCTCACCCACCAGGCCATTTTCCTAGGGTAGACTTTCCCATGTGTCATTGATGAGGACATTTGAATTGTAGTCACTATCAGACGCTATATGGCCCTACTGTTCATACAGGGCTAGGCACCGGTTTGGCAGTCATAATTCCCAGATGCTTTGTTTTAGTGGCAAGTTATGTTCAGCGAAGTGTTCATCGTTCCTAGCAATTTATTTAATACAGGTTCACTGTGGGAATTTCACAAACCAGTAACGTACAGGATACTGTCTTTTACTAAGCCAGTAAAGAAATGACAAGTCCAAATCAATCACAGATTAATTATACTATTGTTCCAGGCAAGGAAAAACTTAAAGATTAAAGTCCAAATTTAGCAAGGTGTACCTTTATATGATTTGGGAGAGATAGTTTAGTCAACCAAGGCCTGATGTCCAGGGGCCAGAGTCAAAGGAAAAGTCCCTGTTGCAAGAGCATGTTGTTAGCAAATGATGCCACGGGGATTGACAGGAAAGATGATATTCTTCAAAGGGCCACTATATAGCTTTTGCTGATAAAATAGTTGTCTCTCCTGTTGCAGGAGCCAATTGTCCCAACATCTCCCCACACCCCACCCTGCTCCTGCAAAAACAAAAACAAAACAAAACAAAACAAAACAAAACCCTAAATGTCCCAGATCATTCTCCGGAGTGGATGGAGCCCGGGAGCAGCTTCAATAATCCAAATTCATCTGTTATAGAGTCATCACAAGCATGCCTTGCTTTTAAACAAAAAACAAAACAAAAAAACCAGCAAAATTTTTTTTGAAACAACAAAACAAAAACTAGTACTAATTACTTTTCTGACAATACACAAGTACTCAAATTAACTAGTACTGAGGGAGGAAGGGGCCTTGTCTCACACGAGCGCATGTGGGTAGGTACAGGGCATTTGTCATTATTGCAAAAATGAATTTTAATCTTTAATCTTTAGTTTGATTTAGCATTGCTTTTAGTATGGCGCTGACACCAGCTGTGTGGAAAGGGCTCTGGAGAGATTTTCATAGCAGCACACACCTGCGGCTGTACTCCGGTCCCGCGGGCTGCAGGGCAGCCAATACTGCTTCGTCAAATACATCCTTGAGGCCTTTCTGTGAGAGTGCAGAACACTCCATGTACTTGACCGCCTTCAGGTCATGGGCTCTTCAGCAGTCTCTGGAATGATAGGCTTCAGTTTGTTCTTGGCAAGTTTCTCAATCACAGAGGGGTCATCTTGGAGATCAGTTTGGGTCCCAACAAACAAGAAAGGAGTCTTTGGACAATGATGAGTTATCTCAGCTTCACATTTTCAAATGAGGATGGAGAGATGACTGAAAAACAGACTAGAAATACATCTGTTTGTGGATAACTCAGCAGTTGTAATCTGTCATAATCCTCTTGCCCTGCAGTATCAAAAGGTCCAAGAATATATGACTCTCCACCAATCAAAACTGTCAATGCATAGTTATCAAAAACAGTCGGTACATAGTCAGATGGAAATTTGTTTGTTGTGTAGGATATCAGGAGACATGTCTTACCAACAGCATCATCGCCCACAACAACACACTTAATTGTCTGCATTGCTGGAACAGTTTTGTTTCCACTTAAAATACTTCAAATTCGATAATGACCTCAGCTTCTCCTCCAGGGCATTGGCAGCACTCAGTTTTGTGTTTCTTTTTCAAGATTTCCGTCTATTCAGGGTCTTTCATGGTTCCATACAAATTTTAGAATTATTTTTTCTAGTTCTATGAAAAATGATGTTTGTATTTTGATAGGGATTGCTTTAAATCTGTAGATTGCTTTGGATAGTATGGATAGATTTTAACAATCTTTGTTCTTGCAGCCCATGACCATGGAATATCTTTCCATTTGTTTGTGTCATCTTCAACTACTTTCATCAGTGTTTTATTGTTTTCAGAGTATGGGTCTTTCCCCTCTCTTGTTAATTCATAGGTATTTATTTTTGGTGCAATTGTAAATGGGATTGTTCTATTAATTTCTCATTCTGCTACTTCATTATTAGTGTATAGATATGCAGTAGATGTCTTTGTATTGACTTTGTATCCTCACTGAATCATACTGAATTCATTTATCAGCTCTAATCGTATTTTGGTGGAGTCAGGGTTTTCTATATAAAATATCATGTCATCTGCAAATAGTGAAACTTTTGTTTCTTTCTTACGAATTTGGGTGCATTTTATTTCTTTTTTTAAAAAATATTATTTATTTATTTGACAGAGAGAGAGAGAGAGAGACAGCAAGAGAGGGAACACAAGCAGGGGGAGTGGGAGAGGAAGAACAGGCTTCCTGCTGAGCAGAGAGCCCGATGCAGGGCTCAATCTCCAGGACCCTGGGATCGTGACCTGAGCTGAAGGCAGAGGCTTTAACCTACTGAGCCACCAAGTGCCCCCGGGTGAATTTTCTTTCTTTTTCTTGTCTGATTGCTGTGGCTGGGACTTCCAGTTCTATGAGGAATAAAAGTGGTAAGAGTGGACATCCTTGTCTTATTCCTGATCCTATGGGAAAAGCTCTGTTTTTCCCCATTGAGTATCATGGTTGCAGTGAATTTTTCATATATGGCCTTATTATGTTTAGGTATGCTTTCTCTAAACTTAATTGGTTGAAGTTTTTTTTTTTTTTATCATGAATGGATGTTGTACTTTGTCAGATGCTTTTCTGCATCTAATGAAATGATCATATGGCTTTTATCCTTTCTCTAGCTGATGCAGTGTATCATGTTGAATATTAAACCACACTTGTATCCCAGGAATAAACCCCACTCTACTGTGGAGAATTATTTCTAATATATTTTTGGATTTAATTTTATAATTTTTTGATAATTTTTTCCTCTATATATTTGTCAGGAATATTGGTCTGTTGTTCTCTTTTTTTGTAGTGTCTTTAACTGGCTTTGGTATCAGGGTAATGCTGGCCTCATAAAATGAATTTGGAAGCTTTCCTTCCTCATCTATTTTTTGGAATGGTATGAGAAAACTAGGTATTGACTCTTCTTTGAATGTTTGGTAGAATTGCGGTGCCTGGCTCACTCAGCCCATAGAGCATGAGACTCTTGATCTCAGGGTCATGAGTTCAAGCCCCACAGCGGACATGGAGACTAGTTGAACAAACAACAAACAAACAAACAAACAAACAAATGTTTGGTTTAATTCACTTGTGAAGCCTTTTGGTCCCAGACTTTGGTTTGTTGATTATTGATTCCATTTCATTGCTGCTTGTCAGTCTGTTCAAATTTTATATTTCTTCCCAAATTAGTTTTGGGAGTTTTTGTTGTTTCTAGGAATTGATTCATTTCTTCTAGATTTTTCAATTTGTTGGCATACAATCTTTCATTATACTCTCCTATAATCCTTTGTGTTTCTGTGGTGTTAGTTGTTTTTGCTCCTCTTTCATTTCTGATTTTGCTTATTTGAGACCTCTCTTCTTTCTTTCTCCATTCTTCCTTCCTTCTTTTTTTTATAAGTCTGACTATAAATTTCTCAATTTTGTTGATTTTTTCAAAGAACTAACTCCTGATTTTATTGATCTGTTCTATTACTTTTTAGTTTTTATTTCATTTATTTCTGCTCTAATTCTGATTATTTTCTTCCTTTTACTGGTTTGGGGTTTTGTTTGGTCTTCTTTTTCTAGCAGCCATTAGGTTGGGTTGTATATTTGAGATTTTTCTTGCTTCCTAGGTAGGCCTATATTGCTATATACATCCCTCTTAGAACAGCTTTGCTACATCAAAGATTTTAGAATATTGTATTTTCATTTTCATCTGTCTCCATATATTTTTTAAAAATTTCCTTTTGATTTCTTGGTTGACCCATTCATTGTTTAGTAGCATGTTATTTAACTTTCATTTGTGTTCTTCCCAGATTTTTTCTTGTGGCTGATTTTTAGTTTCATAGTGTTGTTGTCAGAAAAGATAGATGGTATGACTTAAGTATTTTAGAATTTGTTGAGACTTGTTTTGTGGCCTAACATGTGATCTATTCTGGAGAATGTTTCATGTGCATTTGGAATGAATGTGTATTCTGCTATTTCAGGATGGAATGTTTTTAATAAATCTGTTAGATCCATGTGGTCCAATGTGTCATTCAGAGCCACTGTTTTCTTGTTGATTTTCTTTTCAGATGATCTATCCATTGATGTAAGGGATGGGGTGTTCATGTCCCCTACTATTATTGTATTTCTATCAATTTATGTTTGTTAATAGCAACTTTATGTATTTGGGTGTTCTCATGTAGGGTGCATAAATAGTTTAATTTTTATATTTCTTGTTGAATTGTTCCTTTTATGATTATGTAGTGTCCTTCTCTGTTCTTCTTACAGCTTTCATTTTATAGTCTATTTTGTCTGATATAAATATTGCTACCCTCTCTTTATTTTGACTTCTGTTTTAATGATAAATACTTTTCCACCCCTTTATTTTCAATTTATATGTATCTTTAAGTCTGAAATGAGTCTCTTGTAGGCAGCATAGAGATGGGTCTTGCTTGTTTATTTATTCAGTCATCCTTTGTCTTTTGATTGGAGCATCTAGTCTGTTCACATTCATTGTAATTATTTGGGTATGCATTTATTGTTATTTTGTTATTTGTTTTATGGTTGCTTTTTGGAGTTCTTCTCTGTTCCTTACTCTCTCTTCTCTGTTCCTTACTTCTCTGTTGCTTGCTCTCCTTTCTCAGGGTTGATTGGCTTTCTTTAGTGATATACTTGGATTCCTTTCTCTTTTTGCAGTACTAGTCCCAGATTTTGATTTGTGGTTACCATTAGGTTTATATGTATCATCTTATGAGTGTAGTAGTCTAAATTAAGTTGATGGTTGCTTAAGTTTGAACCCACTCTAAAAGCTCTAGATGTTGACTTCTCATCCCCCCCATTATATGTATGTGTTGTCATACTTTACATCTTTTTATTTTGTGAATACCTTGACTGATTTTTATAGATATTCTTAATTTTACTGCTTTTGTGCTTCCTGCTTTTCTTATTCTTGCTTATGGTCTTTCCTTTCCACTCTAAGAATCCCCTTTAACATTTCCTGGAAGGCTGGTTTAGTGGTGATTAATTCCTTTAATTTTTATTTATCATAAAAACTTTAATTTTTGTTTATCTTCTTCTATTCTGAAGGATAACCTTGCTGGATAAAATATTCTTGGTTGCAGGTTTTCTTATTTCAGCACCTTGAATATGTCATGCCATTCCCTTCTGGTCTGCAAAGTTTTGGCTAAAAAATCAACTGATACACATGGCCCTCCTTGCATGTAACTGCTTTCTTTTCCCATGCTGCTTTAAAAATGATCTTTTTATTACTAATTTTTGCCATTTTAATTACTATGTGTCTTGGTGTGGATCTCCTTGGGTTGATTTTCTTCAGGGCCTTCTGTGCCTCCTGGATCTGGATTTCTGTCCTTCCCCAGATTCAAGAAGTTTTCAGCTATTATTTCTTCAAATAAATGTTCTGCCCCCCCCCTTTTTTCTGTTTTTTTTTTTTTTTTTTTTTTTTTTCTGGACTTCCTATAATGCAAATATTATGCTTGATCCTGTTGCTGAGTTACCTTAATCTATTCTCAGTTTTTAATATTCTTTTTTTCTTTCTCCTGTTCAGGTTGATTGGTTTCCATTACTCTGTCTCTCAGGTTGCTAATCCATTCTCCTGCTTCCTGTAGTCTATTCTTTATAAATCCTTTGGTTTATTTTTAATAAATAATTTTTATTGACCTCTTCATCTCTGATTGGTTCTTTTTTTTGGTCTTCTATGTCATTGTTGAAGGCCCACTAAATTCTTCCACTCTCTCCTCACATCCAGTGAATAGCTTTATGATCACTTCATTAAATTCTCTATCAGTATGCTACTTATCTCTAGTTCATTTAGCTCTCTTGTTGTGATTTTGTCCTGTTCTTTCATTGGGAGGTATTATCATCATTTTGTCCAACTCTCCAAGTCTCTTTCTATGTGATAGGAAAGTCAAGTCAGCTGCATACTGCTCTTGAAAGTAGTGGACTTATGAAGAAGAGGTTCTGTAGTGCCCTACAGGGTAATGTCTCCTGTTCACGAGAAACTGGTGTTTCAGGGGTATCTCTGATGTGTGTTGCATGCACCCTACAGTTGTGGTAGTGCCACATTTGCCCTCAGTTTAGTCATCCACAATGGTTCACTTTGCCCGTTGTGGACAGGGTTTGGTTCCTCTGTTGTTAGTGGGTCAGTCTGGAGTCACTTTGTGCTTGAGTTGGATCAGAGCAGGCACTTGCTAGAGCTGCAGTGGCACCAAACTGCAGGGCACTGTCACTCTGTTGTCTCCTGAGAGGCTTTCATTGATGGGTAAAGCCAGTAATCAGACCAGATGCTTTCCTCTCCCCTATCCCAGTGCTAGGGTAGCAGTCCAACTGCTGTGTGTGGTTATCTTTCCCTCTCCCTGGGGCAGGAGTCCCTCTAGAGTGTTGGTGGCCCCTATCAGGAATGCTTGCACAATTCCATGCTTGTGGCATTTCTTTAAATGGACTCCTGCCTGTGGCAGTTTGAAGGGGACAGGTCTGAAGAACAATGTGGGGAAGTGTCCTAATGATCCCTGCCCTTCCATCATACATTCTGTAATTATTAAATAAATTTCCTTTCCATACACCCATGATTTTCAAACCACTGCTTATGTTGTTATCAGTGGGACTGTTTCTTGTGTTGACTCTTTAAAGGTGGGGACTCAGTTTCCTATCCCTTCCCACTCTCCTGGAGCCCACTGATTTTTAAAGTTCAGGTATTAAGCCTGACTGATTATAAGAACTCATGAAGTTCAGTCCCTGTGGTTTTCAAAGCCAAGTGATATGGGGATTCATCTTCCCAGTGGAGGTCCACGGTGCCTGGGGTGTCTGAGATGGGGCCTGTTTCTCCTCCTTTTCCATGTTTATGACTTCCCTTCCTCTTGGGGAGAGTCTAGGGTGTCAGTTCACAACCAAATCTCAACTGTTCCTGCTCTTTACGATGTGACCTCTTCTCTGCATGTAGCTATGGTGAGTGTTCTGCCAGGCTTTGGGCTATTTTCTGAATTATTTACACAGATGTGGGTGTTATCTACTTGTATTCATTGGAAGAAGTAAACTTAGGATTCTCCTAGTCTGCCATCTTCCCTGGAAATGCTCAGCTTTTCCTCCATTTTGAAACCTGACAAGAGCTGGAGGCCTCAGAAGTTCCACACAAGCCGTTGTATGGAGCCAACCAAGGCCTACTGGTGCCTTACCTGGGAACTGAGCCCATGTAGCTTGGCTGCAAGGTTTGGAGAGCCTGGCACATGTACAATCTGCTCTCTGCCTACCTCCTGCCTTCAGGTTTCCAGCACCTCTAGGCCTAGGAAAATAGGGCTGTCTTAGCCCAGAAGGTTGTCTTCCCTTAGCTTGTGCTGCACTAGAGGCACACCTGTTGCCAAGAGGGGAAGCCCATGTGAGTGAGATCTGTTGTGACCCTTTGCCCAAGATGGACTCAAGGTGTCTCTCCAGTGTTTGGCAGGGGAGGTAGTCTGGTACTCCCGAAATCTGTTAGGAGCCAATATGACCCCTTGATGATAGAGAGGTTTGAATGGTCATTCTGGCACACCCCATCAGGCCCACCTGTCCTTATTGGACAAGGGGTCTGTTTGGCAATGGTGATTTCCAGGTGTCTACCATCCCACCTAGTACTGCTGGGATCACGCTTCAGAGGGGCCAACTGTTCTGGCTGGGAGCAGGGTGGACCCTTTTGCCCCCAAGGGAACTCCATAAGCCCTAAATGTGGCCCAAACCATCCCTACCTGGACCTGACAATGGGGCTGAAGCCAGAGAACCTGGCTCCCACCTCAGGATTACCAATGCAAGAGTGATGCCCTCCACATGCATTTTCTGGCCTCAGACATCCCAGATGGACTGAGTTGTGGGCACAGGGGAGAGGACAGCCTTGCCTGTTACCTTCCCTGGAACCAGGCATCCTGTTACTGCACTCCTGGGGTTGCTGGGGAAAGGCCATTCGAGTAAGAGCCCTGGTAGCCCAGTGCTGGTGGGGTAGCCAGGACCTCTGAGGGAATCAAGTTTCTTGGGTGTGTCTATCCACATACTTCCTGGCCCCACCTGAGGAAGGCAAGGTTCAGGATTGCCATGCATCTGTCTTGGGTGGAGCACAAAAATGGGTCTCAAAGCAGTGTGGAATTGGACATAGCTATGAGTGCTCTGGAAGTCCCAAGAGGTGACTTAGTTTACCCCATATCCCATAATTAGGGTTGAATACCAGGTGCCAGAATGCTGCTCACAGATGCAGAGTTAGCTTAAGCATGCTTATCTTTCGGCATTCGGCTCTTTTGGCTTATTCAGTAGGACTTGCCTTCCTGCAAGGCAAACATCCCCACTGTGGGCTGCATCCCCACTGTAGCCAAGGCTATTCCTACACATCCCTGAGCTGGGGACCAGTCTCACCATGCGTAGATGCTGAGTCGCACTGCCTTTTGCATGGATTATTCCCTTCTGTGCACCTGCCCTCAGATATCCTGTACCTGTTTTCATGGGTAGGGGCTGCCCCTCACCTAGTGAGACCATTCTCACATTTAACTCTTGGTGGGGAAGCTGGAAAAGTCCTTTACCCCCTTGGTCCTTGTGAATGTTTGGGAATAGGGGTCATTCTAAGTAGTCATGCCTCTCTGGTATCTGTTGTGCTACCTTTCTGTCTTGCTGGCATGGCATGGCTCCTGATATCCCACAAGATATGTACGTAGAGTAACTGGCATCTCTGGTTTAGAGCAGGTTGGACTTTGACGGTGTGATGGGTCCCCCAGACCTCTCTGCCGGCTATCTTCCCTATCCCTTCCCATCCTAGACTCAGGGATAGATTCCAGGGAGACTGTGCATGGAGTTGCACCGTATCTCTTTATGGAGTTCATTCTCGGGCACCTATGCTCTGGCTCTTTGATCTGGCTTAAGCTCTCTCACATAGACATACATACATAATCAGATGCAGGAATTAAGAGGGTGCCTGGACCATGCACTGTTTCCTGTCTGCTTGCCTTCCATATGCTTCCTTACTATTCGCCTCTCTTCTTCCTGCCCAGCACACCCTTATACTTGCTCAGCTCACAAGCCAACATGAAGTCGTAACACTTCACAAAGGCAGATAATTAAAGCTCAATAACCCAATGGCAGAGCTTCCTATTGCGTCCAGGCATGGTGAAGCTTTATGCTAGAGACCGAGTGCCTGGATCATGTGTGTGCTGATTAGGTCACACACACAATGGAATCAGACTGTGGGGAGCCTCAAACTTTCAGCCCAGTGTCTAGTGGTCAGAACTGTGGAACATCCAAAATGAGTGTCACATAGTATGTGAAAAGAATCTTGGTACTTTTGTTGTGTGTGTGTGTGTGTGTAGGTGTACACACCTGCACATGTGTAGGTTGTGCATGTGTGTGTGTGTGTGTGTGTAGGTGTACACACCTGCGCATGTGTAGGTTGTGCATGTGTGTGTGTGTGTGTGTGTGTGTGTAGGTGTACATAGACTCACATATCCACATATATTAACTAATAAATGTGAGTTCTAAGCATGTTTACTTAGCATCATTCTCCAGTTTTGGGGGCAAACTGCGTTATTTTTGCAAGATGGTGCTTTGCTGCTCTGGGGCCAAATGAAGGAGTTGGTGTTTGTGATGTTCCACACTTGCCCTTACTTCTGCTTTGCTACTTCCTGACCCTTCTCTCTTGTTCCCAGCTCACGGTTAATGTGCACCTGCACATGGCTCCAAGGTCCTATTTGTAGAATCCCAGAACAAAACAGCACCTTAAAAAATCACTTGGTCCAACCCTTTCCTTTTGAATGGATGAGAAAACTGAGTCCAAGAGAAGTAAAGTGACTTGACCCAGGTTTGTCTAGGGCAAAGCCAGCCCTAGAACCAAGGTGTCCAAGAAGAAAGCTTTTAGATAAAGGGTCAAAAGATAGGGATAAGTCCTAGCTCTTATAGGAGGTGCATGGCTTAGGATAAAAGTCACATGCCCTTGCTCATTTCCATAATTGTTTAGCTACTTCTGCTTATCCAAAAGGCTGTTGCAAAGACCAAATTAAAAATGGGTATGAGACAGGGCTTTAGATACTGTTAAACTTCCTATCAACGTATTTTTACTATGTCCAGCCAATGATGTACCAAGGTCAGCCTTGTGTGTAGACAAAAGAAGATATATTTGTCTGTAGAGAATTTTAAAGTAATTATAAAACTGACTAAAAGTTAGGTTGCTTTTTGTTTTTGACATGTTCGGCAATTCTAAATAATGTCGGTAATAAGATATTCTTCCTTGAATTTTTTTTCATTTTGGAGCAGGTTTCTGGCTTATCCTAAGATCAAAACTTTCCTAGGTATAAAATAGCTATGTCTTTACTTGCCAGGCCACCCCTGGGAAATAGAGGCTTTCCTCTTTCCCTCCTCAAAACCTTTTAAGCCCACCATTTTTTGTTTTTATATGGATTAGTTCCTAGAGCAGGATAACTTCCTTGTACTTATTTTAAACAAGACTTATTGATCAGAGATCTTGGCTAAGAGCCTCTTGTTGGCCTACAATATAATATTTATTCATTGTGAAGTGGGCCTGTGGGTTCTATCATCTCACTTTTGCTGTTTCTGTTTAATGGGCATATATTTTCCATAAAATACTTGTACTACTATTCCTAGCTATGTCATAAAGCTGCCTAGCTGTGCACTGGCTTTAGAGATAATATGTATAGAACAGTTAACATAGTGGTACCTAGATGGAGAGCAATAATCCATTTTCCTGCCTTCCTACCTCTCTCTCTCCACTCCTTTCTTCTTTTGGCAGAATTTTTTTTATAGGCTGACCTCCCATTTGCCTACTATATGTAGGCAAGAGAATGGGGTTGGCCAATGTCTTTTGTATATTTGTTTTTGCAAGGTCACTACATTCAATTTATTAAAGTTGCATAAAATAAAAAGTTCTTCCAGCAGGCGGCACTGTAGATCCTCTGGAAGCCACAGGCTCCAGAAATAGGTGCTCATCCTACAGTCAGAAGAGAAGTCTTACTTTCTCGGTCTGTTCGGACAGAGTCACATGCTCAGGATTTCATCCTGGAATCCAACAGCGTTGTCCTGTCAGCCTGTTATAGACAGGACAGTCAGTACCTACAGCCTTCCTGAAGTACTACAATCCTGAAGAAACAGTTGGCTGAAGTGCACATGGAAAATAATCCTGGTGAAACACTGTAATGTTAGCTTTATATATGCTGTGTAACAGAAACTGGACTGACTTAAAGGGCAAACAAACACATGAACCAAGGAAGCCAAGTAACTTAAGTTTGAATAAAGTGTATGATAATGCACTGGTTCTTAAGCAGAGGTACTCATCAGAATCTCCTCACAGCTTAAAACAAAACAAAAAAAATTCTTTGCTCCCACTCCTGAATGCTCCAACTGGATAAATCTGGGTAGGATCTGGGCCTCTGTGCTTTCTTAAGTTTCATAGATGATTCCAAAGAATGATCCCAGTATTAGTACATGCTACAAAGGTCATCTATATTATTCTTTACCCTTCAGTTAGTGTGATATAATGGGAAGAATATATTACATCTAGTGTGCTTTCAGTTTTCTGAATTAGCTTGCTCATCTGTGAAAAGGGTTAAGTTGCAAAACTGGACTAGCTCCTCAAACTGAATCCAGATATTAGCTATGACTGGGTGCCTAGATCAGATCTCCACATCACTCCTTTCCCCGGAAAAGCCATGGACACACTGCTGAATGGAGAGACGTCACTCTCAAGATTCTTGTTCTCCTTAGTAATCAATTACAATATAGAGATGTCTTTTCCCTAGGGCTGGTAAGTATTAGGAAATTGAGCCTTTTTCATGATATAGTCTAGGAAGTAGCAAATGAGTCTTAAATCAGTGCTCCTTTGGGTCACTAATTATTTAATGATTTGGGACTCAGAGACCTCTCAAAGAAATAATTAAATCAGCTTACAGTAGGAGGGAAGTAATATATGGTCACTAATGATTTGGTTTACCCTTTTCGAGAGAAGAGTCTAGAAGAAAAACTCCCTGAAAAGACATTGAACCTGAACACTGGAGCAGACAGTCTCCTTGGGAAACTTCCATCTGATATCTGATGAAACAACAGCCAGAACTTCTGTTAAAACTTGTCACCTTGTAAAATCCTCTAGCTCCCACCTTTTCTCAACTTCTCCCACTTGACACCCTCGTCTACATCCTTCAAGAGGGAGACAAAGGTGGGCTCCTCTGTGAGGACTTCTGTCTCTCTTGGGCATTTTGGTCCTACTTCCCATGGTCATGTATGTTGTAAATATGTCTGTCCCTTAGACTTCAAGTTCCCTGAGCACAGGAACTCTGAGCCCTTCAAAGTAGAATTAACTAATTGATGATGGAAGATTAATGGATAAGTAAGGTTTTCCTTATGTGCAGGGAATATGGGTGTCAATTTATGGAGTATGTCTGAAATAAACATAACCCCATCACCCCTTACCTCCCAGTATCTTGTGTATCAGCCAAACAGGTATTTAATTTTACCAATGATTTATTTGGGTTAAACATTGCCCATGCCTGATGGCCTCTTAACAAGCTAAGTATCCTTAGGAAGGATGAGACCACTCCCTTGGAGTAAGTGTGATTACCAAATCTTTTTTTTTTTTTTTTTTTAAATCAGGCAGAAGGTAGGATTCAGGCTGGTTCAGTGACAATGACCTGGGAATGCAGGATTTGAAAGAGAGGTGTCACCTCAGGATTCTGAAAAGGACCAACTCTGGGCAAAAGGATGTCCTACAATGGAGGACATGTTTTGGTACAAGGGAGTATTGCAGCTGGATTATGAACAAGTAGAATGTCCAAGCTGGAAGAGAATCCAATCTTTCATTTCATATAAGCAGCAGCTGAGGCCCAGGGAGAGGAAGAATTTTGCCCAAGGGCAGCAAGAGGACTTCACAATCCACATGCAAAGTATCTTTGGTAGTGATATAAGCAATGCCCTTGTGCAATCCTTGGTGCCACTGGCAAGGCAACATTTTCAATGCCAGAGCTGCTCCACCTTCTACCAGCTGCTCATCAGAACTCTCCAGGATTCTTTCTTAAAAACCAAGGGATGATATTTTAACATGAATCTGCATTTTTAACAAATGCTCTCAGGTGAATCCTATGCATAGCAGGTTTTGGAACTACTTGTCTATGTTATTAGGACTTTTTATACAGCTAATCGTGGATTTTTTTGTTGTTTGTTTGGTTTTTGGTTTTTTATTTTGTGTGTGTGTGTGTGTGTGTGTGTGTGTGTATGTATGCTTAAAAGAACCTTAGACATAGCATTAATCCTCTTGTTTTTTTCCTTTTAGTTACAGAAAAACTATACATTACTAACCACAGTCCACTTTCATGAAAAGAAATACAGAAATTTAAAAAAAGACAGACTAAGATGTCAGAGAAAAAGTAAACTTACTAATATAATGTAAATAATGTAATTACTAATGTAATTTCTTTCTTGGCCAACACAAAAAGAAAGAGATTACTATAGAGACAGGTATAATTTACTGTGCTATCATGAAGAGATAGAATGGTAGGTGTGTAATGGGATGGGAAGAAATACTTTTGAAACTCAAGCATTCACTAGGATGCCTCTGGATTCCTACATGTCTAGTGCTCTAAACAAAGAAATAAATGGACAAATGTAACAGCCATTCCCATGGAAAAGGCATGATAGAGTCTCAGATTCCTCACAGATGAAGTTCTGGTTTATTCTATTAGGCAAGCAACCTAGACCAGAGGAATAGTTGGCCAAGGAAGGATGAGAGAAGTCTACAGTGGGTGTTAAAGAAAAGATAAAGTATTGCTTTAGCACCAGCCAAACTGCAGAGTCTGTAGCATGTCCAACTAACTCTCTTTGAAAAACATTATATATATGTTTGAATACTATGACTGGCCACCACCTTGAAGAATCAATGATAGAGCAGAGTGAACTTAATGTGGGATACAAATGGGTCTGAGTAGGGCAGAAGACACACTTTAATAGATAGTGTGGCCATTCCATTCATATCTCCTGGGCATTCATCATCTCAATCCTCAATGACTCAATTGCTTCTAATAGCAAGCACCATGACTTTTTGCCTTAGGTGCTTCTGGCTGTTGGAGCATGAATTTAGGCCTAAATGTTGCGGGAATTAATGTCTCCTAGGATCAGCACTGAACAAATATCTGATGGAAGTTAGTGGACACCTGAGTATACAGAGAGTCCTTTCACTTTTCTTAGGTTATCTGTGGTGGGTTTTTCAGGAATGAGCCCCAATTTCCCACAGCAGTGAATGTCCTGCTAACTTTGTTCACATTCCTCTTTCACCTCCCCTTTCTTGGTATTTCCTGTGATTACCTTCCAGATTAATTATTTGCATTCACAACTTTGTCTCAGGTTCTGCCTTTGGAATACCCAATTTAAGAAAAGTTCTTTGATACTCTCCTTTGGGCTTCCAATTATGTGTGTGTGTATGTGTGTGTGTGTTTATCATTATTTGGGTGGATTTCTGTTTCTCACAACAAACAATCCCCATTCAAGCTAGTTTTTGACCTAAATATCACCCCATTCAAGAAGCCTCCTCAGATATCCCCAGCAGACCATGTAAGAAACTTTGCAATGCACTTGTATAGACTTTGTAATTTTTGGTTCATAAAACTTAACTGTACCACATGTAATCTCTTATTTGTCTCTGTCTACTACTACACTGATAATCCAATGAGGCCAGGAACAATTATTTTCTTTTTTTTTTTTTTTTTATTATATTCAAGTACCCTAACCCAGCAGAATTTCTCCTAAAATAAGTCTTTAAGAAAGCAATTAAATAAAGGAGAATAACTGTTTCCTTTGCTGTGCAAAAGCTTTTGATCTTTTTTTTTTTTATTTTTTTTTATTTGACAGAGAGAGATCACAAGTAGACAGAGAGGCAGGCAGAGAGAGAGAGAGGAGGAAGCAGGCTCCCTGCTGAGCAAAGAGCCCGATGTGGGACTCGATCCCAGGACCCTGAGATCATGACCTGAGCCGGAGGCAGCGGCCCAACCCACTGAGCCACCCAGGCGCCCCAAAGCTTTTGATCTTGATGAAATCCCAATAGTTCAATTTTTCCCTTGCTTCCCCTTGCCTTTGGCGTTGTTCCTAGGAAGATGTTGCTGCGGCTGAGACCTGTACCCCTGTGTATAAAAATATATGTTTATAAAAAATAAAAAATTAATTAAAAAAAATAATAAAGGAGAATAAGCCTTGAGTGAGAGAAAAGGATGGCTTTAGTTTAGGACATATAGATATGAAGGGTATGGCAGCTCTTCTTTGAAGACAGAATTGGGTATATGAGTGTGAAACTCAGGTGAGAAGTGAGGACTGAAGGTGCAGATTTTGATTTGTGAGATGTTATCATTTATATGATGGTTGAAAGAATAGAATAGAAACAGTGAAAAAATTGTTGACTTAGCACAAAACCCACAGAACTCTGTCAATTAAGGGATTAATGGAGATAATGGAGATAAAGGGATAATGGAGATTTTTATTTAAAACATACCATGTGCCAAGCACTGGTGTAGGCACAGAGAAAACAGCAAAATTCGGTGAAATGTACTGATGAATAAAATAAAATCCAGACTGCAGTGGTCTGAGGAGAAGCTATGAGATAAGGAAGTAGAAACAGAGAATGGAGAAAAAAATTTTTTTTTTTGAATTTTGGAAAGGAAGAAGAGAGAGTAAGTAGTCACCATACCATATAATAAAGACTTTCTGTTTACTTATTTTCTTCTCTTGCCTGCTGATCTGTGAGTGATTGGTACTTTTCAAATTTATAATTCATTGTAATATCTAGAAGGACAGCAGTTTTAATGGTGGTATTTGCCTATTTGGCATTAAAATAGATACGTCTACAGGAGCGTCTTGTTTGATTTCCATGTATTTGTGGATTTTCCAGGGTTTTTTTTCCTTGTTATTGATTTCTGGTTTCATACCATTTTTGTCAAATAAGATACTTCAACATACAAATGGCTATCAGACACATGAAAAAATGTTCATCATTAGCCATCAGGGAGATTCAAATTAAAACCACATTGAGATACCACCTTAGACCAGTTAGAATGGCCAAAATTAGCAAGACAGGAAACAACATGTGTTGGAGAGGATGTGGAGAAAGGGGAACCCTCTTACACTGTTGGTAGGAATGCAAGTCAGTGCGGCCAATTTGGAGAATAGTGTGGAGATTCCTTAAGAAATTTAAAATAGAGCTTCCCTATGACCCTGCAATTGCACTACTGCATATTTACCCCAAAGATACAGATGTAGTGAAAAGAAGAGCCATCTGTACCCCAATGTTCATAGCAGCAATGGTCATGGTTGCCAAACTGTGGAAAGAACCAAGATGCCCTTCAACTGACGAATAGATAAAGAAGATGTGGTCTATATACACTATGGAGTATTATGCCTCCATCAGAAAGGATGAATACCCAATTTTTGTATCAACATGGATGGGACTGGAAGAGATTATGCTAAGTGAAATAAGTCAAGCAGAGAGAGTCAATTATCATATGGTTTCACTTATTTGTGGAGTATAAGAAATAACACGGAGGACATGGGGAGATGGAGAGGAGAATGGAGTTGAGGGAAGTTGGAGGAGGAGATGAATCATGAGAGACTATGGACTCTGAGAAACAATCTGAGGGTTTTGAAGGGGCAGGTGGTGGGAAGTTGGGGGAGCCTGGTGGTGGGTATTAGAGAGGGCATGGTTTGCATGGAACACTGGGTGTGGTGCATAAACAATGAATTCTTGTTACACTGAAAAGAAATTAAATCAAAATAAATAAATAAATAAGATAATTCATATCATTTCAGTATTCTTGAATTTACTAAGATTTGTTTTGTGGCCTTAGATATGGTCTATCCTAGAAAATGTTCTGTGTTCACATAAGAACACAGATTATCTTGAGTTTTCTTGATATATATTTGCATTGATCAAATTTCCCAGCTGCAAAAAACAAGGCCAACTCTTTCTAGCAGAAAAGGAATTTTTAAAAACTTGTTACACAGGTATCACAGTCTCTTTCCAAGTGGGCTCAGGTTTGGAAGATATTTAACCATAAATACTATTTGACTGTTTAGATGCAAAACTTCACAGACTCTCAACACTGACCCTATTATTGCAGACCGTAGGACTCTACTACCAACATCTTAGCAACTACTTTCTCTGAAATTTGTATATCACTTCACCACACTGTGAAGCTCTTTCCAAAAAGGGCTTCCATGCTGTGCTTGCTTCCTTATAAACATCTATTTCAAATAAAAATATTACACAGGTTCATTTGAAGTTAGAATTTGAGTCATGTGCCTGTATTATTGCTGCAGTGAAACTAAGGAAATTGAGTTCTAGTTTCTATCTTGAGGAAACAAGACTCAACATTACAGAGTTCCTAAAGATGCAGAGTGATCACAATATGACAAATAGATATTACAATATTCATATTAATAATGATTAAGAATAATTCTGTATTTTTATTTTAAAATATTATGCCATTTATTTTATTTTTTTTTAATTTTTAATTTTTTATAAACATACATTTTTATCCCCAGGGGTACAGGTCCGTGAATCACCAGGTCCACACACCCCACAGCACTCACCAAAGCACACCCCCCACAATGTCCATAACCCCACCCCCCTTCTCCCAAGCCAACAACCCTCAGTTTGTTTTGTGATATTAAGAGTCACTTATTGTTTGTCTCCCTCCCAATCCCATCTGGTTTCATTTATTCTTCTCCTACCCACTTAAGCCCCCATGTTGCATCACCACTTCCTCATATCAGGGAGATCATGATAGCTGTCTTTCTCCGCTTGACTTATTTCACTAAGCATGATACGCTCTAGTTCCATCCATGTTGTCACAAATGGCAAGATTTAATTTCTTTTGATGGCTGCATAGTATTTCATTGTGTATATATACCACATCTTCTTGATCCATCATCTGTTGATGGACATCTAGGTTCTTTCCATAGTTTGGCTATTGTGGACATTGCTGCTATAAACATTCGGGTGCACGTGCCCCTTTGGATCACTACGTTTGTATCTTTAGGGTAAATATCCAGTAGTGCAATTGCTGGGTCATAGGGCAGTTCTATTTTCAACACTTTGAGGAACCTCCATGCTGTTTTCCAGAGTGGTTGCACTAGCTTGCCTTCCCACCAACAGTGTAGGAGGGTTCCCCTTTCTCCGCATCCTCGCCAGCATCTGTCATTTCCTGACTTGTTGATTTTAGCCATTCTGACTGGTGTGAGGTGATATCTCATTGTGGTTTTGATTTGTATTTCCCTGATGCCAAGTGATATGGAGCACTTTTTCATGTGTCTGTTGGCCATCTGGATGTGTTCTTTGCAGAAATGTCTGTTCATGTCCTCTGCCCATTTCTTGATTGGATTATTTGTTCTTTGGGTGTTGAGTTTGCTAAGTTCTTCATAGATTTTGGACACTAGTCCTTTATCTGATATGTCATTTGCAAATATCTTCTCCCATTCTGTCAGTTGTCTTTTGATTTTGTTAACTGTTTCTTTCCTTTGCTGTGCAAAAGCTTTTGATCTTGATGAAATCCCAACACTTCATTTTTGCCCTTGCTTCCCTTGCCTTTGGCGATGTTCCTAGGAAGATGTTGCTGTGGCTGAGGTCGAAGAGGTTGCTGCCTGTGTTCTCCTCAAGGATTTTGATGTTCTCCTCAAGCCTTTTTGGTTAGGTTTATTCCTAGGTATCTTATGGTTTGGGGTGCAATTGTATATGGGATTGACTCCTTAATTTCTCTTTCTTCTCTCTTGTTGTTGGTGTAGAGAAATGCAACTGATTTCTGTGCATTGATTTTATATCCTGACAGTTTACTGAATTCCTGTACAAGTTCTAGCAGTTTTGGAGTGGAGTCTTTTGGGTTTTCCACATAGAGTATCATATCATCTGCAAAGAGTGATAATTTGACTTCTTCTTTGCTGATTTGGATGCCTTTAATTTCCTTTTGTTGTCTGATTGCTGAGGCTAGGACTTCTAGTACTATGTTGTATAGCAGTGCCATGTTCCTGACCTTAGCGGAAAAGCTTTCAGTTTTTCTCCATTGAGAATGATATTTGCGGTGGGTTTTTCATAGATGGCTTTGATGATATTGAGGTATGTTCCCTCTATCCCTACACTTTGAAGAGTTTTGATCAGGAAGGGATGCTGTACTTTGTCAAATGCTTTTTCAGCATCTATTGAGAGTATCATATGGTTCTGGTTCTTTCTTTTATTGATGTGTTGTATCACATTGACTGATTTGCAGATGTTGAACCAACCTTGCAGCCCTGGAATAAATCCCACTTGGTCGTGGTGAATAATCCTTTTAATGTACTGTTGAATACTATTGGCTATTATTTTGGTGAGAATTTTCGCATCTGTGTTCATCAAGGATATTGGTCTGTAGTTTTCTCTTTTATGGGATCCTTGTCTGGTTTTGGGATCAAGGTGATGCTGGCCTCATAAAATGAGTTTGGAAGTTTTCCTTCCATTTCTATTTTTTGGAACAGTTTCAGGAGAATAGGAATTAGTTCTTCTTTAAATGTTTGGTAGAATTCCCCCGGGAAGCCATCTGGTCCTGGGCTTTTGTTTGTTTGGAGATTTTTTTTAAAAATTTATTTATTTGACAGAGAGAGATCACAAGTAGATGGAGAAGCAGGCAGAGAGAGAGAGAGAAGCAGAGAGCCTGATGTGGGTCTTGATCCCAGGACCCTGAGACATGACCTGAGCCGAAGGCAGCGGCTTTAACCCACTGAGCCACCCAGGCGCCCTGTTTGGAGATTTTTAATGACTGTTTCAATCTCCTTACTGCTTATGGATCTGTTCAGGTTTTCTATTTCTTCCTGGTTCAGTTGTGGTAGTTTATATGTTTCTAGGAATGCATCCATTTCTTCCAGATTGTCAAATTTGTTGGCGTAGAGTTGCTCATAGTATGTTCTTATAATAGTTTGTATTTCTTTGGTGTTAGTTGTGATCTCTCCTCTTTCATTCATAATTTTATTTATTTGGGTCCTTTCTCTTTTCTTTTTGATAAGTCTGGCCAGGGGTTTATCAATTTTATTAATTCTTTCAAAGAACCAGCTCCTAGCTTCGTTGATTTGTTCTATTGTTTTTTTGGTTTCTATTTCATTGATTTCTGTTCTGATCTTTATGATTTCTCTTCTCCTGCTGGGCTTAGGGTTTCTTTCTTGTTCTTTCTCCAGCTCCTTTAGGTGTAGGGTTAGGTTGTGTACCTGAGACCTTTCTTGTTTCTTGAGAAAGGCTTGTACGGCTATATATTTTCCTCTCAGGACTGCCTTTGTTGTGTCCCACAGATTTTGAACCATTGTATTTTCATTATCATTTGTTTCCATGATTTTTTTCAATTCTTCTTTAATTTCCCAGTTGATCCATTCATTTTTCAGAAGGATGCTGTTTAGTCTCCATGTATTTGGGTTCTTTCCAAACTTCCTCTTGTGGTTGAGTTCTAGCTTCAGAGCATTGTGGTCTGAAAATATGCAGGGAATGATCCCAATCTTTTGATACCAGCTGAGTCCTGATTTAGGACCGAGGATGTGATCTATTCTGGAGAATGTTCCATGTGCACTTATTTTATTTTCTTGTCTTATTGCATTAGCTAGGACTATCAAACAATGTTTAATAACTCTTGGAAAGAAGGCATTATTCTTTGATTCAGAGTGTTTTTACTGAGTGTCAATAAAATCATCAGTGAACTACATAGGAAAAATCCCTACTGTCATGAAAATTATGACCTATTGTTTTCTTAGGGGTTGAGGAGATTATAAATAAAATAAAAGTAAATTTTATATACTTCCATATTAAAAAGAGAGTAGGTTATAGAACATAATAAAATAAGAATGCCAAGAGTGGGATGGAAGATATGCAATTCTATATAGGATGGTTAGTGTTGGCTTTGCTGAGAAAGTGACATTTGAGCAGACTAGAAGTAAGTGAGGGGTGTGCCATGGAAATATCTGGAGCAAGAACATTATAAACAGAAAAAAACCCCAAAACCAAAAACAAAAACCCCCAGTCAATGTAAAGGCTCTGAGACAGGAGTGTATTTAATGGACTGCAAGAATGCCTGTGTGATTGGAACAGAGCACAAAACAGAGAAAGTGGTAGAAGATACAGTCAGAGAATTAAGAAGGCTCATTACATGGAGAACCAGATCCTCCCTGTGCAGAAGTATGTATGCCATAATAAGAATATGATTTTTACTCTAACCAAAATATGTAACTATTGAAGTTTTTTTAAACATATCTTATATGGGTCACTTTGGCTGTTATGTTGAGACTAGACTCTAGAGGGAAAAAATGGAAGCAAGAGCTCAAATTGGAGGTTATTGCAAACATGTAGACCCAGCATGTTGATGGCTTGGACCTGAGCAAAGATAACAGTAGTGTGGGTATCAAAAGTGGTCACATTCTAAGTGACAGCAAAAGAGGCAAGATTTGTAGACAGCTTGTGAGGGTATAAGAGAAAAGGAGGAAGTAAGGATGAATCTAAGGCTTTTGGCTAGAACTGAATAGGTTTAGTTGCCATTCACCGAGATGGAAGAGAACATGGGGAGAGAGATTTGTGGAAAGGAAAAGGTCAGGAGTCTCGTTTTGGACATGTTACATTTGACATATGTCTATATTTGGCATCTAAGTAGAGACGGCCATAGGCAGTTGGACATATTAGTTCGTGATTGAGGGCTGAGGTCTAGCCTAGAGATAGAAATATGGCAATAAATAATGATGATATTGAAAGTTATGAATATCAAGTAAATGTGATATCAAGTAAACTGTGAATATCAAGTAAATGTGCAGAGAGAATAGAATAGAGGTTAAGACCTGAGTCAAATGAGATTCTAAAGTTTAGGACATCAGGAAGAAATAAAAGAGCCAGCAAAGAAGACTAAGGAAAGACCATTGAGTTCAAAGAATCTTTTAAATTCCTGTCCTAGAGCACATGGAGGCCCTAGAGGGATCAAGACTTCTTACAGACATGCTTTATAAGGTACTTCATCTCCAAATCAATTCTGAATACAAAAAGGAAAAAAAAAAGGGCAACATTTGTTGGAAGTCAAGAGAGGAAAGTATTTCTTTATTTTAATAATAATGGCTTTTATATTTCACCCTTAAGTACAATGTTTTTGATAAGCATATAAATGTTATTTATTTTTCTTTTGTCCCTATTTTACTTAGAGTTTCTGTTTGAAATAGCTACTAAATGCTTTCCTGGAATATGTCAGCGTGGGTTTTGTTTCTTTTTTTTGAAATAATTTTCACATTGATAATTTCCTCATATGAGAATTTTGGAATAAACTTTTCCTGTTCAGAATTTTAAAATACTATTATATTTATTTGTCTAATATTTGTTTATAATTTTTGTACATATATTCTTTTTAAAAAAAGATTTTATTTGTTTATTTGTCATAAAGAGAGAGAGTGCAAAAGCAGGGGCGTGAGGCAGGCAGAGGAGGAGCAAGGGCCTGAATTCAGGACTCGATCCCAGGATTCTGGAATCAATGATCTGAGCTGAAGACAGAAACTTAACTGAGCCAACCAGGAATCCCTGTACCTATATTCTTAAGTCAATTCCAATTATAGGTTTTTTTTTTTTTTTGTATTTTATCAGGTTTTGATATTAATTGTTAACTTTTATAATAAACTAGGAGATTTCTTTTTTATGAACTGAAATAGTTTCAACAATGTTGGAGTGAGTACTGCAAAACCAACTGAATCAGGTGGCATTAATTTTGGCGGTATTTGTTTGTTTAAGTTTCCTATGCCTTTTTCAGTCAATTTTACGACTTCTTATATTCTTATGTTTCCATAAAATTTTCCATTTCTTCAAGATTTCTATTTATATTACCAGAGAATAGTATACAATAATTTCTCATAATTTTTCTAATTTCTAATCTTCTTTCTCTCTGTGGGTATATTATTTCTCTTTCTTGGTGTTGATACATTTGTATTTGCTCTTTCTGTTTTTTCATCACTCAGGCTTTATGAAAGTTATCTATTTATGCAAATAATGGAGAACTTGATTCTGTTGTTACATCTGCTATTTTTATTTTAAAAAATTTTTAATTATTTAAAACTCTTTTTTTTTTTTTAATGGGCTGCACTAGCTGTATTAATATTTACCTTTAGGTGTTTTTCACAGTTTTCTCAAGAGGCATTCTTAATTAACTCATTTTTAATTTATTTTATTTAAATTGAAGTTAGTTAGCATGCAGTGTAGTATTGGTTTCAAGAGCAGAATTTAGTGATTCATCCCTTATATATAACACCCAGTGCTCATCCCAACAAGTGCCATCTTTAATTCCTATCACCCATTTAGCACATTGCCCCTACCTACCTGCCCTCCAACAACAATCAGTGTCTTCCTTAACTGTAGAGTTTCTTATGGTTTGCCTCCCACTCTGTTTTTATCTTATTTTATTTTTCCTTCCCTTCCCCTATGTTCATCTGTTTTGTTTTTAATTTCCACATGTGACTGAAATCACATGGTATTTGTCTTTCTCTGACTGACTTACTTTGCTTCACCTAAAACTCTCTAGATCCATCCATGTTGTTCCATTCATCTGTTGATAGACATCTGGGCTCTTTCCATAGTTTGGCTATTGTGGACATTGCTGCTATGAACTTTGTGGTGTAGGTGTCCCTTAGGATCACTACATTTATATCTTTGGGGCAAATAACCAGTAATGCAAATGCTGGGTCATAAAGTAGCTCTATTTTCAACTTTTTAAGGAGCTTCCATACTGTTTTCCAGAGTGGCTGCACCAGCTTGCACTCCTACTAACTGTGTAAGAGGAATGGTTCCCCTGTCTTTGCATCCTCATCAACATCTGTCATTTCCTGACTTGTTAATTTTAGTGGTTCTGACTGGTGTGAGGTGGTATTACATTGTGGTTTTGATTTGTATTTCCCTGATACAGAGTTATGTTGGACATTCTTTGTCATTCTTTGTCCAGAGCATTCATGTCTGTTGGCATTTGTATGCCTTCTTTGGAGAAATGTTTGTCATCTGCCCATATCTTGTTTGGATTATTTGTTCTTTGAATGCTGAGTTTGATAAGTTCTTTCTAGATTTTGGATATTGTCCCTTTACCTGGTAAGACATTTGCAAGTATCTTCTCACATTCCATGGTTGCCTTTTAGTTTTGTTGACTGTTTCCTTTGCTGTGCAAAAGCTTTTTATCTTGAAGTCCCAATAGTTCATTTTTGCCTTTGTTTCCCTTGTCTTTGGAAACATATCTAGCAAGAAATTGCTGCAGCCAAAGCCAAAAATGTTGCTGACTGTATTCTCCTCTAGGATTTTGATGGATACCTCTCTCACATTAAGGTCTTTCATCCATTTTGAGTCTATTTTTCTGTGCGGTGTAACGGAATGGTCCAGTTTCATTCTTCTGCATGTGGCTGTCCAATTTTCCCAACACCATTTGTTGAAGACTCTATCTTTTTTTCCATTGTTTATTCTTTTCTGCTTTGTCTAAGATTAGTTGACCATGGAGTTGAGGGTACAATTCTTGGTTCTCTATTCTGTTCCATTGATCTATGTGGCTGTTTTTGTGTTATCACCATACTGTCTTGATGATTACAGCTTTGTAATAGAGCTTGAAGTCCAGAATTGTGATGCCACCAGCTTTGGTTTTCTTTTTCAACATTCCTTTGGCTATTCAGGGTCTTTTCTCCTACCATACAAATTTTTGGATTATTTGTTCCCGCTCTATAAAAAAAGTAGATGGTATTTTGACAAGGATTGCATTGAATGTATATATTTCTCTGGGTAGTATAGACATTTTAACAATATATTTTTTCCAGTCTATGAGCATGGAACATTTTTCCATCTTGCTGTGTCTTCCTCAATTTCTTTAATGAGTGTTTTATAGTTTTCTGAGTTCAGTTACTTTGCCTCTTTGGTTAGGTTTATTCCTAGGTATCTTATGGTTTTGGGTGCAGTTGTAAATGGTATGGATTCCTTGATTTCTCTTTTTTCTGTCCCATTGTAAGTGTATAGAAATGCAACTGACATCTCTCCACTGATTTTGTATCCTGCCACTTTGGTGAATTCCTGTATCAGTTCTAGAAACTTTTGGGTGGAGTCTTTGGGTTTCCTTTGAGTATCATGTCATCTGCAAAGAATTGAAGTTTGGCTTCTTCTTTGCCTATTTAGTTGCATTTTATTTCTTTTTGTTATCTGATTGCTGAGGCTGGGACTTCCAGTACTATGTTGAACAACAGTTGTGAGAGTGGACATCCCTGTCATGCTCCTGACCTTCGCGGAAAAGCTCTCAATCTTCCCCCATTGAGGATGATATTCACAGTGGGTCTTTCACACGTGGTTTTTATGATTTGGAGGTATGCTCCCTCTATCCTTATATGTGAAGTTTTTAATCAAGAAAGGATGCTGTATTTTGTCAAATGCTTTCTTTTTGTATCTATTAAGAGGATCATATGTTCTTGTCTTATCTTTTATTAAGATACTGTATCATATTGATTGATTTGCAGATGTTGAACCACCCTTACAGCCTAGCAATAAATTCTACTTTGTCTTGGTTTATAATCCTTTTAATGTACCTTTAGATCCTATTAGCTAAAATCTTGGTGAAAATTTTTGTGTCCATGATCATCAGGGATAGTAGACTATAATTCTCTTCAGTGGTGTCTTGATCTGGCTGTGGGATCAAGGTAATGCTGGCCTCATGGAATGAGTTTGGTAGTTTTCCCTTCTATTTCTAATTTTTGAGACAGTTTCAGAATAATCAGTATTAATTCATTTTTTAAAAAAGATTTTATTTATTTGACAGAGATTGTAAGCAAGCAGAGAGGCAGGCAGAGAGAAGGGGGAAGCAGGCTCCCTCCTGAGCAGAGAGCCCAATGCGGGGCTCGATCCCAGGACCCTGGGATCATGACCTGAGCCGAAGGCAGAGGCTTTAACCCACTGAGCCACCCAGGCACCCAATAAGTATTAATTCTTTAAATGTTTGGTAGCATTCTCCTGGGAAGCCATCCAGCTCTGGACTCTTATTTGTTGGGTGATTTTGATTACTTCTTCAATTTCCTTGCTAGTTATGCGTCTGTTCATAATGGGTTTTCTAATTCTTCTTGATTCAGTTTTGTAGTTTATGTATTTTTAGGAATGTATCAATTTTGTCCAGATTGCTTAATTTGTTGGTATATAATTACTCATTATATGTTCTTATATTTTTTATTTCTTCAATGTTGGTGTGATCTTTCCTCTTTCATTTATGATCTCATTTATTTGGGTCCTTTGTGTTTTCTTTTTGATAAATCTGGTCAGGGGTTTATCAATTTTATGAATTATTTCAAAAAACCATGTCCTAGTCTCATTGATCTGTTCTACTGTTTTTTAAAATTTCTATATCATTGATTTCTGCTCTAATATTTTTTTCTTCTCCTGCTGGATTTAAGCTTTATTTGCTTTTCTTTATCCAGCTGGTTTAGGTGTAATCTTAGTTTGTATATTTGAGACTTTTCTTGCTTCTTGAAGAAGGCTTGTATTGCTATATACTTTCCTCTTAAGGTAGTCTGTGTTGCATCCCAAGGATTTTAGACCATCATGTTTTTAGTTTCATTTGCTTTCACATATATATTTTTTAATTATTCTGTAATTTCCTGGTTGACACATTCTTTCTTTAGTAGAATGTTTTTTTTTTTTTTTTTTTTCTTAGCATTCTTTTTTTTTTTTTTTTTTTTTAAATTTATTTTTTATTTTCAGCATAACAGTATTCATTATTTTTCACCACACCCAGTGCTCCATGCAATTCGTGCCCTTTATAATACCCACCACCTAGTACCCCAACCTCCCACCCCCCACCCCTTCAAAACCCTCAGATTGTTTTTCAGAGTCCACAGTCTCTCATGGTTCACCTCCCCTTCCAATTTCCCCCAACTCCCTTCTCCTCTCTAACTCCCCATGTCCTCCACGCCATTTGTTATGCTCCACAAATAAGTGAAACCATATGATAATTGACTCTCTCTGCTTGACTTATTTCACTCAGCATAATAATCTCTTCCAGTCCTGTCCATGTTGCTACAAAAGTTGGGTATTGGTCCTTTCTTTTTTTTTTTTTTTTTTTATAAACATATATTTTTATCCCCAGGGGTACAGGTCTGTGAATCACCAGGTTTACACACTTCACAGCACTCACCAAAGCACATACCCTCCCCAATGTCCATAATCCCACCCCCTTCTCCCAAACCCCCTCCCCCCAGCAACCCTCAGTTTGTTTTGTGAGATTAAGAGTCACTTATGGTTTGTCTCCCTCCCAATCCCATCTTGTTTCATTTATTCTTCTCCTACCCACTTAAGCCTCCATCTTGCATCACCACTTCCTCATATCAGGGAGATCATATGATAGTTGTCTTTCTCTGCTTGACTTATTTCGCTAAGCATGATACGCTCTAGTTCCATCCATGTTGTCGCAAATGGCAAGATTTCATTTCTTTTGATGGCTGCATAGTATTCCATTGTGTATATATACCACATCTTCTTGATCCATTCATCTGTGGATGGACATCTAGGTTCTTTCCATAGTTTGGCTATTGTGGACATTGCTGCTATAAACATTCGGGTGCATGTGCCCCTTTGGATCACTACATTTGTATCTTTAGGGTAAATACCCAATAGTGCAATTGCTGGGTCATAGGGCAGTTCTATTTTCAACATTCTGAGGAACCTCCATGCTGTTTTCCAGAGTGGCTGCACCAGCTTGCATTCCCACCAACAGTGTAGGAGGGTTCCCCTTTCTCCACATCCTCGCCAGCATCTGTCATTTCCTGACTTGTTGATTTTAGCCATTCTGACTGGTGTGAGGTGATATCTCATTGTGGTTTTGATTTGTATTTCCCTGATGCCGAGTGATATGGAGCACTTTTTCATGTGTCTGTTGGCCATCTGGATGTCTTCTTTGCAGAAATGTCTGTTCATGTCCTCTGCCCATTTCTTGATTGGATTATTTGTTCTTTGGGTGTTGAGTTTGCTAAGTTCTTTATAGATTCTGGACACTAGTCCTTTATCTGATATGTCGTTTGCAAATATCTTCTCCCATTCTGTCAGTTGTCTTTTGATTTTGTTAACTGTTTCCTTTGCTGTGCAAAAGCTTTTGATCTTGATGAAATCCCAATAGTTCATTTTTTCCCTTGCTTCCCTTGCCTTTTGCGTTGTTCCTAGGAAGATGTTGCTGCGGCAGAGGTCGAAGAGGTTGCTGCCTGTGTTCTCCTCAAGGATTTTGATGGATTCCTTTCGCACATTGAGGTCCTTCATCCATTTTGAGTCTATTTTTGTGTGTGGTGTAAGGAAATGGTCCAATTTCATTTTTCTGCATGTGGCTGTCCAATTTTCCCAGCACCATTTATTGAAGAGGCTGTCTTTTTTCCATTGGACATTCTTTCCTGCTTTGTCGAAGATGAGTTGACCATAGATTTGAGGGTCTATTTCTGGGCTCTCTATTCTGTTCCATTGATCTATGTGTCTGTTTTTGTGCCAGTACCATGCTGTCTTGATGATGACAGCTTTGTAATAGAGCTTGAAGTCCGGAATTGTGATGCCACCAACGTTGGCTTTCTTTTTCAATATCCCTTTGGCTATTCGAGGTCTTTTCTGGTTCCATATAAATTTTAGCATTATTTGTTCCATTTCTTTGAAAAAGATGGATGGTACTTTGATAGGAATTGCATTAAATGTGTAGATTGCTTTAGGTAGCATAGACATTTTCACAATATTTATTCTTCCAATCCAGGAGCATGGAACATTTTTCCATTTCTTTGTGTCTTCCTCAATTTCTTTCATGAGTACTTTATAGTTTTCTGAGTATAGATTCTGTGTCTCTTTGGTTAGGTTTATTCCTAGGTATCTTATGGTTTTGGATGCAATTGTAAATGGGATTGACTCCTTAATATCTCTTTCTTCTGTCTTGCTGTTGGTGTAGAGAAATGCAACTGATTTCTGTGCATTGATTTTATATCCTGACACTTTACTGAATTCCTGTATAAGTTCTAGCAGTTTTGGAGTGGAGTCTTTTGGGTTTTCCACATATAGTATCATATCATCTGCGAAGAGTGATAATTTGACTTCTTCTTTGCCGATTTGGATGCCTTTAATTTCCTTTTGTTGTCTGATTGCTGAGGCTAGGACCTCTAGTACTATGTTGAATAGCAGTGGTGATAATGGACATCCCTGCCGTGTTCCTGACCTTAGTGGAAAAGCTTTCAGTTTTTCTCCATTGAGAATGATATTTGCGGTGGGTTTTTCATAGATGGTTTTGATGATATTGAGGTATGTGCCCTCTATCCCTACACTTTGAAGAGTTTTGATCAGGAAGGGATGCTGTACTTTGTCAAATGCTTTTTCAGCATCTATTGAAAGTATCATATGGTTCTTGTTCTTTCTTTTATTGATGTGTTGTATCACATTGACTGATTTGCGGATGTTGAACCAACCTTGCAGCCCTGGAATAAATCCCACTTGGTCGTGGTGAATAATCTTTTTAATGTACTGTTGAATCCTATTGGCTAATATTTTGTTGAGTATTTTCGCATCTGTGTTCATCAAGGATATCGGTCTATAGCTCTCTTTTTTGGTGGGATCCTTGTCTGGTTTTGGGATCAAGGTGATGCTGGCCTCATAAAATGAGTTTGGAAGTTTTCCTTCCATTTCTATTTTTTGGAACAGTTTCAGGAGAATAGGAATTAGTTCTTCTTTAAATGTTTGGTAGAATTCCCCCGGGAAGCCATCTGGCCCTGGGCTTTTGTTTGTTTGGAGATTTTTGATGACTGTTTCAATCTCCTTACTGGTTATGGGTCTGTTCAGGCTTTCTATTTCTTCCTGGTTCAGTTGTGGTAGTTTATATGTTTCTAGGAATGCATCCATTTCTTCCAGATTGTCAAATTTATTGCCGTAGAGTTGCTCATAGTATGTTCTTATAATAGTTTGTATTTCTTTGGTGTTAGTTGTGATCTCTCCTCTTTCATTCATGATTTTATTTATTTGGGTCCTTTCTCTTTTCTTTTTGATAAGTCGGGCCAGGGGTTTATCAATTTTATTAATTCTTTCAAAGAACCAGCTCCTACTTTCGTTGATTTTTTCTATTGTTTTTTTGGTTTCTATTTCATTGATTTCTGCTCTGATCTTTATGATTTCTCTTCTCCTGCTGGGCTTAGGGTTTCTTTCTTGTTCTTTCTCCAGCTCCTTTAGGTGTAGGGTTAGGTTGTGTACCTGAGACCTTTCTTGTTTCTTGAGAAAGGCTTGTACCGCTATATATTTTCCTCTCAGGACTGCCTTTATTGTATCCCACAGATTTTGAACTGTTGTATTTTCATTATCATTTGTTTCCATGATTTTTTTCAATTCTTCTTTAATTTCCCGGTTGACCCATTCACTCTTTAGAAGGATACTGTTTAGTCTCCATGTATTTGGGTTCTTTCCAAACTTCCTTTTGTGGTTGAGTTCTAGCTTTAGAGCATTGTGGTCTGAAAATATGCAGGGAATGATCCCAATCTTTTGATACCGGTTGAGTCCTGATTTAGGACCAAGGATGTGATCTATTCTGGAGAATGTTCCATGTGCACTAGAGAAGAATGTGTATTCTTTTGCTTTGGGATGAAATATTCTGAATATATCTGTGATGTCCATCTGGTCCAGTGTGTCGTTTAAGGCCTTTATTTCCTTGCTGATCTTTTGCTTGGATGACCTGTCCATTTCAGTGAGGGGAGTGTTAAAGTCCCCTACTATTATTGTATTGTTGTTGATGTGTTTCTTTGATTTTGTTATTAATTGGTTTATATAGTTGGCTGCTCCCACGTTGGGGGCATAGATATTTAAAATTGTTAAATCTTCTTGTTGGACAGACCCTTTGAGTATGATATAGTGTCCTTCCTCATCTCTTATTATAGTCTTTGGCTTAAAATCTAATTGATCTGATATAAGGATTGCCACTCCTGCTTTCTTCTGATGTCCATTAGCATGGTAAATTCTTTTCCACCCCCTCACTTTAAATCTGGAGGTGTCTTCGGGCTTAAAATGAGTTTCTTGGAGGCAACATATAGATGGGTTTTGTTTTTTTATCCATTCTGATACCCTGTGTCTTTTGACAGGGGCATTTAGCCCATTCACATTCAGGGTAACTATTGAGAGATATGAATTTAGTGCCATTGTATTGCCTGTAAGGTGACTGTTATTGTATATGGTCTCTGTTCCTTTCTGATCTACCACTTGTAGGCTCTCTCTTTGCTTAGAGGACCCCTTTCAATATTTCCTGTAGAGCTGGTTTGGTATTTGCAAATTCTTTCAGTTGTTGTTTGTCCTGGAAGCTTTTAATCTCTCCTTCTATTTTCAATGATAGCCTAGCTGGATATAGTATTCTGGGCTGCATGTTTTTCTCGTTTAGTGCTCTAAAAATATCATGCCAGCTCTTTCTGGCCTGCCAGGTCTCTGTGGATAAGTCAGCTGCCAATCTAATATTTTTACCATTGTATGTTACAGACTTCTTTTCCCGGGCTGCTTTCAGGATTTTCTCTTTGTCACTGAGACTTGTAAATTTTACTATTAGGTGACGGGGTGTGGGCCTATTCTTATTGATTTTGAGGGGCATTCTCTGAACCTCCTGAATTTTGATGCTCGTTCCCTTTGCCATATTGGGGAAATTCTCCCCAATAATTCTCTCCAGTATACCTTCTGCTCCCCTCTCTCTTTCTTCTTCTTCTGGAATCCCAATTATTCTAATGTTGTTTCGTCTTATGGTGTCACTTAATTCTCGAATTCTCCCCTCGTGGTCCAGTAGCTGTTTGTCCCTCTTTTGCTCAGCTTCTTTATTCTCTGTCATTTGGTCTTCTATATCACTAATTCTTTCTTCTGCCTCATTTATCCTAGCAGTGAGAGCCTCCATTTTTGATTGCACCTCATTAATAGCTTTTTTGATTTCAACTTGGTTAGATTTTAGTTCTTTTATTTCTCCAGAAAGGGCTTTTATATCTCTCGAGAGGGTTTCTCTAATATCTTCCATGCCTTTTTCGAGCCCGGCTAGAACCTTGAGAATTGTCATTCTGAACTCTAGATCTGACATATTACCGATGTCTGTATTGATTAGGTCCCTAGCCTTTGGTACTGCCTCTTGTTCTTTTTTTTTGCGTTGAATTTTTACGTCTTGTCATTTTGGCCAGATAAGAGTAAATGAAGGGGCAAGTAAAATACTAAAAGGGTGGCAACAACCCCAGGAAAATATGCTTTAACTAAATTAGAAGAGATCCAAAATCGTGAGTGGGGAGAAAGGGGATAAAAAGTGGTTCAAAAAGGAAGAAAGAAAAAAAAAGAAAAGAAAAAAAAATTTTTTTAAAAAAAGAAAACACCTGAGAAAAATGTAAAAAAGAAAAAATATATATATTAGATAAACTAGTAAAAAATCGTTAAAAAAGAAAAAGGTAACAGTTAAAAAAAAAAAAATTTTACCCGAAGGCGAGAAGAAAAAGAAAAAAAGAAAAAAAAATGAAAAAGAAAAAATTAAATTAACTGCAAGACTAAAAAAAAATCACAGGAAAAAAGCCATGAGTTCCGTGCTTGGCTTTCTCCTCCTCTGGAATTCTGCTGCTCTCCTTGGTATTGAAACCGCACTCCTTGGTAGGTGAACTTGGTCTCGGCTGGATTTCTTGTTGATCTTCTGGGGGAGGGGCCTGTTGTAGTGATTCTCAAGTGTCTTTGCCCCAGGCGGAATTACACCGCCCTTACCCGGAGCCGGGGTGAGTAATCCGCTCGGGTTTGCTTTCAGGAGCTTTTGTTCCCTGAGCGCTTTCCGTAGAGTTCCGGAGGACGGGAACAGAAATGGCGGCCTCCTGGTCTCCGGCCCGGAGGAGCCGAGAGCCCAGGGCCCCACTCCTCAGTGCGCCCTCAGAGAACAGCGCCCAGTTACTCCCGTCTGCCTGACCTCCGGCCGCGCTCCGAGCTCACCGAGCCTGCGATCGGTTCAAGGTAACACCGAGCTGTGAGCTTACTGTCGGCTCTGTTTCTGTAGCCGGCTTTCTCGTTCCAATACCCGCAAGCTCTGCGACACTCAGACACCCCCGATCCTTCTGTGACCCTGCGGGACCTGAGGCCACGCTGACCCCGCGTTGGCTTCGCCCCGGTTTAGCCTCTGGACTGATGTCCCTCAGCGGAACAGACTTTTAAAAGTCCTGATTTTGTGCGCGGTTGCTCCGCCGCTTGCCGGGAGCCGGCCCCTCCCCCCGGGGTCTATCTTCCCGTCGCTTTGGATTCACTTCTCCGCCGGTCCTACCTTTCAGAAAGTGGTTGTTTTTCTGTTTCCAGAATTGCTGTTCTTCTTCTCTTCGGTCTGCCGATGGATTTTCAGGTGTTTGCAGTCTTTAGATAAGCTATCTAGCTGATCTCCGGCTAGCTGAAGCAGTCTCAGCTTGCTACTTCTCCGCCATCTTCGAATTGCCACCTAGAATGTTTTTTAACCTCCATGCATTTGTAGTTCTTCCAAATTTTTTCTTGTGGTTGACTTCCAGTTTTAAAACAGTGTGGTTTGAAAATAAGCATGGTATGATATCAATCTTTTCCTATCAGTTGAGTTCTGATTTGTGACCCATTATGTGACCTATTCTGGAGAATGTTCCATGTGCATTTGAGAAGAGTGTGTATTCTGTTGCATTAGGATGAAATGCTTTGAATGCCTTTGTTTCCTTTTGATCTTCTGCTTAGATGATCTGTCCATTGCTGTGAATAGGGTGTTATAGTTCCCTACTATTACTATATTATTATAAATAGGTTTCTTTAATTTTGTTATTAATTGTTTTATATATTTGGCTGGTATCAAGTTAGGAGCACAAATATTTATAATTATTAGCTTTTTTTGTTGAATAGACCCTTTTATTATGACAGAATGTCCTTCTTCAACTCTTATTACAGTCTTTGGTTTAAAATATAGTTTTTCTGATATAAGGATGGCTACTCCAGCTTTCTTTTGATGTCATTGGCATGATAAATGTTTCTCCACTCCTCATTTTCAATCTGGAGGTGTATTTGGTTCCAAAATAAGTCTCTTGTAAGCAGCGTATCGATGGGTCTTGTCTTCTTTCTTTCTTTCATCTATTCTGATACCCTATGACTTTTTATTCAAGCTTTTCCATTTATTCAGAGTAATTTTTAAAAGATAAGAATTTAGTGCCATTTTATTACTTGTCATGTCACTCTTCCTGTGGAATGTCTCTGTTCCTCTCTGGTCTTTGTTACTTTTGGGCTTTCTCTCTACTCAAAGGATTCCCCTTTAATATTTCTTGCAGGGCTGGTTTAGTGTTCAGAAATTCTTCCAGTTTTTGTTTGTCCTGGAAACTCTTTATCTTTACTTTTATTCTGAATGATAACCTAGCTGGATATATTTAGCATGCTAAATGAATATATCATGCCAGTGCTTACTGGCCTGCCAGCCTTATGTGTCTACCCTTGTAAGTTAAGGACCTCTTGTCCTGAGCTGCTTTCAGGATTTTCTCTTTATCTTTGAAATTTGCAAACTTTACTCTTATACGTCAAGGTATTGACTTATTTTTACCAACTTTTGAGGGGGATTCTTTGTGCCTCCTGGATGCCTGTTTCCTTCCTTAGATTAGGGAAGTTCTCCCCTATGATTTGTTCAAATAAACCTTCTGCCCCTCTCACACTCCTGGGAGACTTATTGTCCAGGTACTTTATGGAATCGCTGAATTCTTTAAGTTTCCCTTAGTGATCTAATAGGTCTTTTTTTTTCAGCTTCCTTATTTTCCATCATTTTATCTTCTATATCATTGACTTTCTCTTCTGCCTCGTTCATACTCTTTTTTATAGTCTCCATTTGGGACTGTATTTTTATAATGGCATTTTTTATTTCAACCTGACTAGATTTTAGTTCTTTTACTTCTACAGTAAGGAATTCTCTAGTGACTTCTATGCTTTTTTGAAGCCCAGCTAGTATATTTATAATAATTTTAGGTTCAAGTTCAGACATCTTACTTATATACATATTGATTAAATACATAGGAGTACTATCTCCTGATCTTTCTTTTGGGGCGAATTTCTCCATCTAGTCATTTTGGTCAGGAAAAAAAAAAAAGGAAGAAGGAAAAATAAAACAACAACAATGACAAAAACTTCAGGAAGTGTTTCTGGTGTAGGCTGTGTACACGCCTCTGTCACACTTTGGCTGCTCTTTCCCACTGATCTGTCCTCTACAGAGTTCCTCTTTGATTATAATGGGGGCTGTTTGGACCTTTAACTGGGTGTACTTTGATTTGTTTGTCAAGATAAGCTTGTAAAAGCAAAGAGAAAATAAAAGAAAAGAAGTTAAAAAAAAAAATAATAAACCTGATCCAAAACAAGAAGCATGAAGGGCTAACTCATAAACTGACTTGCCCTTGTAGGGATGTCCCTGCCAGGTGTGGGGTTGGGGGGGTGGTTCAGATTTAGTGTACAGGGCTTCAGCATGCACTGGAGGTACTGTGTTTTTCTCTGAAATCGGATTGTACTATTGGACTGGGGGAGGGGCATAGAAGGGTGACGGAGGAGGAAGAATTTGGTGTCACTTTTCTCTCTTATCCCTGTGGAGTAGAACCCCTGACCACCACTGTTCAGGAGGTTCTCTGAGAAAAAAGAACAATCTCCTGTGCCCCAGCTTTTCATCAGTTCCCTGTCCTTAACCTGTTTGTTCCCAGACTGTGGGTGCACATAGAGTCGCCAATTTCCTGTGTTTGATCTCTGGCTGGTGGCTGGGATTCAAAGCACCAAGTTTTAAAGGGCCTGGCACAGTGTGGGCCCACTCCCCTCCCCCAGAGGAAAGACTTTGTTCAAGCACCATCTAGTCCTGAAAAAGCACAGTGTGCTTGCTGAGGGTAGAGTTTATTATAATGCTCAGCAAAAAGCTGGAACCAGGTTATCTGCCCTCTGCACACGACTCAGCCCCCTACTCTGCTGTGTCCCAGAAAAGTGGTCATACAGAGGCATACAGTGAAAAACAGCAGCCAGCTTAACTGCAGTTTGCCCAGGTCTCTGCTCTCTGGTCAGTTCTGCAGCAGAAAAGCAGCTGCTCTGAGTGCACACAGAGGTTTAAGACTACTGTGGCTCACAGTGTAAAGTTGTTAAGAGGTTTTTCTGCCCTCTGTGCGTATCTCTGACCCCGCTATTGAGCACCACTCAGTGGCTCCCAGTTGGACTTTTGTCCTTGGAGAGGGCAAATACACTCTTCTAAATGTACTCCAAGAAGGGGAGTGATCTCTTCCTGTGTGACACAGTGGATCTCACACCATGGCTTATTGTGCAATCCCTACCCACTGTGTTCTCTCCCACTTTCTCCCTCTCCCTGACTTTGCTCCTCAAAAAGGGTTCCCTCACCTTCATTGTGGGTGGTTTTCCTGTCCCCCAGTTCATGGCTCCAAAGCTCACAACTGCCACATTCTCTCCCACCAACTGTGCGGATTGTTTTCTTAGCCCTCAGATCATATTCCTAGTTGTTCAAAATGATTGGATGTTGATCTAGCTGTGTTCAAAGGACAAAAGAAGCCCAGAGTCCCCCTATTTTCTCTGCCACCTTAAATTTCTCACTGATGTCATTTATGTTTTTCCCAGATTGATGAATGGATTCATGGTTTTAAATATAAAATGATGTTGTCTACAAAGACAAAAGAATACAGTTACATTTTACAATGTAACTAACATTTTAAAAATATGTTCTCTGTATTTCCAGTTCTTATATTTCTTCCTTGAATTCCTAACTATCCAAATGACACTGGATGTATAGTTGTCATCTCAAACTTAAGTTAGTCAAAATAGAACTACTTATTTCCCCACTTCTGTTTTTTATGTTTAACCTATCTCAGAAAATGGCACATAATCTACTCATTCACTTGGTAAAGCAAATGTGCAACATCTTTGATTCTTCTCTTTTATAGCCCTTATTGGTTTCACTTCCAAAATATGTACAACCCAAGTCTAAACCACTCTGTGTTCCTTGGACTCTTGAAGCAGCCTCTTAACTCGTGTCTGCCAACACTCTTCCCTCTTAGAGCCCATCTGTTCCATCCTCTGCACTTTAACCTGTGACCTTTTAAAATTTTTATTTATTTTTTTATTAACATAAAATGTATTATTAGCCCCAGGGGTACAGGTCTGTGACTTGCCAGGTTTACACACTTCACAGCACTCACCATAGCACATACCTTCCCCAATGTCCATAACCCCACCACCCTCTCCTTAACCCCCTCCCCTGGCAACCCTCAGTCTGTTTTGTGAGATTAAGAGTCTTTGGGGCACCTGGGAGGCTCAGTTGGTTAATCAGCTGCCTTCGGCTCAGGTCATGATTCCAGGGTCCTGGGATTGAGCCCGAGTTGGGTTCCCTGCTTAGCGGAGAGCCTGCTTCTCTCTTTCCCTCTGCCTGCCTCTCCACTTACTTGTGCTCTCTCTCTATCTCTCTGTCAAATAAATAAATAAATAAAATCTTAAAAAAAAAAAAAAAGAGTCTTTTATGGTTTGTCTCCCTCCCAATCCCATCTTGTTTCACTTAGTCCTTTCGTATCCCCCAAACCCCCCACGTTGTCTCTCAACTTTCTCATATCAGGGAGATCATATGATAATTGTCTTTCTTTGATTGACTTATTTTGCTAAGCACAATACCCTCTAGTTCCATCCATGTAGTCGCAAATGGCAAGATTTCATTTCTTTTGATGGCTGCATAGTAATACCACATATTCTTTATCCATTCATTTGTTGATGGACATCTAGGTTCTTTCCATAGTTTGGCTATTGTGGACATCAAACTAGTGACTTTTATTTATTTATTTATTTGACAGAGAGAGAGAGAGAGATCACAAGTAGGCAGAGAGGGAGGCAGAGTGAGGGGGAAGCAGGCTCCCCTCTGAGCAGAGAACCCAATGTGGGGCTTGATCCCAGGACCCTGAGATCATGACCCCGCCAAAGGCAGAGGCTTTAACCCACTGAACCACCCAGGTGCCCCAAACCAGTGACTTTTTGAAACTTAAATCACATCAGGTCAACTTCGTGCTTAAAACACTGAACTGACTTTCATTACACTTAGAATTAAACCCATCTTGTTTCTTGCCTTTACATTCACTTCTTCCTGAGAAAGTACTTCACTAGATATTTCTATAGCTTCCTTCTGAATGCCCCTGACACACTCAGTTACTGTACTTTGTTTTCTTCATCATAATTAACAGCACTCATATGAAGCTACTTATTTGTTTCCATATTTGTTGTTTGACTTGCTAACCCCTCCCATGCCCACACATTAAAATGTAAGTTCCTGGAGAGCAGAGACTTTGTTCTCTTCACCAGCATATCCTAGAGGCTTGTATAAGGCCAGACACAGCAGGCATTCAACAAAGGTTTGCTCACCAACTGACTTCCTCTCCATTCTTTTCTCCTCACACATACGGACAAGAGAAACCATACTAACACATACATCATGCTGTTTTTCCTCCTCGGATGTTCTCTTCTTGTTTCTTCTTTTGGTGTTAGGATTTTTCTAGACTCAAATCCTCAAAAATGAGGATTTTTCTAGATGCATCTCAACATCCTTACACTAGAGGATTCTCAATTCAGACAGTAGTACCCTTAATGGGCTTATGTTTGCTGAGTTGCATTTATGCAATGTCCTTGGCTTTTATCAATGAACGTTTAATAAAATGCCATATAAAATCTATTACCTTTGTTATAAGAGTGTGGTAGGAGACATGGTTTCTACTATAATTCTCAGTGACGCTAATAAAACTCCCACTTGAAAAGTTTGTTTGAGAAAATAGTTCTAAGACTTGTTTTCCCCTTTATGAACGGGTTTGTATTTTCCTTTATGACAATAAATATTATGCAATTGACCATGATTTCCTTTTCTCTTTGACCACCAGAGAGCTCATACATGTCAAAGTATGGTGTGACTCAACTCTTATCCTTCTTCTCATTGTTCTTCTCCTTCTCTTCCTCCTTCTTCTTGTTCTTGTTTCTCTCCTTCTCCTTTTCTTCTTCTCCTTCTCGTTGTTCTTCTCCTTCTCCACCTCCTCCTTTGCTTCCTCTTTGTCTTCTTCTTTCTTCTCCTTCTTCTCTTTCTCCTTCTTCATGTATAGTTAACATGAAGCTGCTATTTTTGGACTAAATTTATTTTTCCTCTGGTCTTGATTTTTCCTACAATATTTACATTTTCCAAACAAAATTCACTTGAGTAAATTTGAAAATCTAATTTGTTTTATTAGGTGATTCATGAATCAGGCACCATCTCATCCAGCAAGTAGAAAGATTCTGCTTAGAGGTAGTGTACAGAATGGAAGATTTTTATAAGGAGGATAGGGAGGGGTGTGTGGGTGGCTTAGTTTCTGCTCAGGTCATGATCTTGTGGTTGTGGGTGGGAGACCCATAAAGGGCTCTGAACTCAGCATAGTGTTTGCTTCAGATTCTCTCTCCCTCTGTTCCTCTCTGCATGTGCATGCTCTCTCTCTCTTTCAAATAAATAAATAAAAATTTTTAACAAATCTTAAAAATAAATAAAATCCTAAAAAATCTTTAAAAATCTTTAAAAAGTTTTTTAAAAAAGAAGGTGGGGGAAAAGAGTGATTAGCAAAAGAAAAGAAAGAATAATTTGGGGCCAGAACATTTTTTCTTGGTTGGGGGGGGGGGAGGGTTTTCATCATGCCGATTACCTCACTAGGACTAATCAGAAAATTTTAGATCGACTTTTAAAAGGTCACATCAGGGGGAGAGGTTAAAACTGTGATTAAGTCTTGATTGGCTGTTGTGGGGAGTAAATTATTGCATTTGGGGATTGGTTTTTCTCTTTCAACAGTTGTGAGGATTAGAGGAGTGGATATACAGTGGTTAAAATGATGCCTGGACTATATAAAGTGCTCAGGAAAGTTCGTGATTATTATTATTACTATTGTATTATATTTACTTAATGTGATTGATTCTCCTGATTTGTCCTGAGCTCCATTAAGGCAGAAACTTTGTCTCATTTACTCCTAGTGTGTAGTAAAGTGCCTGCAATCAGCTAGGCATTCAATGAATATTATGGAAATTGTTTAGATTAAAAAAACAATCTGTTTCATGATCATAGAATATTAGGAAGCAAATTTAGAGAGGCAGGGTGGGATGGATTTTGGAAGACTTTAAAAGCCAAGTCACATTTTCATTTAATGTCAATTAAGTAAGATTAATAATGGAGTGCATATCTCATTGTATATGGGGTGGGATAGGGTCACGAGGCTAATGAGCTATATCTCTCTTTGTCAAAGGCCCCACAAGTAATCCCTCCATGTTTCTAAGGCTCTAAGATTTCTGTTGTGTTAAACTTATTCACCAGGACTTGGTTGCAGTGAACTGAAAGTGATGCAAATTCTTTTGCCAGCAGGAGCCAGCAGAGCTTGTCCCAGAGCTGGAAGATGTAAGTCAGGGGCAAGGAAGGGTGAGCAGGGATATGAATAAAGGCAAGACACAAGTCCTCTCCCTCAAGAGAATTGAATGCTTGTGATTAATCAGATTGAAATCATCTCCTATGACAATCCTGAGGATTGGCAGGGGGCGGTGGGCGCGGGGGGGGGGGGGTGACACACAAAAAAGTTAAACGTCAACCAGTGCTAATAGAGGACAGTCCCATCCTTTCTGTGGCCATGAAGACTGCTGCCCTGTGGACATGAGCCAAAGTCTTCCTTTAGCACAAGCTGAGACTCTTCTGCCCTGCAACTAGTTTTTTATTACCAGGCTATGAGGGATTTGATTCCTGCACCTAGAAGGTGAGGAGAGATGTGGGCAGAGGAGCCAAGGGGTTATGGACTTAGCAGATTAACTTCTCTGTTCTAGAAAGCTGTTGATGGAGAGGGATTCTCCCTTCTGGTGGTAGACTCCAGACTGTTTAGAGAAGGAAGGGACGAAGTGAGAGTTAGGACGAGAAGCCCTCCCTCCCTCCTCAGGAGTATAATCTGTTAGCAATCTCTCTAATACAAGGACAAATATTTAAGAAGCATGATTACTGCTAATATCACCCTTTTATTATTTTTTTTTCAGAATGTGAACAGCTGTAACGTTTTATAAAGTTTTCTAAAAGTTTATTTTCTAAGTCAATCATTTCATTCATTCATTTTACAATTCATTTAATTCATAATGCAGAAAAATAGTAGCAAATATGTTATATAGTAACCAGAAACAAATAATGACTCTTGGATTTAACTATTCCATACATTATAGCATACCCCATTACATGGTATCTGAAGGTTAGCCATTCTCCAAAACTTGCAAATAGAAGCTCCATTAACACATTAATTTGTTAAAAATTCACTGATTATTTTAAATGTGTTAATGACAAAAATCAGCAAATGGATTTTTAAAAATACCTTGATTTTGTATAGAGGCACTCAAATAATCCAGAAAAGAAAATTTTCCATTTTTTTGGTGAAAATACATAAAGGAAACCTCATTTAAAATGGAGTCAGGTAGCCCAGAAGGGGGAGCTCTCATGCATGTTCCACACATTGCTGTTGAGCGAACCAGGAGGAAGAAGGAAAACAAGAATCATTTCAACAAAGTGAGAGCACTTTTCTTTTCTTTTTAAAAATATTTTATTTATGTATTTGACAGACAGAGATCACAAGTAGGCAGAGAGGAAGGCAGGGGCTGGGGGAAGCAGGCTCCCTGCTGAGCAGAGAGTCCAAAGCAGGGCTCCATCCCAAGACCCTGAGATGATGACCTGAGCTGAAGGCAGAGGCTTAACCCACTGAGCCACCCAGGAGGACCAGGAAAGAACTTTTCACAAAGAAATTAATCTGCCTTTAAGGAAAGAAGACCCCCTCCCCTGCCTCAGCAACAATGGGTTAGCCGCAACCCCCCTCAAACTCTTATTCTCCAATACAGTTTTGTTCAAAACAACCCTTCTCAATTACCTTTTTAAAAAGTCTTTTAAAATATTTTAATTCTAATATAGTTAACATGCAGAGTTATATTAGTTTCAGTTGTACAATATCGTGATGCAACAACTCTGTACATTACTCAGTGCTCCTTGTGATAAGTGTATGCTTAATCCCCTTTACTTATTTCACACACACCCTCACACACACACCCTCACACACACAATTGCTTTTTAAAATGTGATAAAAGCTGACCTACCCTGTGTACATTCAGACTTGCCTAGGATTCATCATAACTTACTTGTTTGGAATTGCAATTCCTCTGTTATTCTCAAATAAACTCATGTCTTTTCTTTTCTTTCTTTTTTAACTTTAAAAAAACTGTCCTTTTTTCTGTTTAAAGGTAAAGTGTCCTAAGTTAAAATCAAAGTGCACAGTTTCTTAGGAGCCTTTGTGTTTGGGTTCTACGACTAGACTTGCTTAGATGGTTCTTGTCATGATGTGTCCAAGAATATAAATCACGGCCACCATGATGAGAGGATATTCTATCCTTTGTAGGAAATAGCGACATCCGTTAGTAAAATGCTGGGTTTTACAAGGTCAGAAGTAAAATAAGTTTGTTTTAGTTTGGGCCACCTTCATTCTCACAGGATTCTCTGGCACATGTGGGGTCATCAGCTGGGGATTCAGAAGTTCTGTGTGTTCTTTGATTATGTAAAATTAGCCTTTATTGACCCGTATACATGCTCTGCGAAGTTTGCTTTTTACAGAAGTTGCCGGAAGAAAAGAAGCATTTATCTGTTCTCTGTAACACTTTAAAATATTCAGAACAATGCTGTCCACACTGGGGCTTTCCAGCAAATTCTTGATTTACTGAAAAAATCTACATAGATAAGAAAGCAAAGCACTAATAGCACCAAATTCCTTGACTCATTGTATTTAGGTAATATGCCCTAGATTTTGATATCATTTCAAATTTGCTATGCAGAACAACCAAACAGAAATGAAAAAAGGGATAGATTCAATTGCTCTCTGGTAGTAGATAATTAAGTGTGAAATTTCTGGGGTTTGGTGACAAACCAGAACATGAAACTCTCTGGTTATAATATTAAAGTTAACTCAGACAAAGGTGTCTAAAGTAAAAAGTGAAGCAATTTCAGTAATTACATTTATCACATAAGAAAAAGTCAATTGTTTAATTGTTCTCCTTACTTTATTCCCACTAATTGTTTACCTTACCTTACTTCCAGTAATTCTCTTAACCCTGTACTTTGGTTTCTTTACAGGGTTTTGGTCACATTTCAAACACATGGCAAGGACCAGCTACAGTGGTAATTTGGGTCAGATGACAAATAGGGAAAATATTGTTAGCATTTTTAGTTTTTCTACTTTTCTTTAATAACAGTAAAGACGTAACGATAAATACATAATACATAAATTTATGTATGTACATATGGTGAAGACATAACGATAAATACATAAATACATAAAGTACAAAATACAATACAAAATACAAAGTACAAATTACTTCAAAGGCCATGACATTAGATTACCACCATCTGTATTTGTAGAAAGCACTCATGTTACCTGTGTTCTTAAAATAATACGTATTGCTTATCTATGGTAAATTTAAAAAAAAATACACTTTCAAAGAAGATACATGGCTTTTTTGTTTTGTTTCGAGTTTTTTTTTTAATTTCTTTTTTTTGTGTGTTATGTTAGTCACCATAAAATACATTATTAGTTTTTGATGCAGTTTTCCAAGATTCATTGTTTATGTACAACACCCAGTGCTCCATGCAATCAAGTTTTTTTTTTTTAAGATTTATTTTTTGAAGATTATTTATTTATTTATTTATTTAAAGATTTTACTTATTTACTTGACAGACAGGGATTACAAGTAGGCAGAGAGGCAGGCAGAGAGAGGAGGAAGCAGGCTCCCTGCTGAGCAGAGAGCCCGATGTGGAGCTCGATCCAGAACTCTGGGATCATGACCTGAGCTGAAGGCAGAGGCTTTAACCCACTGAGCCACCCAGGCGCCCCTAAGATTTTATTTATTTATTTGAGAGAGAGCAAGAATGAGAGAGAGAGAGAGCATGAGAAGGGGGAGGGTCCAGAAGCAGACTCCCTGCTTAGCAGAGAGCCCGACGTGGGATTCGATCCTGGGACTCCAGGATCATGACCTGAGCCAAAGGCAGTCGCTTAACCAACTGAGCCACCCAGGCACCCCGCAATCAAGTTCTTATTTTAACATATAGTGTCACATTAGTTTCAGGAGTAGAATTTAGCGATTCATCACTTCCATGTAACACCCAGTGCTCACCACAACAGGTGTCCCCCTTGATACCCATCACTCATTTAGCCCATTCCCTGCCCAACTCCCCTCCAGCAACTGTCAGTTTGTTCACTATAGTTAACAGTCTCTGTTGGCTTGCCTACCTCTTTTTTTCCTCTTCCCCATGTTTATCTGTTTTATTTCTTAAATTCCACGTATGGTATTTGTCTTTCTCTAACTGACTTATTTTGCTTAGCATAATACACTCTAGCTCCATCCACATTGTTGCAAAAGATAAAATTTTGTGCTTTTTGATGACTGAGTAATATTTCATTGTATGTGTATATATCCCACAACTTCTTTATCCATTCATCAGTCAGTAGACATTTGTGCTCTTTCCATAACTGGCTATGGTTGATTATGCTGCTATAAACATTGGGGTGCATGTTCCTCTTTGAATCAGTATTTCTGTATCCTTTGGATAAATACCTAGTAGTGCAACTGCTAGATCATAGGGTAGTTCTATTTTTAACTTTTTGAGGAATCTCCAAACTGTTTTCCAAAGTGGCTTCACCAGTTTGCATTCCCACCAATAAGGTACATGGCCTTTTGAATATGTCTTTATTTTGTATAGTACAGAATATGGATTTTTATTTATAAAATATATTCATATATTAATTAATTCATAATTTTGCCTTTGGAATGTTAATAAAAAAATCAAAAGAAGTACAATAGTTAAAATTTCTTAAATTATGTTTTAGTTATAAATAACTGTCATATTACCTCTCTAAAACACAACTTTGTCTAAAATATTCACCACTCTCAATAGCCTAAAAATGTAGCATTGAGGATAACTCAAATTACATGCTTATTATAAAAACAATATTTTAGAAAAAGGATAAAGTGGATCTTTGCTTTTAACTTTAAATTCTGACTCCTGAACTTTGTTAGTAAATTTACTCTTTTCCTTCAATGAATATCTTATAGTAAGCACCACACAATAATTTGAAATTATAATTATGAATTGCACTACACTGGAGTGCCAAGGTGGCTCAGTTGTTAAATGTCTGCCTTTGGCTCAGGTCATGATCCCAGGGTCCTGGGATCAAGCCCCATATTGTGCTTCCCGCTTGGCGGGAAGCCTGCTTCTCCCTCTCCCAGTACCCCTGCTTGTGTTTCCCCCCTTGCTGTGTCTTTCTCTGTTAAATAAATAAACAAAATATATTAAAAAAAAAAAGAGAGAGAGAGAGAGAGAGAATTGTGCTACATTAACACAGGTACTCCTAGAAAAATGCATTGTAACCAGGTGTCTGGACTAAGATTTGTGCAGCTGAACCCTTGTCTCCCATCGCACAATGCAAAATTGTACATGATGCATGGCCCTGACAATTAGGCAAAAGATACTATTACTGAAAGTCTCTCAAATATATTTATTTTTTCATGAAGCTTCCTGGTATTAATTTAATTATAAAGTTACATCATATAAGTATTAAATATCATTGCATAACAGGGAGGAGGAGCATGTAGGACAATGTTTCTTCCACTATCAAAATTAAAAAAGATTTCACCAACAAAAATGAGACTAAAAGTGACTATGAACTCACCAACTTTGTGATGGAAATGAACAAGACAGATTCCCATTCCATAGGGTTTAAGAAGCAAAGGTGACTCCATAGGCTTTTCACTTGTGTGCAAAGAAAGCAAAAGCATCCATTATGAGATGCACCCAAAGATCAAGTACAGCTTCAAGAGGAGGAACACACATGTTCCTATGAAGGCTACCATTGTGGCTACAACATTGACAGTCAATTAAAATCGAAGGCATCTAGAGATGCTGTCATAAACATTCTTACTCCCACTTGACAAATTTAATTCTATTTGTGAGATTGTCATTTTTAAGAATGCTATTGGTAGGATATGACATCATCTGTTAAGTGAGAGTCCTAGGCTCATTTGATGAACAATGGAAACCTCCATCAGGCAGTTTCAAGGTTGTAGTCCTGGATTTCTTCTCTGAGTAGAAGGTATATACTTTTATAGACTCTCATGTTGGCTTTCCCTCTCCTTCTTTCCTTCCATCCATCCTTCCTTCCTTTCTTTTTTTCCCCTTTCTTTCTCATGGTTCATTTTAAAATGCAGAATAAACCCTAACAACACATATTTTCTTTTATTTCCAGTCTGTTGTGGTAGACCCCTGATATCTTAAAAAAAAAAAAAAAGTTAGAATTATAAGAAAAACTAACACAATATTTGTTAAAAAGCTATTCCAAAATGGGTCTGGAACAGACTTAGATCTAGGAATTGTTTTATAATGATCTCACCAATGTAAGCCTGGACTATCATTCTGTTAATAGTCAATGTTCTTATTTTATCCAAGCAAATGATTACTGCATTTACTGTGGTTTCAAAAGCTTCCAAGTATCTTAGTAAGTTATCTTTTGTTATTTTCTTTACAGAATAAGCCAAGAAAAGAGGGATTGCAAATGGAAGGTTTTCTAGGATAGCCATCACCAGCACCGTTATTCCAATAGTGAAAAACTGAGCAACATATTCTATGTAAACTGCAGTGCAATCTAAAGTCCATTTGTTCTCCCCAGCTCCAAAAGTCCAAGGTACAAAGTTAGTCCTTAGGAAAACAAAGCAAGAAAAGCCATTAGCAAACCGTACTTGCCAGTTGCCTTATGGATAACCTAGAGGCTGTCTTACAGGATCAACTACTCTTTGGTGTTATTAATGTCTCAGCCTGCCGCATTTGTTTTTGCTTTCCTGGATTGTTTTGCCCTCTCTGGTCCTATGAAAATCTGTTTTCTTTACATCATTTTTGTTTTTTGTTTCATAAGTCAGCAAAGACAGGAGGAGGCTACTTTGGAGCTAAGGCCAGCTGTGGTCACCTAGGACCCAGAAGCAACATAGGGTCTCAAGTCAGTGTCTTCTTCACCATTTCCTACTGTGTGTTGAGGATGCTCTCCTCCATCTTGAGCTGGTGCTGGAGGATCTGCAGCTGGTCCCCTGCAGACTATTGTTCTAGTGAATCTGCACCATTTCTCCCACCGCTAGGTCCATCATGAGGACCTCCTCCACCTGGAGTCCAGCTGCAAATCTCTTGATGCACTTCTCCGGGCTGCAGAACTGTCCCTCTTTCCTCTCTGGTCATTGTAGATGTCACTGGCCGCACATGCACCACCCTTTTCCACTTCCACGTTCTAGAGTGGCTGGCAAGCGCAGCTGTCAACCCACGCCACTTGCGGCCCATCTTCATGTGCCTGCTCATTGCTGGCCGTTTTTCTTCGGTTCCTTTCCCTTTTCTCCAGTGCACCCTCAGGCCCTGGCTCGAAGGACCCCCTGTGCCCTTTTTCTGCATCCCCAGCTACTTCCAATAAAGTTGAAAGTACGCCTCTTCCAGTTCCAGATCTCACCCCCTCCGCCCCCAACTTCCCCACCTCCACCCCCACTGCAATGCCAAGTCCTTCTGTCACACATGGCAGGCTCTTAGAATGCTTCAAAGACCACAAATGCCCAAAAGGGAACAAGCAGAGACTGTTGATTCAGAGCTTGCTTTGGCTAGGAAGTTAGTCACTGTCATGCCAAAGACAGACTCAAGGGTAGGCAAGGAGGGGGAAGACTTTATAGTGGAAAACAAGGAAGGCTTCAGGTGGGCCCCAGTTAGTCTGTTGACCTGGGTAAAGAAGACAAGTGATCAGTTGGGAAGCATATTTGGCTTTCTCTGGTTGGTTCTGAGTTGGAAGCTTTGCACAGACAGGGAAACATTAGGAGAGCTTGCTTTTATTAATCAAATCTTGACCTTTTTGGTCTGGCTGGTGCAGAGATCGTGGGTCAGTGTTCTATTTTTATATGGTCTGACCATGATCCCTTTGAATATTGTCACCCACCAGTCATCCCCTCGCTTCCTTTGGCCATCTTCCCAAGTAAAGGCTGTCATTGGGAGTTTCAATAGGAACTCACCTTCCAAGATGCTGGGGTTTAGCATTTTTTTCCGAGAGAAAAAGCTCCAGATGGTACACCTGGTCCATGTAGCCTGTGCCCAGGGCTGTGTTTTTTAGGCCTTCAGCTCTGTGATGCAGAAGGGTAGTGGACCTCTTTAAGTTTTAGAACTGTGAAACTAGCCCAGCTCTCTTAGTTCTATTGCAGGGCAGTCAGTGCTTACCCCAAACCAAATATTGTCTGTATATGCATTACATTCTCAGGAACAGTAACTAAAAAACTGAGTACGCACCACAGGCAAGATCCACCACATTGGATGAGGTAGGGTGTGGTGGACATTCTGTGGCCACAGCTTTGGTATTTATCCAGTTTCTGTATTCACACAGCTCCAAATTCACTTTTGTTATGGTCTTTTTTCTGTGTCTGAATGACCACCAGGGTATAGGAAAATATGTTACACTTTATTACCCGGAGCCTTGGAACATCTTACACAACGTTGCATCCTTGAGGAATGATGTTTCGTCTTCATCTTTCGTCTCTCTCCCCGCATCTGGTTAGCAGCAACTGACAGTCCACTGGTGATTCACTGGATGCTATTTCGTTTGTTCAGTCAGCTGTTTATTAATCTGTAACTTCCTGTTAAGATGCAGGGTGTGCTTTTTAAAGAAACCTTACACAGCACAAGTTTTATTTTGGGACTGGATGTACTAATATAAAAAGAGGATCTGGGAGAGGTACTTAGTCTTGGAAACTTTTTTTTCAGCAAAATTTTATGGGCACTTACCATGTGCCTGGCACTGTTCAGTGCACTGTAGTGCAGGAATGAATGAGATAGCTCAGCTTCCAGAAGTTTACCATTTACTCCAGGGAGACAAGCATAAGAAAGTGTGGTAAGTACAACCATAGACGTGCAAGGTATGGCGTGAGGCAAAGGAGGAACTGGAAAATTCCAGGGAAACAGAAGGGTGAGAAAGTTTTTGTAGTAGAAGCTCTAGAAGGCAATCTAGGAAAAATGTCCAACAAAGATGTCAAAGATGTGACCAAAATGGTGACAGTATAAAAGGACAGATTGGACAAGGAAGAGCTGGAAACTAGGCAAATTATTCGAAGTTTATTTAGATGGCTGTTAAAATGATTTAGGCAAGAGATGATAAGGGCTCAACTGAAGACTGAAAGAGAGGTTGCAGAAAAGATTTGAGAGAATTTTTTACAATGGTGTGGGACAGTGGGAGGTGAGGAAAAAAAGATTTGAGCAACGGTTTTTATTTTGGTATTTCATGTTGCCTTTAAATAGAATGGGAAAGAAGGAGAGCAGGTGAGTTGGGTGATGGCCATGGAAACAATGGATTCACTTCTGGACCTGTTGATATTCAGGTACCATGTGAGGACATCATTCGTTCATAGCAGATCATCAGCAGACCATCTTTAATAATGTACCATGATTAGGTAACCCAAGATTTCTGTTAAAGATGTCCGAGGGTCTAGCTATTGTTCCTGGATGTCTATAGTACATACTTGTTTCTGCTCTCTGATTTCAGACTGTGTTTTACATTTACTTAAAAGTTGCTGCAAAAATTTGGTGAATATCTGTGAAAGGCAGGGTCCAAATTAAGAGTACATTTTCATAGACTTCACAAAGGTGTATGCTAACCTTGCTCCCGGTCTTCTAGAACTCCCCAAAGTATAAGACTATCCTACTCCAGAAGACTTACAGAAAGCTGGGGCTCTTTAATTTATATCTAAATCCTGAAGTGACCCATAGCCAGACATGACCAGCTATAACCCATGTCTGTTAGACTAGCAGTCATTAAGACAACATGCAGTTTTAGGCTATGGGGATTATAGAAGTAATATATTGTATTCATTCAGAGACTTTATGGCCAAGCTGAGGAAGAAATGATTAACAAAATTAAACAATGAGAGAGTATTATAGGACAGAATGTAATTCAGTGCTCTATTATGGGTTAGAGACTTGGATACTGAACAGTTTTAAAGTATGCACAATACCTTCTCTTATCTGTATAACACTCAGCAGCTTACCAAATCTTTGTAACACACATTCAATCTTTCTTAGGATCCTGGGAGGTTGATAGAAGGCAGATATTAGTATAATTGTTCACATTTCCATATGTAGAAATAGGCTCATAGGAGTTAATTATATTTCCCAATTCTCCCAGCAAAAGCAGCAAAGCAGAGTTTTGAACGCAAGTTGGCCAACCTAAAATCCAGTGGGAAGGCAAGTTCGTCAAATCCAATGGGAAGCTTGTGTTATTTCATGGAGTAAATGAGACTCGAACTGGGTGTTGGAGGATTGAATAAAATTTGAAGAAATGGAAAGGAAATGAGAGTATTTTGAATGGGATAAATACTGTAAGGAGAAGACAAGAAGCCAAGAAGGCGATAGTGAAAAAAACAGAGGGGAGTGGGTGAAGTCAGATTGATGGGGCTTTACGAAAATGGTGCTTTGAGAGCCAGGCCAGGAGTTTATGTTATATGTAGGGTTTCCCTAGAAGTCAGTGAGCTGGATCGTGGCATAAGGGAAGATCCATATAACAGTGTGCGGGTGTACAGGGAAGATTAAAACGAGGAGGTCCCAGAGGTGGGAAGGCCATTTGGGGGGCTTCGTGGTGTGGCTACAAGGAAGGGCCTGGAATGGGGTAGAAAGAGTTCGTGTAAAATGAAAATAAAGGGGTTAAAAAGAGAGAGTTCAAAAAGATGACATAGTGCTTGTTGAACATGAGAGATGGAGAAAGTGAAAAAAATGGAAGAATTCCAAATTTCAAATAACTAGTTTCGTGGCCTCAGACAAGTCACAGGATCTATCTGAAGACAATGTGACGGCCAAAGGTGACAGCAACCCCTACCTCACAGGTGACTGAAACTTATGTGTGTGTAGAACTATTGGATTAATCAGCTGCTTTAATGATGAGAGGCAATTCTTAAATGTTGAGAAAGATACTCCCAATAATATTACTGAAAATAATGAAAAATTGGAAAATATCTACATGTTCTACAATGGAGGAAGAAGTAAATAAACTATGATGGTTATGTGGAAATTAAAATCACATTTGTCCAACATGAGGATAAAACTATTTCAAATATAAAGGTAGGTAGAGAAAACAGAACACAATACTATCTGAATATTATTAAAAAATAAGTATTTGGGGCGCCTGGGTGGCTCAGTGGGTTAAAGCCTCTGCCTTCGGCTCAGGTCATGATCCCAGTGTCCCGAGCCCCGCATCAGGCTCTCTGCTCAGCGGGGAGCCTGCTTCCTCCTCTTTCTCTGCCTGCCTCTTTGCCTACTTGTGATCTCTGTCTGTCAAATAAATAAATAAAATCTTTAAAAAAAGTAAGTATTTAATAGAAAAAAGGACTGAAAAGAAACATTAAGAGTGATTATATTTGGCTAATGGTAATGTGGCTGATTTGTATAATCACTTTTGTACTTTGTACTTTTCTAAAATTTCCAAATTTTGCATAATGAAGCTTTTTCTTTTCTAATAAGAAAAAATATTTAGGAAAAAAAAAAAATGAGATCTGCCACTACTGCTTAAAATCTTTAAATGTGTTGTGTCCCTTCTGTTTAAAAATAAAATATAGGGACACCTGGCTGGTTCAGTGGGTTAATCGTCTGCTTTTAGCAGACGATTAGTCATGATCCCAAGGTCCTGGGATCCAGTCCCATATCCGTCTCCTTGCTCAGCATGGTGCCTGCTTCTGCCTCTGCCTGCTGTTCTCCCTGCTTGTGCTTGATCTCTTGATCTCTCTCTCTGACAAATAAATAAATAAATAAAATCTATATCTATCTATCTATGTATAGAATAGGTACATCCTTCTCTATCAGACTTGGAAAATATCAGTGGAGTGGAATAGCTTTGAAGGAGGGCCAGAGATAGAGACGTGACCTTCATGGGAAACTGGGAATAGAGCTGAAAAAGATTCTAGTACTCCGCTCACAGAGCAAAGATGTGTGCCTTTAAAGAAAGAATATCAGAATCTCTCTCTGTAAGGTAGTTTGATTTTTGGAAAATGCTTACAGCTCAGATAAATACAAAACCAGCTCCAGAAGTAGAAAAGAACAAGTTATTTCACAATTGCAAACAATGCTTCATCATGCAAAGTATTTCATTATGTTTGCCAACCTGAAGGAGACCTTGGCCAGGACTCCTCTTGGTTTTCCACTAGGACTGCAAAATGTTTTTATTGACTGTGCATTCAGACACAAGTGGAAATTGACTGTCTTGTGCGTTATAGAACACGTGTTAAGAGTTTTTAATACGCATTTGTATAACTAAACAAAATACTTCTAGGAAATAAGACCACAAATGTGCCCTCGAGGAACATAATTGAAGACCAGTAGAATAATTCTTAGAATCTTGATATTGGTAGGAATCCGTGAGAGTTCCTAGCTTCATGCTCAGTAAACAGATAACATGACAGGAGAGGGCTATTTATCTGAAGCAATATGAAATGTTACCAGGTTATTTCACATGGCCTGGTACTATCGCTTCAGTCAACCCATGGAATTATCTGTGGTAGGCAGAGAAATTTCTGGCAGGTAAGCTCCTGACACTTGGAGCCGTCCTTCGGTTTATCTAGGAATTTACTTCACATTTACCTTTGTGGTATTGTTTTCACTAAATATATGCTAGATCAGGGAACTCTTCTCAAATAGTTTTTTCTCCTTCCTACGTTTCTATTGGCCTTGCTGTGTTTCCCAGCGCTGTCTGTTCTGGATGTCTCTCTGCCACGTAGGAGGCAAAGCACACTAAGGTCTGCAGGAAGAGGTCAGAGTTCTCTAAATACAAAGGTCCCTGAACCCCCAAAACGCCAAATCTGAAAAGATTCAGGGTACAACCTGTCTGTCTGGTTTTTCTTTAGGATCAGCTTCTTACTAGACTTCGGGTAGACTCAGCTATGCTAATTTTCTTGGCTGTGCTCACGTGCTCACATTTGTAAAAACGGCATAAAAGAAAAGAAACAAGCGTAGCAAACAGTGGAACAACTTTCCCACTACCACTTGCCGTCTCCCAGTGTTTGTGAATTTTGCCTGCATTTTATGCTGCCAAGTGGACAAAACTGCTTCATGCAGAGTTGGACATTTTTCCCCAGTTGTATGATATTTGTCTATATAGGTTGTCAAGTTAAATACTGTAAGACTGTTTGCTTATGATATCACCGTAGATGATGCCAGAAACCTTAAGAAAACAAAAATTCGCATGTCAATGGTAATTTTTTAAAAGTTAGACCTCAGGAGAGTATATTTGCTCCTTTAAAAATGTCTCACGAGAGGCAATGAAACACTGCTGGGAAGGAAGGGGATGGTCGCAGAACAGGAACTTTATGGCCTTACTTGCAAAAATAAAATAATTAGGCCTGAGATGGCTTTTCTATTGTCGTCCTGTGACCCTGTAGTTTTATTTGAATGACTGTCAAAATAAATGACAAGTTATCACACTGTATATAATCAGTGTGACATCTGGGGCTCCATAAGAGGCCACTGTTGCTCTAACTTTAGCTAACCAGTGCACTTCCTGTAGCGTACTTCGGCTTAATTGTCAGAGCCAAAGGATCTGATTACCCTTGGATTGTTTTAGAATCTCTCTCTCTTTCTCTCTCACAGCTAGCAGAAGTGTCTCTTGCTGCACTTACCTCATTCCAGCATTGAAAAAGCCTATTCTTTTGACAAATATATACAAGCAAAGAGCTAATGGGGTAGCTCCATCTATTTGAAGAAACGTTTAAATTCTTTTGTAATTGATTCCTAATTTGCTTGGTACGTGTACATTTTACACCTTTTCCTTGACAAGTAAGCCAAGATTGTGTGGTGGTTTTCATCGTGGCCTGAAGTGTAGAAGAGAAGGAGAATGAGGAAGAAAATATTTTTCAGATTTTACGGAGAGAAGGACTGAGATTTTCAATCTGTTGTGGAATCCACTGGAATAAGCGAAGTCACTCACGCCAGGCAGCTTCACTGAACGCATTTTATACTTTAGGTTTCTGACACAACCTCAGAGCAAAGAGGAACCTCTCCAAGGACCTAACCAGATGCAAGCCTGGTAAGTCACTGACTAGCACGGAAATTTTCATGCGGAGCAAAGCACAACGAGTAAGAATATGTTTTAGGAGCAAACCTTGGGTCCTATAAAAAATGCTGTCCTTTTTACAATCAGGAGTGTATAAGAATAGGAATTCTTTCATTGGGATGAGGTGATTTGAAGTATTTTTGCAAGGCTACTTTGCACTATGCTTTCCTTGGAAGGAAGGAGACAGAAAAAGATTCTTAGTTTTTTTTTTTTTTTTTTAGATTCTTAGTTTTACCATCAGAATCTGCTCTATCAAATCAGATGGCCAGTGACTGGGTGTTTGAGGCTCCAGGCAGGTTGATGACCTGTGAATCATGCTTTTATTTCAGTATGCTTTGAAATACTGACTGATTAGATAAATAGAGATAGAGTTTTCGTGAACATAAATTGAAGGATAATTTTATTGGAAAACTCAAGTTATATCTTGATTTTAGATCTAGTTCCGTGTGTTTAAAAAACCTTGCTTTCTGTCCTGTATTTAATAATATCTTAGGTGTTGAAGAGGTAAAATCATAACCAAAGCATTGAGTTGATGACAAAGAAGTTATAAATAAAACGATAACAGCAAAAATATTAGAATAAGATATGTATTTCCACAGAAAAGCCGGACATTTAAACTTTAAAAAACGGAGGAAAGACAAATTTTTACTTTCCATTTATCCATAGAAATTGCCTTTATTTTTGTAATGAGACCCACTAGGCTGGCCTTCATATGGTCCTTTGCCCTCAAGAAGCAAATACTGATCTGTGAAACGATTGCAGTTCGTTAAATGTCAAAGAGAAACTTGTTAACCAGATAACCAATTGCCATGCCGAGCTGTTGCCCAACACAGGAAGTGTCAGTCTTCCCTTTAAGGACAACTGGTGGCTACACAAAATGCATAGTTTATAAATAATTAGGATGTGCTCGCTTCAGCAGCACATATACTAAAATTGGAAAAAAAGATTACAAAGCATGCCGCTCACGTGGCACTTCTAAAAAGAAGAAATATTACCAGCAGTGTCATTCATACAAATGATTAAGTAACAGTGTGTTAGAAAACTGTGAATGCAGACAATTTCAGCCTAACTCCATAATCTCAGATAGATGCATAGGAGTGAACTTTCAAGGACAAGAGTTGGGGGAGGGGAGTCAAGGTTTGAGATAATATTTGAAGGTGTGGATTGAAAAGACCAGTTTTCCAGAAAGAATTCCTGCAGTGACGAGATGGGATTCTTCGCCCCCGCACCCCCCCACCCCCGTCTCTGTCCTGGGAATTTCTTTCTCTTCCCTGAGATGAGGGCAGGAATGGAGGCCTCTGTGTCTCTTCTCTGGATGCTCTTTTTCTTTGAAAAGGAGGAAATTAAATTGCCGGACCAAGTTAGAGAAGCCCTTAGGGGTTTTGAAGACTCTAGTGGAAAATCAGACTACTAGAAGACTTGGATCACAGGAAGGGAGGGATGTGGTTCTGATGATCAAGGCAAAGAGAGATATTGGGAGCTTAAAGTCAAGTCGGTGCTGACTTAAAAGCAGAATGGGGCAGCTTGAAAGGAAGGAATCACGAAGGAATCAAGACTCTGAGTTGATGCTCTGTGGGTGCTGGCCATGGCCACGGTGGACTAAAGGTTCTGTAGCAAATCGAACAAACTCTCTTTCCAATGCTGCGGGTATGCGTACTCTAGCTAAAATATTATGTTGTGGATTAAAAGTTATCTTAAGAAACCTTCTATTCTGACTCCCCTGTTCCATGCACACAGAAAGGAAAGCTTGTGGCACAATAAACCCAGAACCATACAAGGAAAGAAACTGGAGAAATTAGCTAAATTGACACAGTTCAGAGTCAGCAGAGATGTCTAACGGCCTTGTCACACTTGACATGTCCCAAACTCTATCCCTACATCTTTGTCTGAAACTTTGTCCACTAATGACATCTTCATCTTTCCCGGAACTTCAAGGTCACTCTTGAGTGCTTTTTCTCTCACACCATACATTCAACCCTTCAGGAAGTTTAGTCAGCTCTGCCATCAGAAATATTCTGAACCTGACCATTTGGTTCCAGCCTCTGTAGCTTCCCACCTGGACGATTGTGGTAGGTGCTCTCTCTCCTTATCGCGTGGCCCCTTCCTGTCTGTCTTCAACACAACAGCCAGAATAACCATGTTGAAGCCCAAGTCAGATCACATTACCCTGCTGCACTCGACAAACAAAAAAACAAAGTGAATGAAAAAAACCTCTCCTTGATTAGTATTAGGAAGGCAAGAGCCATTATTTATGTGATATGTGTCATTCACCTGGGAAAGGGAAGGAGGAAGAGAAGGAAACCGGCATTTTTTGAGAGTCTACAGTGGAGTTTGTGTAAAGGAACTTGTATAGTGCTTCTTGCACACCTGGCACTCATTACGAGATAGCTATTTTTATTTTATTTAATTTTTACTGACTTCATGAGGTGGATATTATAGCCCCTTTTTGTCAGGGAAGGAAACTTTGGCTCAGAGAGAGGTAGAGACTGTAGGGTCACTTGACTAGTCGTGGGGGAGCAAGGATTCAATCCCAAGGCCACACCCTTTCCTCAATCCTATTGCTCCTCTGTGATCTTTAGAAAGGACCCCTAGGACCTACAGCAGGTATAAATATGCATACGGGTATGCATTATTCACCACAGACATGGGTAGGAAGGAAACTGGCAAAAACTCTCCCCGGTGCCTCTTAATGTCTTTTTATAACTCAACTGCCAAGTCCTTTGCCTCACTCCCGGACTCCCATTCAGTGCCTCATATTTTCAGATGTCCTTAACCTCAGTAGTCATCATTCCGCTGTTCAACCTGCCTGAGCGTCAATCTTCTCATCTGTAAAGCTGAAATCATTATATCCCCTCCTGGATTCATTATGAAGATTAATTAAGCAAGAATAAAAGTCAGCATTTATCGAGTGCCTGCTCTATTCCAGACAGTACTATTTTAAGCACCTTTTGTGGATTACTTTATTAATCCTCACAACTACCCTATGAAGTAACTATACTTACTATCGTTGTGATCATTTAATGAGTGAAGAAGCTGAATGTCAGAGATTAAATGACCTGCCCAAGGTCACCCAGCTAACAGCAAAGATTCAGACCAGGGCAGTCTGACTCTGTGGACCTTTTGAGCTATTTCCCCTATGCTTCTTATTCATAAAACAAAGATAATCTCTAAATCATAAACAATATTAAAATAATCATAAGACAATAATAAAGAATAGCTATAATTTACTAAATGCCAATTGTGTAAAACAGTGTACTTGCTCCCCTGCACTGGTCCCTCTGTAGGCTTCCTGCATCGCACAGAGTTATTACAAGGATAAATGACATGACAAGTGCTTGCACATTATAGAGGATGAATAAATATTGTCTGCTTTCCACCCAGAGGTAACCAGTATTAATACTTTGACACAGAAACGTCTAGACATTTTTCTATAGTTATTTATAAATAAATAAGTAAATATGGATTACATTGTACATCCAAAATATGAACATTTTACATGTCAATAAATATCCATCAACAACATGCTTTCTCAGTGAATTTCATATCATCCCAAGTCAGCAAATAGTCTTGGGGGTCTTGGGGCAGGAAAAAAATCTAGATATTGCAATGGTTTGTGACTCTTTCTGCCTTTCTTTAAACCATTTTTTTTAAAAGACTTTATTTATTTATCAGAGAGAGAGAGGGAGAGATAGTGAGCACAGGCAGACAGAATGGCAGGCAGAAGCAGAGGGAGAAGCAGGCTCCCTGCCGAACAAGGAGCCCGATGTGGGACTCGATCCCAGGACGCTGGGATCATGACCTGAGCCGAAGGCAGCTGCTTAACCAACTGAGCCACCCAGGCGTCCCTCTCTCTGCCTTTCTAAATATATTTTATTTTTTGTTTTTAAGGAAGGTTCTGCACCATGTGTTGTTAATTTGCAGAGGGTTATTTCATATTTTTCTCTCAAGAACTGAATCTTTTTAAATTTACATGAAGTCTTTAGTTGGTTTCTTTTCAAACACTTGGCATGTACTGAGTAGACCCTCACCGGGGAAAAAATCCCCACTATTAGAGTGACAGACCATAGGCCTGGCCTGGGCTTCTGAAGCTGCTTGGTTTCTTCACGGTATGCTCCTGGAGTTGGCCCATAGTTTGACTAAAATGTACACTTACTCTATACCATGCCATCCCCACTGATGAAAGCTTTCATTTCCAAGACCTGAATCTCAAGACTGTATAATCAGCACGGTGTGGTCAAATGTTACAGGATTTTACAATTTTTATAAAATGTTGCATTTTGCAACTATTACCAAGAGAGCAGACTGTGACTCACAGTTTTACTGGAGGCGAGTTCATGAATAATATGATCTCAACAATATTTTGTTGGATGAAGTCTCAGCAGAAACTGATAACGTAGAGTTTGAGAACTCTGTTTAGGAGACACTGATAAACATGAAGTCCCTGTACAGTGTATGTCTCGTGTTTAGCCTTGAGGGTTGTTCTATCCCATACACATACATACGTCTGAAGTTTTGATAAGGAGATTTTAGGTCACCACAATCCCTCCTCAGTTTTTTTTTTTTTAAGATTTTATTTATTTATTTGAGAGACAGACAAAGATAATGACAGACAGCACGAGTAGAGAGACAAGCAAGCAGGAATGGGGAAGAGAGGAAGAAGCAGGCTCCCTGCCGAGCAGGGACACCCCCGATGTGGTGCTCCATCCTGGGACCCTGGGATCATCCCTGTTCAGTTTTAAACAGGAGTACATTTTTAACTTTCAAATGACTTCTCAGGAAGCACACACATACACACACACACACGCACACACACACACTCATAGATTTCTTAGGCAGAAAATACAGACCAACCATCACAACAGATAATCAATATTTTCTTAATCACTCTTGAAATGATAGTAAGAGCAGTTAACATTTTTTAGTGCTTGTTTACTTATGGTCACTTCCTTAAGGGCTTTATGTTAAATGTAATTAATTTATATGAATCCTAGTTTTCACAAATAACTTATGAGGTAGGGACTTAAAATAATGATTGGAAATAAGAAATTTATCTCAAATAAATGCATTTTGAGAAGAATAAGATTGTTTTAATGTACTCATGTGTGAAAATGGACATAGTCAACAAATTTAATTCAAGAAAAATAATGGAATGGATAACAAAGTAGCTTAAATTATTTTTTCCAAAAATATAATTTAAGAAGTCATTGGATAGCTGAGCTAAAAACATTTTTTGAATATTGTTTGATCTTAAAATTTTCAGGAAAAAAGCTTGGCCCATTTAAGAAGTCTCCTAATCATTTCATGATCTGTGTCAGTCAAATTATAATGCTGTATGCCTTAAACTTATACAGTATTGTATATCAATTGTTATCTCCATAAAACTGGAAAAGAAAAAAGAAGTCTCTTAGGAGTAAGAGTCTCAAGGTTAAGCAAAGAAATATTTGATGCAGCATAAATTTGAAAATAAAGAAGGAATGCATTCCTAGGAGGTTAGTAACTTAGTTGCCAGGGCAACTCTTTTATGATAAAACAAAGGAAAGACAAAGGAAAGTGTAGTGTATGCTATGGGTTTTGTTCTTGTTCCCTACTTTGTTCTGCTAGACATAAGGAAGAGAACACTTAGGGGTTTCAAGCAGAGGGGAAAAAAAGTAACTTTCTCGTAGAAAAGAAGATTCAGGGATTTTAGAGTCCTTGAATAATTAAGACTTCGATACAGATAAAGTTCTACTAATTAGAATAAAGAACAATTAGAGGGATGATAGAGCAATAAGCTTTCTTGTCCAGCAAGATTGTTGCATATATGTAATATACATAACAGACAATTGCCCATGTCTTGGGCAATTTCTGAAATTAAGAAAAGGCTCAGTGAGTCCTTCTTAAAGTCAGAACTAAACTTGAATTCTAGTTCAGAGTATCCAAATATACCTGGATGTTTGAGTTTCTTTAAATCTTGCTCTGTATCAGGTTATGTACTTATGCAAGAGTTAATAAATATTCTCCCCTCGCCCACTCTATTTTCTAGAAAAGAATAATGGTCTGGATTGTAACTAAGTGTATTACTTCTTGGCTGTAAAATCGGTATTGCTCACCTGCGTATCCAGACTTCGTCACTTTTCACCTGGGGCAGCTTGGCTTCCCTTTTGGAAACATAATTAGTGTTCTGTGATAACATGTGCATACTCAAACCTTTTGGGATAGCACACATTTTAGGTATAATATTTTATAAAAGATTGTATACATATTGGGTCAGTGTCTACGTGGTAACCTGAATAATGTCCCATTTCTACTAAAACCCTAGTTTAGCACTTCCTGTTTTCTGAGCTTTGTAGGAAGCAGCCAGAAAGCAGTGTATGTTACCTGAGACGTGTTTGTTTCATTTGGCTTTCAATGTAGTTTGGCATCGTCTTCCTTTTTCCTTGGCAGAAACTGGAAATTAGAGCCTTGAAGGGGATTTAAATGCAGCACTCGGGGCAGGAGCCTGCCTAGCAAGCTGCCATTGACATTGACACCCGAAGTAAGGTTATGACAAGGTTTCTCAACACTTGGGACTGGAAGAGTCCAAGAGTGAAGGTAAACATTCACCTTGCTTTGGACTGATGTTACTTTTAGTCCCCTCTGAAACTGAGATGACCATGTCCATGTTCAGATGGTCTCAATTAGCTGTGGTTTCTCTTTCAGGCAAAAGTGGTGCCAATTAGCATTATTTCTTCCCCGGCCTGAATAGCTCTTTTTTTCTTTCTTTTAAAGTGCCATTTTACAAGGAGATGTAATGAGGGGAGAAAGCAGCTTACATACATAAGCTTTTTCTTTCCTCTTTAAGCTTTGTTCCAGGGCCGAGGCAGGGTGGGGGGTCAGTGTCCATAACATCTCTATGTAAACTCACTTTATTTCTATTTCATCGTCAATAGCCATGCTTGCTCTTAGAGAGAGATGGCTTCCTAGCTTATTCAGAAAAGAAGCCATGAAGGACCTTCATGCCTTAGTTTCCCTCTTGTCTGCTTCCAAAGTAACCATATGTTTACCCATCTTATTCTCCCTCCTATCTTAGAGGAAAAGAAAGCCTTCATTTCCTTCTAAAGCCAATTCTTTTCATCTTTGCTGATGACCTTTCTCTTTTCCCCTCCTTTCCTGGGATTTAATTTCTAATTTTTCTACTCTCTCTCTTCTAGATTTTCTTTCTCCCTGCCTATAAATGTGTATGAGTCTCAACCTTGCACAAAACCCTTCTCTAAGGTCACACACTCCATCAGTTATCCCCCCTTTCCTCTGCTTGGTTTCATTGCCAACTTCTTCTTCTTCTTCTTCTTTTTTTCCAGAGAGAGAGACAGTGAGAGTGAGAGAGAAGTGAGAGAGAGTAAAAGCGCAAGTGAGGTGAGGGGAGAGGGAGAAGCAGACTTCCCACTGAGCAGGGAGCCTGATGCAGGACTCAGTCCCAGTACTCCAGGATCATGACCTGAGATGAAAGCAGGTGCTTACCCAACTGAGCCACCCAGATGCCCCTCATTGCCAACTTCTTCACAGAGTTTTCTACAATCACTACTTTCTCATCTCACAAGTACTTTTCAACTTGGTTTCCATTCTCTTGACTCAATCGAACTTGTCACAGCGAAAGTCATCCCTGGTTTCATATCCAGTGTCCTTCTGAGTTGTCATGTAATTGGACCTCAGCACAACTCTCCCTTCTGACACTCCTCCCCTGGGTTTGTGAAGCAGCTCTCTTCTCCCTAACTAATCTCACCATTAAATGTCCCCCATGGTTCAGTCCTGGCATTGATACTAACTGAGGCTGAGGAGGTGGGCTTGGCAATGGCTCCTACCATGTTCTGTCCAGTGACACTTTAAGGCATAGATTAGTCTTGGGTTCCATTTTCTATTCTTCCTTACAGTATTACAGAAATTAGAATGTTTCAAAAATATTTAACACTTAAATCCCAAAGTTGCTCTTTTTGTTTTTCTTCTGTCTCACCCTAAGAAAGGAAGGAAGTTACCTTTGCTGACAAAGGCCTTGGTCATTCTCTTTGTCATATACTGGCTAATTGAAATGGTGAATCAGAACCAAAGAGGGTCTTTATGAAATATGTGAAAACTTAGATAGTTCTTGCGTCTGGGTTCCTTGGATTAAGTCAAAATGACAGTTTGCTCTACATGGTGCTGTGGCGAGTCCATGTACCTCTGAGTCTGATGTCTCAGTGGAAGATATGGCAGCACAGGCCATTCTAATGGAGGGTCAATGAGTCAAGGTTTTTTTTTTTGTTGTTGTTGTTTTGTTTTTGTTTTTATTTTAAGTTATTATTTGTTTGGGGCACCTGGGTGGCTCAGTCAGTTAAGTGGCTGCCTTTAGCTCAGGTCATGATCCCAGGGTTTTGGGATCAAGCACCATATCGGACTCCCTGATCAACAGGGAGCCTGCTTCTCCCTCTCTTCCCAGCTCATACTCTCTCTCGCTATCTCTGTCATCTCTGTCTCTCCTTGTCTCAAATAAATAAAATCTTAAAAAAAAAATCCTGCAAGTGCTGTGGTATATTGCGGATTTAAAAAAAATGTTTTATTTATTTATTTGAGAGAGAGCAAGAGCAAGCTATAGTGGGGAGGGGGTGAGGAGCAGAGGGAGAGGGAGCAGCAGGTTTCCCACTGAGCAGGGAGCCTGACATGGGGCTCCATTCCAAGACCCTGGGATCATGACCTGAGCTGAAGGCAGAGGCCTAAACCACTGAGCCACCCAGGTGCCCATGCATAAAGTATTTTTTTTAAAGATTTTATTTATTTATTTGACACAGAGAGAGAGAGATCACAGGTAGGCAGAGAGGCAGGCAGAGAGAGGGGAAAGCAGGCTCCCTGCTGAGCAGAGAGCTCGATTTGGGACTTGATCCCAGGACCCTGAGACCATGACCTGAGCTGAAGGCAGAGGCTTAACCCATTGAGCCACCCAGGTGCCCCTTATGATGAGTAAGTACTATATCTTTTATTTAGAAAATGGTGGTTACTTATTATGTGATATCTCTTTGTCATGGCATTGAGAAATGTCTAGGAAATCACCCAGTGAAGCTTTCCTATAGTTTTTGGGTATATTCCCTTGAAGATTTCTCCAAAGTTAGGGATTCATTTATGCTACAGATTTGTTTGTGGAGGCTGCTGTAGTTACTTGCTTACTTCTCATTTCAACAAAGTCTTTCTTTTCTACTGTTTAAATTTTCTACTCTTCCTTCTTGCTCATGAGAATATTTTGCTGGAAACTATTAATAACCCTCCCAAAACTGCATGTTCAACCTTCTTCTAAAGAACAGAGGAAACAGACAACAGAAGTTGTGCACATACCAAACTGAAAGAGAAAAACACAGAAAGTAGCAAAGAGGCCTGAAATAAAGCGTAAGACATATCTCACAGCAGTATAGGAAGGCAAGCAGAGAACTATCACAGAAGCTCTAGGAATTTCAAAGACCCTCTCCGGCACTGTGGTACCAGTAAAGAGGGAAACTGATCCCCCCGGATAGGTAGTTGGGAATTTTAGAGTTTCAAAATTCATTTAATATTGCACCATTCACAGGTAGGTGCAATAAAGCTTATTTCTAGCACTTATTAAAAGCTCAGTGTACTGGAGTTTTTTTTTTTTTTTTTTTTTTTTTTTTGGAGGAACTAAATGTATTGATTTTCTCAGGCTCAAACAGTCCTTCAGTTTTCCTTTTTTTTCAGACATAACTTTTAGAGGAATGTGAATACTTCTGATAATTTTCTGAGGAACATTTATTTACAGTCACCCTTTTCAGGTTGTAAAGAATTATCTGGAGACTCTAATCTTTTTTTTTTTTTTTAAGATTTTATTTATTTGTTTGAGAGAGAGGCAGTGAGAGACAACATGAATGAGGAGAAGGTCAGAGGGAGAAGCAGACTCCCCATGGAGCTGGGAGCCTGATGTGGGACTCGATCCTGGGACTCCAGGATCATGACCTGAGCTGAAGGCAGTCACTTAACCAACTGAGCCACCCAGGCGCCCCTGGAGACTCTTATCTTTACCTTACTTTGTAGTTTTGTATATTCTAAACAGTCCAAGGGTGTATGCCAGAATAAAACCGCTTGAATTTAGAGTGGAAGTGCTTGGGTGGGAAAGGATTGATCATGCTAATGATATTGTACATTGTTTGTTCTTTTCTTCCAGATCCCAAATATTTCCATCCATCTATACCCAAACAAAAAAGTTGCTTGTTTATTTTTGTTTAGTTTTGCTTCACATTTCTTTTTAATCAGAGTACTCACTAATTACTGTGGGAGTTTAAGTTACTCTTCTAATAAAATATCATCCAGAGTCTGAAACTATGTAACATCCACCCTTTTGAATAATCTACAATGTTTGCAACTCAGAAGCAAAGTTTTTCCAGGATCTAATGTTTCTTCAGAAGTTGAATGGCAAACAGCAGGGGATCTATCATTTCAGAATCCTCTTTCCAGTGGAATGAATCTAGGATTTATGCTTTAGATACATGTGAACACAGTTCCAAAATTATCCAACTCGCTGAAGAGCAGATGTGAGACCAGACAAAAGAATGTGCAGTTCAGTGGTTTCCTTTTGCTCAATTTATAATGATTTCTCTGTAAGCAGTAATAAATAATGACAATGTTTCTCTCAGACTTTGCCTTGAGTCAGAATCAGAGGGCTGGTTGCATACAGATTGCTGAGCCTCACCTCCAAAGTTTCTGATTCAGTGGTCCTGGGGAAGCCGGAGAATTTGCATTCTTAACGAGTTCCCAGGTGACGCTGATGCTACTTGTATAGAGACTGCACTTTGGGAACCACTGCTCTAATTATAATGTTACAGCATGATAATTATACATGGTAATTTAAATGAGTTTCTATTTTCATCTCTGCATATGCAAAAGAACCTGAAAGATTAATGTAGGAATTTCAATTTTTGGTGAAGAATACACACTGAGAAAAATGATATTTTATTCCCTTTATTCCTTCCTTTTATTCCGTATAACCTCAAAAGTATAACGTAATATGTATAAAACATCTGAGACAAACGAAGCCATCTTTTTCTCAGTGATTTGGTGCTATGGAGCAACTCTCTGGTTTTGCCTTTGCAAACAGACCATGAGATTGACGTCAGATGACTCTTGCTGAGGCTGGATGAATTTATATACAAAACATGTCTCATTAGCAGTCCAGTTGCATTTTCAGTTCGGTTGGCCTGTTTGACACCACAATATTTAACTAATGGTCATCTGCCCTGGTGACAGGATTAAATCAGTACATACCCCTACAGCCAAAGCAAGTGTCTGTGGAAATTTTACCTTTGGAATTCAAATACAAATCAAATTCCCTGACTCGTTATTCAAAGAATAAGTACAAGCATGCCCCACAATGTGTTTTTATTGGTTTTGCCTCACTTTTTAAACAAGTTTAAGTATTTACGGTTTTTGAAGACAGCCAGTCTTTTCTTTAAATATTCCTTTTGTGATATTTCAACTTTTTTAAAGAGCAAAGAAAGAAGAGCGCGAGGGCTCTGGCAAGCACAATTCACACACTATTAAAAAAGCAAGCGAAGGTGGCATCACCTTAATTGAGCCATGGCTGTGGCTGTGGATGCCTGTCCATGGGGGCTGGTAGTCACGTGCCGCAGGAGGAGAAAAAGCCCCATGGTGCAAGAGGACTGTGCTCCTATGGGACTGTTAGTTCTCACGACTGCTGTACAGATGTTGAGGAAGAGCAAAGGGGCGGCTTCCAGTATTAGATGTGCATGGTAGCAAGGGTGCTTAAATATTTTTCTCTCCAAACAGTTGGTGTCCTACAACACGCAGCCTGAGTCTAAAAGAGCTATGCAATCCACTCTTATTTAGACCCGGGTCTATTTTAGCCAAGTGATCTTATGGAAAAACACGGGAAATGTATCAATGACATTGCATTGGGTTATGATTGTCAAGCATGTTCTTTCTTTGGTCTGCTCCATCTGGGTTGCTCCCCTTCACCTTTCGGTGTAACAGCTGCCACCAGGGAGAGGCAAAGAGAGTCAAGGAAGTGCTTGTAGCCTTTGCCTCTTTCATGCTCTTCATTTTTTATCCCTTTTGTCATACCCCTTCTATTACTCTCCTTTATCCTCCTTCCTCTTCTAATATAGAAAATGGCTATAAAGTCATAGATGGGTTACCCCACTGCACATGAGAAACAATTCTTTTATTTTATTTTATTTTTAAGGTTTTATTCAATTTGAGAAATAGAACTTGAGCAGGGAGAAGAGCAGAGGGAGACGGACAAGTAGACTCGGTGCTGAGCACGGAGCCCAGCAAGGAGCTCCATCCCTTAACCTTGGGGTCATGACATGAGCTGAAACCAAGTGTCAGATGCTTAGTGGACTGAGCCATGCAGGCACCCCACAGTCCTTTTATTTTATAAGTATGACTAGAATAGATCTAGTCTCAGTTATATTTTCTAGCTTATTCAATCTCACTTTTCTCCATTTCTTTCTTTATTCTTTTTTCTCGGTCTCAAATTTGAAGTGTCCCCTAGTTTTCTCACAGGATTCTTAAGTTACTTTCTTTATTACTGAGTGGTGTGTGCTCAATACTAGTTTCTTCAAAAGATAACTAAAAAATAGTGATCTGCAAACATCACAGGTAAAAGCCAATAAATATATAATTTTTAATATTATCTGTGATTTTGGATTCTGAGACTGTTCTCCATAACAGATAACACAGTATATTGCCTCATACTTTTAATAGGCATTAGATTATTGACTGATTGATTGTCCTTTTGTCCTGTGAGTTTAATGATGCAAAAACTGAAAGACTGTGAGTGTGGATTTTTATAGTTGTTCTCAACCCAGTGGTTTATTTAGTAAACTGAATTATAGCAAAGTTTCTTAAGCTTGACAAAAGGATAAATTGTTTTTTTTTACAATCTCCTAAGGCTATAGTTTTATCATTATTTTTAAAAAAGATTTTATTTATTTATTTTGACTGAGAGAGAGACATCACAAGTAGACATAGAGGCAGGCAAAGAGAGAGGGAGAGAGCAGAGAGCCCGATGTGGGGCTCAATCCCAGGACTCTGAGATCATGACCCAAGCTGAAGGCAGAGGCTTAACCCACTGAGCCACCCAGGTGCTCTATAGTTATTACTATATTTTTTTAAAGATTTTATTTATTTGAGAGAGAGAGAGAGAGAGCGAGAGCAGAAGCAGGGGATGGGGCAGAAGGAGAGAGAGAAGAAGACGCCCCCACTGAGCAGAGAGCCTCATGGGGTTTGAGTGGAGGATCCTGGGATCATGACCTGAGCTTAGAGCAGATGCTTCCCTGAATGGTCCACCCAGGAGCCCTTATAGTTATTTTAAAACTATATCTTTTGAGAATACTAAGACTAAAGACCAGTAAGCAAACCAGTAAGTTGACAACTGAAATACATGGATTCAGTCTATTAATGGGTTGTTAACGAATAGCCAGTACAGCCACCAAACTCATATACTTGAGCTTGAGGTTAAAAAAAAAAAAAAAAGTGTTCTCTTTCTTTCCTAAGCATTCATATCTGGAACCACATAAACATCCCATAACAAATTCAACTTGTCTTCACACAATTTGTTACCTTGTTCTGGCTTGACATCATGTCTAAACAGAAACTGAAAAAGTAATGGCACAGAAAAATGACCAGCCATGGAGTTCTATCGTGTTCTGAAACTAAAGCTAAGCAAATCCTGAAGAGTGGAATGTCCCTCCTGAGACACCTTCTCGGGGACTGTTTAGATCTACCTCCCATACTCCCTGCTTGGGAAGGACGTGTCTCATGCCCTTCTGTGGAAAGGAGGCTCTGATTTAGGTACAGAGATTCAGACTAAGACTCTTTTCAGTAAAATCCCGTAAGCCCTAAGAACTCTCAGAGGTGGAGGAGGGAAGAGTCAGAATAGGCTGGAATTCTAACAGAAAAGATATTTTAGAGAATTGGGCTTCAGGTAAAGACTCAGGGATAATAAGGTCTTTGGGGCCAGGCTTCTCAAGCCAATCTGACTTAATTTGGAAGATAATGCCTATGGTACCAGCCTTTCAGAATTGTGGCTTGGGATCTTCATAACTTTGACTATGACTTGGCAGAATGAGGTAAGATGGCGGTAATATATCAATACATGTTTTCCAGTAGAAAGAGAAGTGAAATAAGCATGAAATCTTGAGTGTTTGGGGTTGGTGGAACACTTAAGACACTCAACAACTCCTTATTGATTGATTAAAGTGTACCTTTTCAATCCAGAAAAAAAAAAAATCTGGTCTTCACTGTTAGATGGCCACTCCAGGAAGGGGAAATTAGAAAATCTATTGTTTTTTTCCTCTGGGCTCTAGAATAGGAAAAGACAGGGGCAGGCTGGTGGTGACAGAGAAGGAAAGGAAAGCTTAATCCTTCAAAGCATTTGTATCATATTTTTATTTACTGAAGATGCCGTTAATGACAGCTGAGGAACGGTGAGGGTGGAGAGGAAAGAGCAGATTGTATAGGTTCGTTATGAGAGAATGCCACCAACACAGGAGCTATGTGCCAATCTTACAAAGGAAAGTAGCTGAAGATGCGGATTCTACAGGGAGACAAGTGAGGCACTCTCCTTGGGTACTTAGTTCATTGGGATGCCAAAACCTCAATCAGTAAGATAAATAATGTAGTAGACACAAACTACTTGAATTTTGTGCCTGAAGCATGTGCCTCACTGCCCTTATCTAGTTCCACTGACAGACTCTCTAAATGCGTTGGACTAATCTGCTGTGAAAAGGGTTATAGAGGTAGATTTCTTAGGGCAGGGGCCAGGGAGGCAATCTTCAGTTGACTTTCAACTTGTCATGGGGACATCTTAGATATACATACCATTGTGTCATGTGTAAGGAATTCAACAGGATCTTTGAAAATGGAACCCAGAAATCCCCTACTTTAAAAAAATATAGTTAGGAAATGTAAGCTTAACTTAATTATGAATGGTAGGGTGAATGGTGGCCCTCAAAAACTTCTGTCCATGTCATAATCCCTGAAACCCATGAATGTGACCTTGTTTGAAAACCAAAAACCAAAAACCAAAAACCAAAAAAAGTCTTTGCAGATGTAATTAAATGAAGGGTTTGGAGATAAAGAGATCATCCTTTGTTATCCTGGTGCGACTTAGATCTAATGACAAATCTCTGCTAAGGGGGAGACACGGGGAGACTATGCAGACAGGAGAGACAACAGGGAAGTGATGAGGCTGCAGTCCAGGAAGGAACCAGGGGAAGCTGAAAGGGGCAAAGCACTGATTCTCCCCTCAAGCCTTCCAGAGAGTGCATCCAGACCTGCACCTTGATTCTGGACTTGTAGCTTCCAGAACTGTGAGGGAGTAAGTGTCTGCTGAGTTAAGCCATCAAGTTTGTGGGAATGTGTTACAGCAGCCACAGGAAATTAACACAATGCAGCAATGAATTGCCCAAAGATAGCATAGGAATCACAATTGTAGCATTACAGAGGTGCTCCTGGAGGAAGGCTGTCATCTTGAAGATTAGACTGGGGTGGGGGGCTTTAAGTAGCATGACAACATAATTTATTGGCCAAATGAGAGTGCTTTTGAGAAAGGAAGGGGTACTATTAATTACACCTGGACAATGAGCACAAATCCTGGAACGACCACCCTATGTGACTAAGGGATTACATTGTTAATTTCCAGCCAATCAGTGGTCTATGGTAGTTTGGTATTGGAGCCACAACCTCACTTCATTAATTAGAGATATTCAAGGAGTTCTAGCATATGGTGTTAACTAGATCAATTAGAGAAACGAGTACTGAGTGGCCTTTAAAGCAAGGTTTTTTGTTTTGTTTTGAAATATTTATTTTGAGAGAGAATGAGAGAGTGGGGGAGGGGCAGAGGGAAAGCCCCTCAAGCAGACTCCCCATTGACCAGGGAGCTGAAGCGGGTTTGATCTCAGGACCTCGAGATCATGATGTGAGCAGAAATCAAGAGTCAGATGCTTAAGGGACTGAGCCCTCCAGGTGATCTTGATGTAAAGGGTTTTATGTTGCAAAAATCACCAAGCAGACATATTTATAAAAGCAGGGAATCTGACTTTGGAAAGCTGGAGGGCCAGGAGGGCCTGTTTTGGAACGCTCATTAGCAGGCACTGCGGAGAGCTCCTGGGCAGGTGCGCCAGTGTCTTCAAGGCAGCGTAACCGATACATTTGTGTGTGTTTATCATTAGCTGCAGCATTTGCCATCAGCCTGAGTTTCATGGTGTTTTAATTATTAAACAGCCAGAGGAGCTTCAGTATTTGGGCAAGAAAAGTAGAACAAAAAAATCTATTTTTCTAATACGAAGGGACATATACGATCTTTAACTGAATCCACCTAGGGAAGAATTAGAGCTTCAAAATCATGGAACACTATACCTTGGCTATGACATTCTTAAACCAACTAGTTTTATGTTTTGGTTTAGGAATTTAATTTCATTATGACAACATAACACTCTAAACTTTGATACTATACAGTTTTAACTCTGTTCAATATGCGATGCAGAGTTAAAAAATGTTTCCTATATTTCTAGGATATATCAATGAGCAATGTCTAAGATTCTGAAATTCAAAAAAAAAATTCTGGGCACCAACTATATGCTAGGCACTTTGCCACCTGCTGGGCATGCAAAGATGTGAGCACATTTTCCATCTGTCCCCCTTCCTGCCCTCCCCTCCCATTCTGTGCCCCGGGAGACTGACCCTCACGGACCACGGCTCCCTTGCCTTCTGGCTTCCAGTGGGTGTGGGCCACACCTGTGAGGTGGTGCTCATCTGTCAGCAGCTGTGTCCATATTGTTTCTCTGGTTCTGACTCCAAAAGGATTCCAGTAACTGGTCTGCGCTAGTGCTGGTAACAAAAAAATAAAGGCGGTAAGAGAGATGGTAAGAGAACAGAAGGGAGGATATTGTATGATTTCTTTCCTTTTTCGAAACCCTATTCACACTTTTGTTAAAAGTCCCTTTGTTAAACTGACTTTGGCTTACTAATTTGAGAGGCCAAGATCCTAACTGATGAAAATATGGACTCAAAGGAGCACACTTCTAGCTGGAGAAACAGACGTATCACAGCTAACTAAAGCATAAGGTGAAAACTTTACAGTGAAGGCCTGTGCAGAGAGATATCAGGGTCCCGAATGAGGACGTGCTCCCCGGAAAGGTAGGGGTGAAGAGAGAGAGAGTAGTCTTCACCCAGAGCATCACATTTGGACTGCGGAGGATTTAGAGGTGGTGGATTTCCTGATATCTTTATGGACCTCAGGTCTCAGAGATCTTGGGCTAGTTAGATAATGATGGTGGCACGGGCTCAGGAAGGAAGAGGAAACTCCTGGAAATCCCATTATGCTGGGTTTTTCACTATTATTATTTTAGAATAATGATATGTGGTGAGATGAGCAATGAGCCCAAGCCCGAAAGCCTTTGGGTCCTAAAGTTGTTGCTAGCTAACTGTAAGAACAAAGGAACATTTCCTAACCTTCCTTCTCTCTGTCTCAACTGCTTCCTCTACTCAATAAAGACAATAATTCCTGCCCTTTCTCTTATAGGATTTCTGTAAGGCTCAAAATGAAGTAGTGTTTGTAAAAATGTTATAGGACTAAAGCACTATACAAAAGTGGAACACATAGGTGTAGGTAAGGATGGAACAAGGTTAGACACGAGTTGGTAATAATTGAAGCCAGATGATAAGCACCTCAGAGTTTATTACAATATTTGTTCTACTTGCGTGTGTGTAAAACACTGTATTTAAAAATAATTGACTTAGGGCGCCTGGGTGGCTCAGTGGGTTAAAGCCTCTGCCTTCGGCTCAGGTCATGATCCCAGTGTCCCGAGCCCCGCATCAGGCTCTCTGCTCAGCGGGAGCCTGCTTCCTCCTCTTTCTCTGCCTGCCTCTCTGCCTATTTGTGATCTCTGTCTGTCAAATAAATAAATAAAATCTTTAAAAAAAATAAAAAATAAAAATAATTGACTTAATAAAAAATTGCCAAAATAATACAAAACATTTTTGTATACACTCTACCAGATTCCCCAAATGTTGATAACATACTTCTTGTGCTTTATTATTTTCTGTATGTATATGTGGATGAATATATATGTATTTTTTATTACACTATTTGAGAATAAGCCATAGACATGATGCCATTTACGCCTATGAATGTCTATTTCCTACAAACAAATTCATCCTCTTTCATACCCATACTACAATGATCAAAATCAGGAAATTAATACCTGTCATAAGTATTATAAGTGTATAATGCTTATACATCATTATCTATCTACACTTCATACCTCATTCAAACGTCACCAAATGTTCACAAATATCTTTTATAGCTAAAGAAGAATAACTTTTGCTTTCTACACTTGCATTTAGCAGGTGTTTGTTTAATATCTTTAGTCTCTTTAAATCTGGATCAGTTTCTGCCTTGTCACATTTTTTTAATCACCTCACACTTAAAAAATATATAGGCCCTTTATTTTGTAAAATGTCCCTCAATCTAGGTTTCTCAGATGTTTCCTTATGATTAGGTTAAGTTATACATTTTTGACTGGAAAACCAGGTTACGGAAGCCCAAGTTTAGCTGCCCGTTTCTCTAAAGGCCAATACTCAAGAGACAGGTCTTGACTGAAAAGGAATATGAGCTTTATTCAGGAGGCCGGCCACCTGGGGAGAAGGCCTATCCTATCCTCGGTCTCTGCCTGGCCCGGGGATGTTTAAAGGGGTTTAATCAGTTAAGGAATACAGTGGTCTGTGACATTTCTTGATTACGGGCAGACTCAATGATGTCAGCTGCAGGATTATCTCCATGCTTGGAGATTTTGCAAGAAGGTCTGGTTCGTTGGTACCCAGGGGTTGTGCAAGAGTACTCTGTTCTTTCTGCAAAGGAGGACACGGTCTACAGATGTGCAAAGGGAGGCCAGTGAAGTCATTTGTGTGACCTTAAAAAAGAAAAACATTTTTCTAAAAGATTGCTGGGCTAATCAGAAAGCTAAGGGAGCTTTGAACAGACTTGTTGCCCTCTACGGCCTGGGAAACTTCTGGTCCTTCGTTCCCCAAGACCAATGATCTGCAAATCTCAAAGAAAGTAAATTAGCTCTCGTGAAGGGCCTTAAGTCAGCAAGCAAGAAGTGTGTTAATTTGACACAAGATAACCCTTAAGACCAGCTGGAATACTGTGACAACCATAGAAGTAATATATGCTCTCACAGTGTCCTATTAAGAGTTGCACAATATCTGTTTGTCACATTATTGATGATTAACTTTACTTGATTAAGATTATTTGTGTCAGTAAAGTTACATTTTCTCTTTATCATGAATAAACAGCTTCTAAAGAGATAATTAACTCATATATTTTTTACATTTTTATAATAAAAATGGGGGTGGTGGGGGATCAAGAGTTTGGTTTTAGGTAAGTTAAATTTGAGATATCAACTAGGAAATCAAATATATGATTATGAAGCTCAGAGTACTGTTTTAAGGTAGTGTGGTATAATACAGATGAAACATTGAGTGGACTGAAGAGAAAATAGTAGGTAAGGAAGTCAAGAGCCTTTGTAGAATTTTTTATAAGTTTTGATTGTGAGAAAGAGCAAAAGAATGGGGTTGGTAGCTGATAGGGAATTTAAGGTCAAGGAAGGATTGTTTTTCAATGTTGGGAAATAGAAGAACATTATTATATGCCAATAGAAATGATGCAGCTGGCACGGAGGGGATTGAGGGGGGGGTGTGTAAAATGGTGCCACAGAGAGAGGGGATATCAGAAGCTGTAGAGTCCCTGAGGATAGTTATCCTCAAGTCGGGAAGCTGGCTTCGCATCCCATCTCTGCCACTCTTGAGCTGTGAAGCTTTGGTAAGTAAACCAAACTCTTAGCACCTCAATTAACCCATTTGAAAAATAGGAAAAATTCTTATTATGAGAATTAAGTAAGATTATATTTATAAAGAACACAGTACAGTGCCTGCTGAGGTAAATGCTATATAAATGTAAAGTTAAACATAATCTTGAACTCACAGTCATTTAATATCTTAGAATTGTTTTATCTCTGAGCTGAAATCTGAGATATTTCCTCAGTTCTTTTTTACTCTTTAATTACATCTGTTTTGTTATTTTAACCCATACTTTGAGTTTTTAACTTCAATAGCTATATCTTGGATTTTTATCTCTGTATAGATTCTCCTTTATTTAAATAGTGTCTTGATACTTCATATGGTTTCTATTTCCTGTTTTAACTTTTAAATGATTTAAACATAGTTATTATATTGTCCCTTTCTAATATTTCAATTTGGGGGGAGCACATGTTTTCCTGTATATTTCTATCTGCTGACTTTCCCTTATGGTGATTCATTTTCCTTTGTGGTTTGTAACTTCTACTGTGAGTTCGTTCTCAACTGTAGTTGTTTGTTTCTCTGCATGTCTCATGAGACTTGTTTTGTGTTTTCTCTTGCCAAATGTTCTATGAGTTTCACTGGTCTGGAAACCACTTTTGTATTAATTTTGCAATTTATTATCCCACAGATTAGGGCTCTATACTTGCAAATGGTGTAGGACTAGGATTCCATTTCTCATAGGAGGATTTGTTGTTGTTGTTCATTTATTTGATTTTTATTTTTTTAAATTGGAACCTTTTCCAGAACAGCTAATACTAGAGTTTTTTTAAACATTTCTTTCCAGGGACTTAGCTATATAAAACATTTCCCAATTTCAGTTCCCTATTTTGCAGAGGCTTGAGACCACATAAAAATGCCCTCTTTGGGACATTAAAACCTCAGACTTTTGGACCCATATCCAGGTATGATGTTTCCCTAGCCCACCAGAGGAGCTTGTAAGCCTATCACTCTGCCTGAGACGTTTCTTGCTTATTGCCAATAACAGAAGAAAGTCCATTTGTTCTTTCAATCTTCACTATGTGTTTACAAATTTTTGTTATGTTTTATGTTTTTGTAGAAGGGATAGAATTTATTTTAGTCTAAATGATCCTGTTGTAGGAACCAGAACTCTACCGCTTAATATAGATAGATATAGCTATATAAATGTTATAAAGAGACCCAGCATGAAGATTTTCCTGAAGAATATGCAAGCCATCTTTTTCTCTATACATTCTTTAAACTCATCTCCTGGAGTAAGCTAGATCAAAGATCAAGAGCTGTGTTCCAGGAATGCATCTCCTCTGCCCTCCTGAAGAACTGCTTTTTTTTGAATTGTAGTTTGGCATGATACCCTCACCTTATATAGGCAGATTTTTAACAGAAACAGCCTTGTGAAACCCCTCACTGCCTTTGCTATAAAGATATTGTTGAAAAGAACACATTATGCCTTTTTGTACTCTACCTGAGGAACTGGATTGTTTTTCTTTTAATGAAACTCTCAATTGAGTAAATAATAGTGTTCTCATCTCTGAATGGACTATTAGAAAGCCTAGAGCCAACTTTGTAGCCAACTTCTAATAAGGGTATAAGGTTGTTGGCATGCATTATTGGATCCTAACCTTACTCCTGACTCCATCTTATTTTACTACGCTTATTTTCTCTTTTAGTCTCATATATTTGGAAATGTACTTTACCTCACTATATTTTATTTATCTCTGTAAACTATTTTACATCTTTGATAGGGTGAGGTGAATGGTGTGTCTATGAAAGAATAATATTAATGTGCAAGGTACGAAGCTAGGTGAATGACACAGTAAATTAACTTCTATGAGTTTCTGTTAAGGGCAGAAAATAATTTATAATCCAAGTACAAGGGAGTTAAAATACCACAAAATAATAGACAACCATTAAAAATTAAAGTTGAAGAATGTTTAAAGAAATGGGGCACACATAACAACAAAGTATTTAGCTAAGGTCCCCTTCTCCTTTATACCAATGGGAGCAATGCAATAATAGGTCAATAATGATTATCTCTTTTAGTAGGATTCTGGTTGGTTTTATTTTATTATCTATGTATTCTTTATTTTCAAAAATTTTGATTATAAACATATATTCCTACTATAATTATAAAATAGAAAAGCAGATAATACCACTGTATCTATCAGAGCTGTAAGGAAACAGCTTTCACCCCAAATGTTAAACCATTTGAAGAAAATTGAATGCTGGATATTACACAGAGGGGTGTATTGGGCTGAAAGGATGAGCAAAGATCGTTCAGGATCCCCAAAACTAGTAACACAGGGAGGTATTACCAACCTCCCAGGGGGATTGGAAGGGTATGAGAAGAAATAAATAGAACAGTAGCCTTGGGGGTGGGAGGTTATTCCACCAGAACTGTAGTCACAGAGAAACACAGACACTTACAGAGACATGGTGCCAAAGCAGGGAGGTAGCAGGAAAGAAATATTCAGGACTTTTTCCCCTTTATCTGCTGTGACGGTCAGTTTTGTGTCAACTTGACTGAACCACAGTGTGCCCAGATAAGTGATCAAACATTATTCTGGGTGTTTCTGAGGATGTTTTGGAATAAGAATAACCTTTGAATTGGTGGATGGAGTAGATTATCCTCCATAATGCGGGTGAGCCTCATCCAAACAATTGAAGGTCTGAAGAGAACAAAAAGCTGCTTCTCCCCCAAGTTAAGAGAGAATCTTTCCTGTCTTTGAATTAGAATACTGGCTTCTTCCTACTTCTATTTCCTACTTTTCCTGGGTCTCAAGCATGCCATCTCTTGGAATGGAGCCCTGCACCGTTGGTTCTCCTGGGTCTCCAGCTACCGAGCAAGCCTACAGATCTTGGGACTCGGAAGCCTCCATGTTCATGTGAGCCAATTCATTATAATATAAATTACGCACACATGCACACACATCCAGTTGGTTCTGTTTATCTGGAGAACCCCAATACCTACTAATACATACTCTGATCTCCTGTTGGTGCTTTCCATTGGCCAAATACAGCAGAGGACCTGGGTGATGTCCTGGGGCTCAGAGCAATGCAGCGGATGGTGGGTGATTCCCAGGGTTGTGCATGTTGATGATGTGATGGAGGTTGGAGGTGAGAACAAATGCAGACAAATAAAATGTGGTGGTGGTTCAGAGAAAAGATGGATTGGGACCAATGAGGAAAATTTTATGTAGAGGTAGATTTTACTATTTATCTATGGATAAAATGGAATTATGACTGAAAATTATTTAATACCTATGAAGTTCTATAATACTCTAGTTCTTATGAAGATTAAGCTGCATAGTACTACATACCATAGGATGATACTATCTGCATAATAAAAGTTATAATAGCATTGGGGCACCTGGGTGGTTCAGTTGGTTGATTGAGCGTCTGACTCTTTTTCAGCTCAGGTCATGATCTCATGGGTCATGGGATCAGGCCACATGGGGCTCTTTGCTCAGTAGGGCATCTACTTGAAGGTTCTCTCCCTCTGTCCCTCCCCCGACTCACCCATATGTTTGTGTGTGTGTGTGTGTGTGTGTGTGTGTGTGTGCGCGCATGTGGGCGCACATTCTCTCTCCCAAATAAATGAGTAAATATTTTTAAAAAATCACAATAGCTATGTGCCAGGCACAGGCACTATACTAAATGCTTTACATAAGAAATTGGAATATTTCCATTTTTAATGTTAAACAATGAGGCAGAAATATGAACCCCTTCACAGAGACCTAGATATGTAAAACCAGCAGGTGGTTGGAGGAATTACTGCAGTTTGCTCAGGCACTCTGCAAATAAGAAGTCCCATGGTTTGAAGAGACCATAATACCACTTTGGGTTTCATGTTCATTCAGTGAAGTCCTAGTTAATGCTAGAAAAACACTGACCTTGTGGTCCAAAACCTCACATCAGGAACTGTTTATGTCTTGGCATGAGGAAAGAAAGCTCTTCCTACTCAGATACCCTGCAGGTAATGCCCCCCTGGCTGTGGCACATGACCAAACCTAGAAAGTAATAAAACAAAGAAGAAAACTCAGAAGGGCATATGAGTAAACATGTCAGTTGTGGAAAGGAGTCAGGAGGCACTCAACTTTCTGCTGATATGAAATTTTATTTCCTCTATTTTGTCTGTGTCTTGCCTACTTTGGAAGAATGAAGCTGGGGGTCATCATGCTTTCAGATAACTGTAGGTCCCTTGATAGAAAGAGAAAAAAACACAAGTGAAAGGAAGCCAAGTGAAATGGGTCAGATCATTCTGGGCAAAGTAATAAGGTCCATGGCAAGGCAGGGAAAGCTTCTCCTCATTGTCCCTAAGACTTTTCTAGGCAGAGCATGTTGAAGGTCAGATAAGGCAGAGTTGACATCAAGTCTGACTCATATCTGCCCTGAGTTGCCTCTTGTCACTAACAGACCAGACAGGAATGTTGGGACTTGTTCAGGGTTCTGAAAAAGGTTAAAAACAGGTTAAGAACATCCAGTTTCAGGGTGCCTGCATGGTTCAGGTGGTTAAGCATTTGCCTTTAGCTTGGTCATAATCCCAAGGTCCTGGGTTCGAGCCCCACATCAGGCTCCCTATTCCATGGGTGGTCTGCTTCTCCCTCTCCCTCAGCTGCTTTCCCTGCTTGTGTTCTTTCTCTCAAATAAATAAATAAACTCTGTAAAAAAAAATCCAGTTTCATTGCTTACATGATAAAAGACACTGTATTCAAGTCTGAGCTTTGGACATTTTAGGAGCCAAAGTTATTGACATCTCCTGAAGTTAAAGTGCACAGTGAGTGACTAGATCCTGAAGAACAAGAGGTCAAACCTGTGACACCAAACCTGTGAACAACCTAGGAAGGAAAAGGGTCAACAGTCCAGAAACTGACAAATCCCTCACAGCTTTAAGAGTAATCTATTATGGCCAGCCAGGACCCGAGAGCAGTGCTGCAGGCTGGCAGTAGGGGAGGGGCCTTCCATTCCCAAAAAACTTCAGTTCACAGGTCTGGGAACCATGGAGTGTGGGTTCTGGTCCTAACCCTGCCTCTGAGTTATCCTATGTCTTATGGTGAAATAGCTTCTCTGGCCTCAGCCTCTTCATAATTAAAATGATATAGTTGTGAAAAAGGCTTCTAAGGACTTTCCCTGGCGGGTGTATAGCTCAATAGTACACCCATGAGATCCAGAACCTAAGTAGTGGTGCCTAAAACATAGGTTCCTAGTCTTTTTTGCAGTTGCTGATAAACTTCAAAGGAAGATCAATCTCAGTTCCAGAACCCTGGTACAGGATATCCACACTGCCAGGGGTATCATGGATTCTGACCTCTGTCTGGGATCTAAGAGGGCTTGGCAAATGGTAGACAAGTTGTCACTAGCTTCTCTTATGCCATGGGAGACTCATTAATGGATCATATTATTTTCCTAAAATCCTTCTCAACTCAGAGCTTCAGGCAACACTACTAACAAACTGGAGTTGGCTTGCTAGATGAAACTTATTTGCCATCCCCATTCTCATCTTTCTTTCCAGTTTGACATTCTTCATTGGATAACATCAAATTAATTGGCTTGCATGGAAAATCCAGCTATTGTATGAGGTCGTGACCACATTTTAATTAGGGCTTTAAGTAATTGAACTCTTTAAGCAACAGTCTTCGTATTTAAGTATTACATTAGTAAAGACATTTGTTCTCATAATTTAGTGGTGTGTAAACAAAGATGCAGTTACCATAGCATCATGGCATGTGGAGAAAAGAAATAGTAAACATGTGTCTGGACATCCCTTTAGTCTCCTGGAAGAAACACAGTGCAGTTACTCATAACACATTCAGTGATAATATTGTTTTCTCTGTGCTGAGTAATAGTATTACTTGTGTCTCCTCTGGGAGATTTTCATAACCTAATGGAGTTTCAGACCATTTGGCCCTAATCATCTTTTACTTAATTTAATTCATTTGATTTAATTTAGATTGCTTTCTACTAAGCTAAGTTTTTCATTCTTTTCCTTGTAAATATACACAGCAATTATTAGAAGGTAGCTAACACATCTGTTCCCAAATGTCACAACTGGGTTACAAATTCTTTTGGTTTTGCATTACATCATCTACTCTGATGTTTGATGCTCTTCCCAGAATCATTTCCAAGGTATCTACAATATGATAAATAACATCATGTGCTTGGGAAATTTTTTCTTTTGTATGTTGTCAACATACAAAGTTGTGTATGTTCTTTGAATTTGTCTGATAAAACTTGTGTCTAACTTTTCATGTTCTTCACTCATTTCAAGATAGTTTCTTCCATAACTCAGAGCAGGCAAGAAGACCAGAAGTAAGGAACTTAGCTGAGGAAGCCTGAGTTATCAGAACATGCCAGGAGGAGACATGTTTGCATTGAGATGCAACAGACCATCTAGGGGAAATTGAGACCACTAAGACATATGATAGCAAAGCTTCTCCACGCTGATTAACACTTCTTAATAAAAGGGAAGCAAATGGTGCCCATATCTGGAGAAAGAGCTCAGTGGATGAGCATGGAAAGTGCTTTAACCAACCAGAGAGCTGAGGTATCTGTCCATGTCCTGAAACACTGGGTCAAAACTTACATAGGCGTAGAGGGTGACTTACAGAGAAGCTAATAAAGTTATGCTTTAGGGCCCTGGCTTCCTTTTTTTTTTTTAAGATTTTATTTATTTATTTGACAGACAGAGATCACAAGTAGGCAGAGAGGCAGGTAGAGAGAGATGAGGAAGCAGGCTCCCTGCTGAGCAGAGATCCCAGGACCCTGGGATCATGACCTGAGCTGAAGGGAGAGGCTCTGGCTTCTATGGACCACTTCCAAGAACCTCAGGAGGGGTCTTAGCAATGGGTTCACATTGTCAGATATTCTTTTAAAATATGCCTCTGAAAAGGAAAAGAAAAGAGATTTTATTTTTAAAGATTTATTTGAGCGGGGAGGCAGTCAGAGGAAGAAGAGAATCTTAAGCAGACTGTGGGCTGAGCACAGAACCTGATGCATGACCCTGAGATCACATCCTGAGCTGACACCGAAAGATAGATGCTTAGCTGACTGTGCCATGCAGGGGCCTTAAGAAAAGATATTTTAAACACTGTTGGTCAAGATTTCTGTCTCTGTCCACTTTGTCCTTTTTCTCATATTGAGTGTGTATAAGAGCTCATGAAGTTTTGAGGCTCCATCTAACGGGAAGTTCACTGGGGATACATTTAGCTGGGTTGGTGGGATAGATCCATGAGGTTTACAGTAGCTTCTGTTCAGGTTTTAGTGACCATGAGCTACCCCAGTGTGAGGGGCCTGTACCCCCATACCTATATATCTGCTGGGATCTGATTATACAGGGCCGGAGGTCATCCTGTGATAATGATGTGCCCTGTGACACCTGTGCTGGTGTAGCTGGATAGTGCAGGAAAAGTGAGGATTTAAACATAGGGAGACAGAACCTGGTCTGTGGAAATTTTTCCATTATGAGACATATAGGATGATAGGTAGAGGAGTCTATTGTCAATATCTAGTCAAAATGGAAGTAATCTTCTCCCAGGAATTGACTCAATAATCCAGTGTATAAAATAATAAAATACCTGTATAATTTTTTTCTTTGCTGATGGAAATCAGTGTAATGAACTGATGGGACTTCTTGTGCATGGAGAGCACAAACTTCTATCAGCACTCGATATAGAGGAAATATCTGTGTGTGAAGTTATGTGCTGTATGCCTCTTAACATAGTACCACACTGAGAGTATCTCAATCTATTTTCTAACAAAGTCTGGTGGCTCCAGAAGAAATGATGTGCCAGATAATTACTGACACTAGCAATACAGGAAAAAAAACCCAGAATTTATCATCAAAAGCTCCATGTAGGCTCAGTTGGTTAGGCCGTTACCTTCGGCTCAGGTCATGATCCCAGGGTCTTGGGATTGAGTCCTGCATGGGGCTCCTTGCCTGGCAGGGAGCCTGCTTCTCTCTCCTCCTCTGCCTGCCTCTCTGCCTGCTTGTGCACTATCATGCTCTCTCGCTCTCTCTCTCTCTCTCTGACAAATAAATAAATAAATAAAATCTTTAAAAAAAACCCAAACACCTCAATATATGGCTGTACAGAGCAGAATGGTTTGATTTAATGGCAATGCAGCCAATACAACAAGGCAGCCTCAAAACCATTTAAAATCGCCTTTGAATTGCTCTATGTGTGCCTCAGTTTCAAATTAATTTGATATATTTATTCATATTTATTGTTCATGCTAAAGTTCAAATACAGTAAGAAAGAAGTAGCCTAGTGGAACCCCTAATTGTTAAGCTAAAGAACTGACAGAGCTTAAAATGTCAAAATCTCTCCTGTATATTATAATAGAAACTAAAAATTAAAAAAAAAAATACTGATGGTTAAAACTCATGAAGGCTAAGATGAGTTGAAAAAGCCCAGAAAATAAGGATAATGAAAATGATACAGAATAATTTTTTAAAATTTAATTAATTAATTAATTAATTATTTTTCCAGAAAGGGAGAGACAAAGCACGCAAGGGCTAGGGGCAGAGGGTGAGGGAGAGAGAGAATCTTAAGCAGGCTCCACGCCCAGTGTGGAGCCCAATATGGGGCTCAATCACACCACACTGAGATCATGACCTGAGCCTAAATTAAGAGTCTCAATCTTAATTGACTGAGCGACCCAGGAGCCCCGACATAGAAGAATTTTAAAAGATAATGAAGATCTGGCTACTTTTAAGTGGGAAAAAAATGCAGGAGAATTAATATAAGAATGAACTAAAATAATTTGTGTAGTCGATTAGTACATAAGACTAATAGCTTCACTTTGATCTATTCATTGACTTGGATAATACTGTGAACTCTCTTTTTAGCTTGTTACAATGAAAAGTCATTTTATTTGACACCATTTAATGAATATATAGTTTTCTTTATTTCTCAAAATAGTTGTCCCAATAATATTTCAGAAAATCAATCATAACACACAAGTGCACACACAAAAATAATATGTTCAGAAAACAGAAACTCTGGAAAAAATTTTCAGTGATCCATCCATCATGAGAATCTGGCTGGCCTTTCCCACACTGCATGCATCATTTTGTTTGTAAACTATCATCATAAACAGTCATTGCTTCTATCAGGTCAGTTTTTAGACTGGACGAGTATTTTGAAAACCTTCAAAAGTCATATTCTGCAGAGCACTAGGAGGTTATGTTTACTTGGATCACATATTGATCAAATAAAAATGTACTATATTTCAAAGAACAAAGACATAGAATTATTTAGATTGCTAAAAAGAGTTGCATTTATTTTTTAATAGTATTGAAGTATAATTGATACATATATTTGTTTCAGATGTACAACATATTGATTCAACAATTCTATACATTACACATTGCTCACCATGGTAAGTGTAGTCATCATACAACATTATTACAAATTTATTAAATATATTCCCTGTGTATTTTATAACTGGAAGTCGTACCTCTTGGTCCTCTCTATTTTTCCCATTCTACCATGTACCTCTCCTCTGGCAACCACCGGTTTTTTCTCTGTATTTGATTTTGATATTTTGTTTGTTTGTTAATTTATCTTATTTTTTATATTCCACATATAAGTGCATCATATGATATTTGCCCTTTTTTGTCTAAATTATTTCACTTAGCATTATATTCTTTAGGTCCTTCCACAAAGCCACAAGTGGCAAGATCTCATGCTTTTTTATGTTGAGTAATATTTCATGGCATAGCTATACCATCTTCTTTATTCATTCATCTATCAATAGACACCTGGGTTGCTTCCATATCTGGGCTATTATAAATAATACTGCAGTCAACATAGGGGTGCATATATCTTTTCAAATTAGTGTTTTCATTTTCTTTGGGTAAATGCCCAGTGGTGGAATTATTGGATCATATGGTTTTTTTATTTTTATTTTTTTTTGAGGAGTCTCCATCCTGGTTCCCACAGTGGTTGCACCAGTTTACATTCCCACCAACAGTGTGTGAGCATTCCCTTTCCCCCCGCATCTTCACCAACACTTGTTATTCCTTGTCTTTTTAGTAATAGTCATTTTGACTAGTGTAAGGTGATTTCTCATAGTGGTTTTGATTTGCATGTCCCTGATGATGAATGATGTTGAACATCTCCTCCTGTGTCTGTTGGCCACCTGTATGTCTTTGGAAAAATGACTATTCAGGTTTTTCACCCATTTTTTAATCTAATCATTTGGTTTTTGGTGTTGAGTTGAAGAAGTTCTTTATATATTTAGGATATTAATATCTTATCAGATATATCATTTGTAAATATCTTTTCCCACTTGGTAGGTTGACTTTTTGTTTTGTTGATGGTTTCCTTTGTTGTGTAAAAGCTTTTTATTTTGTTTAGTCCCAAGAATTTATTTTTACTTTTATTTCCTTTGCCTGAGGAGACATATCCATGAATATGCTATTAAGGCCAATGTCCAAAACATTATTGACTATGTTTTCTTTTAGGAGTTTTATGATTTCAGGTGTTACATTTAGGTTTTCAATCAATTTTGAATTTATTTTTATGTATGGTATAAGAAAGTTATTCAGTTTCATTCTTTTCATGTAGTTGTCCAATTTTTCTGACATCATTTATTGAAAAGACTGTCTTCTCCATTATATATTCTTGCCTCCTTTGTCATAGATTAATTAACATAGGTTTATTTCTGGGTCTTATCCTGTTCTATGGATCTGTTTTTGTGCTAGAACTTTATTGTTTTGATCCCTACAGCTTTGTAATATAACTTAAAATCCAGAATTGTGAAACCACCAGCTTTGTTCCTTTGGCTATATGGGGTCTTTTGTGGTTCCATATCCATTTTTTTTATTATTTTGTTACAGTTCTGTGAAAAATATTATTGGTATTTTGATGGGGATTGTATTGAATATGTGGTTTGCTTTGGGTAGCATGGACATTTTAACAACATTAAATCTCTAAATCCATGAGCAAAGTATACCTTTTCATTTGTTTGTGTCTTCTTCAATTTCTTTCACTAACGCCTTATAGTTTTCAGAGTATAGGTTAAATTTATTCTGAAGTATCTTAGGCTTTATAGTGTAATTGTAAATGGGGTTGTTTTCCTACTTTCTCCTTCTGCTGCTTCATTATTAGTGTAGAAATACATGATTTCTGTAGATTAATTTTTTATCTTGCAACTAAATTCATTTATTAGTTCTAAACTTTTTGATGGAGTCTTTAATGTTTTCTGCATATAGTATCATGTCTTCTGCCAATAGTGACAGTTTTATTTCTTCTTTACCAATTTGGATGCCTTTTATTCCTTTTTCTTGACTAATTGCTGCAGGTAGAACTTCTACCACTTGGGCTGAAGAAAAGTAGTGAGAGTGGACAGCCTTATCTTTTTCCTTATCTTAGAGGAAAAGCTTTCAGGTTTTTACTACTAAGTATTATGTTAACTGTGGGTTTTTCATGAATGGCCTTTATTTTGTTGAAGTGTATTAACTTTGAATCCACTTTGTTGAGTGTTTTTGTCATGAACATATGCTGTATTTTATCAAATGCTTTTTCTTTATCTATTGAGATAATTGTATGTTTTTTAACCTTCCTCTTGTTAATGTGACATATCACATTGATTGATTTGTGAATATTGAACCACCCTTACATCCTTGGAATAAACCCCACTTGATGAATGACCCTGTAATATATTGTTGAATTTGGTTAGCTAATATTTTGTTGAGAATTTTGTGTTTATATGCATTAGAGATGTTTGCCTGTAGTTTCCTATTTTTGTAATGTCTTTGGTTTTGGTATTGGGGTAATGCTTGGCCTCAATGAATGGATTTAGAAGTTTTTTTCCTCTACTATTTTTTGGAATAGTTTGATAATAGGTAGTAACTCTTTTAAAAATATTTGGTAGAATTCACTTGTGAAGCCATCTGGTCCTGGATATTTGTCTTTTGGGGAGTTTTTGATTACCAATTCAACTTCATTACTAGTAATCTGTCTGTTCAAATTTTCTGTTTCTTCCTGATTCAGTTTTGGAAGATTGTATATTTCTAGGAATTTATCCATTTCTTCTAGATTGTCCAATTTATTGGTGTATAATTTTCATAATATTTTCTTATAACTATTTGTATTTCTGTGGCATTGGGTATTAATTCTCCTCCCTCAATTCTGGTCATTTTATTTATTTGAGTGTTCTTTCTTTTTTTCTTTTCTTGAAGATTTTCTTTATGTAGTTGACAGAAAGAAAGAAAGTGAGAGAGTGAGAGAGCACAAGCAAGGGGAGCAGCAGAGGGAGAGGGAGAAGCAGGCTCCTGCTGAGCAGAGATCCCAATGTGGGGTTTGATCCCAGGATTCCGGGGTCAAGGCCTGAGCTGAAGGCAGACACTTAACCAACTAAGCCACCCAGGTGCCCCCTCTCTTTTTTTCTGGATGAGTCTGGCTAAAGGATACCATTTTTGTTTATCTTTCCAAACGTTTAAAAAAAAAATAAAAAAGATCTTGGTTTCATTGATAGAAATTGTTATTTTAATTTCTATTTAGTTTCTGCTCTAATCTTTATTATTTCTTTTTTTCTATCAGTTTTGGGATTTATTTATTCTCCTTTTTCTAGCTCTTTTATGTGTAAGTTTAGGTTACTTATTTCAGATTATTCTTATTTCTTAAGGTAGGCTTATGTATCCATAAACTTTTTTCTTAGAACTGCTTTTGCTGTGTCCCAAAGAATTTGGACCATAATGTTTTCATTTTCATTTGTCTCCATGTATTTTTCAATTTCCTCTTTGATTTCTTCACTGGCCCATTTTGTTTATTTTTTTAGGTGAAAAATTATCCTTATGCTGCAATGAGAAGTGGTTTTCTTCAAATACTGGAACTTTCATGGGAATCATTAAGTTGATTGTTGAATTAGATGCATTTTTGTGTGATCAACTGACAGTTTTTGAAAAGCGACTAGCTTATTCAAAATAATTTACATTATATTAATCAAAATAACTGGAAATACTTTACAAAATGTGTTAAATGATCAAATAAACAAACCAGGAAACAAATACCTCTCCATAACTGTAAATTCTTCATGGGATATAACAAATGTTTTATCAGTTGGTGATTAAAACTATGCATAATTTTAACTTTTTTATGAAATGAAAACCATGTATCTGTGACTTTATTCTAAAAATTAAGAGAAATGGTAATTGTATGACAGTATATGAAGCATATGAAGATAGCATATGAAGCATATCATATGACAGTATATAAGGCAGCAAACACTCCTTCAAATATTAGTAATTGCATAGGGCATGGGACATACACAACTCATTCCCTAATTACTTTAGAGACAAAGCTGCTCCAATAGTACTGAAGGTGTTGGTTACTGTAATATTTTCACAATAGTTAATAAGTTTGCTTTTCTTGTCTAGTACAGTGCTACCCAATAGGAATATAATCTGAGCCATGTTAAAATTTTCCAGTAATCACATTTAAACAAGTAAAAAGACATAGTTGAAATATATTTTAATGATGTTTTATTTAACCCTATAGATCTTAGCATGCAATCAATAAAAACATATTTAAACATTAAAAAAATTTGTGTCCTAAGTCTGAAATCTTTTGTGTACTTTATGTCACACCACCCATATGACTGGCCACATTTCAAGTGTTCCATAGTCACATGTGGCTAGTGGTTACCAAATTGGACAGTGTAGATATACTTGTTGGTTTGTCTATTAGAAAGTGTTCAAGCCTTGCAAGAGGGGTGTAAACCAATAACAAGCTGAAGTTAACTGCGGGGCTAGAACAGATAAGGCTGACTTCTGTGACTGAACCTCTCCCAGGTGATGAACACTTTAAAGTGCACATCAGTCGGGCTCTCTCAAGAGTAGCCAGGCAAGTACAGCAACAGCTGGGCCACCAGTGAGAGCTGGTGACCAAGCAGCTGAGCCACAGGACCTCAGCAGGCTATCTCGAGCAAAGCTTACAGGCTGTGGAAGAGACATCCAAGGCTCAAGGGTGACAGCAGGGTACCCTAGGGAAATAACAGATGAGCAACCTTCTCGAATGCTGGTGCGGGCGTGCCAGGGCCCTGGAACTTTGTATAAATATGACAACAATGAACCTCAGAACAATCTACAGTTAGGCAATATTACCCTGAATTTACAGGTAACAGCAGTAAGGCTGAGAAAGATGGACAGTTTGACATCACACAGTACTCCAAAAGGAGGAATCAAAAACACAAACATGACTCTTACACCTTGAGGACTTTATCCCCCCTTCCAGCATTGCCTAAGAAGTCCAGAGTTTTCTTACTATTACCACAGTATCGTTCATCAAAAGTGGCCTGAGAATATAAAGATTACCCCCTGGCCAGATGTAAGCCAGTGCAACAGCAGCTGCTTAGAGGGCTTTCTAAAGATGTCTTTTGTATTGTGGTTTCTAGAAATACTTTATGTCGTAGGAGCAGAGACCGCCTATGTTGTTCAGTATTTCTAAATTCCATTTGAACTGGTACAACTCTTAACTTCCCTCTGACTTTTTGTTTCCCAGAGCTCTTCTTCTGAAAAATTAAATGGATAGAGTTTACACTTTCTTACCTTTTCTCTCTCATAGACATAACTTTCAAGCAGGAAAATTCTTCTAAAGGAAGAGAGAGTAAAAGCAAATGAAGTGAATCTCAGGCTGAATGAACATCCTCCAAGTAATTAAAAGCTGATTGTCTCCTCTTAAACTCGTTAGTTTCTGGTTTCTGCCTAAGGAGTGCAAGGTTTAAGTGTGAATTGAGGGCTAAAATGACTTGAAGAGCAACCTAGATAACTCTTGACTTATTGAGTGTATGTCTGTTGGGAGAGGCGTGAATAACCTTCGAGGAGCCTCATGCTTAAGCACTGATACAAACATTTAAAACTATAGGCGTGGGGCACCTGGGTGGCTCAGTCATTAAGCGTCTGCCTTTGGCTCAGATCATTATCCCAGGATCCTGGGATCGAGCCCTGTAGCAGGCTCCTTGCTCAGTGGGAAGCCTGCTTCTTCCTCTCCCATTCCCCCTACTTGTGTTCCTCTCTCCCTGTGTCTCTCTCCATCAAAGAAATAAATAAAATCTTAAAAACAAAACAAAAGACCAACTACAAGCGTTCGTTCTGTCTTAGCTATAAATTTTGAGAAGGTGGGTAACTGCCTAGCCTTGGTTCTTTCGCTGTAAAATGAGAAGAGATCGCTGTCTTGAGGACATTATAAAGGCTCACACACGAGTTGTGTCCTTCCGCAATGTCAGCTTTATTCAAAGTAAAAGCAAAGTAAAATAACAACTAGAAGCAGGTTCAGGATTCCAAACTCAGTGACAGCTCACCATGTGATGTGATTCTTACTCAGCACCCACAGCAGGAGAGAAGACAAGCCACGCAAGAAACAAGATAACAGAAGGGCACAGGCAGTGAATGAACCAACTGGAAGTCAGTCTGTGGGCCTGTAGTCGAGATAAGGCCTCGGTCTGCGGGTCAGCTCTCCGCACTCATCGCTTCTTAGGTTTAAGCAGTGAAGGAGCTCGGTTCTGTTCAGAGATCACAGAGATCAAACCCGCAGAGCCTTCAGTGGCAGTTACCATTTTTAGTGGTCAAACATAGAGGGGTCACGTCCAAAGAGTTTGACAGATTGTTGCCAAAATCCTTCCCTTTTTAAAGGGGCTTAATCGGTCCTAGGGTCCATGCAGCCCTCTTCTGGTTCTGCTTGTTATTAGTTCTGGGGTGTCAGCTGACAGGCAATACCTGGTAGATACAGTACCCTTAACTGCTTCCGTCATTGCTTGACACAGGCTCTTGCTTGACATGAGCGACTCCACTTTGCTCTGTACAATTGACCATTTCATGGGACTAGTGGGCAGATTGAATGAGATTGAGACAGTATGTGAAACAAGACAATATGTGAAAGTGACTTGCACAGCTCCTGAGTCATGGTAAATAAAATGTTGATGAATAATCAAATGAACATTATAAGCTTTTTTAAAAAAAATCATTTACAGAATAATTATGCCAATTTATCATAGAAAATATTAAGTCTATTTCTCAGATAGCATTCATTCTTATAATTCGTGGTTTGTTTTCCTCAGTAGACTACACATGACTATACATCTTTTTTATTTAATTAATTTATTTTTTAAAGATTTATTTATTTGAGAGAGAACGTTCATATGGGATTGGGGGCAGGTGGAGGAGAGGCCGAGGGAGAGATTCTTCAGGCAGAGTCCCTGCTGAGCATGGAGCCTGCCAAGGAGTTCCAGCCCATGCAACCCATGATATCATGACCCCAGCCCAAACCACGAGTCAGATACCCAACTGACCAAACCACCCAGGCCCCCCATACATCTTAAACTATAAATTTCACATAACCAAACAACTTCCACCTGGGACGCCTGGGGGGCTCAGTGGATTAAAACTCTGCCTTTGGCTCAGGTCATGATCCCAGGGTTCTGGGATCAAGCCCCGAATCGGGCTCTCTGCTCAGCAGGGAGCCTGCTTCCCCCTCTGTCTCTGCCTGCCTCTCTGCCTACTTGTGATCTCTGTCAAATAAATAAAAAAAATCTTAAAAAAAAAAAAACCTTCCACCTTTATTTTCTTTATACATTGATTTTAAAGTTAAGTTAGAAATCTCTACAGCATGGCATGTCATTATCGGCATTGTCCAGAGGTGGAGTCAAAAGGCTCTGAGAGACCCTGCTGTTCGCATAGTCAAGACTTGGGTCTGGACACCTTATTTGACAGTGCTTCTGCTTAGTGCTGCCTGGTTCTCAGTGTACTGAGGGGAATGTGGGGCTCACAGAGAGCTCAGGGATGGCCCTCATTCTAACTGACCCTATTAACGAGAGAACACTTGAATGCCTGCACACTTTCTCTGATGGTAATGAGAATGCTTAAGAAAACTAGTGAGCAGTAGTGAGCACTGGGTCCCTTGTTAGTTGTCTGATGTGCATCATCTCACATAATGCTCATACCACCCTATGAGCTAAGTCTCATATTTCCCTCCACTTGCTAAGAACTTGCAAGTGTCACTTTGTTGTAGGAATTCTCTGCCTTCGGGGTCCACGGTTCTTGGTCACAGTGTTTCAAAGAATGAAGAGGTAGACCAAAGAGTGGTGGGCAGAAAAGCAAAGTTTATTGAGTGACAGTATAAAGCTCCCAGAGAGGGAGGGGACCCTAGATGGTTGCCCTCAGAGTTTCTAAGTTTATGGATTTTTATGAGCTGTTTTGCGGAACCATCTTCAGCAATCAGGGTGTGCAGAGTCCTGCCAATCAGGGCTCTAGTCACGTATCTCTCTACCTATTAGGTTAATGTCCATGTGCGGGTGGTCTATTTTGCTGACATCTGGGGGCTTATGTCTTAATTGCCTCTTCTCTGTGATGGTGACAAATGCTTTGTGGTTAACTGTCTTATCTGGGGACGTTTTGCAGAAGTCATTTCTGGAAAGGCTGCAAAGGAAAATGCTAGTGTGGTGCAAAACAGGATGTCAGTGCTGCTTTTTGTTAGCTGTCCTGACTCCATATCTTCTCACTGGGGACACTGGCCCTGACTACCAAACTCTCCAATGAACCCTTTACAACTTGACTGGTAAGCAGCAGAGCTGGGACCGGAACTAGTTCTGTAGACAACAAAGCTTTAACGACTGTGCCATACCAGTGAGAGCCGGAAAACACAGCATGCTGACCCCACTCTGACCATCTGAAAATGGCAAAGGTGTGTCTGTTACAGACAATGGTGTGTTTGCGGCCCGTCACGCCATCTGTAGAGACCTGACTCCTGAACAGAAGTTTTCCCAGGAAGTGATTTTCATGCTTTCGAGCTATTGTTTGGGATAATAAGAATCAACTCTGAGTGCTCCTTAATTAATTGCTACAAAGACTGAAGTTGGAGAACTTGGGTTTAAATCTCAGCCCTGCTACTTACCAGCTGCAGCAACCTGGGCATAATGAATACAATAGCGCATATAAATATTTAGTGTATAGCCAAGCACACAGTAGGTGCTCTATAACCATTAGCTGTTATCCTTTTTTATTATCAGCACATTTTTGATAAGCATCTATTATGGATTGATGTTGTTATAGTGGTACTAAGTATTGGTTCTAAAATGTTGATATAGGAGTGATTCAGGGTTAACATTCTGGTTAGGGGAAGAAGAGTAGGCAGAGGACCTATCTTAAAGCTGCTTTACATAACAATGGGCTTCAGAAACATCAGTTTTACATACCAATGATTAAGGAAGGTAGACTGGCAAAAGAGAGGCTAATGCTGCTGGTAAACCACTCCTGTGGCCACAACTGTAGGTTCTATAGAGAATCCATATTCCTGTCTATCTAGCACCATTGTGCTAGAAGAGAATACCTTACGCCACCACCTTTAAGAAAACCATCTTGCTGGAAAAGTGCACATGTAAATAAATCATGTGGTAGGAGACTTTCTGAAGAAGAGACTTTACCAAGCACTGTGGCAGTTTGGAGGGATATAAAAATGCTTTGTGCAGTTGGGTTCAACTTCACAGATATGTTTGAACTGGGTCTTATAGGATAAGTAACAATATGCCAAATAGAGAAACACAAGAGCCAGCTAAGCAAAGAAAACAGCCTGAACAAAGATCCGGTAACATTTAAAGGAGTGGGATAGTCAGGAGAAGGCATCTCGAGGAATGGCATAGGAATTAATGTGCCTACAATTTAGGATATAGGTTGGGTGGCATAAAACCAGGAGATTTGGGGCGCCTGGGTGGCTAAGTGGGTTAAGCTGCTGCCTTCGGCTCAGGTCGTGATCTCGGGGTCCTGGGATTGAGTCCCACATCGGGCTCTCTGCTCCACGGGGAGCCTGCTTCCCTCTCTCTCTCTGCCAGCCTCTCTACCTACCTGTGACCTCTCTCTGTCAAATAAATAAATAAAATATTAAAAAAAAAAAAAAAAACAGGAGATTTACCCCACATGGACAGGTTGGCCAGATAGTCCACCAGAGTGAAGCATTTGTACCTTACCATTTAGGTCACAGATAGACCCTGATAATTTTTAAATAAGGAAATACTGGGACACCTGAGTGGCTCAGTCAGTTAAGCATCTGCCTTTGGCTCCAGTCATGATCCCATGGTCCTGGACTTGAGCCCCACATTGGGTTCTCTGCTCAGTGGGGAGGCTGCTTCTCTCTCTCCCCCTTTGCTTGTGCTCTCTCTCTCTCTCAAATAAAATATTTTGTAAAAAAAAAAAAAAAAAGAAAGAAAGAAAGAAAGAAAAAGGAAATACTATGATCAAATCCTTATTTTAAGGACATAAAAACATCATAGTGTCAACTGAGACTCCAGTTGTTTTAGTGAGAATGTGATAGATTGTGCTATGATAACAAACCTCAAATTTTAAGGACTTAAAACACATTTATTTTTCGCTCTCACACAGTGTATTCCACATGGGTCAGCAAGGGTTTTGTAACACATGATCCCTCAGTACTCCATTTTGGCGCTGCACCATCTGATAGAACATGAGTCCGTCTAGTCAGGATGGAAAGAGAGAGTTAATCACTCAGCTTTGCCTCCCTGAAAAAGAGCTAGAATTGTCAATGAGCAAATGGAATATTTGGTAAGCCTTAACTGTCTCTAATCTTCCAGAAGAAAAAGAATTTTAAAACTATCCGGATATGACAAAATAAGAGTCATTGGAGAGGCGGGGGGTAGGGTTAGATTGCAGCACCTGGAATTTGTAGGTCTCAAGCCAAGCAGCCATGGAACAATTGGTCCTTCTGTAACCTGTCCACATGCTTCCACTCTTCATCTCATCCCTGCTCACATACAGTTACCCACTAACCTCTACTGAGATAGTCGTAGATAATTAAGAAGTAAGCTGATAAATATTCTGTGTCTAGTGGGGGCTGGAAAAACATGGTGTGTGGAGATCTAAGACCATGGTGGGTTATTAACCCCCATAATGTCTCAGGAGTGTGGGTCCCATTGTACCCATTTCCCTTTTCACCTCTCTGCCCTATTTGTGGAAGAAAATAAAGTGGGCAACCTCTGGATGAGATGGGGGAGAACAGAGAAAGGAGCAAAAAAGAATAAAATGTTATATACTGGATGAACACATAACACAATGTTTGCTTGTTTTTAAATTTTTATTTTTTCAGTGTTCTAAGATTCATAGTTTATGCGTCACACCCAGTGCTCCATGCAATACGTGCCCTTCTTAATACCCACCATCAGGCTCACCTAACCCCCACCTCCCTCCCCTCCCAAACCCTCAGTTTCTTTCTCAGAGTCCACAGTCTCTCCTGGTTTGTCTCCCCCTCTGATTTTCCCCTATTCACTTTTCCTTTCCTTCTCCTAATGACCTCTATGTTATTCCTTATGCTCCACAAGTAAGTGAAACCATATGCTAATTAACTCTCTCTGCTTGACTTATTTTACTCAGCACAATCTCCTCCAGTCCCATCCATGTTGATTCAAAAGTTGGGTATTCATCCTTTCTGATGAGGTGTAATATTTCATTGTATATATGGACCATATCTTCTTTATCCATTTGTTGAAAGGTATCTTGGCTCTTCCACAGTTTGGCAACTGGGGCTATTCCTATTATGAACATTGGGGTACAGCTGGCCCTTCTTTTCATGACATCTGTATCTTTGGGGTAAATACCCAGTAGTGCAATTGCAGGGTCATAGGGTAGCTCTATTTTTAATTTCTTAAGGAATCTCCACACTGTTTTCCAAAGTAGCTGCATCAAATTGCATTCCCACCAACAGTGTAAGAGGGTTCCCCTTTATCCACACCCTCTCCAACACTTGTTGATTCTTGCCTTGTTAATTTTGGCCATTCTAACTGGTGTAAGGTGGTATTTCAATGTGGTTTTGATTTGAATCTCCCTGATGCCTAATGATGATAAACATTTTTTCATGTGTCTGTTAGCCATTTGTATGTCTTCTTTGGAGAAGTGTCTGTTCATGTCTTCTGCCCATTTTTTTTTTGGCGTCACCTGGATATCTAAGATAACTGCCTCATGTTGAGGTCTTATCCATTTCAAGTTTATCTTTGATAACACAATGTTAATAATAGTTGTTTGGTAGTAAGATTATTGATTATCTTTTTTCTTTCCTTTCCCTTCTTTCTTTTCTGTATTTTCACATTTCAAAACTAAGTACTGTTAGTTTTCATCATTGGGCAACCATGATACAGAAGTTGTAGTGTTTATTCTGCCAACGGCTCTGTGAGATCGACACTTAAAATTTTGATTTGATGTTCTGCATTATGCAATGAAGAATAGAAAAGTTCAGCAAAAAATTCCTCCAACTTCTCGGTGAAACTTGTTTGGGATTCAGTCAAGGATCTGAGGACAGAGCTGGGCTACTGCCTGGGATGAAGATCTCCAGAAAGGAGCTGGAGCCAGGCTTGTGCATGGGGAGCCATGGGTGCACCACTATCCTGAGGCTGAATTGTTAACAATGGAACCAGGTTCTGCACTCCCAGGAACATATTTCTTCAGGCTGGGTCAACCTCTCAGTCTTTCATCTGTCTAGAGAAAATTCTCCCTACTCTGCCCATGATTAGATAATGAAAATAATTACTATTGATTGTTAAGAATCTTAAACTGATATGAATATTTTTAAAAACCCCTTTGTAAAGACATAAAGTGTCTTTAATGAGCACGTGTGACTGCACGACTGCAGCAGGGAGGCACTGTTAATCTGAAGAGACATAAAGATGAACACTGAAAGGACAAGAAGTTTGGGGTTTGTAGTTCATGCAATGCAAATTGCTTTCCTGTGCGAATAAGGCCGGGACGATAACTTGCGGTTATGTCACTGTGAGCATTCTTTCCCTCTGCATCATGAGAGAAGTTATGCAGTCATTCTGATTCTCCAGCTGTTTCTAATCAGATTAAATGAAAACTTAAAAAAAAAAAAAAAAGACTCTGAACTGAACCCACACCATCTACGGACAGATCTTGCCTCAAGCAACACTGGGGGAGTGGTATGTTCCTATCACCTACTTGCAGCATATTTATTTCATTCCTGACAGAAAAACCTACTAAGAGTCACTCATCAAGCAGAAGATCTATCTCTCTCTGGACCCCTTGTCCTTTGTACGTCCTGCTAGAGACTGTCTGCCAGGACCAGACATTTAGTAGTGTCTTTGAAAGAGGCCACATATGATAACAAAGGCCTCAGAAGACACCAGAGATTCTGAATACCAGGCAGAGCCAACAGGTCGTTTAAGCACCAAGTTTAGGTGATACCTCTGTAAATAAAAAAGCACAACATTCTATCTTTTGGTGAAACCTCAAAAAAAGAAAAATGCTAGCAAACTGTATTCTCTAATGTTGTAAAGAAACAAAATTATAATGTTTCATGTGAATTGGTAACTGAAATGAGTGAGAGCACAGGCGAATCGGTGCCGGGTTTCAGTTCCCATTTACTGTAAGTCTCCGCGCCTGTGTGGAGGCTGCCCCTCAACCTAGCAGTTTTCCCATCAGCGTAATCGGGGCAGTACTTCTCTCATTGGAGTTTTGAGTGCCTGGCTCACAGTAAGTGAGGAAACAGAAGGACGGAAAATTCTCACAGCCAGAGAAAGGTAGAATAAGGATTTAGCCTCATCTCCTTTGCATTCAGAATCTGGGCTCCTAACCTGTAAGTTGTAATGGAACCAAAAAGGCAGTGTAAGAAAACATATGGCTATTTTTCTGAACTAGAGTAAGAAAGAATTTTTTAGTAGTATAAACAATGAATAAACCATAAAGGAAAATGTATAGATTTAATCCCATGACATTTTAAAACTTTTGTATAAAGAACACTTTCTGAACGTTTAAGAGGTAAATAACCACTGAGCAAAACGTTCACAACATATATCGATTAATATCCTAAGTATATAAAAAAGCCAAGTGTTTAAGAAGATGAATAATCAATTAAAAAAAAGACAAAATACATATACTAAAAATGTACAGAATGAGAAATACAAATGGGCAGTAAGCGTGGGAAAATAGTCTAAGTCAGAAAAATTGTTCAGAACACTTCACAGGTTGAGAGAATGTCCACCTTCCCAGATACCTTCTCTGATTCCCTTTTCTCCTCAGGCTCTCAGCCTGTCAGGAGCTGGGAAGGTGAGGGCTCAGGCTCTAGGCGCAGCTCCTCAGGCTCCAGCACCCTCTCCTGCCACTCTCCTCCCCGCCGTGTCGTCTGGCCTGGGGACACAGTAGACTTACTGCATTCTCAGACTTCATTTTCCTCATGTTGACCATTTGTCAGCTACTCTGCTGAGCCATGAATATTCATCATAGCTGGATGATCAGTTAGCCAGTGAGTGAGCCTAACTGACTGCAAAGCATCAAAACAGACCCTGTTAAGTGTTCTTCTCTGAATGTGCCTTGTTTTAGGATTTGGTGCCTTTGCCTTCCTTGTTTTTTACCCTCTTTGCTTCCCTTCTTCTTCACAAGGCCAAGTCCCAGCCCCACTTCCTCTGAGGAACCTACACTGCCCATGGGCAGAGTACATCACATCATCTTTGCACTCTCTTCACATTTCATGTATGCAAAGCATAACATGGAGGTTAAAGGCACAGACTCATGAGCCAGACTGTCTGGGTTCAATCCCAGTTCTGCCACTTAACAGACGGTGTAACCTTGAGTCAGTTACTTCTCTGTGCCTCCATGTCCTTATCTGCAAAATGGGGATAAAAATAGCAACAACTCATGGGAATGTTGAAAGCCTTAAGGTAGTCAACAGGGTGCTTAGAACAGTGCCTGACACATGGTAAGTGCCTTTTTATCATTCTCCTATAAAACTTCCCACATTTAATGGTAGTTAACTATATGCAGAGCAGGATTGAAAAAAAAAAAAAAAAAAGAGGACTACCAAAGCTCAGTTGTGCAGATAAAGTGCAGTTTCTTCAGTTTGTTTATAGATTTTCTAGACTTCCTCTCAACTGACAACTGCCACCTCTACTCCTCTCGCTCTGGGAGATAAAGCCACCAAATATACTCCAGCTTTATTAACCAAATTTGATCCATTGATCAAATTACACCATTGATTGATCAAATAGTATATTGATCAAATACACCATTGATAATGTTGTCTTCAGAATCATTGCTTAGACTCTTACTTGCACTTCTCCAAACCCCACCCAACTCCTCAGAGTTGGGCCTCTGAGTTTTTGGAGGGAGCGAGACTGTCCTGCCCTTGATGGGAGAGGTAAATACCTCCTATACACGTAATGCCTTCTGCTACCCTCTCCTCCCTGCTGACTGGACTGTGCTGGCCTTCCACTGGGGCCTGCCACTACTAAGCTCACACTCCCCTCTTGCTCGGCTCAGGAAGACCTATTGACCTCTGCTGCTGACTTAGCTCCACCAGCTGTGGCTTCCTCCAAGTCTTTGTCATGTCTTCCATCCTGTCCCCTGTTCCAGGTGGTCCATCCCCAGCTCTCTTGCTGTTAGCTGCCTCTCAGCTTAGTATCCCCACCACGCCAGATGTGCTCAGGAGCACAAACTAGACACTTTCTTGGCCGTAACGTGCTGCTCTGCCCTGATTTACACCAGAACAACCAGACTCCTAAACTCTCCTCCTGCCTTCAGTATTTCCAAATTCTATCGAACATACAACTACCTCTTTTGATCATCTTATTCCCACTATCCCTGGGAGTAGAATGGGAACTTTCCTCCATTTCTTGTGGATTGGTTGTCTCCCCACCACCCCCACCCCCCGTACATGAAACTAGTCTGGACATCTGGCCTGGAACTCAATATAGCTTTCTTCCCTTCCTATCATATAGGAATACTGCCTGCCTTTCATGCCTATTTGGTAATTGAAAAATCCAATACAAAAATCAGATTCATTAGGGTGTAAATGTTAATGTTTTCTTTTCCCTTTGGCATTTATGCTGCAACAATTTATATTCCCTCAAGGCTGACAAACAAAGGTTAAATAGAGTGAACTGCCCCCCCACACACAACTGGAAACATCTACCTCACTGTCTGAGATTGTTTCCCAGCCCCCTGAGGACTGCAGAGACAGACTTCATCATATTCATTGAGCTGGGCTCAGTGTCTGTCTCAATTTGAACACTGACCCTACCATCTACTCTGTGACCTTAGGCAAGTTACTTGGCTTGAGTCTGTTTTTTCATCTGTAAAATGCAGATAAGAATATAACTTAAGGGGTGCCTGGGTGACTCAGTGAAGCCTCTGCCTTCTGCTCAGGTCAGGCTCCTGGGACCGAGTCTTGCTTTGGGCTCCCTGCTCAGTGGGGAGTCTTCTTCTCTCTCCCTCTGCCCTTTCCCCCCGTTTGTGCTCTCTCTCACTCACTCTTTCTCAAATAGATAAATAAAATCTTTAAAAAAAAGAATATAACTTTGTGGGATTGTTTTGAGGGTTAAATAACTTAACACATGGAAAATTTTCAAAATAGTGCCAATTATTGCTCAAAAAATGAGACTCATTGTTGCTATTAGCTCAGCACTTCTCCGGAGTGGTTTGCTCAATAAATGTTAATTGAAAGATCATACAATGAGCGAGTAACTAAACTTGAGGTATAGATCAGGAGTTCTGATCATCAGCACAGAAGTAAGGTTTAATGCACTGTGTCCTTAAGGAAGCCATTTGTAAGGCAGGTGCAATACTGCATATGTTTTGCAATCGTGTGTCTAATCCTTACTCCGGGGAAACTGCAATTAGCCTTTCTTTCACCTGATGTCATGCATTTAAATAGTTAAGACTAATTTCCAAAGCTACTTCTAAAAATTGGGCTTAGACAAAGTAAAGAAAAATAATAAAAACACCTGGAAGTGAAAAGAGCAGGGCTCTAAAAATCAAAAGATGGGCATCTCACTTGCAGCTCTGGTTCACAGGAGCCAAATGACCAAGGGTAAGCCGTCAGGTCTCCAATCCTCTCCTCTTGCTGTTGCACTGTATGTCTAAGTTCCTTCCAATAAACAATGCTGTTCCTTACTTCTCTGAAGAAAGAGACAAAGCATTATGAACTAGATCTGCAGCACAGAAATTTGCTCACATAGATAGCCCTTTAGTTTGGTTCAGGATTCCATCAAAATTCTCTTGCAAATGGCTTCCTTAAGGACACAGTGCATTTGAGTAGTATCCACTGAAAACTCCCCCTGGACTTCACGAGTCTTGCTTTAAAATGGGTCTCTTGTGAGGTGCCTGGGTGGCTCAGTGGTTTAAGCCTCTGCCTTCTGCTCAAGTCATGATCCTAGGGTTCTGGAATTGAGCCCTGTCTTGGGCTCTCTGCTCAGAGGAGAGCCTGCTTCCCCCCCCCACCCCTCGCTGTTCTGCCTACTTGTGATCTCTCTCTGTGTCAAATAAATAAATAAAATCTTTTAAAAAATGGGTATCTTATAAACCCAGAAAAATTAAAAGGGTCTAGATACATGTACTTTAGATACTTTATCTCAAATTACTTTATCAATTTAAAGATATTGATGAATTTAAATGTAAATTATTTATGAATTAAGAATTAACAGCAAAATTTAAATACTCTTTGAGAAAGAACGTTCTAAGAAAGAAATTAAAGTGGAAAAAATTAAATTAATTCATTATAGTCTTTTTACCCATCATCATGAAGATATTTCTGGTCACACTTGTCAACTTTTCTTCAAAATGTTTAATAAAACCTGGATTTTAATCCTGTAAAAATCTTGGCATAATTTTTGATTATCACTTAAAAATATTTTATAATTGTAAATGCTGATAGCAAATCTTTGATATTATATGCATGTGAATTTATGTTTAATTTGCATATTCTTTTTTTAAAAAAAAGATTTTAGGGCGCCTGGGTGGCTCAGTGGGTTAAGCCGCTGCCTTCGGCTCAGGTCATGATCTCAGGGTCCTGGGATCGAGTCCCGCATCGGGCTCTCTGCTCAGCAGGGAACCTGCTTCCCTCTCTCTCTCTCTCTCTCTGCCTGCCTCTCTCTCCATCTACTTGTGATCTCTCTCTGTCAAATAAATAAATAAAATCTTTAAAAAAATATTTTAGTATTTATTTATTGAGAGAGAGAGTAAGGAGATAGAGAACAGAAGTGGGGAGGGACAGAGGGCGAGGGAGAAGCAGACTTCCTGCTGAGCAGGGCGCTGGACAAGGGACTTCAGGATCATGACCTGAGCCAAAGGTAGATGCTTAACCCACTGAGCCCCCCAGGTGCCTCTAATGGGCGTACTCTTTTTGAATGGACCTAAGAAAAATAATATTTGGAGAAAAGTTAAAGAATTGTCTTAGTTCCCCCTCAGTTATCTTAACCTTCTGTTAATTAATATATATGTAGTTTAATTACTGTTCACTTATTTATTTAGCTGCCTGAAGTTTAAGAGTATATTAACAAAATACTTAAATACCCTCTAACAACATAGTTATGGTTAAAGCACCAAGATGAGAATAAACGCAGTAGTATAGATATACATCAACTATGCTGATGAGAAGGTTATTAGCATTTATGACTTATTTTTACGTTATTTTTCTGTAGTACTAGTTCTTTTCTCAGACTAGTAATTTCTCATTTTCCCCTGTTTACTTTTAGTTCTCCAAATCCATCCTTTTTTGTTTTATGTTTACTTTTTATTATTTTTTTTTCCAGAGAGAGAGAAAAAGACGGAGTTGGAAGAGGGTGGGAGGGAAGGTAGCAGGGGAGGGGGAGGGAGAAAGAATCTTAGGTGGGTTACATGCTTGCCAAGGAGCCAAATACAGAGCTGAATCTCACAGCCCTGAGATCATGAGCAGAGCTGAAATCAAGAGTTGGATGCTTAATGCACTGAGTCACCCAGGCGCCCCAGTTTACTTGTAATTTTTATATTATATTCTACTGTTAATTGAATAGCTTTCTCCATTCAAACTGTGGATACTGTTGAACTTCTTTTCTTCCTGATCTTTAAAATTATCTTATTTTTCTTCCTGGTTCTCCCTTTCTTCTCTGTAATCTTGCGGCACTCCTTCCTAGCACGTCATACTTTTTACACAATTACACTGATTGCAATCGATTCTGAGCTTTATATTTCTGAGCTTTATATTTGGCAAGATTGTGTTTGAAAGCAAACTATCAAGACCGTAAACATACCCAAACTCAATCCTACCCTTGAATCTACCAATAAAGCTGTATGGTAATATAAGGATTAGGCAACAGTTTGTACTGAGCGACCTCTGCTGAGATATAACTGGTTCTCTTCCTAATGGAAAATCATATTCACTTTCTCTTTTTGTGGGGTAGTAATTTTCCTTACTGAGATGTACAATTACTTGCAATCAACAAGGGAGAGTTAATCGATCTGAGATTGAAGGATACATGGGATAGTGCAGTTCCTCCAGCTTTAACACCCCTCCATAGGTGTGAGTATAAAGAAAAAATCTGAATCAACTTTTAGAAAGTTGAAAAAATTAATTCCAATGACTTTGAATGAAACATATATTACTGGAAGAAAAAAAAATTAAACTCTAAAGGATTCATTTTTCAATCCGTAAGTCTAAAAGTTTCATGAAAAAAGAAGTAGAATCAAAGAAGTGACAGCTGGAAAAGGCCTGGAGATCATGTTGGGGCCCAACATTGTAAGGTCCACTTCAATGCTCCCACTGGAGTTTGTTGGAGATGCCAGAATCAGTTTTCTGCAATCCATTGCTCAAAGAGATTGTATCCTACTGGAGACCTACTGATTATCCTAAAATTGACTGAAAGAAATTGAAGGATATATTTGCCTATTCTTTTGATTGATTTCACAAAAATATACCTAAGTCAAAGTTAACATTCAGACTACCAAAAATGTCTATATGATTTCGCCATGGTTTTGAGTCTTTTTAGTGTATTGATGGTCTGCTCTTTTATAGAATAGTAAGGCTATATTGAAGTTTCTCTTATTATAAATGTATTTTTTTAATGAATTTGGAGTTTCTGAGTAGTGATGGTTTAACAGAAACATTTGGGAGGAAATTCCACATTTCCAAAGCATGCCTTCAGTATAGAAAAACAGCAAATGTGTTGATTTTTCTTTCAGGTTTGTAGGTTTTGGTTAGGTCTTAGTTATAACACAGTATATGGAAAATTCATAAGACTTTATGTTAGCAAAGGGAATGAAATGAAACAGTTATATAAAGGAACAAGACATTTGGCCAAGAACCCAGTCACCTGGATATCTAAGATATATAACTTTTTTTAGAATAGTTGTTCCCTTGGGGTGCCGGGGTGGTTCAGTGGGTTAAGGCCTCTGCCTTCGGCTCAGGTCGTGATCTCGGGGTCCTGGGATCAAGCCCCACATCAGGCTCTCTGCTCAGCAGGGAGCCTGCTTCCTCTTCTCTTTCTGCCTGCCTCTCTGCCTGCTTGTGATCTCTGTCTGTCAAATAAATACATAAAATATTTAAAAAAAAGAATAGTTGTTTCCTTCCTGTGTGTATGACTTTCATAGCCACAGATCGAAGTATACATATATAACTACCTATATGTTTCTAGAACTAAACCTAAAGCCTATTTTAAGGTCTCATTCTTCCTAAAGATTAAAAAAAAAAAAACAACCCACAGATATTTGCAAATGACTTACCCATAAAGGGTTACCATCCAAAATATATAAAGAGCTTATAAAACTAAACACACCGAAAATTAATAATCCAATTAAAAAATTGACAGAAGACAGGAATACACATTTCCCCAAAGAAGACATCTAGATGCCAACAGACACATGAAAAGATGCTCAACATAACTTATCATCAGGGAAACATGAATCAAAACCACAATGAGATGTCACTTTACTCCTGTCAGAATGGTTAAAAACAACACCAGAAACAACATGTGTTGGTGAGGATCTGGAAAAAGGGGAACCCTCTTGAACTGTTGATGGGAATGCAAACTGGTGCACCCATTGTGGAAAACAATATGGAGGTTCTTCAAAAAATGAAAAATAATTCCAGTTAGTTAACATAAAGCACAATATAAGTTTCAGCTGTACAATATATGTTTCAACACTTCTGTATAACACTTTGGTATTTGTTAAAAAGTGTGCTCCTTAAACCCATCACCTATTTAACCCATCCCACCACCCACCTCCCCTCTGGCAACCATTAGTTTGTTCTCTACAGTTATGATTTGGTTTCTTGGTTTGCCTCTGTCTCTTTTTTCCCCCTTTGTTCATTTGTTTTCTTTCTTACATTCCACATATAAGTGAAATCATACAATGTTTGCCTCTCTCTTAATTTATTTCACTTAGCATAATACTCTCTAGCTCTATCCATATATATATGTGTGTGTGTGTATATAAACACACATGTATATGTACATCCTATGCATATGTATACATATGTACATATATATATATATACCACTCCTTCTTTATCCATTCATCAGTTAATGGACACTTGGGCTGTTTCCATAATTTGGTTTTTGTAGATAATACTGCTATAAACATCAGGGTGCATGTATCCTTTTAAATTAATATTTTTGTATTCTTTGGGTAAATATCCAGTAGTGGGATTGCTGAGTCCCAGAGTAGTTCTATTTGTAACTTTTTGAGGGAGCGCCATACTATTTCCACAGTGGCTGCATTCCTATCAACAGTGTTAGACAGTTCCCCTTTCTCTGCATCCTTGCCAACACCTGTTGTTTCCTGTGTTGATTTTAGTATTTATTTGCATTTCCCTAATGATGAGTGATATTAAGCATCTTTTTATGTATCTGTTGGCATCTGGATATCTTCTTTGGGGAAATGTCTATTCGTGTCTTCTGCCCACTTGTAATTGGATTTTTAATTTTTGGTGTGTTGAGTTCTATAAGTTATTTTATATTTTGGATACTAACCCTTTACCAGACATGTTATTTGCAAATTTCTTATCATATTCCTGTTAGTTTTGTTGATTATTTCCTTCTCTGTTCAGAAGCTTTTTATTTGGTGTAGTGCCAATACTTTATTTTGCTTTTGTTGCCCTTGTTTCAGGAAACCTATCTAGAAAAATGTTGCTTTGGTCAAATCTAGAGAAATTATTGTGTGTGCTTTTCTTCAAGTACTTTTATGTTTTCAGGTCTCACATTTAGGTCTTTCATCCATTTTGAGTTTATTTTTATGTATGGTGAGAGAAAATGGGCCAATTTCATTCTTCTGCATGTGGCTATCCAGTTTTCCCAACACCATATGTTAAAAAGAATTTTTTTTTTCCTATTGGATATTCTTTCATGCTTTGTTGACCATAGAGTTCTGGCTTTATTTGTGGACTCTTTATTCTGCTCCATTGATTTATGTGTCTATTTTGGTGCTAGTACCATACTGTTTTGATCACTACAGCTTTGTAACATAATCTGAAGTCCGGAATTTTGACGAATCCAGCTTTGCTTTGCTTTTTCAAAGTTGCTTTGGCTATTTGTGGTCTTTTGGGTTTATTCAAATTTTAGGATTGTTTGTTCTAGCTCTGTGAAAAATGCTGATGGTATTCTGATGGGGTTGTACTTAATGTGTAGATTCCTTTCGGAAGTATAGATATTTTAACAATATTTCTTCTTCCAATCCATGAACATGGAATGTTTGTGTCCTCTTCAATTTCTTTCATCAGTGTTTAATAGTTTTCAAAATATAGATCTTTCACCTCTTTGGTTAAGTTTATTTTTAGGTATCTTAATGTTTTCTGTGCATTTGAAAATGGGATTGAGTCTTTGATTTCTCTTTCTGCTGCTTCATTATTGGTGTATAAGAATGCAACAGATTTCTGTGTATGGATTTTGTATCCTGGAACTTTACTGAATTCATTTAGTAGCTTTTGATGGAATCTAGGGTTTTCTTTATAGAATATCATGTCATCTGCAAGTAGTATAAGTTCGACTTCTTCCTTACCAATTTTGTATGCCTTTTATTTTTTCTTGTCCGATTGCTATGGCTAGGAATTCCAGTATGTGTTAAATAATAGTGGTGAGAATGGACATTTCTGTCTTATTTCTGACTGTAGGGTAAAAGCTCTGTTTTTCCCCATTTGAGGATGTATTAGCCGTGTTTTTTTTTTTTTAAATAGATGGCTTTTATGGTGTTGAGGTATGTTTCCTCTAACCCTACCTCATTAAGGGTTTTTGTCATGAAGCTATGTTTGTACTCTGTCAAGTGCTTTTCCTGTATTTATTGAAATGATCATATGGTTCTTATCCTTTTTTAGATATTGATATGGTGTATCATGTTGATTGATTGCCAGTGCTGAACTACTCTTGCAACACAGCAATAAATCCCACATGATCATGGTGAATGATTCTTTTAAAGTATTGCTGAATTTGGTCTGCTAGTATTTTACTGAGGATTTTTGCACCTATGTTTATCAGAGATATTGACCTGTAGTTCTCCATTTTAGTGGTGTCTTTATCTGATTTTGGTATCAGGGTAATCCTGGCCTCAAAGAATGAATTTGGAAGTTTTCCTTCCTTTTCTATTTTTTGGAGTAGTTTGAGAAGAATAGGTATTAACTCTTCTTTAAATGTTTGGTACAATTCTCCTGTAAAGCCATCTGGCCCTGGATTTTTGTTTGTTGGGAAGTTTTTGATTACTGATTCAATTCCTTTGCTAGTTATCAGCCTTTTAAATTTTGTTTTTTCCCATTTCAGTTTTGGTAGTTTATATGTTTCTAGGAATTTATCCATTTCATCCAGGTTATCCAATTTGTTGGCATATAGTTTTTCACAATATTCTCTTATAATTGTTTCTATTTCTGTGGTATTGGTTTTTATTTCTCTTCTCTCATATGTGATTTTATTTATTTGGGCCTTTCTCTTTTCTTTTTGATAAGTCTCCCTAGAGGTTTTTCAATTTTATTAATTTTTTCAAAGAACCAATTCCTGGATTCATTGATTTGTTCTATTGGGTTTTGTTTGTTTGTTTATGATTTTTTTCTGTTCTAATCTTTATTATTTCCTTCCTTCTCCTGGCTTTAGGTTTCATTTGTTGTTCTTCTTTTAGCTTCTTTAGGTGTAAAGTTAAGTTGTTTATTTAAGATTTTTCTTGCTTCTTGAGGTAGGCCTATATTGCTATAAGCCTCCCCCTTTACACTACTTCTGATGCATCCCAAAGGTTCTGGACTGTTGTGTTTTCATTTTCATTTCTTTCCATGTGTTTTTTAAATTTCTTCTTTGATTTCCTGGTTGACCCATTTATCTTTTAGTAACATGTTGTTTAACTCCCATGTATTCATGGTCTTTCTGGATTTTTTCTTGTGGTTGACTTCTAGTTTCATAGTGTTGTGGTCAGAAATGGTGCATGGTAGGGTACGTATGTGGCTCAGTCAGTTGGGTAGCCAGCTCTTGATTTCAGCTCAGGTCATGATCTCAGGGTCATGGGATTGCTTCAGACACCACACTTAGTGTGGAATCTGCTTAAGACTCTCTCTCCCTCTCCCTTTGCCCCTCCCCCATCTTGTTCTCTAAAATAAATAAATAAATAAATCTTTTTAAAAATGATGCATGGTATGACTTCAGTATTTTTGCATTTTTGAGGCCTGTTTTGTGACCTAATATATGATCTATTCTGGAGGATGTTCCATGTGCCCTTGAATGTTTTAGGATGGAATGTTCTGAGTATATCTGTTAAGTCTGTCTAGTCCAGTGTGTCATTCAAACGATTGTTTCCTTGTTGATTTTCTTCTTAAATGAACTGTCCATTGATGGAAGTGGGGTGTTACAGTCCCCTAATATTATTCTATTATTATCAGTGAATTACTGTATGTTTGTTATTAATTTTTTAATATATTTTAGTGCTCCCATGTTGGAGGTATAAATATTTGCAGTTGTTATATCTTCTTGTTGAATTGTCCCTTTTTATCTCCATTTACAGTCTTTGTTTTAAAATCCAGTTTGTCTGATATAAATATTGCTGCTCTGGCTTTCTTTTGACATCCATTTACATGATAAATATTTCTCCATTCCCACACCTTTTATCTTCAGTTGTCTTCAGGTCTAAAATGAGTTCTGTAGGCAACATTTAGGTGGGTCTTGTTTTTTAACTGATTCTGACAACCTATATCTTTTGATTGGAGCATTTAGTCCATTTATATTCAAAGTAGTTGTTGATAGATATTATTTATTGTCATTTAATTACTTGTTTTGTAATTATTTCTGGAGATTTTCTCTGATCCTTTCTTGTCTTTGTCACTTTTGGTCTCTTTTTTTCCACTCAAAGAATCTCCTTTAATATTTCTTACAAGGCTGATTTAGTGGTTATGAACTCTTTTAAGTTTTGTTTGTATAAACTCTTTATTTCTCCTTCTATTCTGAATGATAGAATATTCTTGGCTGGATAGAATATTCTTGGCTGCATACTTTTTCTCATTTAACATGTTGAATATATCATGCCACTCCTTTCTGGCCTGCCATGTTTCTATTGAGAAATCTCCAGGTAACCTTATGGGTTTTTTCTCATAAGTTAAGGACTTCTTTTGTCTTGCTGCTTTTAGAATTTTTTCTTATCATTATATTTTGCAAGTTTAATTACAATATGTCTTGGTGTTGGCCTGCTTCTGTTGATTTTGATAGGAGTTCTCTGTGCCTCCTGGAGCTGAACATCTGTTTCCTTTCCCAGGTTAGGGAAGTTTTCAGCTATTATTAACTCAAATAAATTTTCTGTTCCCTTTTCTTTCTCTTTTTCTGTGACTCTTATAATACAAATGTTATTACATTTGATGGAGTTAACTGAATTCTCTGTCTATTCTTGTGTTGCATAATTCTTTCTTTCTTTTACTCAGCTTCATTCTTTTTCATTATTTTATCCACTATGTCACTAATTAGTTCCTCTGCTTCTTCCAGCCTGCTCTTCATCAAGGGTGTCTTTATCTTGTTTATTATACTCCTCATCTCTTATCAATTCTTTTTAACTCTTTTTTCTCGGTTGTAGGGGTCTCACTGATGTTTTTTATTTCTTTCTCAAGCCCAGTGTGTGTCTTTATGAGGATTGCTTTAAATTACCCATCAGGCATCAGGGTGCCTGGATGGCTCAGTCAGTTGAGCGTCTGATTCTTGATTTTGGCTTAGGTTGTAGTTTCAGTGTGAGACTTACAGTGAGAGTAAGCCCTGTGTTGTTCTGCATTGGGCATCGAGTCTGCTTGGGATTGTCTCTCTCCCTCTCTCTCTGTCCCTCCCTCCCCACTCCCTCCCCAAAAACAAAAATGAAAACAAAACAAAACAAAACAACTCCATTAGGCTTATTACTTAGTCTGTTACTTACATATCTGGCGATGACCTTACCTTGTTCTTTCATTTAGTATAAATTCCTTCATCTTCTCATTTTGTATAAGTCTCTTCCTTCTTCTTAGAAAAGCCAGTTATGTCACCTGCTTAAAGATAATGGCCTTATGAAGGAAAGGTCATATTGTGCCCAGGGCTTGGCACTTCAGGGAGTGTCTCCAGTGTGTGCTGTATGAGCTGTGGTGTTATGTTTTGGTTACTATATCCTTCGGACCAGTTGTCTGCAGAGGCTTTCCTTGCCTGTAGTGGGCAGTGTTTGGTCCCTGGCCTAAATGTGGTGAGTTTTGACTAGACGTGCTCTGGTTTACTCATGGAATGAGGCCTAGTATTCCTTTCAATAGAACTGAAGCCCTGTAGAATGCTTGGTCAGGAGCCATGGTGTGGACAGGGGTTTCTGCTAGTCTTCTGTGGAAGGGGACCACTGCACTGGGATTGCAGCAAGCTTTTCTCAGAAGGGAAGTCCCACCAGAATGCAGAGGTGTGGCACTTGGTGTAAGGAAGTTAGGCAGCCAGTGACAGCCCTGCACTGCTTCGCACAGGTGGTTCTGTGTTTGTGCTGAGAAGCCAGGGAGAGAAATGGCACTGGCCAGCTTCTTTCTCCCTGGAATAGTGTCTCCATGAATGCTGCCTCTTACAAAGAGTAAATAATCTCTCCACTTCATGCCCTAGGTGCTCTTCAAATTGCTATTTCCATGCTGTACAACTGTGGTTGTTTGTCTGCCTTTTCTTTAGGAGTTAGGCAGTGCCCTCCATGCTCTATCCAAGCCAATCCCACTGACCTTTAAAACTTCAGGATTTAAGCTCCACTGGTTGCATTAGCTCATATAATTCAGCCCCTCTCATTTTCCAAGCCAATCGCTTTGAGAAAATGTTCTCTTTGTGTGTTCCCCTGTGTGCTCTTCTCTCTCTTGCCCTTCTCTGTGATCATGGCTCTCTCCTCTCTGCAGAGCTCAAGATCCATTTCTCTTCTAAACTATATCTCCACACTTCCTACTTTCTTCAGTATTGCCTCTTCTCTCCCTTTAGTTGTGGAGTTTGTTCTGTCAATCTTCAGGTTGATTTCTGGGTTATTTAGGATGATATGATCATTATCTAGTAGTGTTCATGGGGCAAGATAAGCGTAGAGTCCTTCTACTCTTCTACTGCACCTTCCTCTACCTTAACAGACTCTTACCTATAGAGAACAAACTGATGGTTACCAGAGGAGAGGTGGCTGGGGGCATGGGTGAAATAGGTGATAGGGATTGGGGAGTGCACTTGTGATGAACAGAGACTGTTGTATGAAATTGTTAAATCACTGTAAAGTACATCTGAAACTAATAGAACCCTGTATATTAACTATAGTGGGCTTAAAATAAAAAATCAAATGAGAATATTTTTAAAAAGTATAGTCAGTTCCAAGTAAACCTATTGCCATAAGTTGTTTTCGAATTTTCCCTACCCACTTCTTCCACTTTGAAAGATGATGTAAATTCCAGAGTCTTGTCTAGCATCACAGTCAGGGCGGACCTAGCATTTGGGGAAAGTACAAGAGCTCTAGTTGTTCTCTGTCCTACAGTGGCACCTAGTGAGAAGAGCAATTTGTTTAGTCCTTGGGTGTGGACTTCTCTGCACCCTGGTGCTTGCATGGGTGAATTCATTGCTATTTCAGTATGGGCTATAGGACCCACACTCCTATCTCAACTAAGAGACACTTTTCATATGCCCTCAAATAAGACCACCGGCTTTTCTTTAAGTGCATGTCCCCATTTCTTTGTTTCTATCTACACTATCCCCTCTATTTGTAAAGGTCTTCCCCACTCAATAATCTTGTCTCAGAACATTATCTAATCTTGAAAAAATTCGTAAGTTCTGTCCACAGTGGGCCCTTATGCCTGTATGACTGTGGTCCACCCTTGTGAAGTCACAAGTGTCCTCTTTGGTCCAGGCGTATGTAAACTGTCCAGAATCTATAGGTACTTGTGCCCCAAAACTACTTTTACATTCAGTTTTTAGCTTGAACTCACCATAGGCAAGGTAAAAAAAAATCTGACTGGGGTTATGACCAATACATATAAGAACAGAGTCAAGAATCAAGAGGCCTACTCCCCAGTCCCTATGGCTGCCACTTAACAAGCTGTGTGGTTGAATGAGTCTCTCAGCTTTTCTGTACCTGTGTTCCTCACCAGGATAATGATGGAGTGGGATTAAAGTAGTAAAGGCCTCTTCCAATATTAAAATCAGTGGAGACAGCTTTCTAATGGCCCCACCTCTCCTCTGAGCTCTTCCCTCAAGTGAACTTGTAAGTGTTACACTCCATGTAAGTGAACTTGATTTATGTTTTCACTGTGAAGCACATCTGTGCTCAGGGAAAAGTAATTACCTCACTCTGGATGTGCTCTGTGGTTTGAGTGTGCTTTAAATAATTGAATGAGAGAGTGAAGAAAGAAAGAAAATGAAAGAGAAATTAGTTTACCTACAAAAAAATTAAAAAGAAAACATTTGTACACAACTGGAAATCTATAGTGTATTAGGGTTCATTCTGTGGTATTAAATCAGCATATTAAATTACCTTCACCAATTTATTGGATTGTATATATACAATTGGATATATATGATATAATATATATATAATTGTACATATATACAATTTAACATAATATCTTCATAATATTTTTTACTTTCAATCCATATACAATTGGATTTTCATCTTCTAAACTGATTATGGAAATACCACCTCTTGCAAGAAGCTCTGTGATCTGTCTGAGTCAGAAATAATCTCTTTCAGGGGTGCTGGGTGGCTCAGTTGGTTAAGTGTCTGCCTTCAGCTCAGGTCATAGTCCCAGGGTCCTGGGATCAAGCCCCACATCAGGCTCCCTGTTCAACAGAGAGTCTGTTTCTCGCTCTCTCTCTCCAAAAAAAAAAAAAAAAAAAAAGAAAAAGAAAAAAAAAACTTTAAAAAAGCAGAAAGAATATCTTTCTGCTCAAAACCTCTTACTATGTTTTATATATGTCATGTCACTCACTACATATTTTGTATTTTGTTTATTGTGTCCTTTTGTATTTTACCTTCTAGTCTCTAAGGGGCTCAACTATGAAAGAGACCAAGTTTTATATATTAGAAAATAACCACAGAATCTAATGCATGGTAGTGCTCAAAATATGTTTTTTCAATGAATAAAATGATAATTGCATTAGTCAGCTTTCACCATGATAAGATGTGTAAAACAAAAGAGCCAGTGGAATACAAACATTTATTTCTCTCTTAAAGTTCAGGGCCTGTCAGGTAATCGTGCTTTGGGCTGATGTTCACTTCAATTCTGCTCCATGTGACCTTCCTCTGGGACTCACCTGAAAGAGATGCATTTTTTCTGGAATGCTCACTTCTATTGTTGGATAGTTAGAAGAAGGTTGGCAGAAAATCCAGAAGCTTCTTCAAACATCTATTTGGAAGTAGGAGTCACTACTTGCCACTCTACTATGCCAAAGCCAGTCACCCAAGCAAACCCAGCTTCACTGGGAAATACACTTCTCCTAGGTGGGACAGGTTCAGAAGTGACAGAATGTTTACCGAAAAATAATATAATTCACAACAAAGACAGTGAAGGATACAGAATGGAAAATAAGCAGTTGCACAGATCTCCAGTATTCTGACAATAGTATCACCACGCTAAGTAAGTGCATTCAAAAAGCTCTTTCACATTAATTTTCCATCCTTATATACTTTCTAGTTAGGAAGTTGTTGTATATAGCTCTAGCCTGGATGAAAAATATACATAGATGAAGTAAAATTCAGATAAGCTATAGAATAACATGCAGGTTTTCCCCCAGGAGACTAAGAATGAACAGTTCCTTTCTATTTCTGACCTAGGTCTAGAGGAAAAAATGGATAGAGCAGTCTTAATGAAGTTCACTAAGTGAAGAATTAATGAATTAATGAAGAATTAATGAAGTAAATTTATAAGGTTTTTTGTCTTTTTGAGATATAATTTTGCATATCATAAAATTCACCTATTTAAAGTATATAATTCAATTCAATGGTTTTAATATATTGAAAGATGTGTGTGACCATCACCACATTCTAAATTTAGAGAATTTTCCTTCTCAAAAAGAAACAGGTACTGATTAGCATTCTCTGCTTATGACCCAACCCCTAACCTTAGGCAACTACTGACCTACTTTCTGTCTTATTAGATTTGCTCACTCTGAACATTTCATAGAAATTGAATCATATGGTATGTTTATACAACGGCTTTCTTCCACCTAGCATCTGTTTTCAAGGTTTGTGCATGCTATATCAGTACTTCATAATTTTTCATGACTGAATAGTATTCCACTGTGTGGATATACTACATTTTGTTTATCTGTTTATCAGTTAATGAACATTTAGGTTGTTTTTACTTTTTGATTATTATAAACATTTGTGTATAGTTTTTTTTTTTAAAAAGAACTTTTTTCTTTAAAGATTTTATTTATTCATTTGACAGAAAGAGAGGTCACAAGTAGGCAGAGAGGCAGGCAGAGAGAGGGGGAAGCAGGCTCCCTGAAGAGCAGAGAGCCCAGTGCAGGCCTCAATCCCAGGGCCCTGAAACCATGACCTGAGCCAAAGGCAGAGGCTTAACCCACCGAGCCACCCAGGCACTCTGTGTATAGGTTTTTGTGTGGACGTATGTTTTCATTTCTCTTGGGTACATATGAAGGAGTATTTTCTTATGTTCTATGGTTGTCTTTTTTTTTTTTTTTTTTTTTTTTGGCTTTCATGATGGTTTCATAGAATGAAGTGCTTTTGGCCTAGCTCTTAAACTTTACTCCTTTCATGCCAATGCATCTGCACTGCTTTAAGATGCTAGACTGAGTGCTGAAGACTATTACTTCACATATCTTGACTTCTCTGTTCATTTTGCCAGCAAAGGAAATTATATTAGCACTGGCTGAGACGACCTTCTTAAACAAACATGAACCCCACTTCCTCTTTTTGTGTACCAGTTACACTTGAATGAGCCTTCAACAACTGGGTGAGCCACGATTCAGTTGTGGCTTGAGTGGAAGCCCCTGGAACAATGTCTGCTCTCACTGAGGTAGAGCTCTAGAAAGAGCTCTTAACTGAAATTCAAGGTCATCAATGCCTTTCAACTTAAAGAAGAAGCATCACTGCCAATTCTCCTCTGGGTCATATCACCATGAGAATTTGTTTTCTGTTGTATTAAGAATTATTTAACTCTTCACATTTAGTCTCAAATAATTTAATTTGGAAAGGCAGAGTGGACTTTGCGTGGACTTTAAATCAAGCATCTCCCTTGGAATGGCACAGAGGTACTCGAGAGAGCTTCATTATTTCCAGTTAATGTTCCATGACCATGCCTGTGTATTCTCAATCCTCTGATCTAAAACTTAAAGATATGGAATAGCCTAATGGAAAATGCTAAACCCATAAATTTCCAAGCATGAATGTGACTTTCTAAACCTGAAATCCCTTGAGAGGCCTTTGTTTCCAATATGCAAGAAGGCTGTTGTGTGCAAAGCCTGCTTTTAGTTTCAGGCAGTCTTTCTGTTAGCAAATTGTAAGCTTGTGTAGAGCTATTACAGGTCAAATGTTCTTAAATTCATTAATAGAACTTACTGGAAGGCCAGAGAATTTAGAACAATTTATGGAGATTTCAGAGCTGTCAGATCTACTGTGGACAAAGTTAAAGATACTAGTTTCATCACCCTTGCTTCCCAATTTCCTCTTTTAATATATTGAAACTTATTTAAAAACATGAAGTTGTATGCAAATAACCAAACCCTGGGATAAGTGACAATCCTTATTGTCTCGGGTAGAATTTCCCAGAAGAAGTCTTGAGATAAAAATGGACTCCCAGGAGGTTTATTGGGTATGCTGTCAGGAACCATTCTCACAGGAAAGGGAAGGATGTGGCCTCACACTCTATTCTCACCATATGGGATGTGATCTTAACCCTACTTATAGGCTGAGGTAAATAGGTGAGGAAGGGTTAGGTTTTGATGGGGATACATACCCTGTGAGTGGAGGTCTCAACACTCTCTTCAAGTAAGGGGGCACACTGCTATTAATAGGGAGGGGGTAGCCCACTTCTATAGCCCCAGAGGGCTCAGAGAGTTAGGAATTTGAAGACTGAAAGAGAGGCTGAAATCAACTCAGATGTCCTTGGCTGGAAGTTTCATCTTTTTTGGAGGTCTGCTGTTCTCACAATTAGTTCCTAAGCCTGGTAACCTCCTTTCTCTATTTTCTCTATCTAGCATTTGAGACCCTATTGTATGGTATGCTTCAAAATGGTCCGCTTGCCTCCACATTTGGCTCTCATTTGCCTGTAAATTGCTTCCAGGTTTCCCTTATCTTTTCCAGAGTGTCAACCTATCTTATTAATAGCTACTGAATTACATTATAGTTACAACTTTCCAAACTGTGGACACATCTGGTACTTTATACCAGTCACTGCATGTCTTCCCACTGGTATACCATTTCAATTTGCTCCTGGTGAAAGTTTTAACAATCAGACCAAATATTAGTTTCCTATGGCTGTCATAATAAACTGGATGGCTCAAACAACAGAAATTTACTCGCTCATAGTTCTGAAGGCTGCAAGTCTGAAATCAAGGTATCAGTCAAGCCATGCTTCTTCTGAATGCTTCAGGGGAGAATTCTTCCTTATGTGTCTGGTGGCTCCTGAAATCTCTTGGCTTACGGCTTTATGACTTCATACTTTATGCCTCCAACTTCCTTATTTCTCCCTGTCTTCTTGTTTCCCCTTTTCTCATAAGGATGTCAGTCATTGGATTTAAAGCAATCCTAAATCTAAGATAATTATATCTTGAAATCCTTAGCTAATTACATCTTCAAAGACCCTATTGTCTTTTTAAAAAAATGTTTTAATGTTTCAAGTCTTTATTTAAATTCTCACTAGTTAATTGTTAGGGTAATATTAACATCTAACACCCAGTGCTCATGATAACAAGTGTACTCCTTAATACCCACACCCATTTAGCCCACTCCACACCCACCTCTCTCCATCGATTCTCAGTTCGTTCTCTATAGTTACCTGCCTCTCTTATAGTTTGCCTCCCTCTCCTTTTTTTTCTTTCCCCTGTGATCATCTGTATTGTTTCTTAAATTCCACATATGAGTGAAATAATATGGTATTTGTTCTTCTCTGACTGACTTATTTCACTTCGCATAATGCACTCTATTTCCATCCATCTCATTGCAAATGACAGGATTTCATTCTTTTCGATGGCTGCATAATATTCCACAGTGTGTGTGTGTGTGTGTGTGTGTGTGTGTGTATAAGTATGTATATAAGTACATACCACATTTTTATCCATTCATCAGTCAATGAACATCTGGTCTCTTTCTGCAATTTGGCTATTCTTGATAATGCTGCTATAAACACTGGACTGCATGTATCTCTTAAAATCAGTATTTTTTTATTGTTTGTTAAATACCTAGAAGTGAAATTGCTGGGTCATAGGGTAGTTTTATTTTTAACTTTTTGAAGAACCTCCATACTATTTTCCAGAGTGGCTGCACCAGCTTGCATTCCCACCAACGATGTAAGAGGGTTCTCTTTTCTTTTCACCAACGTCTGTTGTTTCCCATGTTAATTTTAGCCATATTGACAGATGTGAGGTTATATCTCATTGTAACTTTGATTTGTGTTTCCCTGATGATGAGTGATATTGAACACCTTTTCATGTGCCTGTTAGCCATCTGGATGTCTTCTTTGGAAAAAATGTTCATGTCTTCTGCCCATTTCTTAACTGGATTATTTGTTTATTGGTGTTGAGTTTGATAAGTTCTTTATATATTTTGGATACTAACCTCCAATCAGATATCTTTTCCCATTCTGTAAGCTGCCTTTTAGTTTTGTTGATTATTTCCTTCACTGGGCAGAAGCTCTTTGTCTTGGTGAAGTCCCAATAGTTCATTTTTGCTTTTGTTTCCCTTGCCTCCAGAGACATGTCTAGTAAGAAGTTGCTATGGATGATATCATAGAAGTTGCTGCTTGTGTTCTTCTCTAGGATTTTGATGGTTTTCTGTCTCACATTTAGGTCTTTCATCCATTTTGAATTTTTTTGTGTGTATGGTGTCAAAAAGTCAAAGACCTTATTTCCAAATAAGGTCACCTTTTGAGGTTCTGGGCGGACATGAACATTGTGATGGGGGAGAACACTATTTAATCCACTATAGGTAGCCAGTTTGGCCAGGGACTTTTTGTGCTTTATTTACCACTGATTAGGAGCTCCTCAGTACTAGCCAGGTAGCAAGTGATTCATTTCCAAAACCTTGTATTACCTTTGTCATCCCACTCCTGATAACAACCTCATAGGTTGGATTCCCCAGGACACAGACCCTGAGTCAGAGCTCAGCCTGAAGAATGTTAATTAGGGAATGCTCTTGGTACCTGTGGAAGGGAAGAGGAAGTCAAGTTGCATCAACCTCAACCAGTCACACAGGTTGACCTGTGGTCTGACCTGTCAGAGTCATCTGGGTTTGGGCCAAACTGGTTAGATGTTTATATACCCACCTCTGTTAGTCACTGGATATGAGAAACTATGGGAAAGGCTTGAGCTTGAATGAGGTGGTTCTTTGTAGCTTTCATAAATACAACCAAATTGCTCATCCATATGTTTGAACCAATTTACTTTCTCATTGGCAACATGTGAGTCCCAGTTATATCACATTCTTGTTAAATTTGATGTCAGGCTCTAAAATTTTTGCCACTCTGATGGATATGATCCAGTTTGTTAGTTTAATTTACATTTTGTTTATTACCAGCAAATTTGAGCTCATCTCCTAAGTTGATTAACCATTCAGATTCCCCCCACCTTTTTAACTTTTTTTTACTTTTTTTTTTTTTTTTTTTACCTTTTTTAACTTGCCTTTCATATTCTCCACCCATTTTCTATTGCTTATATTTTTCTTACTGATTTTTAAGTGTTCTTATGTTCTGGCTTCCAACTCTTTTGTATTTCTATAGGTTGCAGACATTTTCTCCCAGTCTGTCTTTTATAGTGTCTTCTGTTATACAAGAGTTTTACATTTTAGTATACTCAAAAGTATTTAATGTCACCTTTGTTGATTGTATTTTTCTTTTCCCAAACCTGATGTTATAAAAGGTATTTTCATTAATCTACTCTAAGATACAAAATTTTACTTTTTACATTTGTCTTTAATATACTTGAAATGTATTTTTGTGTATGATATAAAGTTTTTACATGAATAATCCATTTTCATAAAGATAATAAGCAAAACACGTTTGAAGAATATTCATAATTTTTGACTCAGGAGTTACATTATTAAGATTTATCCCAAAGAAAGGAACAGAGATGTGTGCAAAGATTTACTAGGATGATGATCACATCATTATTTACCATATGGAATAATTGCAGACAATTATGAATTTGATTACAGTTATGTAATGTTATATAGCTATAAAAATAACACATTTGAAGAAAATTAAGTGACTTTGAAATAAATTAATGATAGGGTCTCATGTAGAAAAAGCCAATTAAAACAGTTTATATGTATGGAATGAAAAAATCACAGGGATGGAAGGTACAGTATAGTCCATGTATCATAGTCAATGATACTGTAATAGCATTGTATGGTGACGATGGTAGCTATACTTGTGGTGAGTATACAATATAGACTTGTCAAATCACTGTGTTGTACACCTGAAACTAATGTAACATTGTGTACCAACTATACCTCAATAAAAAGTCCAGTGTATAAGATCTAATATTATTTTGAAAGGAAAATGTAAATACACACAAAATAAGCTGAAAAATTATTTATTGAACCATTAATGGTTATTGTCTTTGGGTCATGAAATTAGGGATGGATGATTTTACTTAAGTTATTTTTTGACATCTATGTTTTCTACATTTAATATATTTTACTTTTTAATAAAAATTTGGAAGTTATTTTAAAATAATAATTCCAAGAATTAGGGTTGACAAAACATTCTTATGTGATTAATGAAGAATAAATAGTCTTTGTTACCTGGTACAGTGGTTAGAACAATAGAAAGCCCAAAATCTTAATGACAGGACTGAAGTCAAACATCCTGGGGCGCCTGGGTGGCTCAGTGGGTTAAGCCGCTGCCTTTGGCTCAGGTCATGATCTCAGGGTCCTGGGATCAAGTCCCACATCGGGCTCTCTGCTCAGCAGGGAGCCTGCTTCCTTCTCTCTCTCTCTCTGCCTGCCTCTCAGTGTACTTGTAATTTCTCTCTGTCAAATAAATAAATAAATAATCTTTAAAAAAAAAAAAAAAAGATTCGTCCACTTCCCCAAAAATTTAAAAAAAAAAAAAAAACATCCTGCCCTATGGTCTTCCATATTTGTATGACCACATATCCTGATCTGGAGTTCAGAAAATGAGATTACATTACACCTCAGGTTATAGGTGCAGAGGCTTGCTCAAATGATACACATTCAAGGTGATATCATAACCATTTTAAATCCAGATTTATTTTAACACAAGTAGAAATAAATATTGTGATTCAATAACTAAAATTTCATGAAGCAAATGTAGGGATTCTGGCAGTTATTAAAGACATTATCTTTTTTGAGAAGAGGCAGGAAGTTTCTTATTGCACAGAGGATGCCATATATGACTTGAAGACACTTTCTCCTGAGATTATGCAAGAAATAGGAAGTCTGGAATTTCTCCCAACACAGATAAACCACGTTTTCTCAAAAGTCAAATAAAACTTGTTTTGTTATAGCTTTCTTAAAGATGCTTTACTTTTTTTTCATCACCTGTATACAGGATGCTTTGTGGACAAAAAATTCTGGAAAAATTAATTTTTTTGTATTTTGAAAATTTTAAAAAGCATTAAAAAGTAGTAAGATTAATTAAAAGATACATTGTATCCAGAGGTATAAACAAATGTTAACAACTGACTCTCCAGTTGGGGCGCGGGGTGGGGGGGAGTTATGATTTGTAACATTTGCTGATTTCTGTGATGTAAATACTTCCACAGTGGCCAGCTTCATGCCATCATAGTGGTGTCATTGAAAGGGGAGTTGGGGAGAGATGCACAAAATTCACTCTTCCTGATTGTACCCAATAGCCATAATTAACAAATATTAACGATTTTTGCATGACATTTTCCACAAAAGAAATAAAATATTATGAATAATTTTGAAGTCCTCCGTTTCTCTCCACAGATTCATCTCCATATCTGCCTTCTCCAGAGACACTACTATCAAGAATCTGGTATGTTTTCTTTCAGACTGCATTTTCATACCTTTGTTACAATATATATGCAGTCAAAACAATAACTATGCTTTGCATATTTTGAATTTTACCTAATACTATCATATTGTTCATATCCTTCAGCTTCTTTTTCTCTTACATTATGTTTATGAAGTTTATTCATATTGATTCATATAGATGTGGTTCATTTGTTTTAAATGCTGATTGTGCTCAATTATATGAAAATATCACAACTTATTTATCCATCCTCTTATTAATGGACTTTTAGGCTGTTTCCAATTTTTGTGAATACAAGTGATGTCATAACCACTCTAGATATGTCTCAATATGTAAAGTCACAATGCCTCAAAGTGAAACAAATTAGTTTCAGGGGATGGTTATTTTCTACTTTAGTAATATTGACAAATTGTTCCCTAAGTGGTTGTGTCAATTTATACTCCTGATAGAAATATATGACAATTTCTTTTCCATATTGCCAATTTTTACTATCACAAGATGTTTTTACTTCACAAGATATCGCCAAAACCTTAGAGTATGAAGTGATATCTTATTTTAACTTGCATTTCATAGATTATGGGTTAGGTTGAACATTGCATTAGCTAGCATAAAGTCCAAGCTGCTATAACAAATATCCCCTACACCCAAATATAGTAGTTTAAAAAAGAAAGACATTTCTTCCTTGCATAGCAATCTTGTGTTGCATAGTCCGGACTAGTAAGGTGGCTTGTAGCATGCAGTTATTCAGGGACATTTCCATTTGTTATACTGCCATCACTTAGGCTATCATCCTTGTCTTTGTGGTTAGTTAGGTTGTTGCCACATACCAACTTTTGAGGAAAGATTAGAGAATTTGGGGGAAAGCAATTTCTTATAGGCATGTAAGTCAGAAGCTACACACTTTTCTTCCACTCATGTTGCATTAGCACTACTTAGTTTTATAGATGCATCCTTAGGAGGATGCTGGGAAATGTAGTCCTTGGCTCGACAACCATGTGTCTAGTAGGAAGGAAAGATGGTGGGGACTAAACAGATGTTTTTTGAACTTTTAGGCTTTAAACAGATGTTTTTTGAACTTTTGCTTCACCATCCATGACCCAGGTGGCAATACATTTTGTCCATTTTTGTGTTGTTTGCTTTTTCTTATTTATCTAAAGGAATTCATTGTATATTCTAGTTTGCCTATTTACAATAAATTTAATCACTTAAAATGTACCAGTATACATACATCAATAAAGATACCTTAAAATATTCTATTATACATTTAAAGGAACTATTTAAATAAGTCATGTCACATTCTTTTGATAAATTAAGATTTCTTCTATAAAGTGAACAATTCCCACCCATTCTAATTTTCTCTTTTCTGAAAATATGGAATCTTGCCTACTCATTTTATTTAAAATGAGGTAGACCTATATACTCCATTGACTTCGTAAAAATCAAAGTTTTATGACAAGTTTTTAGGCTAATATAAGTTTCTCAAAATTAACATTTAGAAAAATGTCATTTCTTAGATTCAATTGAATGTACTAAACCTATAAAGGAACCTGACAACATATATGATGTTGTGGCAATTTTCCTAACCACACTGAGTTTCAATTATCTCAGTTGAATTAAGGATGATATTATTTGCTCTACCTGCTATATGAGATTGTTATAAGGACCAAGGAAGATAATGTAGGGAAATGCTCTATAGAATCCAAAATTTATTTGTTACAAATAGGATTTGAGTAGCATGCATTAAATTTTATTTGAAGTCTCATAAATCTTGTTTCCAGTTCTACAGACATACTCTATATACTATCTACACATATAATCCATACTCCATATCAGGGCCTGGCTTTTGACAGTCACTACCATCTCTGGGTGTGTGTGTAAGGGCAGGCTGGAATAACAGCCATGTGGTTGAGCACATCTATGTGAGATAAGACTCTTTTGAAAATTGCTTTTATTCAGAGGTGCTCCTTTTCTAATGGCAACCTAGGAAATGCTTTCCAGATTGTTTTCAAGCTGTTCTCAGCTAAACCACATCATTTCTAGTTGTGCCTTGGATTTTCTTTCTATCACTGACTCAGGTCAACCCAGCTTGTCATTTATCACTGTTTTCACTGAGGAAAATTCTCAGTTTCTTGGAATTTTGTGTCCATCCTGTCACACACAATTAAATCCCGTTGCAGTTAGGTGGAGAGCATGTAAATGGTGTCTCCCTATCTTAGCCTGATCCATCATCTCCTCCTTCCAGTATCTCTCTGCCACCACAATTCTGCATGGCAGTCCTCAGGTGTGGCCAAGGAAAAAGAGGGCTGGTGGGGACAGAGAGGGAAATAAACAAGAATGTGCTGAAATGTGAGTTTTGCTTAATTAGTGGTAAACCAATTTTAAAAAGTTGGAAGGAATTATATCAATATGTTGAAAAAGTGAGTATATAGTAGAAGTCTCATTATTTTACTACTATATTTGAATTTCCTTTTAAAATTAGGACAATGGTGTTCTTGTGATGAAATGCAGAACAATTATTTTATGCTCTGTAGCTTACACCTGCAGATGTTAGGTATACTCCGTGGGAAATAAAATGAGAACCTAGTGATTATGTGGTGGCCAAGATGAGGGAATTAGCCAAGTGATGGTCTCTGCCTTCCCTTCTACCCAAAATGGAGTTAACATTCATTTACTTATTAACCATTTACTGAGGCACTCCTATATATTAAGAGCTATCTTTGGCGCTGGGACATGGCAGAGGTGAAAAAAGTAGAGGTCCTGCTCTCATGAAGCTTGAATGGTAGGGCATGGAGGGGTTTAAAGGGCAAGACTTAGACAAAGAGGCACATGATAATGAAAATAAATAAATAAATACAAGCATATCAGTGGCAAATGCTATGTAAAGATTTTAATGAGTGATGTGGAAGAGATTGGGGTTATCAAAAAAGATCTTTCTGAAAATGTTAATGAGTAAGCTGAGATCTGAATGATAAGAAGCAAATCGTGTAAAATCAGGTGGGAAGAACACATAGCTGGAAGTCTCAGCTAATGCAAAGGACCAAAAGTAGGGCCAAATTTAACAAGTCCCAGTTGGGACAAAGAAGAAGACCAACCGGCATGTAGTGAGATGGTGAGGGCAGATAGCAAGGAGGTGGTAGGTACGTAAGTTAGATCATGAAGATCTCTCACAAGTCCAGGGGTTTAGTCCAGATGAGGTCATTTTGGGGAACTTCTGTGGCAACGAATCAGGTATCAGGTAACTGCCACGTCTAGAAAGTTTATCTGGGTTGGTCCAAGGACAGTCTGTAGGGGTAAAGGGCAGACATTGGAAAAATGGAAGTCATTACAGAGACAATACCAAGCCCTGAAAGAATATTCTAGTAGGTATTGAGTGAATTGGTGGTGGTCTAGGTGATGAAAAGGAAATACCAGAACAAGGTAGGACAGAAATACATCCTCTAGGTAAAGATTTGGTAGGGCTACAATGGCTCTTAACCAATGCAAGCATCCCATAAGTACCAGTTCAGCCCCTCGTATCCCATACTACAGACACAAGGCAGCAAACAGGCTCCCAAACCCACTTGCTTATGTGTGGGAGCTCCAAATGTACTGAAAGGTCTGACTTTGTTGGCTAACATCCACACCAGGTCCAAGCCTAAACTTGGCAGATCATTTTGGTAGGGGCAGGGAATGTGTAACTTTACAGTACTAGAGCAGACAGAACGACAACCAAGAGGGAAAGAATTTTGCTTTTAAAGATTCAGGTTCAAATTCAAGGTTCAGCACCTTTGAGTTTGGGCACCACTGAAGCCAACCAAGGCTTTCAAGATTTTTTTGACACTGTAAGACAACCATCTGGTAAAGGAACAAAGGTAAAATTTCACTGTGAATAAGACTTGATTATGCATCCCGCAGGGAGATATGCCCTGGATTAGGTCAGGCACAAGTTGAGGCTTTATGTGTCAAGAGATATCTCAGGATAGCAGAAATTGTCCCTGCTTCAAAGGTGGCACACCACATCTAACAACAAGTTCCTTAATTTTTGTAGCCAGGAACATCTCCTGATAGCCTGAAACCCCACACTCTTCTTAGTAGACCATCCTGTCTTCTGAGTAAACACATTCCTAAACTTTCTATTTATTGTAGTAAAATTAGACCATAATCATGAGGAATTGAAATGAAGCATATTTCATAGAGATAATACATAATATTGAATTAAAATGTGTGTGCCTGATAATACACTTGAGTGTAGATAATACACTTGACTATGTACATCACATGAGGATCTTTCTACAAAAAGTTAACAACAAAATCATTTTTTTCCTATTAGAAGCTTTCATTTCTTGGTGCCTGACTATCTTATAGGCCCTGTGCTGAGTACATTTTACATGATTTCATGTCACCTCTAGTATGCTACTATTTCTAACTAAAAGTATTATATTCAAGGAATCTCAGGGTTTGGAGGGTTGTCTGATCTGACTTATATCATTTGACCTATAGAAGCTTTTCCATTAATGTAATTTTCTTCACCTCATGGGACTTGGGTAATCACTTATTTGTACTTCTCTCACTCTCTTTTTAACAATTTTATTTATTTATTTGATGAGACAGTAAGAGAGCACAGGCAGGGAGGGGGAGGAGGCAGAGGGAGAAGGAGAAGCAGACTCCTCACTGAGCAAGGAGCTCCTCACAGGGCTCAATCCCAGGACCCTAGAATCATGACCTCAGTCAAAGGCAGAAGCTTAACCAACTGGTCACCCAGGTGCCCCTGTACTTCTCTCTTTTTGAGGGGAGGATGAGGTCAACAGTTAATTAACTAAACGAAGTGCTTGTATCATAGATATTAGAGAAAAAAGGACCTTATGAGGCTTGAGCTAGCCTTCTGCCTTCGGATGATTATGCACAGGAAGGCAGGAGAGGTTAAATCACCTTCTTAATGCCACACAGCTAAAAAAATGACAGAATGAAAACTACAGTCCTGATCTTCTGGTAAGATCCTGTCACCCGGGTGGGGTGACATGTGGGGCTCCCTGCTCAGTGGAGAACTTGTTTCTCCCTCTCCTCTGCCCCTTCCCCACTTGAGCACTCTATCTCAAATACATAAATAAAATCTTAAAAAAAAAAAAAAAAGATCCTGTTACTTATTAAGGTTGCCCTCCTCCAGTCCCATCCATGGGACTGGAAGAGATTATGCTGAGTGAAATAAGTCAAGCAGAGACAGTCAATTGTCGTATGGCTTCACTTACTCGTAGAGCATAAGGAATAACTTGGAGGACACTGGGAGATGGAGAGGAGAAGTGAGCTGGGGGAAATCAGATGGGGAGACAAACCATGAGAGACCGTGGACTCTGAGAAACAAACTGAGGGTTCTGGAGGGGAAGGGGATGGGGGTTGGATGAGCCTGGTGGTGGGTATTATGGAGGGCACGTATTGCATGGAGCACTGGGTGTGGTGCATAAACAATGAATTCTGGAACCCTGAAAAGAAATAAAACAAAATGGAAAAAAAAAAGCTGAAAATTAAAAAAAAAAAAGAAAGAAAAGAAAAAGAAAAAAGAAAAAAAAGATCTTCCTCTCCTAAGCTGAGCTTCATTGTGAAAACAAGAGTTAATGTTTGTTGAGATATGGCACATTTGTGCCATTGGTTCTCCTTGACAAATTGCACTTCCAAAATATAGAGTGAAGAGGTGAAGGTAGAACAAAAAAATGGCTACTGCAAATGGTATATTGTACTTCTAACTGGCCAACTTGGAAGAATTTAGGAAAGGTGAAAAAACTAAAATCTGTAGCTCAGAATAAGCACTACCCCAAGCAATAAGATCATAACCTTATCCCAGCCCAAGCTGTAACAACATTCTACCCAGACGATGAAACAAATATGCCTCCCTCCTGCCCACCTCCTCTACTCAAGCATGTCTGTTTCGTTCCATCCCTCCTATCTGCAGATGTCCCAAACCTCAGGACAGCCGGAGGATGCAGTACAGGATTAAGAAGGGAAGGTGCTAAGGGGAACTTTCTGAAGTGTTTTTTTAAAATGCAGAAATGGTAATTAGCGTAAGGAATGCTCCTGTGTGTGTGTGTGTGTGTGTGTGTACACACGCGCTGGGGATGGAGTGCTCTTGCTGGTGACTGTGCCTGAATGCTGATTTTCTCCAACCCACTAATGAGATTTCCTGCATGGCAGAGAAATAGCCTCTCACTCCATGAAAGGAGCCAGTCCCAGACAAATCTCTGGAAACACAGAAAGGTCTAAACAAACATAGATCAGACGTTGATGGACTACAGATGTTGACATTCCCAGGAAAATGAGAAGAAAAAGGAATATTTGGGGAGAAGAAGCAGCATCTTTTGAAAGAGAGGTGAAAGCAAAGCAATACATTAAAAGACCAAGAATTGGCAGGAAAATGATCTTGTAACATACATAACCATGTCAACCAGAACATGTCAAGAAGTGATTCTGGAAGCAATAGCGAAAACATGGAGCTTTAGCAGAGGATAAAGAATCCAATCAAAGCATGAAGCTTGCTCACATCCAAGCTGTGAAACTATCATCTCCCTAGGAAAGAGGGATAGAGGCTCACATTGCACTCACCCTAGCATGATTTGTTTATAGATGAATTATATATCTGTAATCAAACATATAGATTTAACTGAAATGTTTAGCCACAACATTATACATACCTTGTTTGTTGAATTATACTTGAGTGAACCCTTTGCATTTAAAATGCTGTTAGGGAACTGGGTAGTCAGGGTGTGGTGGGGACAAGAGGAGGAGAGGTGGAGAGGTCCAAGAATAAGCAGTATTTTACATAACAAAAGACAGTCCTAGATGGGGGCTCTCTCTACATTTACTTACTTGCCGGAAAGAGGGTTATGTTGGAGTTAATGTTCTCACGTGGAAGTTTCATCAACAGATTTGAGGGTGCGCTGGTGGACTGAGTCAGTGAGTGAGTCAAATCCCTGCTCCACCCAGGAGCAAAATGACAATAGTGTCTTTCAGGGCATAGGTGTGAGTCATGCTTGAGCATCAACCTCTGCAATGCAGCACCATGACATCACCTCTACAGCCTACCATTTGGCCCACAGAACAGCTGTGGAAGCAGTGATTGAATCTGAATCAAATTCAACTCTATTAAGTTAACCTTTGCAAGGTCAACATCTGCTACTTACTTTTTGGCCAGCCAGCAATCTAGAAAATGAGTGTAGATGACTTGGTTAATGAAGCTTTAATAATAGAAATCTGAGTCCTGATTAAATTTTGCGTAGCATGTCTTTGTGGATGCTAGTATATCTTGCAGGGTTTCTCAGAGTTGTCAATTATATATCAAAAATTATAATAGCAAATGCTCTTTTAAAAAGCATCCTATAGATAATTAGCATTAAATATGTATATGAACAACTTTGTGTAAATATACATATATATCTATATATACATTTACATACATATACATGTTATAAGTACTTAAAGCTCTCGTATCTGTATATATATATGGATACATAAGCATACCTCTGTGTGTGTGTGTGTGTGTGTGTGTGTGTGTGTGTGTATACACAAAGTTCTTCACTGTAGCATTTTTTATTGCAACAATAAATCCAATAATAAATGCTCAACAAGAAGATATTTTTAATTAGATTATGGCCCATATATACAGCAGGATGTTATGGAGGTGTTGACAAGAAAAAAAAGGTGTATTAGTATAAATAATGTTATTACAAGCTATTATGAAAGAAAGATATGTGATAGAAAAAAATTTGCAGTAGAGTCCCATTTATGTAAGAAAAAGGGATATATATAAATATAAATGTATATTAAGCCTTAAACAGTCTTTGAAAAAATGGAGCAAAATAGCTATTAAGTGGGTTAGGCTCTGGAAAGAGATTTGTGGGCAGATGAAGGTAGAGAGGTGTGAGGGACAATTTTTTTTGTTAAAATGAGTTTATTTCTTAATGTACCTTCTAAAATACAGCAAACATTAAAGAAAGACAAAATAATTGCATCCAATATTCAGAGGCCAAACTGTCATTACTAAGATACTGGCTGCTGAATATATGCTGTAAAAATGGTTCCAAGTTTCCACGCATAAGGATTTAAGTGCTCCCAAAGCAATTTCACTGTTAATGTTTTTATTCTGCCATGTTTTCTCTTTAGCACCATTTTCAAGGAACTGGGGCATTCTCTTTCTAGGTATTTTCTCTCTCAATTATTCAGACAATCATTGATCTAATAACAAAAGGAAGCTATCAGTGATACTGTGTGCCAGATATTACTCATACTTGATAAATTGCATGCTCAAGGGAATAGGAAAAGAAGCGCATCAACAAAAATAGAATATAATTCACGTTGATTAAAACAATATGCGCCAAATAGTTCTTTTTTGCGGGAGAGGGAAAATAACAACATATATTAAGAAATCTAACCAGTGAACATAGGAGATCATGGCCCTCATAGGTTTTAGTTATTCAGTGGACTTTTCTCAATTGTTTTTTTCACATTAGGCATTATGCTGAGAATGAGTAGTGGGACACTATAGTGAAAGGAACAGACAAGTTAATTTTAGTATATGTGCTGCCGAAGCACAGGAACAGACAAGTTAAAACAGTAATTACAATGCAATGGAATAAGTGGTAAAGTGGAGGTCAAGGGGAAAATACATTTAGGCAAATGCAAAACAGCATATAGACATGAAAGAATGAGGTATTGAAGGAAAGGCGAGACACTGCTCTTCTTGGGTGTTGAGGACAAATATCTGTCTATTCAACATGTCCACTTGGATATCTAATAAGCATCTCAAACTTAATACACCCCAACTGAGCTTCTTATTCCTCCACTCTCCACCTCCACCAGCTTCTCCATGGTCTTCCGCTTCTTAGTTTATAGCAACCACATCCTTCAGCTGCTCAAGCCAAATGCATGGGAGTCACTGTTGAATCTACTCTATGCTCCATATACACAGTCTCAGCAAGTCTTTCTGGATCCCCTGAAAGGATCCAGAACCTGATCACAACTTGTCAGCTCTGTTGCTTCCTTCCTGGACCAAGCCTGCCATCTCTGGCAGCATTGTGCCACTTCAACATACCTGCATAGCAGACAGAGTGATCTGTTTGTATAGTGAGACAGATCATGTACTTGTCCAGACCAAACCCCACCTTGGTTCTCATCACACTCTGAGTGAAAAGCTAAAGTCCTCACTGTGATTGGTCAAGGTCCTGAATAATCTGACACTTCCCCTCTCATCAGAGAGGCTTGAGAAGGACTTACCTCCCTCACTTTCTCTTGTTGCTCTCCTCTCTCCACCCACAGGAGTCCAGCTCTTTCCCCAGCCTCACCCAGGCATGCCTGTTCTACCCCTCTAGTTTTTATTCAATGACCCTTTTCAGTAAGTCTTTCTAATCCCCCTACATAAATTACAACCTCTACTCTCATACTCTTTTTTTCAATTTCTCGTATTACATGTACTATCAAACACACATTATATTCTATGTATTTTGTTTATTATTGTGTTTTTTTCTTTATTATCTGCCATCTAAAAATCCATCTCCAGAATATAAGTTCCAGATTGATAGAGATTTTTGTTTGTTTGTTTTTGTTCACTGCTGTATCCTTAGAACCTAGAATATATTTGGAATATTATAGACTCTCTATAAATATTTACAAAATTCATGAATGAATGAGTGTGGTGAATGAGGTATGAAATGATCAAAGTTGAGACTGAAGGGATACACAAGCACCCAGCTCTTAAAGGTGCCAAGGTAAGAACTTTGAAACTCATCAAACAATAAAACACCACAGGAGCAAAAGAGGTGGTTATACCATGTGTGTCTGTGTATGATATATAAATACATATACAGTATAAAGAACGCAATGGGTGGGAGAGAGATAGGAAAAGCACATCAACAAAGGATTTGACAAAGGATTTGAATAGACATTTCTCCAAAAAGGTATCCAAATGGCCAAAAAGCACGTTAAAATATGCTCAACACTATCAGTCAATGGGGAAATGCAAATCAAAACTGCAATGAACTATATCACCTCACTAGGATGACTATAACCAAAAAGAGAAGTAATGACAGATGTTGATGAGGCTGTGGAAAAATTGGAACTCTCATACATTCCTCCTGAGATTGTAAAATGGTACAGCTAGTGTAGAAACAGTTTGGCATTTGTTCAAAAAGTTAAATATATAATTATCATATGACTCAGCAATTGTGGCTTGATAATTCATTTCTTCTTGTAACTGAATAATATTTCATTGTATAGAGGTCTTAAAATTTGCCTATTTACCTATTGAAGAACATCTCTGTTGCTTCCAACTTTTGATAATTATGAATAAAGATTCTATAAACATTCATGTGCAGGTTTTTGTATTGGCATAAGTTTGCAACTCATTTGGGTAAATGTCAAAGAGTGTGATGGCTGGATCATACGGTAGAATATGTTTAGCTTTGTAAGAAATTGCTAAACTGCCTTCTGAAGTGGTTGTGCCATCTTTACTTCTCATCAGCAGTTAATGAGTGTTCCTGCTGTTCCACATCCTCACCAGTATTTGGTGTTAGCAGTGTTTTGGATTTTAACCATTCTAACAGCTGTAGAGTTTGTTTTAATTTGTAATATCCTGGGGCACCTGGATGGCTCAGTTGGTTGGGTGTCTGCCTTTGGCTGAGATCATGAACCCAGGATCCTGGGATTGAGCCCCGAGTCAAGGTCTCTGTTTGGTGGAGAGCCTGCTTCTCCCTCTCTCACAGCCCCCCCCTCTGCTTGTGCCCCCTCTCTCAAATAAATAAATGAAATCATTAAAAAAATAATTTGCAATTTTCCTGATGAAAACATTGATGAAAAATGTTGGATATTTTGGATGCTTATTTATCATCTTTATATTTATATTAGAGTATTATATAATAAGTTTTCAGTGTCTCCAATCTAAGTATGAATTGCTTTTTTTTTTTTTTTTTTTTTTTTTTTTTTAGTCTTCTCACATTTCTAACCTTAGATTCCAGTTCATATTGGGAAAAGTGAATTCAAGTAAGTTAAGAACAGACTGTTTCTAGTACAACCGCTATCTGGTATAGGAAATCACTCACTCATGTAACATGTAAAAATTTACTCCTAGCATGAGATTGATTATAAAGCCCAGAAGTCAGTCAGTTTGCATTTTCTCCTGGAAGATAACACTAGTGGCTTTTACTACTTTCCTTCCAGGTCATATATTCTAACTTAATTTAATGGTATTTAAACATGACCAAAGACAAAGATTAGAAACTCAGAGCTACCTTTGGGTTTTCCTTCTGTTTCACCTTGCACTAATGTAATAATATAGCTATTATACCTTATAAATTCTACTTTAAAATGTTTCTGGAATCAGTGTCATTTTCTTCATCCTCACTGACAAATATTCCAATAACTTTTAAACTTTTTATTCCCTGCTATAGAGGCCTGATGTGGCAGCCAGAGGCTTCCTATTGTGATCAGAGATCTAAGAGCCCCACTTCTGCTTCACCAGACTACCTTCAATTTTTGTCTGTTTTATATATTGGATTTCACATAGACTTAATTTTTTTTCCAGAGTCCTCCAAACACAAGCAACCAAAAAAAATTTTTTTTAAACGAACCTTATCAAAATTAAAACCTTATGTGGATCGAAATACAGAACCATAAAATGAACACAATAGTAGAAAATATTTGCAAATTATGTATTTGATAAGAGTCTTATAACCAGACTATATGAAAAAACTCTTCAACACAATAAAAATAAGACAAATATTCCAATTTTTAAATGGACTCAGCAATTCCACTCCCCGATATATGTCCAAGAGAATTAGAAACATATGTTCACACAAAAACCTGTACATAAATTTTCATAGCAGCAATATTTCAAAATATCCCCAAGTGGAAACAATCCACATGTCCATCATCTGATAATGGACAAACAGAAGATGGCATAACCATACAATGGAATGTTATTCAGCTGTGTAAAGGAATGAAGTACTGATTCATGCTACAACATGGGTGAACCTTGAAAACATTATACTAAGTGAAAAAGCCAGACACAAAGGACCACATATTGTATGATTCATTTATATGAAATACCTAAAGTGGACAAATACGGAGAGAGAGAGTAAAGTAGTGGTTGCTAGTAGATGGCTAGATGGGAGAATAGTGAGTGACTGCTAACAGGTTTGGAGGTTCTTTTTGGAGTCATGAAAATGTTCTGGAATTAGATAGTAGCGACAGTTGCACAACATTGTGGATATACTGAAACCATTGGATGTACAAAAAAAAAAACACTTTAAAATGGTGAATTTCATGTTATATGAATTATATCCCAAATAAACATTGCAAGAAAAAAAAAATGATGTCTTTTAGAAACGATTATCTGGAGCTTTAGAGACAACTTTGTGATCCAGAAAATAAACAGATGGATAAAGGAGACTCTTGTGGACTTCTGCTGAGGAGGAATTTGTGAAGAATTCTTACTGCCAGACTGAGTGTCCCTCCCAGAGAAGCAGGGCTGGGCTTAGTTCTCAGGTCACCATATTCGCAGGGTAACTGCTATTGTGTGCAAAGTTTGAAAGCGCAATTGTTCAAACTGAGTGAACACAATGCTGGTGGGGCACATGAAGGCCCGCAAGAAATTATACATTGGCCAGTTTAAGGGCTGCTAACCAAATGCCCTTAGCCTGAGGTAGGGTAGAACTTTTATATGTTCTTGTAAAAGTCAGGTAGAAATGCAACTAACTACTAGAAATAAGGAAACAATGACAAAACTAATAACACCGCTATAACTATAAAAGCCCATAGGTTTCATACATCATGGGAAAATAATCTATTGATGCATTGAATGTTTTTTCTCTCATCTCCTGTGGAGTTTAGGATAGGTGATCCAATCAAACCAGCATGCGTTTGAATTCATTTCTAAAAGAAGAACACAGAGGTATAAGATTTGAGTTCAATGGCCAAAGACAAAATTTTTTTAAACATATGAGCCAATTAAAAGCTCATTACCCAGAAATACATCTGGTGGTATATGTCTTGGGAGAAAATGGTCTGACGAAACTTTTCTTGAAGCCACTCCCAGAACAATAAGAGAGATAAGAGAAGCAGTGCAAGACCCAGGCGCCAAGTGGTTGTTGAGGCAAACCTGCCATAAGATAGAAGAACTTGGAGGAAAAGAATTCAAGCGTGGTTCTCAACATACCAGTCTGCTATACATGGAGAAGTCTCCAAGTGTCAACTTCCTTAGGAGACCTGGGATTGTTGAGGGGCCCTGACTGGTAGGTAGCCTTGTCTGGATTTTCAAGTTAAGACCAAGATGACCCAGGCAGGCAGGAGGGATGAAGCGGTCCCAAAGAGACTGACATGTAGAAATTCCCTGTAGTGCACAAGTTTGAAAGGTACCTTATATCCTGTGGGTTCTGTAGGCTGACAATACTAGAGTTTTTATTTTATACTAAAGCAGTAGTATTCAAAATCAAATAGTAATTTGACAGATATTTGACTGTAATCACTGCATATTGTAAGCTATATATAGAATTACATATTTAACTCCCTCCCAAAGAGAGAGAAATGGATAGAAGGATTTTTTTTAAGACAAGGAGAAGATGCATCCTTTTGATTAGATTTCTCATGTTCTGTCATCGTGCAAAATGAAATTTAGGTCCGAAGGGCAGTAAGTAGTCACAAATATGCAACATCCATCTGGAGTGGTACATGAGTAGTCACTAAGGAAACGATTTCAAAAAGGAAACCATAAATGCCTTCACCAAAGCCGGGTAATTAGAAGTGTTAAAGAAACAGTGTAGGATTTTTTTTTTCCTGGTTAAGGTAAATCAGATCTAATTATATTTTAGTTGTTAATTCCTACCCAAGTTGTTGAAATCTTTCATGAAAATGAATTAAACCAATAATTCTCACTAGGAAATTTGAGAACATTCAAGCTCTCTCAATGTTGTGTAGTTTCTTAAAATAATTTATAGTCTTAACAGGAGTATAATATCTTCATATATTATTTTCTTCTCATAACTCATGGGATTCTTTTTCTCTTGATAGTTATACTATATAGATCCTATAGATCCTTTTTCTGTTTTAGTAAGTTTAAAGAAGGCAGATTTAATTACTTCAATTTCATATAGGCTTCCAAACACAGACTGACCCTCATCATAAGGAGACAGCATGCATTTAATCATAGAGTATCTGAATCGTATCTAGCAGCCATTAAAATCATCTAAATTACCTTCAAGTTTGCACAGGATTCTGTGAACGAGGGCACACAGGAGGGAGCAGTAACTTTGGGTGAGAGTCAGAAGAAAAATTGTGTAGGTGGAGAATTCTGTTGCCTTGCTTCCTGAGCAGTGGTATCCCCCAAATAGTCTCACAGCTCCTTATCTGAAATTCATGGGGTCAGATGTGTTTCAAAATTCCGAATATTTTGGACTTCATGAAGGTAATCTATTTTGAATATGTTGCGTATGCCGTGAGACCCGGGTGGCTGGGGCAGCAGCTCATAACCAAACATATCGGTCTGTCTGCAGTTTAATGTATGAACATCACTAAGATCACTAAGTAGAATTTTAAAAATGACAGAAAACAGCCTCTTGTCAATTCCAATCCGGTTTTACCTTCAAATGAAGTCTGAAAAACTTGGTTTTCAGAGATGATTTTGGAATTGTGGATGAAAGATCATGAACCTGTAATGAAATTAAAGAGATTGCCCTCTTTGTCCTGGTTGTAGCTGGAAGCTCCTCCTGGGTGTCGTTTTCATCCCGTGTCCCCTGACCCTTCATAAAGGAACTTGAGTAAAGAGCAGCAACGCAGGACCCAAGTGACCCTCACTCTGACAGCTTAGTGCGTTTTGGGAGAGAAATTTGACATTTGGTCAAATACAGAGATCCTTGTTAATTACACCCCCAACTGAAGGATTCTGTAATTGCTCGATTTGGTGAATCATGGTGAGTATGTGAATTTCCAACTAATTTTCTTGGGAATCTCTCACCCTCTCGTTCACCATTACCTAAGTTTTGTGTATCATTTATCGCAGCAGTCCAAGTTTATCTGATGATGAAAAAATGTTTACTTTCCTAGCGAATTTAAATGTATGAGGTAATCCTGCCTATTCTCTTTCTGTTTCTTCTCCCTCCCCACTGAACCCTCTGCCCCCAATCCAAGTTTAATGGATTAAATTATGAGCAAATTCTGAAAAATCTTATTTTTCATAACTGGCATGAACATAACAACTATAGTCAATGTGAGTCCCTCTGGCTGTGAAACAATTTTCATGCTTGAACTGGCTGAGCTCTTACTTTAGGAACTGAAAATGCCATTTTCTTTGTCTTCAGACCTACTCAGTGGAGGTTCTTAACTGGGAGGACGAAGGACTGTGTCAGAAAGGATGCATTGTGACTGTACAGACCAGTGCTGTCCAAAAGAAACATGATGTGAGCCACACTTGTCACTTAAAATTTTCTAGTAAACATATTTAAAAAGAAATAAGTGAAATCAATTTTAATAACATGTTTTATGTTATTATGCTCATATATCTAAAACATTAACTTTCTGATATGTAATCAATCTGAAAACTAATGCTAAAATATTCTAGATTTTTTTTCATGCCAAGTCTATAAAATTTTGTGTATATTTTATACTTAAAGAACATCTCAATTTACACAAGTCAAGTTTCAAGTACTCAGGAACCACATGCTATTGGCCACCATATTGGACAGTAAAAGGATTATGAAAGTTTAGAAAGCAGAACTGGGACCCAATCCCTCAAGAGTCTGATTCTTCTGGGAAAAGATTACAGATTAATTCTACTGTATATTATAAACAAAAATACATACTATCAACTAGTGAAAATAATGTCTACTACCTCCCATAAACTAATGAAATCTCAGGATTCTGCTAAGAATTGTATGTGTTCCTTGTTAAGTAGAAGTCACAGTTTCAATCCAAAACTGGGGTAACAGGGCCATTAGAAAGGTGTTACCCCCGATCTTTTTGCAAAGAAATTTGCAGAACAGGTATCGCTATTGACTTAACCCTGAAATTCTGCCAGTAGCAACTTAAACTGCTCTAAGGATAACATGAACATGGTAAAGGCTAGCAAGTGAATGTTGAAATGATTTAAAAATAAAATTCAAGCATCTTTAGGCAGTTAGACTTCTTCCCTTCTGGAACCAGAGAATTTAGATCTTACAATCTTACTGTACAGTAACGAGTTGCATCTTGATTTTCACAACTACAAGATGAGAATAATGTATCTAGTGTTTATTATAGGCATTCTTCTTAGTGTATTACATCTATTTGCTTAGTCTTCACACTAATGTATACAGAAGACACTGTATTTTATTCCCACTTGAAGGATGAAGAAACTGAGACCGAAAAGGTAGTTTATCCAAGATCACACAGTTAAGAAGAAATGAAATAGTATTCAAACTCTTGTTAGTAATCATTATTTTAAAAAGTCTTAAATTTATGAGGTGAACATAAAATGAATCTTCATTGCCTTAAATAGAAATTACAGTGTAAGTGCAATATATTAATATTAAAAAATATCTATTAGTGAAATACCGTTGTTAAAGAAAATCCTATTTGGTTTTGTTTTTTAAATATGTGCATTTTTATGTCCTTTTTTTAAAATACAAATGTTAGCATAATACGTAGTGTGCTATGAATTTCGCTTTTTTTAAAGCTTAATAACTTAGCCTTGAGATCTTTTCACCTGAACATTGATATAGTACTGAGTAGTATTTCTTTTTTACTCCCAAATTTACTTTATTTTTTTTTTATCATTTTATTTTGTTTTTTCCTTCATGACAAGTGTACTACTATTTAATTGCTGTTCCTTATTTCCCCCAGTCTCCTCACTCACCTCCCCTCTAGTTTATTCTCTGGGGTTAAGAGTCTGCTTCTTCATTTTTCTCTCTTTTTTTTTCCTTTGTTCTTTTATTTAGTTCCTTAAATTCCACATATGAGTGAGATCATACAGTATTTGTCTTTCTCTGACTGACTTAGTTCATTTAGTATTATATTCTCTAGCTCTGTCCATGTTGTTTTATGTTTAAATTATACGTAGTCTATCTCATGTTGTACCAAAACAGCTGAAATTTAAACTCATTCATTCATTTATTTTATCCAAATATCATCTATTAGTGAGACTTGCCCTGATCATTTAAAGCAAAATTTAAAAAAAAATTTTCCAGCCCTTGGCAATCTCAGTCTTCCTTAATTTTAAATTTATATGTGTAATTCCTCATTATAAAGATATAAATTATAAATTTATGTATAAATTCATTATTCTAAATTTACTTATGTGTTTGTGCTTTCTCTGCCCTTAATAATGTAAGCTCCACACAGGCTAGATTTTTTTTTTTCTGTTGTTCACTCTTGTGTCCCCAGTACCTGACAAGGATGTTGGGATCTTAGTAAATTCTCAGTAAATATTTATTAATTAAACAAACAATTAACTTTTTATATTTATTCATTTGTTGATGCTGAGACAACATATATAGCAATTCTGTACATAGACTTGGGAACAAAATAGACTTGGATTAGAATCACAGCTGTCATTGACTATTTGTGAAATATTTAAAAAATAATAAATACATTCATCTTGTAAGGTTATTGGGAAGATTAAATAGGAAACTTCTTTCTAAAAGTAGCCTAGAGGCTGGCACAAGGCTATGCTCCATGACTACTGTTGTTAACTTTTTATTACTTATCCACTCAGTAAATAAACACGGTGCCACACACTGTGCTAGGTGCTGAAGGAGTTTGAGTTAAAACAGACATCTCTTTTGAGATAAATCATTCCTTTTAATACACGGGGGGACTCGTAAGTAAAGGAGCCCTTTAAGGCTTCCATACCCCACAAGCTCCAGCCCACAACCCCCACGTCCTGACCATAAAGTGAGCTGAGAAAAGAGTCAGGGGATGGGAGCTTCAGGCAAAGGGGGAGTGTAGTGTTTCCCGATCGGGCTGCTGTCAGGAGCTCAGGCCTCAGGCCAGTATCAGCAGGATAAGGTAAACCTACCAGTCTGACACAAGAAAGGGTCAAAATAGTACCTGTTTCAGTAGTAGCAAAAACAGTCTAGAAGAAATAATGTATGATTTCCATGATTTAAGCTCATGCAAATCTGAGTTCAAAAAGATCACCAAAAACACAAGTAGATGAGCCATCATGTTGCAGAAAAAGGAAATAAACAAGCATAGGCCCCCAAGGATTCCACATTTTAAAATTATTAGATAAACAATACATAATACAGTATTAAAGGATAGGATGATACATTTGATGAAGAAACAAAATGACAGATTTACAAGAGAATCTAACAGAACTCTTTAAATTGAAAAGCATAATTGTTGAAATTAAAAACTCAATGGAGAGGTGAAATAGGGGATGAACAGTAGCTGCCAAGGGAATCTGCGAGGGCAGATGTGGAAACCACTAGAAAGAGACCGAGGCTCACACAGGAGGGAATGAGAAGCCTGCCATTTGTGCTACCGGGGTCCCAGAAGAAGACGACAGAAATATGGAGAAGAGGTGATGATTGAAGAAAGAAATGGGTTTCTGAGGAGACAAGATTCATCAAATAGGATAAATAAAAATAAAACTACCCTTCGAGAAATCATAGTGAAACTGCCAACTATCCATGCAGAGATCTTCTAAGCAGCCAAAGAGAAAATGCAAATCACCTACAAAGGTGTGACAATTAAAATTCTAGCAGACACCGTAAAAGCAGCCAGAAACCATGGACCGATGTCATGAGTAGTTGAATGAAAACTTATAAAAGCTGTTTACAGACTAAGTTTGAAATAACAACCATTTTAGACCATCAAGGCTGGGAGAGTTGCCACCAGCAGATCTTTACCAAAGAAACTTCTACAGAATCCACTTCAAAGTAGAGAGAAGTGATTCCAGAAGGAAGGTTTCAGATGCAGGAAGGAATGGTAAGCAGATAGATTAGAAAACATGTTGTTTGTAATGAAAATTATGTCTAATTGTGAAATAAAGCATTCCAAAAGCTCTTGCATTTTGGAGAGAAGATGAAAATAGTGGATTACGATTAGACTTTGTTTACTCGAGAAAGATTCCTGAAAAAAATACTAGTAGAATATTTTAATTTGCAAACCAGAAGCAAAAAGAAGATGAGAAAAAATAAGTGACTAGAAGTCATGTTAATATTTTTTAGAGGCAAAGAAGAGGAGGAAAAGAGGTGTAGAAAACAAGACAAACAAAAATAATAAAATAAGGGGGAGTAAACAAGTCTAAATTTATCAATAATCACAAGGAATATGAATGTTGTAATCTTAAAAGTTAAAAACAAAGTAAATCAAAGAGAGAGAAAAAAATTCCAGCTATATACTATTTCTGAAATATGTCTAAAACATGAAAACACCAAAACATTGAAGTAAAAGAATAGAAAATGATGGAACAGATAAATACTAATTTGAAGCAATATTTATTATATTAAATAACTTTCTGAATTAAAAAAGACAAAACCTGTCCAAAATCTTAACCACAATTATTTTTCATTTTTGAAAACTCTTCTTTTTGTCCCAAACATCCATATTTGGATGTTACTATATTTGTGATGCACATTTAATTTCAATTCAGCTTTTTTCTTTTTAAAATTATAGTATAATATAATTTCCCAAATTTTTAGGTCATTTGGATAATATCTATTTTGAGGGCAATAGTTAACAAATATGTCTGACCTTTTAATAATTCAACTATATTTCCTGCATGGCCTTTCCAGTTGTGAATTTTATAAGCTTATTACCAACTGTGTGAAGTAAAAACCCATTTTATTTGTCCTAAATACTTAGAATTTCAGAATCTATTTATCATCTGAATGACTCTCGATTTAGGGACTGCCGTGTTCATTTCATGCATGCCACTCAGATTTTATAGATTTTGAACAGAAGCCTACTTGGTCTTTGCAGATTGAAGCATTGTCCTCTTTTGCACGTGCCCACCCATCTTGCCGATCATTTCATCTGACTCTTCTTGTCTCTCTGAAGAGGGCAGAAGGCTGCTTGCTTGGTTGGGGGTTGGAGTTGAGGATAAGGCACCTTTGTACAAAGTCCCAAGATGGAGTACAAGACTGAAATAGAGGTGCTCAGAAGTACCAACAGGAGAGGACAACAGTCACAAACGTTATTCATACAGGTCTTCCTGTGCGCCACACACTGTTTAATCATATTCCAGATGTAGTGCTGACTGGTGAGTCCAGGAAGACCTCAAATACCTGTCTGATTCTTCTCTTTCTCCTCCTCCCTTCTTTGTTTCCAAATAAATCAGAGACAAGTGAGTAGGCGTTCAGGCTTCTTGCCTGTTTGCAGAAGCTGTAGTTTGGCATCAATGCTTCCATTCATCTGCCTCTCTTCTGGGTCAAGAGGGTACAAAGACAGTATGGATTATGAAACAAAGGCATGTGAACTTGGGGGCAGGAGGCCAAAAAAGAAAAAAAGGTCTAAATAAACAAACCATGGAGGTCAATGCTAATGAGCAGAGAAGCAGCTTACAACTAAGACTTTCCAAGCCTTTAAGGAACTCTATAAAATTAGATTATGTTTCAATGACTGACATCACAGCAAAGCTGAATAGTAATAATACAGTAGTGCAGTACATAGAAATTACTTACATACATAATTACGGCTTTACGCAAACTAATGACCCAGAAGATCTTCTCTGTTATCTCTGACACAGACCTCGGTTTTTCTCCTGGGAGTTAGGAAAAAGTCTATGTGTCAGCAATTCATCTATTTCTGCCTGTTGGCTCATCGTGCAGAAATTAAATGAGGTGCATAATGTGAATTTAGATGTCAACATTCTGTTGAATTCTAGAAAGATGTACTAAAATGTTTAGTTTGCATTATAACAAATTTGTGTCATTCTGAGTTTGTTAAATTTGGATTATGGAAAATTGAAGATTTGCATAAATCTAAATTCTACAAAGACCCTGTGTTAATACATTCTTCACATTATTTTTCCAAAGGATAACTTGGTCTGTTCAACCCAGCCTTTAATATTTTTATTATATATTTTGGAAAGCAATATTTCCTTCAACCTCAAATATTCAGCTATTAATCTTTTGAACAGGTCCTAAAATATTTAGTAGTTTTATCTGACAGTGTAATCATGTGACATTAGCATTATCATGATGTATTAAAAATCAAACAAGCCAAAATAAAACAACAAGAAAAGGGGCGCTTCAGTGGCTCAGTGGGTTAAGCCTCTGCCTTCGGCTCAGGTCATGATATCAGGGTCCTGGGATTGAGCCCACATCGGGCTCTCTGCTCAGCGGGGAGCCTCCTCCCCCTCGCTTCTCTCTGCGTACCTCTCTGCCTACTTGTGATCTCTGTCTGTCAAATAAATAAATAAAACCTTTAAAAACAAAAACAAAAAACCACAAGAAAAGGTTCATGCTGCCAATCTTTTGGTTGGTCTGAGCTAGATTCACCCACAGGCCCTCACTGGATCCCCCTGAAAGATGACGCCCATCTGGGAATAGAGGCTGTTCAGGCCTAGAGCTCTGAGCTCAGCCAGAGCTGAGCACGTCTAAGTGGGCTCTCCTGAACCCTGCCCAACTGATGATGCCAAGAATTATAATTACTACTTAAACTAAGCGAGTTTTAATATTGTGTGACACAATGCTTTACATATAAAGCAACCTGTGGCATACGCTGAATGCGTTTTATCACATTTATGTGATAACTTACCCCAAAACTGGCTCCTCTTAGAGGTAATGGTCTGCTACCATCTTAGATCTCATCAAAGTGGATATGAATCTAATCTAAGCCCTCATCACCCAGACTGAGGCCACTGTAACTCCTTCCCCATTTTCTTACCTCAGCCTCATTCCACTTGGACTGCTCTCTACAGTCAAGCTCATTGTCCTCTAATAAAGCTATTGTCGTGTTGTACCACGACTAAACAAACTAGAAGGATGTACAAGTGCTCCTCCGTCTGGCTTTACAAACAGTCTTCCCTGTCTGCCTCCTTTCCTTCCTCTCTCCTTTCTTCTTTCCTTTTGACTTCGGACTGAATTGTAACATACATCTAAAAGAGTGTGTGTATCAGTGGATTTTCACACAACTGACTAGCAACCTAGAAACTCCCTCTTGCTCCCTCCCAGGCTCCACCCACATGTCCTGAAGGTAACCGGAATCCCATGTTTTAAGAGCAGGAGTTAATTTAGTCAGTTTTTACTTTTATTAACCTCCTACATGCAGGACTCAGGGAAAAGATCTAACTCGGGGTGCAAAAGGATGCTTTGGGCTCCCTGGGTTTTGTAACCAATGGTGGCAAGTCTAGTTTGAATCCCTACACTGATGAATCTGAATGTCCTGAGATGTCACGGGCCTTCATCAGAATTTGCTGAGGAGCTGCCAGCTGGAGGTGTCCAGGTGACAGCTAATGAGAGATCGGTGGGGAGAGATGGCCAATGGGTAGCATTTGCTGATGACATTCTAAAGCTAAGATATGCGTTTCTCCTCCCTCCTATTTTCTCCATCTCTTGCTCCTTAATCATCTCCTCTGCTTCCTACTCAATTGCATTTCAATCAACAAAGCCACAAAAGACACCTGCAAACTGTGGCATTGATTCCCTAGTGCCCAACTAATACTCAGGGTCTCTTGCATGTCAAGTGGAATGCCTCCCAGGTGGGAGAGCCTTTGATGCTACGTTGACCTACAGAACATTCTTCCTGTCATCTAGGAGCAAAGATGTGAAACTATTTGTTTATCCATGATTCTTTTTAACAACAATTCAACAAATGCTATTTGTTGTTGCCTTATTGTGAAGTTGAAATTTTCTTAAGCCTATCTATTGAAAATATAACATAAAAATCGTATTTTAAATATTGAAGAAAAGTCAGTGGTATTACTCACAATACCAACCTAACTCTACAACTAGCTTAATTTTGCATCTCTTCTCTCAGTTCCTGTCCACAATCAAAATTTGTACAGTTGCTATTGTAGTGCTTCTGTCAGGAGACGACCGACCTATGCATCCAAAAGGAGAGAGTTTTATGGAGTCTCCCTGTAAAATAATTTGATTACAGAATCAAAAAGCTGTGCCTTTCCTTTCTAATATATTCTCATTGTGTTCACTCAGGGGAGCTGTGTGGCTCCGCTAGGACAATGGCAGCTGTGCCAGGACACGAGGAGCCTGGATTCTTGCTCCCACTCTGTCAGTCACTGTTTAAGTAAACATGTGAATGTCTTCGTCACTTTGCTATGCCTCAAAATCTTCAAGAATAAAGTATGGAGGCTAAGACTTATCCTGTCTCCCTCACAGAGTGTTTTATTAACTCAATAAACCTATACCGAGCACCTACTACGCACGCGTGGGGTCCTTGCTGGGGACTGTGGCAAGTAGCAGGGGACAGTGGGCAGTGGACAAGTGAACACTCTGCTTCAGAAGTGGCGACGGTCCCGCTCAGGGGGTATGTGAATCAGGCCTCTGTCTGGGCTCTGGTTCTTGCAGTGCCACTCTCTTCCCCTCGCCCTAGTACTCTAAGAGCAGGCTCCCAGGTCTCCAGGATGGTGGCAGGGATGTGACCTCTCTGGATTCCCCCTTGTCCCTTTCTCCCAGCTGCTCAGCTTTCTCCACAACTTCCACCACATCTTCCTTAGCCCTTCTTCACCAAAGCCTCATTCTCTGCTTTTTCCTAGGCAGAGGCTCAGGGGTGCATCAAACTGGGACCCCAATCTTATGCAACACAAAACTTATTTTCCCTTCCTGGAAGGGAAGTGTGGGGGCCTTAGAAACCCAAGGGCTTTCCTTTAAGATATATCACCCTCCCTCAAGAATACACAGAATAAAGAATTTCTGCTGAGGAGAGGAAAAAATAGTTTTAAAACATTCCATTTCAAATTCCATATCCCATTCCACTTACCTGAAATCAGAAGCAGGATCTGTTTTTTCTGACTGGAGATGTCTTGTGGGATTTTGCAGAGAGTGTGCATTTGGGTCAAGCATTAAAGACAGTTGGGGGCTTAAATAGGGCACCTCAGATGAAGGAGCACTGGAGGCAGAGTTCAGAGGTGGGAGGATCCAGACTGCGTTTGGAGACCTACAAGGATGCAGAGGCGGATGGGGGACAGCGGTATGGGGTATCCAAGGAGAACAGCTGCCTGCAATGGCAAGGGCGGGACTATGGCACCAGCCCGCCTGAGCCAGCAGGCCCATTGGCTTGTGCACATCTCCCCATGCCTCATCCCTCCAGAAGTCCCAGTGGCCCCAACATCCACCACCACACTCTCCCTCTCCATTCTCCACAAGTGCCCTGACCTGTCCAGTCCACCTTCAGTTCCCTCCTGAAACTTCTCCATACCATAACCTCCTCTCTGAAATTTGGAGGTTCTCTGAAGACACCTTTCTCATGGCCCTCAGAGACTGTCTTTTCTCCCACATTCCATGTAACCGGGTTCCCAGAGGTAAGGTAGAGATCTTCCTTGCTTCCCTCTGCCACCTCCAGATCACTTTTCCCTGCAAAACCTTGCCTTTTAACACTCATGTGATTGGGACACAGTACCTTCCACATCTCTGTCACCTCCTGGCCATACTTCTTCATTCCCTTGTTTCCAGGCTTCCTTTCCACTCCAAATTCTGTCACTCTTTGTAAATCCCGCATTCACAGGAAAGACCATTTTACTTCTCTGGCATCTCAGTTTCTTCACCTCTTGGTCTCATATGATCCTTCCTTCCCTCTACTTCAGTTACCTCCACTTATTGCTGCACCCTGGACACCTTGCACCACCTCTGAAATCTCGGATGTCAACATCAAGCTCCCAGACTACCCATATCCTTCTAGTTCAATTATTCATGTATCCTACTAGAAAAGTCCTTTAATCTTATCATGGCTCCCACTCCATTGAGCCTCCCACATTCTCCCTATCCAACAATATCCTCCTCATGTAATGCCTCCCTTGCTGCCTGGGTTCAATTCCATACTCCACCATTTTAATCCTTTTGTACAAATGCCATAAATTCACTTATCTGCCATTGCTTCATGGATGTGTTATGGGCAAGGATCCCTGGTGACAGCATAAGGTATGAATTAAATTAGAAGGAAATTGAAGGTGAAACTGTTTGGAAGATAGTGATTCCACAGATACAGATCTATTTTTCGAAAAGGTAAATGGACTATATAAACATACGGTTGTACTAAGTTACATTTAGTAATTTTATTCTTCATGAAGAATTGACAATATTTGACTTGATAAAATGGTTTATCATGCCCAGATTATGGTTTTTGAGTAAATATCCCAGATTATCTCAATATATTTAAGCCCACAAGCTGTAAAACATTTATAGTTTGTGGTGTGGGGGCTAATCAGCCTGAAAGTATCTTTCCACAGTAATTGGGAAAAGCCTCCTATACTCAGCAGGCTATTTTTAAACACAAGCAACCTCTCACTCCTTCCAAATCAGATTGCTTTAAACTTGGAGAACAAGCAGTCTTATTCAGGACATGTGTGTAGCAGGTCTGAAGTTCTAAGGCCCATTTCCTTCAAGTATCGGGATGGAAATGGTGCCTGGAAAAAATGATACAGTGACAATGAGTTTGAAAACTTCAAAAACAGTCATACAGATTTTAAAGATGTATTTAAAGGTAATTAAACAAAAAGTACTGCCCAAAGTACCTACGAAATGAAGGAGGTTGAGCTCTACTCTATATACCAAAAGAAATGAACAGTGGAGAAAGAAAGGTGTTGAACTGAATGGATGCCAAGAGACCTCTAGCTATAAATGGCTGTTTGATTCATTGTTGTTTCAAAATCCAAAATTCTTTTTTATTGTTGTTGCTGTTTAAGAATTTATTTATTTATTTGACAGAGAGAAAGATTACAAGTAGGCAGAGAGACAGGCAGAGAGAGAGGGGGAAGCAGGGTCCCCGCTGAACAGAGAGACTGATGCGGGGCTCAATTCCAGGACCCTGAGATCATGACCTGAGCCAAAGGCAGAAGCTTAACCCACTGAGCCACCCAGGTGCCCCAAAATCTAAAATTCTAAGCGAAGCCAGCGCACTCATGTGTTTGGTTCTGTGGTGGTAGTATGTGAGCGGGTCTGGTGATGAAAGCAGTTTGCTGCTTACTGAAAAGGAGGTACATCTCAAGCACCCTGTTTCATGGGCTGGGGCATCCTCAACATAGTGGTGACCCAGAGAAAATGATGGAAAAAGGAAAAATAAAAAAACAAAAAAGATGGAGCCCCTCTGAAAGCATCTGAAAAAAATATTAGTTTTAGTTTTTATTGTTAGGACAGAAAGCATTATATTGATCCCTGGGTACTTCTAGGACTAGAATGGTTTATTCTAAAAGTGCAGTGGAATAAAAGAGAAACTTAAAATAGTTCTAGTTTAAAAAAACAAAACAAAACAAAACTCGACGGATTACTACGAACAGTTATTCACAATGTGACTAGGTAATTTTATGCCAGTATAAACAATGTATTAATGATGTGTATCTGTCATATGCTTGGGTCTCTGGGGAGGCATTTGAAAGGCAGCATGGTGGATGGAAAGTGCCCTCACCTGGGCATCAGGAGATGGCTTGGTTCCAGCCAGATCTCTGACTCTTACCACTACTGACTTCAAATAGTCAGCTTGGCAATTCTTTCTTCTTCTTAGACTCAAGGCAGCCACCTTAGGGAAGAGGAACGACACTCAGAGACTAACCAGGACAGAGTCTCTGGGTGTAGATGTGTTAAAAGAGTGGAGTAAGATGGCTGCCTCCACCTTGAGCCTCATTCTTTCTGTAGAGCAGGAAGTGACTTTATTCACTGGGGGGAAGACCCATGTGAAGAGAAAATTTGGAGGAGTGTCTGGGTGAGCAGAAGTAGATCAGAAAAAGCTGGCAAAGTCACAGTAACATTTACAAGCACAGATATGTGGTGAACCCGACAAAACAGCTCCTTGCAGTGGCAGAATTTCCCAATGTGTGAAGCTAGAAAATGGAAACCCTTGAGCAGTGGGAGCTGGAGAGAGAGTAGGGATCAAGGGAAGGTCCTGCAGTCAGATCTGAAGAAATATTGCAGAGTGCATTCCCTTACTGAAAATTCGTGGGGGCATAATAGCATATTGAAGGCTCTGAGGAGACTTACACTAAAGAAACAGGATTAACTATTTAATCCTAAACTCGCTTGACCACAGAAACTTTTTTATTTTAAGATTTATTTATTTATTTGACAGACAGAGATCACAAGTAGGCAGAGAGGCAGGCAGAGAGAGAGGGAGAAGCAGGTTCCCTGCCAAGCAGAGAGCCCGATGTGGGGCTCGATCCCCGGACCCTGGGATCATGACCCAAGCCAAAGGCAGAGGCTTTAACCCACTGAGCCACCCAGGCTCCCCAAGACTACGGAAACTTTTAAAAATAAATGTCTGTGGTGGTTACCAGAGGGGAGGTAGGTGAGGGATGGGGGAAACAGGGGATGGGGTTTAAAGAGTATATTTATCATGATGAAAAAATACAATAAAATGAACAAAAATAATGCTGGAGAAAATATGGTTATTAAAATTTCACCGAACGCAGTAGATTAAACACTGTTCTAGGATATAAAATCCAAGCTTGCTAACAAGGTCTATAACACCCTGAAGGATTGAGCTTCTGGCACCGCCTGCCTCAAACATAATGTTTAGTGCTACTAAGCCAAACCACCTGGGGCTCATCTCTGCCCATCACCCCCAAGTCGGCACACCCCAGACTGCCCAGCAAACTGCATGCCTCGTGGTTTCTTTACATGTGTTTTACAAATGCTCTTCCACCTTTCAGACTGGCTAGTTCTTATTCACCTTTTAGGATTTGTGTAAGAATTATCCAGGAGTGGGATGCCTGGGTGGCTCAGTTAGTTAAGCATCTGCCTCCAGCTCAGGTCATGATTGGGATCCAGGTCCTTCCCTCCCCCTGCTTCCCGCTCAGCTGGGAGTCTGCTTCTCCCTCTCCCTCTGCCCCTCCCCACCACTTGCTCTCTCTTTCTCTCTCTCTCAAATAAATAAAGAAAATCTTAAAAAAAAAAAAAATGAAAAGAATTATCCAGGAGACCATGCTTGTCAGGGATATTTTGTAACTTAAAGTGGAGTAGTACATTCAGAAAATAACTCACCGTGCATAGCAATGTCCATTCTTTCTTTCTTTCTTAGGTACTGTCTCATTCAGTCCTTGCTTCTCTTCTGCATGGGAGACCTTATTAAAAGTTATTAGAAGACCTTATTAGAAGTGAGACCTATTAGAAGACCTTATTAGAACTGAGAAAATGAGGTTCAGCAAGCCCCAGTGACTTGCTCACCATTACCCCAATAGGAAATGGCAGAAGCAGGGCATTCCTACTTCAAAGCCAAGGTCTGCTCATAAAGTGGGTATGTGAACCATTAGAAATAGACTCAAAGCATTTAAAGAGCTTCTTGTTAAAAAAAATCCTCTGCTTCTCCCTCCTGTCTCTTTCTCTGTGTGTCTCTTTCTCTAACATCATCGCTGCTGGCATCGTAGCATCCGCCTCTTGGATGGGCCCCCAGTGACTGAGAAGGACAGAAAGTCTAGTGGAATAAAACTCATTTGCACCCTGTGCACACGTCTCCTCTCACAGCTGCTGCTGTTCCCAATTTTCTGCTTGGCTGGGTTTTTTAAAGAGCATTAACTGTGTTTTTCCTATTGCTAAATGCAAAACAAACAAAAAGCAGTCACGTGTGTGTACACATGCTAGTATATTTCTCTTCGAAGCAAATATTTGTAATAACAAGGAACTGGAAGGGATGAAACTTGCCATTAAAAAAATTTTTTTACATCGTTTTCTGTATTTTATTTTTATTTTATTTTATTTTTAATGATTTTATTTATTTATTTGACAGGCAGAGATCACAAGTACGCAGAGAGGCAGGCACAGAGAGAGGAGGAAGCAGGCTCAGGGAGCCTGATGCGGGGCTTGATCCCAGGACCCTGGGATCATGAACCTGAGCCAAAGGCAGAGGCTTTAACCCACTGAGCCACCCAGGCGCCCCCATCGTTTTCTGTATTTTAAAAGTAGAAAGTGACTAAAGGGAAAATTCTCCAACTACAGTTGGAAACACTGAGCCCAAGAGAAACCTGTGCTGTTGTAGGACTTTATCTTCACTAGTTGCACCGCATGCCCTTGACTTGTGTGGAGTTCACTGGGAATAGTGGGTGTAGGTGAGACTCTCTCTGGCCTGCTTAAGGCTCATTCTCCCCCCTGCTGCCCCACTCGCCTCTCCAGGAGCTGCTGAACCTGGACAGTGTATAAGGAAGCAGCCTTAGGAAACTGTTTACACCAAGATATTAGTGGTATGGTGGATTTGCTCCTCCAAGAGTAATTAGAATTTTACAAGAGCATCCAGCCTCATGCCCAGGTGATGAGTGACCCAGAGAAATTAATCTGTAAGGGTAGAGGTTTTGGATCTCTCCCCCTCTAATGAGCATCTCTTTTAGGCAAGGCAGGCCTTCCTGGCATCCTTCGAGTTGTGTCCTATGGAAATGTATTTTCTTCTCCCACTGATAAGGCCGTCCTGACTTCCAGAGCAAAAGAAGTAATGCTAAGTTGAAAAAGAGACCGTAACACATATATGTGTAGAATGGAATAAACAACCATTTTCCATCACTGAAACAGCGACACAGACCTAATGAAAAGCATTCTATTTCAAACAGTTACACTTTTAAGTATTGCTTTCTGCCCTTTACACTTCACTCTTCTTTTTCTCCTTTCAAGATAAATAGGTCTTTTTTCTCCCCTGCTATTAGAAGATTTCCTCTGAAAGGCACAGACTGTGTGTAAGAAGTACATCCATTCATATCCAGCTGAAGTAGTCAATGCTGCCTGGTCTGCCAGGCCCAGGGGAACCGGATCCGTGTGCCCCCGTCTGTCGGCATCTGCCCACGGGGTATGGCCACGTGCCCACCAAGCTCAGTGCACCATACTGGTTCTGTTCTTCTCCCAGCAGAAAGGACATTCTATGTCTCCCAGGCAGGGTTTCTCTTTGCTTCCTGACAGGAACTTAGCTTGAGCGCCGCAGAGGACTCGGGCGTCTGGCAGACCACACTAGTTGCTACGGTGGCTGCTTGGCCCAGTTACACTCAGAGCCTCTGTTTACTTATCTAAACTTGGAGGTGCCAGTGTGCATCCTGGGAAGTCGTGAAGTGTGGTCGTGAAGGGCCTGGCATGCTCACGCCCAGCATGGTATGGAGAAGTAGCTCTTGCCAGATCCCCAAGAAAGCTTTGTTGCACTGAAGCACCGCACTGTATACACTAACACACCGTCTTTCATAGACTCAAAGTCACTTTCCCTTCAAAAGCCTTAAAAGACCACCTTAAATATATTTTCAAGGCCTTCCGTGATCTAGAACAACCCCCCTGCCATTTCCCATTGTAAACCATGCTTGGCGTAGAAATCCATCATTTTGAGCCACATATCATATGCCCTCAACCTCCTGCATCATGCCCTATTTCGTGTTTTTCCCCTAGTTTCTTCCAGCCTTGAATGGATGACTCCCTCATCTTTACCTATTGTAATGCTGATCAACAAGGCCACCTCAGGTGACTTTCTTCTGGGAGACCTCCCTGACAGCTCTGTCAGAATAATCTCTCTCTGCTTGTACCTCTAGTCAGTATTTATCACATTTCACTCTATCTTGTATTAAAGCTGTGCTTTTCTGTCTTCACCATTAGATTACAAGCTTATTAAAGGTAAGAACTTGTCCATATAGACACCATTTCTTCAGTTAACAAGTATTTATTATGCTAAGTAGTGTGCTGGGTACTAGTTGTGGGGTGAAGATCAAAATCACGTGGTGCCTGCCTGGTCCTGGAGGAAGCAGACCTCAAATAATCAAGCAAATAAATCACTCTGTGATGACATGTGACAATATGTGCTAGGAAACTGATGGCAGAGATGGATCCATAAGTAAATATTTTCTGAGCTGCCCTCTCTTCCCTACTCTCATCTCATCTTGATCTTCAAAAGTCATATGTTCATGATGCTTCTAACCTGGCAGGTCATGCCCATTCCACCACACCCTAAGTTCTCTTCCAAACACATCTCTTTTCATTCAGTGTGCGAATTTTTCAAATCTTCAAGTTCTGGTTCCTTTTAGCTTAATAATTCCATCTTTAAATCATTTCTCTCCTCTCATATTTTACTGTAAGAAGTCAGAAGAAACCAAGTCACTTCTTCAACACTTTGTTTAGAAATCTCCTCAGCAAAGTCCCCAATTTCGTGGGACGCCTGGATGGCTCAGTCAGCTAAGCATTTGCCCTGGGCTCAGGTCATGATCCCAGGGTCCTGGGATCCACTCCCATGTCAGGCTCCCTGCTCAGCAAAGAGCCCGCTTCTCCCCCTCCCCCTCGCTTGTGCTCTCTCTCACTATCTCTGTTTCTCTCCCTCAAATAAATAAAAAAAATCTATAAAGCATCCAATTTCATCACTGGCAAGTTCTACCTTCCACAAAATACTAGAACACGGACACAGTTCAGTGGCGCTCTTTACCATGTTACAACAGGGATGGCCTTTCTCCATTGTCCAATGACATGTTTCTTACTTCCATCACAGACCTCATCAGAATGGCCTTTGTTGTTTGCATTTCTATCAACATTCTCTTCAGGATTATTCACGTATTCTGTAAGATGGAAACCTTCTTTACAGCTCTCCTTTACCTTCTGAGCTCCCACCACAATTGTTTATAAACATTCTTGTATGATAATTTCAGCTTCGTCTAACAGGCAACTAAAACTCTTCCTGCCCTTACCTATAATCTAGCTTCAAAGCTGCTTCTACATTTTTAGGTTATTTGTTGTAGTAGCGTCCCATTTCTTGGTATGAATTTCTGTCTTAGTTCAAGCTGCTTTCATAAAATACCATAAAGCGGGTGGCTTATCAACAGCAGAAACTTACCTCTCACTCTTCTGTAGTCAAACAAATCAAAGATCAAGGTGCCGGCCAACTCAGTGTCTGACGAGAGCCTTCATCCCAGTTCACATTGCTGACTTCTTGGTGTGTACCCACATGACAGGAGAAGGAACAGTTCTCTGGCCTCTTCCTTCAAGGACACAAACCCCACTAAAAAGGCCCACACTCGTGACCTGTTACTTCCCAAAGGCTCCATCTGCAAATACCATTATATTGGGATGAGGTTTAAACCTATAAATCCTGGGGGGACCTTAACATTCAGGCCATAATAGCATTCATCCGTTGACTCTCCCCAGTGTCCCCTTCTGAGCCCTGTAGCTCTTTGGCCTCACTGCCTCTAAGGACATTTACTTACTTGTGTCTGGATTCAGAGTTTTCCACAGAGGCAGCACCCTGCTGGATGGAAGCTGCTTCTGGACACTGATAGTGCATACTTACCTCCGCAGTCCCTACCACACAGGAGATGCTCAACAATATTTGTTGAAATGGGGAATTTGTGTCCCTTCGTGGCAATGACATATGTGCCACTGATGTTAGAAACCTCAATTGACACAAAACAGAGGCGCATAGAAGAAGGGAGGAAAAATAAAACAAGACAAAAATCAGAGAAGGAGACAAACCTCTTACAAGAGACTCTTAACATAGGAAACAGAGGGTTGCTGAAGTGAAGGGGGGTGAGGGGATGGGGTCGCTGGGTGACCGGCATTAAGGAGGGTGTGTGATGCAATGAGCACTAGATGTTATATGCAAATGATGAATCACCGACCTCTAGCATATTCACTCTATGTTAATTAATTGAATTTAAATAAGATAAAATTAAAATAAAGCTGCAATTGTTCAATCAATTTGTCTTATCTTAAAAGAAAGCATCTGAGAAGTTTCCAAAAAGATAAGAAAGCATCTTATCTTAAAAGAAAGCATCAGAATTAAAATTCTCCTCTGTAGTCCTAACATGGTAACTATTCAGTAACACTGAGTTAGGGCAGATTTTTTTTTTTTTTTTTTTTTTTCACAAATAGAGATAGAATCTGTGCTCCTGGTGAGGTATGGGCTAGACCTGCAAACTGGTCAGGGCTCTGTTCTTTTTGTTCCTCTTCTCCAAAACAAAACCTAGGCCTATCTCCAGTGACCATCATTCCTTTGACCTGAAGCACCTGTCAAGAATTATAACAGAGGCCCAGAAATGCTAAAAAACAAAGCAGGGAATCTATTTTGGATAAGTACCCCCAAATATCATCTAGCCTAATTATATTCTAGACTTCTCCCTTCCTATTACTTAAGGGATTACATCATGCCTTTCTTAGGAGAGAAATTGTGTTTACAACATTGATCCAGGAGACTGGTTCGATTCCGGATCATTTTGCCCTTGCAGGAATTAGGGAATAGAGCAAAAGATCAGACTCCCAAAGACTGAAGATCACTGTGTTTTCCCATCAGAGCCTTTATGCGGGGGCTTTATTACTGCAGGGTAGAGAGTAGATGCTCAATCAATATGTGTCTAGTAATTGTTTTTATTACTTATTTATAATTTATGTATTTATTATCATAAAACCTCTTTCACTTCCTTTAAACATTGCCTCATTGTGCAAGTTGGTATGCCACACACATACAGCTTTACAAATTCACTGCTGAATTAGTTATAATTAAATAGTGTTTCAAGTGAACTTATTGTCTGGTATATCTAAAAAATTATCAATATGTGATTCTGATCTGAGTATACAACTAAGCCAAATGTTTTACTTATGGCAGAAGAGTTGTGACACTAAAATATTTTGGATTTTTGGTACTGAGTCAGGAGTTAGCAAAAAGAAAAATTCTAAAGCTTTTTGGAAACTTCTTTCCTTTCCTTTCTTTTCTCTTTCTTTCACCACAGGGAACAATATGTGACTGGCATTAGAATAAATGTTGTTGACAGAAAATGCTAGAAAAGAAAGGATTACTGATGGCTGGAGTGTCTGGCAAAGGTGTCAGAAAGCTGGTAGAATCTATAGAGGACCCCAGAAGGGAGTAGTGTTTGCATAGTTGGAGAAGACAGAGAGGGAAGGGGCTCAAGCCAGCATCTCCGTGAAAGCTTTGCATGAGGAACACACCTGCCTGAGGGGGGTCACATGGAAAAGCAGTGGGAGAAAAGTCTGGGAAAAAAGGGGGAAGGCACAGGTAAACCAGTGGTGGAGATTATTTTTATGTTGGGGACTGGTGACCACAGGTCATGGGCATGATTGACTTGGGTTCTTAGAAGACCGAAGTGGCAGCAGCTAGTAAAATCTGTTGAATGGGGATGGAGAGAGCACTGAAGGGACTTGGAGTGGTCTTGAATAAGGACAGGGATGCACTGAGAGGCCCTTGGCCCCTGTTTGGAGTTAGGACAAAAAGGGCTCAAGTGCTGGCTTCACCTCCTGTTAATGACCTTGGGCAAGGTGCTTCATCTCTCCAGGCCTCAATTTCTTCATCCTATGGCCTCTTGCATACTTACCTGGATAGCAAATGGGAAGTCTTTGGCACACGGTGAGACTAGATAAAATGGCAGCTATTATGGAGTTCAGCAGAGATGTGTCTTTTCTTCTAATTAGTTATTTTAAAAAGTACACTTAGACACAATCCCTATTCATCTAATCAAGGTTTTTTGAAGACTGCTACTGGCAAACTCACCACTCCGTAAGGATGGCTTCACTGAGGAACAATCTGGAACAATTAGAGATGAAGTGAGGGAGGTATAGCCTCTGCCCCTGACCTGGGTCTCAGAAAACAAACACCTCAAACCTCACTCCTTATACCACAAACTGTCCGTATCCCTCCCCACCCCCTCTGTAAAGTGGAGCCTGCTCCCTACGTTTGACAGTCCAGTGCTTCCACGGTGGAAAAGGCTTCAGAAACCATGAACTAAAAGACAGCCATGCAGGCATGGCACAGAGCAGAGCATTTAAATTCCTCATGGCCATCGCTCTCGTCTGTTCAAGAACTTTTTCCATTTACTTCAGAAACAGTCAGCCTATGTGATCAGATGCTGGGGCAGGCACATACCAACTTAAAACACGAGTCCCTCAAAACACACCCGTGTGTGTGGGGTCAAGGCGGCAGACAGTAAAGGAAACAGAAACAGGATGGAAATGGGAAAACTCCATCTGGTTCTTCCAAAAATAATCATCGCAAGGGGGAATACCTGACATGGTGTCAAGTTTTGAAGAAATGAGCCGAGGCTGCTTTTTGGGGAGAGACAAAAAGTGGTCACAGGGGAGTGAGTCTGAAGAAAATAAGAGGTGCAGGAGTTGAGGGGACCCTGTGCCCTGGTACTTGAAACAAATGTGAGAAAAGTTTTCTTTTCTTTTTTTCTCATCTCTCCAAATCGCAAGTGTTTCTCTGTAAAATAGAATATAAAGTTGGTCCCTAATTAGATGCATTTGGAAGCAACGTGGCAACATGGAAAGAGCACAGACTTTGGAGACTGAAAGACCGGAGTCCGCATCCACTTAATTGCTATGTCACCTTGGGAAAAAAGTTTAACTTCTGCAGACCTCAGTGTCTGCTTTGAGCCAGCGACTCTAACATTTACCTTCTTGTGAAGATTAGATATAAATATATAGGCATATAGTAGACATTCAGTAATGGTGACAGGTAACGTCGGCATTCACACATTCACTACTATGCAAATCTCCTTATATAAGCCACAACTGTGAGGTAAGGTGTATTTCTAACCAACAGAGAGAATAACCTAAAGAATCTTGAAGCCTTATTTGAAATGTCATGAATAGGAATGCTCAGCACTTATGACTGACATTGCTCGGACTCTCGTAGGTGTGTCTTTCAGTTCAGTCCATGTCCCTGCCCTAGGCATACTCTCTCTGGCTTCTTCATGCTTCCTTAGCCATTCAGGTTTTGTTTCTGCCAAACTCTTCCTCAGTCTCATACCCCACCCTTACCTCTGCTTCTCATTCTATTTTGACTCCAGAATGCATTTTCCAAACACATATAACAGGAGAGGCTCTAGTTACTACCTCCTTTCCTTCCCGTCAGGCTGTGGATGACCAAGAGGTCACAAACACATTGGACACAGTGACCCCAGAAGTTTCCCAGTTTAATTGCCAAGGGTAGACCACTGTGGATGCCACCTTCTGTGAGAACGAATGACTGTGGAGAGGCAGGTTGTGACTCCTTTGATTTAAACTCTGAATAGAATATTTCCAGGAATCCTTGGGATTCCCCAGATTCCCCTCTAACACTCATTCTCTAGAATCACCATTCCTGGGAGAATTACTTATCTTTAACTCAGACAACAGCTCTTGATTGTACCATTTTGTATAATCTTGAATCATTTAAGCTCTTAAAAATACCAGGCAACCTTTAGAGAGTTTCCTTCATCAGCAAATGTAACACATGTATGGTGAATAGGTCTTTCCTGGGAATCCAGGCTTTGGAGATGGGAAGTACACACAGGCTGAACAAACTATGTTGATTGGGTCCACCCATCCTAGTGAGAGGAAAGAGCCAGACCTGGATGAAAATCTCAAATTTCTACCCTCTCAAACCATGTTGCTCTAAGCAAGTGACTTCATTTCCCTTATTTTCTCTTTTCTGCATTTCTTTTTCAATTTTATTTTATTTGTTTATTTGAGAGAGAGAGAGAAAGCAAGAGCAGGGGGGAGGGGCAGAGGCAGAGGGAGTAGCAGACACCCCGCTGATCAGGGAGCCGCTGACATGGGGCTCAATTGTAAGAGGGGGTCATGACCTGAGCCCAAGGCAGACTCTTAACTCACTGAGCCACTCAGATGCCCCTTTTCTCTGTTTCTAAAAGGGGAATCATGCTGCCTACTTCCTAAAGTTGTCATAATGCCTAAATGAGAAAAGCAAGTACTCTGATCTACCTTCCCAGTGCCCACTCCCTACTCCACCCTTGTTAAAATTCTAGAATGTTCTTTTTTCTCTAAATGTAATGAAAAGAAGTCACTACCAGAAATAGACTATGATTTAAGTTCCCTGTTGTTTGCAATCACACCTTATGAATCTTGAAGGTAAAGTGGTGTTAGGAGTCAACCTAGAATCCTTTCAGACAAAGAAACCTTGAGTTTTCAGAGAAATCAGAGACAATGACTTAGAGTTATTGGTGATATTATTATAACAAAATCCATGCTGACTTAAAGACCTAATATATTCTTACATAGATTATCCCATTTGACCTTCAAAATAAATCTGTAAGGCAGGAAAGACAGAAATTTATTTTGCTCAGGTAAATGCCCTGAAGTTCAGAAACTTGCTGTGAGTCATAGCTAATAAATGATCACACCAGGACTCAAGCACAAGTGTCCAGACTCCAATTCACTACAGAGTCTTCCCTCATCCCAACTAATTTCTTAGCTCTTAAATGCTTACCCATCTATTGTGCTGAGCGAAATAAGTCAATCAGAGAAAGACAATTATCATATGATCTCCCTGATATGAGGAAGTTGAGAGGCAACGTGGGGGACTTAGGGGGTAGGAAAGGAATAAATGAAACAAGATGGGATCGGGAGGGAGACAAACCATAAGACACTCTTAATCTCACAAAACAAACTGAGGTTTTCTGGGGGGAGGGGGCAGGGAGGGGGGTTTGGGTTATGAACATTGGGGAGGGTATGTGCTATGGTGAGTACTGTGAAGTGTGTAAACCTGGCAATTCACAGACTTGTACTCCTGGGGCTAATAATACATTATATGTTGATAAAAAATAAAAAATTTTTTAAAAAGATTAAATGAATGAATTTTTAAAAAATGCTTACCGATCACATGAGAAGTATGAAAATGTGTGTGATTGCCCATCGTGACGGAATACAAACATTTAATGCCACAGCTCAAACCATTCCATTGGGTCGACCAGTTTTCTCTAGTAGTGTGTAGCTATAAATTCTAAAAGTTGCTAACATAAATGTTAGACCATTATGTTCCAGCTGCTATGCTAGGTAAGCCCTTTACATACACTTTCACCTAATCCTCTCAGCAACCCTATAAAGTAGGTATTGTTACCTCATCTTAGAGAAGAAGAAACTAATGATCAGAGAGCTTAAGTAACTTGCTCAAGGTCACATAGCCACACAGTGGATTCAGAGAAATATCTGTCTGTCACCAAAGCACATGCTCTCCATCTCAGTGCTATTTACACCACAGCAGAAACCCATGTTTCTCTGGCACTTGTCCCAACTTCTCGTATAGAACTCCAGATTCCCTTTAAGGTTCCCCCCAAATACTTAAGAGTGTCCTAGTGAGGTGTCTTACGTGTGACCTCCAAGTAAGTCCTACCAGCCTTTCTGTCAACTCTATAGCAACATCTGCTATTCCAAGCCTGCACAACCTAGAAATAAAATAAACAATAAATAAATAAAATTAAAAATATAAAAAGGTGTAAGAGAGAAGTGTCCCGAGCACACCACCACTACCACCAGAGCTCTTTTCTACATAGTTTTCTTTGGAGGTTGGAGTTGAGGTGAGACTTCTGCTCTGCCAGCTCTTTAAAGCCCTGGCCCATCTGCGCTTGTGGGAAACAGGCAGCTGGCAATCATTTCACTTCCCTGAGCTGCACATTCCTCAATTGCAAGATGAAGGTGAGGCCACCTCCTCATGGGACTGTGTTCTGCCTTGAATCACATAAGGCATGCAAAGCACCTGTGGGATCCTTGGCGCCTGTAGAGGCTCAAACAAAATGGTGGTTTCTTCTCACCCAAATCCCTGTCCTGTACAAACACAAAAGTTTTCTGGCCTTCTTAGCAGTAAATCCGTTAACAAACTAATGTGTGCTGAGTGGTTAGTGTCCAAGCGAATACTTTGACAGGAGAGTGAGTAAATTGCATAAGAACACCAGCCAACACTCACACTGGACTTGTATTGAAAATAGTTTGATCCCATCAACATGTCATTATTTCAGTGGATGGGAGAACACTGTTTTGCTAAAGTTTTCTCTGTAATGGTGTTTGTTGAAAGGAGTTACGGTGTCCCATGCCTACACAAGACAGCTCTGGCACATTTCTCAGTAGCTGTACACTGAGTCCTTTGTCAACTGTCTGGAAATGTGAGCAGAGCTGCCATCACCTCGGATGTAAAGGTTGTGTGAAGATGTTTAACAATAAAAATAAATGGAGAGACCCCGGCACCCATCCTGAGAACAACCCAAGCTGCGCTGGTCAGCAGTGGCCAGCCAGGGCCATGGCCCTGCATTACTCCAGGGGTGATGCCAGTGGAAGGTAATGGCCGGGTGCCAGGGAGAGGGACATCTCAGGCTCGTGTGCTGCCAAGCAGCCAACTTTCTGGGCTCTGGGCTCAGTTCGTCTCCTAGCATAATATCCGGGGTCTCTTTCCGTCATGTCATCATTGAGAAAGAAAAGACCTTTCCCATCCCCCTCCCTCTTCACTCCTCAAGGACAAGGCCACAGGACTCAGAATGTTCTTTTCCACTGTGAGAGGTATTGAGCCTATAGTAACACCCTGCAAGTGAATTACTCAATGAATTTTCAGGTGGATTTCTACAGTTCTCACAAGAGGATGAAGTGTTTAAAATGAACAAAAGCCCCTTGCATCTGATTTGTCACCAGCTTGTTTTTCTTATTTTCTGGGTTTTTTTTTTTTCTATCTTTCTGTCTCTCTTTTCCCCTTTATTTCTTTATTTTTATTTACTTGTGTGTATGACGCCAAGTATTTTGATGTGGGACTGTAGGACTCCTGGGGAACTCCTAAATAACCACAGGATTTAAAGAGGAAATTCGTTAAAACATTAAAGTTGTTCACAAGTGTGCATTATCCGTGCAGGCAAGGGAGATTAAAAGGACACTTTGAAGTGTCCTGGAGGTTTCGTCTGTCAATCACAGAGCCTCTCCCATGTCAGACACACGAGAACAGGTGTAGCAAGTATGGAATTCAGGATTCAACAGTGAAACAAGTAACTTCAGCCTCTTCATTTCAAATATAGGGAAGGGGGCATTTAATTAAGACAAAGGGATTCCGTCAGACACACCACGGTGAGAGTGGCAGAATCTTGACTGTTCCCTCCCAGCCCTCACTCCTAGACTGGGCTCTGTTTTTGTGATTCTGTGCAGTGAGTGCTGAGTCCAGTACCAAAGCCAACAGGACCCCTGCTCCTTGAAGATTCCTCCTGGGGGGCTGAAGGTGTGTCCTTTGCTTCCTCAGGCTGTCATTGGAACCATGGGGCCAAGTCACGTCTGCCTGCAGCTGCCAGCATTTGCCTCACTGGGCACCGAGGTCTGAAGCTTGACGCTGGCAAGAGCCAGCCCTACCCTCTTGGAGGAAATGGCTGAACAGCCTGAGCAACAGCAGATGAGAACTTCCTTCCTCTTCATCCAGCTGCAGGCCCCCCCTGCTGGAGCTCTCCCCTCCCGTTCTACAGCAGCCCCAGGGGGCCCGGAGGAGGGACACATTTTCCCAAGTCCCAGGACTGGCCTCTTGGCAGGCCGGGGCCTCAGGCGCACACAGGGCTTGGCTGCTCCTCCCTTGCGCCTGCTGCAGAAGGGGGGCTCTGGGACTGAGGAACCAGCTGCTTTCAGTTGCTCTGCTCTGAAGGAGGAGGAGAGAGAGGAAAAACCCCAGGATCTGGATGGAAGGAGGGGTGGCGTTTGCAGATCCCCACGTCACAGACCTTCCCTGGCCCCTGCCTCCAGGAAATTTGGACGACTACAGCCCCTGTCATGCAGCCTTCCTAGCCCAGCTCCCGTAATGAGCGATGAAAGCAGCGATTCCTCCATGGGCTGGGAGCACTGGCCAGCCATCTCTGCCCCCCAGGACCTGTGGAGCACGGACCCTTGGTCTTGGGATGCCTTGGGATGTTCAGTTCCACAGGCCAACCTGGCTCACCCTACTGACAGGGGTGAAAGTGTTACGCTGAAGAGAGCTGTTGCCACCTGCCAGGTGCTCCCGAAGAGCTATGAGGAGGGCACCGGCACCACAGGGCGAGCCAGGAGAGCAAGGCTCTACAGATACTCTCCGCACATTCAGACCAGCCAGAGCTACCCCGCCCCGCCTGCCACTCTGCCTCTCAAGGTAAGAAAGTGTGTGTGGCTGAATCCCCAGACTCCAGCTGTTCCCCTAGAAGAGGAATCGAGTGGGGACAGATGAGCCCACGAGGGTTCCCAGTTCCTCCATGGAGGGCGTACACCTCAGTAGCGGAGGTAGTCACCAGCCACAGTCCCCTGGTCCTGGGCCTGTATCTTTCCTCCGTGTTCTGCCACCTTCTCTGCCATTAACAACAACTTGTTTGAAAGGAGAGAGTGAATAACTATTTCCCGAGATTTCTGCCAAAAATAGGAGAAGTAAAGTTAGGCGAGGAAGTACATACTTTTAGGGGAAGGCCGGAGGAAGGGCAAAGGAGGCATGCAGACCTTTACTGAGCCTCCCAGAGGAATAGAGGCCCATATCCCCAGTCCCAGATGGGGGCACTGAGAAGTGGCTAGGCAAAAATCCTCTTCCTGCCAAAAACAAAAGGGCAAAAGCAAAACCTATTCTCCAGAATAGACTGTGAGGGCTTTGAGGAGGCTTCTCTGGATTTTGTGAAGGTTTTCAGAACTGGGGTACAGCTTGGAACTCACAGTTTTACATGCTTGACCTTCTAAGGCCCACATCTACTTCCATCACCCTCCCCTGCCCCACTGAGGATATGTAGATCTGGGCACCCGCAGCCTGCCGGCCTCCATTTCCCAGCAGTAAGGGAGCAGTAGGTCATTCTATGTGATCCTCGGGGTATCTTCCAGCTCTTCAGGGCTATACGCCCAATCACAGCCATGCTGACACTTTGTTCTTAGCGTCTTATTCTCTGTATCTCTGACCCCACCTCTTCATGGTGCTGGTGCTCTCTCCCCCCAGTTCAGGTGTATGGCTCCCAAAATGGGTGGGCAAAATAAAACCTTATGCTTTTATTTTCCTTTTCTTCACAGCATGAACAATTTGCTCTATTTTGCACATGCATAGGTGACAGCAGTGAGGGTGAGGAAGAGTCTGTCTGTTGGTGTTGCTGGGATGAGACAGAAGAGTAGGGATTCTTGTTGGGATATGTGGAAGTTTGACATGGAGGGGACTCTCAGGGACCTAACAGGAGAAGTGGATGAAATTCACAACATCAGAAAATGGGTCTTCCATGGGCTTAGAAGTGGTGTGGCTTCATCTAGACTCTGTGGCTATCTCCTACATGCTCTGTGGCTATCTCCTACATCTCCTCCACACCATCCTTCCTTTCCCTTTCCCCTTTTAACATGGAGCCTGTACAGTTAAGAATCAGGGAGAAAGGATGAGCGCAAGTTCTATTCAGGGGAACTCTTGGAAGAAGAGAGATGCTAGCATGCTTCCTTAAGAAATAGTTTACATTCCTTCCTAGTTCTTGTATCACTCATTTCCTACAGGGATTTAGAAGGAATGACATACCCATGCGTCAGAGCCCTGTCTCTCTATGTGGGGTCACACAGTAGTTGTTTATGTATTTGAATTCTGGTCTGATAACTTGAAAACTCCATCTTTTCCTACTCTTCCCTCCTGTCTTCTAGATATAAGCCCAAGCCTCAGAACTGTTATCATTTCTCAAGGGAAAGGTACCTTGGGAGTTGGTCCAAGTGGGTAGATTTTTTTACCTTGTCTGCCTCATGTAGCCACTTTTGCTAACAGGCTCTGAGATATCTGCCTCCATCTAAAGTAGGGATTGCAAGATTCTGGAACAAAACTTAGATTTGTGTATGAAAGTGTTGAACCAGTAAAAGGGACTGTCAGTAGCTCTGCATTAAGAGAGAGAAGAAGAGAGGCAAATCTGTGGGGCATCAGGGTAGGAGGTCCATGCAGGGTGGGACTTGAGGTGGTTAGGAGGAAGCCTGGCTAAAAAAAATAAACCTTGAGTTTGCTGGTCAGATATTGTGATTACCTCCACCATAGGAAGGCAAGTTGGGAAATTAGCACCCTCAGACCACAAGTCCTTTAAATGCCTTATGGCTATTATTAACAAGGTGACCCCTGCCTGGTCTTTTGTGTTAGTGAAAGAGGAAATTAACAGAGATAGATTTTCCATCTGTGCAGTCCTGAGTAGATTAAAGTGTCTGGACTTGATAAATTAGTGCATGAAAATTCTCCAGTCTTTTCATGCTTCTCATAGCTGTATAAGTCACAGCAAAGAGGCAGAAGGGTAATTAAAAACATCTTCTAGGGGCGCCTGGGTGGCTCAGTGGGTTAAGCCTCTGCCTTCGGCTCAGGTCATGATCTCAGGGTCCTGGGATCGAGTCCCATATCGGGCTCTCTGCTCAGCAGGGAGCCTGCTTCCTCCTCTCTCTCTCTGCCTGCCTCTCTGCCTACTTGTGATCTCTCTCTATCAAATAAATAAATAAAATCTTAAAAAAAAAAAAATCTTCTAATCACCTAGGAATGGAAAGCCCTTGATTACCCATAATAGGAATTTTGCTTGATATACTCATGAAAAATGTGATCAATTATATTTGTTAAAGTGAAATGCTGGCTATACGGAAGCAAAGCCTACATATACTACATGTGTATGATAGGACTGAGGTTCATATATCAACTTTCCAAGCAGAAAAATCTGGATCAAGTGTAAACTCTCCTCTTCGCAATGCTGCAGATGGCTTAATTTATCCTCTCACAGTTGAAACAAATGGGCTCCAATGTGAAAAATTATTGACTTAAATCCTTCCAAGTTAGCATAGGGCATAAGCGCAGCAAATCAAATCAAATCAAATCAATTTGTTCCTAATTTATATAAAAAATAATTATAGCACTCTGTGACCAACATAGGGCTTCCAATGCACTATTTCCTCTTATTGAAAACTCAAAACTCTGTGAGGATATATATTATTATTATCTCCCCTTCACGGATAAGAAGACAAGATGCTTAGGAATGGTCAGCAATTTTCTGGGTCCTATGACTAGGACATGGCGGCTCAGGACAGAGCTCAAGTATCCACTCAGACGCCAGAGCTCTTTCAGCCATCTCTCAGTGTCTTCTGAGAGGGGGGGTTTTCTTGGAAGGCAGCCCACTACTTCCTAGAACCTGGGACACTATTCTCCTACTTTCTCCGGTGGGAAGGATGGGAGAAGGACAGTCGGGAATATCAGGTCGAGTGACTAGCCTTGTGTGAATAAGCGCTGTTTTCTAGAAGCAGCGAAGGCCTGGGTTTGGAAGATGTAGAGTTCCAGCTCCTGGCAATGCCAGCTGAGGGCTATAACATTCCTGTGGTGAGTCTGTCAGTGTGAATCAGAAATTGTTCCATGGTCTGAGGCAAGAGGCTGCCCTAACCATTTCTTGGACCCCATGTTCTGCTGCCTCTCTGTGGGAACGAGAGGAACTGTCAATGTGTGGCTTGAATTTGGGGCTAACTAAAGATACAAAGACCATACAAAGATAAAGAAAACAGACACAACACAAGAGAGGGAGAAAAACTTTCTCTATAATGATTTTGTGAAATCTCCAATTTTTAAAAAATTAGGTCTTCATATCTTACGTATTTTATCTTTTGAAATAACAATGACTTTTTGTATATAAATGACAAAATTTCCCCCCCAAATACCATTTTTTAAATCCCACAAAATTTTCACCTATAGCTTTAAATTTCCCAGAAAGTTTACCTCTCTCCATTGGTCTTCCTTTTTCTCTTCCTCGTCATCTCAAAAGCAATCACATTTTTGAGCTTTTATCACCAGCTTCCGGGAGTGGTCAGGTCTACAAAACAGGATAAAGTGAGCAGGACAGACAAGGAGTCCATGGGAGGTTTATGTGGGAGGGAGGCAGGAATCGGTATTTCTTTTTTAAGATAGTGGAGGGAAGTGCAGTCCTATTTGTCCTATAGGGAGGCCTTATCAAGCAGACTAGAAAAAAATATTTTTAACTTTCTGTGTCTTGGAGTGTTTTGCATTATAAAAAAGATAAATGTCTGAAATATAAGTCTGTAAAGTGCATTTTTTTAAAAAGAGTATTTATTTATTTGAGAGAGACAGAGTTAGAGAGGGAGAGGCTGCATGCACAGGCAGGGGCGAAGGGAGAGGGAGAAGTGGACTCCCTGCTGAGCAAGGACCCCCCCCCTCCCCCGCCCCAATGCGGGGGCTGGATTCCAGGATCCTGGGATAATGACTTGAGCGCAGGCAGATGCTTAACTGACTGAGGCAGCCAGATGCCCCAAAGTACATTAAATTTTTGATGGGAAGTTTTGATTTAGAGTAAAGTTCTCTGGCACTGGAATTTAAGAGATGAAAAAGGAAGCTCTGGTTCTGGGTACTAACTAGCTAAGTGGCCACTAACAACTCATTGAACAAAGCTAGGATATCATGTTTATTCTCTGAGGTCTTTCCAGTTCTGACACTCTGTATAAAGTATGAATCTATGAATTGAGAGAGGTAATGAAACTGTGATGAAATGGAAGTATTAAAACAATCAGCATGTCCCTAAAGATTAATAATTTTGTCAAATGACCTCTCTGCAAGGAAGATACCTAGTGGGCTAGCCTCTCTCGGGGAGATCTGGGACTTCAGTAGACACGAGGGTGTTTATATACATGGTAACATAGTGCCTGGGGCTTAACAGTTAGTTGAATGAGTGAATAAAGGAAGGAATGAAAGTTTGCAAGGCTGGTTAACATTCAGTGAAATGAAAGAATCAGTGCATTTTGAGAACAACAAAACAAATCCCACCATGGAATTTTAAGGACAGAATTCCCAGCTGTCGGTCCCCAAATGATTGATATTTCCTTCTCTGACCAGATTCCAGGTGAATAAATTCCCTTCTGGCGTTGAATACTGACCCCTATCCCCTCCCCATATACTTAAGCTGCCCCTGGAAAAGGTCATTTATGTTATCTGGGGTAGAAACTTAATTACCTAAGTCTGTTGACTTTGTCTGGCCTGTCATAAATTTAAAAATGGTTCTGCACATAAAATACCTTTAAATTAAACCTTCTTGGTGAGCAATTTAGAATTTTAAAAAAGAAATTAGAACAAAGAGAGAGCTTGCACAAATGCCCATATAGTAATTTAAACAGCAATAGAGATAAATGGCAATGGTGACCCTTTTAAAAGATGTTGGTACTTAGGAGACAGTACTGTTGGGATTGAAAAGCTTATCTTTAGTCTATTTTACACTGCATTGGTTTTGATACAGATGTCTTGATTTATTACTTGAATAAATGAAGTCTGAGATAGCAGAACAGGTTTCAATTCTTTTTTATCTTGTGGTTTGCCTCTGTGTTCCCATGACAACATTTTCTTGCTGTTTTTCTTTCCTTACCCTTTCCTTTCACATTCAAACACAGAAGTCCTGGGGATCATTGTACTACCCTCAATGATCTATATGCTACCCTCCAGTGCTACCCTCAAGGAACTATATGCATTGCGGCATCTTGACCGGGAGAAGAGGGCAGAGAGCACATGGGCCACTTCACGGTTGGGGGTTCCTGTGACATACAGAATAGCAATTGGAATGGGAGCTAGGACATAGAGACTCTGGCCCTCTCTTTGATTTAAGTTAGCTAAGGATGCACAAGTCTCTTCATTCTGTATCTTAACGCCTTGTCTATAATGTGAAAAGAGTAGACTGCTTTCCTCCCATCTAGTTCTATGATTCTAAGTTCTTACCAATCCATTTGTGCCTACTTTAAAAGTCAACCAAAACTAGAGCTTTTGATGACAAATCCTTGAAAGTCCATCATATTTAGAAGTTACTGTGAGTTGGAAAACATCATTATTGGAACAATTAAATGTCTCCTCACAGGGTAAGTAAGAACTAAATACTTTCTTTTAAAAATGTTTATTTACTTTTAGAGAGAGAGTGCAAGCAGGGGGAGGGACAGAAGGAGAGGGAGAGAGAGAATCACAAACAGATCCCCTGCTGAGTGCAGAGCCCAATTCCAGACTCTGTCTCATGACCTGAGCTGAAACCATGGGTCAGATGCTAAACAAACTGAGCCAGCCAGGCACCCCAGAACTAAATATATCTTAGAACACTTTACACCAACTGTTAATTGTTTTTTTTTTATAAAATATTAGCTGCATTAGTCAAGTATTAGTTTAGCCTTGGACAAAGAGACTAAAATTTAGTGTTTTTTATAGCTCTACAAAAAGTTTTGTTTTGTTTTTCTCTCATATTAAAAAGGAAATAAATGCTGAAAGGAATTGTTCTGTGTTTTGGTCTCTGGAATCAATTATTCAGGAAAGGAATTATTTGGAAATCAATTCTAATCAGAAACTAAGACCCAGAATGGTGAAGAGACTTGTCTCACTTAACTAGTTTGAGTTAGTTCCAACAGATTGCCTCAGTTTAAATTTGAAGGTTTGTGCCCTTGGACAAAAGTGTTCTACTTGTAAGATTTAGTTAAGATTCTTGGTTGTGTATAATTGAAATCCTCAAGGATACTTTATCCCAAATGCAGGGCACTCATTGGAAGAACACATGTGTGTAAGAGTAGAGTCTCATAAAACCCTAGGACTTCAGGACCCTAAGATGTGGAGACGTGGAGATGTGGGTGGGCCTCAGGACCAACTGGTGAGGGCTCCGGAGATTTCAGGGCTCTCTCTGTATCTCCTTTCTCTGTTGGTCTCTGAATCATGTTTTCTCTTTCTGCACATCTGCTCCCTCTATTCCCTCTTCCGCAGTGGGGAGGATGACAACCCATAATTCCCAGGTTTGTATCTCCTTTCTTTAGAGACAATTTAGACTAAGACTGGAGCCCTTGGGCCTACTTCCCAATCGCCCAGCAGGAGGCTCCTTGGTCCAGCACAGGTTGGGTGTCCCCCAGTTTACGATGGTGGAGGCAGGGGCAGGAACAGCTGACGAGACACTATCAGGTCTGCTGAAGCCCAATGATGATGATGTATATGTATATCTTAGAAAGGGACATTTTCTAGAAATTAATGGAACATGGAAAAGAGGGGAGCTAATTTGAATGAACAACCTAATAAATGACCAAAAACACTTTCATGGAGCTGTAAACTAAATTTATAAAGTGATCACTTTGTGTAAATGTCCTATCTGAGCCTTCTCAAATTTTAAGGAAGCCAGTTTTTATAGCCTTTGGGGAGATTTTTTAAAAAGAGCACAACTGAACTAAGCAATATATTAGAATTAAACTATTACCTGATACGGCTTATGAATAAATAGATTTACTTCTAGAATTTGATACTGGCTATGACGTTGTAAATTTTCTCTTTCAAATATGTTTCTTCTTCGTAGACTTTTCGGAGACCATAGGATGCTGGAAGATTACAACAAATCTAAGTACTTAGTGAAAGTGAGATTCTGTACTAGGCAGACTACCATTTCAGATTCTACATGTGATCTCTCCCACTTCATAGCAACTCATTGGGACTCCTGACCCATGTCAGAACAACGAAAATCGTAAAGATAAGCCACATTCCTTGAACTGGGTTATACTGATTCTGTGAACTGAACCATACCAATGAAAACAAAAGGTGGGGGGCACCTGGGTGGCTTAGTCCTTAACCATCCTTCAGCTCAAGTCATGATCCTGGGATCCTGAGATTGAGCCCCTCATGTGGCTCCCTGCTCCGCAGAAAGCCTGCTACTCCTTCTCCCACTCCTTCTGCTTGTGTTCCCTTTCTCGCTATCTCTGTCTCTGTCAAATAAATAAATAAAATCTTTAAAAAAAAACAAAAACAAAGCAAAAGGTGGGTGCAAGAAGGAATGATGGTTCCATACAGTTCACGTTGTTGGGCTAGTGCAGGGCTACAGGTTTTAGAGGTTCCCTTTCCCTCCTTCTGAAGTCATCAGCAGCTGTGATCCTTTTTTGGCTGCCCTTTGTGTTGTGCATATTTCCGTGATTATATTTAGTCAATTTTAACTTTTTGGAATTTAACTTTCAATTTTCAGGATGTGTGGTTTTGTATTAACCTTTCAATTACTGGGTCCAGCAGATTATGTGAGCCAAAAATCTTCAGGGCATTACTCAAGCACTTATAGTGTCGTATTATTTGAAGATCCTACTTTATCAGCAAGGAGCTTGGTTTCTTTTTATTGAATTCTCTAAGTGATTATATGATGAAGGAAAAAGTAAAATGTCACACCATTTATCCCATGCCACAAGAAGAAAGATCTCAGGAGTTTGTTACATTTTTCCATCTTTTTCCATAAAGAATTTCAACTATGGTAGAAATAATAAATAAAAATAATGGTAAAGGTAAATAGTAATAAAGAATCAGGTCTTGGAGGCGCCTGGGTGGCTCAGTGGGTTAAAGTCTCTGCCTTCGGCTCAGGTCACGATCCCAGAGTCCCGCATCGGGCTCTCTGCTCAGCAGGGAGCCTGCTTCCCTTCCTCTCTCTCTGCCTGCCTCTCTGCTTTCTTGTGATCTCTGTCAAATAAATAAATAAAATCTTAAAAAAAAAAAAGAATCAGATCTGGGAAATATAAATAAGGATCAAGATGAAGAAGAGATCAAGCGAAAATCAGGAAAAGAGCAACGAGAACAACATAAAATGTTTACAGAGCTGGTGGTGTTCAGAGTCAGATTGGGATCCGTGTTTTCCAGGCATCCATGCTGTGAAGGACTTGGTTAGCTGCACCTGCCCTTGGTGAGAAGGGAGGGACCGGAGGGAAGGAGAAGGGGAAATAGGAAGGAGAGAAGAAAGGAAGGAAGGAGGGAAGGAAGTTTTCTTTAACGTGTTCCACAGAAATAATTCTCTCAGAAAACCAAATTGTTTGCCCTTTCAAATAGCAATAAAAAATAACAACTTGGGGGCGCCTGGGTGGCTCAGTTGTTAAGCATCTGCCTTCGGCTCAGATCATGACCCCAGGGTTCTGGGATCTAGCACCGCATTGGGCTCCCTGCTCAGTGGGGAGCCTGCTTCTCCCTCTCCCACTCCCCCTGCTTGTGTTCTCTCTCTCTCTGTCAAATAAATAAAATCTTAAAAAAATACAAAAACAAAAACTTCTAAACCTCAACTTCTTTAATGGAAAGAAGAAGAAATAATAACACCCATCTCATGTAGTTAGTGGTTAAGTGCATTAAATAAACTAATGTTTGCAGAGTGCCTCTTATCAGAGGTACTTAATTAATTGCGGCTGGTATAATTCTTAATACTGTGGGCTCAAGTCCTTTCCTTCCACCCCATTTTAAAAGATTAAAAAAATAACATTTTGGATAAAATCTTTTCTAAGAAGCACTTGATATTTACTATTATCTTGTTTCTTTAGATGTATATGCAACATAATTTAACGTTCTTGATAAGTAATTATTATAATAGCAATATTGTTTGCTGGCAACTTTCATCTGTAAGACAATTTGCTTTGTACAAATACTCTGTTCTCTGAGTTCTTACTGTTTTTTAGTCATTTTTCAGTTTCCTTCATGTTGACCTGTTCCCTCTTACTGCCATTAGCGTGCTGACTTCTAAGAGACTTTTTAAAATCCACCACAAGCCAGGAAACTGACAAATAACTAAACTAACAAATTTGTTAAAATTATAAAGCAAGTGTGTTAATTATGGAAAGTAAAAGTGAGGGGTTGAGTGGCTCATCTACCAGAAAATCTCATGAGTTTTAATACAGATTTTTGTGTGCGTGTTGTGTGTTCAGACATGATACTTTTGAAACTATGGTTTCAATCTGGATGAATAATTGCTAAAGAAATAACTTCTGGGTTCATTCATTCAATAACTATTTCTTGATCATTGTTCTAGGCACTGGGGATACAGCAGTGAATAAGACAAGCTCACATACTCTGGTAGGCGCAGCAAATGAAACAAGAAAACAAGACATGAACATACAACTTCTGACTGTGACTGGTACCTGGAAGAAAATAAAACAGAAGGAGGTGATGAGATGAGGGGTGTTAGAAAGAATAGTCTAGTTTGTGTGATGAGAACTGTCCTCACGGAGGAGGTGACTTTTGAATTAAGACTTGAATGACAGGCAGGAACCAGCCATGGAAGATCAGGGAGGGGAAGGTTCAATGCAAGGCTTAGCACAAGAGTCCCACGTACCTGCAGGATCGCTAGTGAGCATTAGTTATGAGAAAAGTCAAAGCCACAGGAAGGGACAGATCATGTAGAGCTTCACAGACTCAGAAAGAAGTTTGAATTTTATTCTACCTACAATGGGGAGCTGTTGGAGAGTTTTGAACAGGAGAGGAACACTGAAATTAAGGGAAGAGTGGGTGCATTGGTGAAGTAACTTCCCTAGTTAGTCTACAGATTACTATAGTTGCTACAGGTACCTATAGTTACTGTACAGATTGCAGGATTTAATATTCCTGCTACCCTCTTCCTAATCTTATGGAAAAAATCCTTGAGGCACATGGTTTAACTTCCTCCGGATGATAGGGAACATTCATTTTTCCCTCAAAGTCCTTTAGTTCTGAACTATAGAATCTAAGCAGAGAGAGCAGCAGAGGCAGAAGGAGAAGCAGGCCCTCTGCTGAGCAGGGAAACTGATGCGGGCTTGATCCCAGGACCCCAGGATCATGACCTGAGCCAAAGGCAGACGCTTAACCGACTGAGCCACCCAGGCACCCCTAGTTCTGAGCTATAGAGCTATGACGAATTCCTGAAGTAGTAAGTCAGGTAGAGGGGGAGAATACTCCAGTTCCTCAAGCATTCGAGGTTTCCCTGAATGAAACTGCATTCTAATGATAGACAATTGAGCAGATCCTTTCAATATTTGTAACCTTAAAAAGTTTGATTTTGTTTAGGATAATGATGTTTAAGATTTAAATTAATAAAATCTTTCTATTATTACAAATGTATTGCACATAATGGGCGCCCCATTAGTATAACCTCTAATTTGTTAATGACATAGTCACTGTAAGCAACCTCCTCTTTTACTAATTCCTTCACTTCCTTCCTCATGTCCTTTAGTTCCTCTACTTCACATTTGCAAAGCATTAAACTATGAGGCCTCCAGGCTGGTGACTTGTCAAGCAAGAGGTAGCTGGCACTGTTGGAGTCAATCCAAAGTAGAATAAAATCTCATACTATCTATGGGATCATAACTTTAGCAAAGTGGTATTTTTACGATAATATATTTCTCCTGTGGCTTAGACAGATGTTTAGGGATTTCTTGGGTGGGCCTGTGGCCAAGGAATTACCATAATATTTCTGTTTGGCTCAGCTTGGTGACCTACTTTTCACAATCTACTTTGCAAATAATCTCTGTGAGTGATGTCCCCTCAATGGTGATAACTATTCTCCTGAAGAATCAGCTTTATTACATGTTTTGAACAACCTACAAAATAAGTATTTTCACCATAAATAATCATTCTTACTTTTCATGCCATTTGAGAAAGTTTAATGGCAAAATTCTTTCTATTTTCATCCTCAATCTGTTTTAGGAAGTGAACTGTTCCTTACAGTTCTCTACAAAGTGCAATTTCACCTTTTTATTCTGTTTTGTGAACCATTTATGGTTGGTTGCCTTCTGTGCATGTACTGGGCTGTCTTGTTGTTTGCAGCCTCTGGGGCCCTTTGGGAAAAGAAAAAAACATTACAAGAGTCCAACTAGAAGGAATTATACTGTTGACTATTGTAAGTTACTTTAAGCATTGTTAAAAGAATTTTTTAAATGTTTCTGTAGGTTCTTTGGGCATAAAACAGGTGGGAGATTCTTCTCCTGCTTTCTATAAGCCTGAAGTTTGAGGCAAATAGACCTATACGCAAAGAGGCATTTTAGACATATACAAGAAACATCAGCAGAATAAGGACAAAGGCTTGCAACTTTGGGTGATAATAGTGTTGGCCTGCACCCTGGTGATGGCCTCATGATTTGGGGAGAGAAGTCACCACCTCTCTTCCATTTTGTCAGGGGAAGATCCATACTGGAGACGAGCCTCAGGGGCTTTCTGAGAGAAGAAAGGAAAAACATGGCTGACTGATAGACTATAAAGAGGATTTGAGTATGGAGTTTCTCCTGAGTTCACTTGTGAATTTTCTTATTTATTAATAAGGAACGTAACAACTAATATAATCATATACACATAGAGTGAATGTTTTCCTAACTGAAAACTAGGATTTCTGTGTTGTAAGTTTACACCTTTTATTCAAAATATAAAAAATAAATTTAAAATAATAGACCACATTTACTGAATAAAAAAAAAATACCATGAAAAGAAACACATATTTCAGCACAAAAATAAGCATCATTTAATGCAACATTGGAGAATTTGGAGTCAGGACCAGAAAATCTGGACCTGGACTGCCGTAGTCTGCACTCTCTTTGTGCAATAGAGAGAGGTAGTAGCCTCCCCTGGGATGGAGATTTCTCCTCACCCTGGAAGATTTCCCTTCCCAGGTGGCAGGCAGTGATGGCAACTGATAAAGGCCACTTTGCAAAGCGTTGCTAAGAGATGGCAGACACACAGGAATGGGTCCTGTAAGCTTGATCAAAGTCAGTGAATCTGAATCTGTTTCCTTGTCAGCATGTGCAGGGAGGTAGGGAGGGGAGGTTGGGCTTGGGATGCCTCTTTGAATGTGTCTCCTTGTGTAAGGACTACAATCTTGTCTATAGCATGTGAAGGATTCTGTCATTTGGACAGCAAATCAAAGCAGGTGATCCAGGCTGGGAGTGAGCAGAATGTGGCCTCTGAAGAAAAATGAGGTTTGGAACTTTGTGGCACTATAACAATATGTCAGTTCACAACAGTAATATATACATTGGCTTTTCTGCATCTTTCTTTCCAGACAAATGATTTTGAGACCTCTCAGGCTCCTTAAGCATGAAGACAGGCCAAAGAACCCATAGCGTTAAGATCCCCCCTTTTGCAGGCCTGCCTAGTCTATACTGCATGTGCAAGAGACTTTGCCTTGTGAAAAAATTAGTTCCTGATTTGTTAAGAACAGGAAAAAGAAGAAAATAAGTTATTCAAGAACTATAACTATAACAGGTATCAAAAGCCATCACCATGTTCACAGAAAGAGCCATTTCATTATTTTTCATAAATCACATTAAAATATTGCTCCATATCCCCATCTTCCTGCACTAGCAATAAATTCAGTCTGGATATTATCAAGGTTTCCTGTCCACTAAAATTGGGCCAAGGGTCAAAAGATTTGCATGGTACGAAAGCATTTGTGAATTCTTTTATTTATTTTTTTAAGATTTTATTTATTTGTCAGAGAGAGGGAGAGAGAGTGAGCACAGACAGACAGAATGGCAGGCAGAGGCAGAGGGAAAAGCAGGCTCCCTGCCGAGCAAGGAGCCTGATGTGGGACTCGATCCCTGGACACTGGGATCATGACCTGAGCTGAAGGCAGCTGCTTAACCAACTGAGCCACCCAGGCATCCCAGCATTCATGAATTCTTGAAGGAGCATTTACTTGCTCCTTCAGCACATGGTCAGCCATGTTTGAGAGCACAGACCAAGCCAGACTTCACGTATGAGTCTCAGCTCTGCCTACACCTTCCTGGCAGGGTAGGCTTGCTTGGGTGAGTTACTTAATCTTTCTGTACCTCAGTTTCCTCATCTGTGAGTTCCTACCAGATAGGAAAAATGAATTAATTTCTAATTTGTAAGGCACTTGGGCCCATGGCTACCACAGAATATGCAGATGCTGGGGAACTCCAGCCTCGATCCAACTTCGATGACCAGCTCCGATTTTGATCACCAATACTCCACCCACCCTAACCTTTGCCAGACTGCCTTTCATTCAGGGCTGTGTGCCTTCAGGTCTGGCAGCTCCATTGCTTCTGTGCCCCAGGGCCTGGGGTCTGGACTCCCTCTCTGCTTCTACAGAAAAGGAACACATAGGAAGTAGACAAGTCAGGAATTGGGTGGGTGGTTGGGGGCGGGCAGTTGAGGTCTCTCTCTACCTGTAGGTTTGAACGATGATTCCTTTCCTTACCCTCTTCCACCTCCAAGTATAAAGACCAAGGCTATTACTTTCTGTGTCTAATTGTAGCTTTTGTGTTATGTGAAACTAGTATGTGAATTCTCCATCAAGTCATCATCTACTGCAGTCCAGAACTGATGGACCTGGAGAAAAGGAAATGCACTGAAGCTCAGGACTACAGGAAAACAAAAGAGAGCTCTCTGTAGTTAGAAGCATGAAGTAATTTGCTTCAGATTCTAAAACAAGGTTGGGAATAGGAGGCAGAAACATGAAATCATGCCTGATTTTTTGATAAAATCCTAACTAAGAGCAAGTCATTTCATAAACACACCCACCCTTCCTTTAATTTCTGCCCTCTCCTACTTAAAACTTCCCTGAGGGCACTGCCTCTGAGCGTCCCCCAAGATTAAACAGGACTCACATTGTACCCCTTGCCAGGCTCAGGCAGCACCCCCTTCTCCCAGAAATTTGTTTTAGGATCTTTAGTGTCTTCTAACAGATGGGAAATGTCTTGAGAGACACTGTGTTTTGACATATAAAGTTCTCCAAGGCATGGCAGAAGGCTTGGCTTAAAGGGAAGGGCACTGGGAAAAAAAAAAATAAAAGAAGAGAAAATTCACAAATTCATGTCAATAAATTATTCTGCCCATTAAATGGTTTGGAGAAGCTTTTAGTTATTAGACTACATTCTAAAAACAAAACACTAAGACTGGGTCTGCTTGGCCTAAGTGAAAAGGAAAGAGCTAAAGAAAATTTGGGTTTTACAAAAATTTCTTGATAAACTATGCTGATTCTCTGGATTCAATATCCTAGATTCAAGATTCAAGTTGCTTGGTTAGTTCCAGTAGATCCAGTGTCCTTTTTTTTTTTTTTTTTAATTTTTGGAAGGAAAACCACCCTTTATTTATACTTGTGTTACAGTTCAGAGCCATCTTAAACAGGATAGCAAAGCAGGAGAAAGCACAGATCCTGGGACCAAAGTTTAAATTCAAACATAATCGTATTAACTATGTGACAATTGGAGAGAGCCTCACCCCAGCTTCCAGCAGTTGTTGCAGCTGCCTACCCCCACCCCCACGCCCTCTAGGCCCTCCCTGGGCGCTCTCCCTGCAAGGCATCTTGGCTGAAGGAGCATGGGCTCTGCAAGTCACAGTTCTGCTGGTTAGGCTGGGACTGGAAATAGGAACTCTAGAACTGATGCAAGGGCCAAGGGAGAAAAACTGCACATAGGTCTTTGATAAATATTAGTCATCTACAAGTCTTGCCCAGGACAAGATGTGTCCAAAGTGGGCAACGATGTAAAAAGTGGGATGCACAAGACAATTTATTTGGCACCAAAAGAAAGAGATAGTACCCCATTTTATGTTTCTATTATCTCATCTTTTAAACTTTTTATTTTGCGTTTTAAAGTTTACATGATGTATTAAGATGATAGTATTAATTGCAAAGATGATTGGTTCAGGGGAAAAGGTTTAAACATTGCTAAGCATAACACGCTAAAAATTAATATTAAAAACTTTGTCTAAGTCTTATGCTTTTTGTAGCATCAGGATGCATCTGAAATAGGGCTGGAGTGCCCAGAACTATGATCTACTTCTGTTCCAAATTCCAGTGTGTGGAGCTTTTTCCCACACCACCAAGTGATTCTATACCAGCTGGGTACCATACAATTCAACTCAATTCTAACACTACTGACATGGAGATAGCGTCCGATCCCACAGGTTGAGTGTTTAGTACTACAAGATTGCCCCTCCCCCCAATCCCCCATTTTAGAGGCCAGACCAGATGGTCACCTTTGTTTCTAACCACTGACTCTAGATTGGAGCTCTCCTTAATCACTCCTTGCATTCAATTAATTTGCTAGAGCTCACAGAATTCAGAAAGACAGTTTAGGGTCTCTAGTAGATCTAGTAGATCACCGGTTTATTATAAAAGGATATAACTCAGGAACAGCGAGATGGAAAAGACCATAGGGTGAGGTGTGAGGAAATGGCATGGAGCTTCCTTCCCCTCACTGGGGAGGTGTGCAGCTCTCCCCAAATCTCCATTGTTTGCTTACCCAAAGGTTTTCTGAGCCCCACCTTTTCTGGTTTGATGGTGGCTTAATTGCACAGGTATGATTGATTAAATCATCACCGACTGGTAATTGAATTCAATCTGCTGTCCTCCCCTCCCTTGCAGAAGGGAGAGCTGCACTGTAATTCCAAGACTTACCATAGATTAGTTCCTAAGGGACCAGCTCTCTTTAGCTTTGCAAAAGTTACTTCATTAACATAACAAGAGACATCTTTGTGGCCCTCAACACTTAGGACATTCCAAGGGTTTTAGGACCTCTAAGCTGAGGAAGGGACAAAGACCAAATGCACATTTCTTACTATAAATCACAAGTTTAACTAGAATTCATACAGCAATTCAGTAACGTGGCAGGATACAAACTCAATGTACAGAAATCAGTGGCTTTCTTATACACTAACAATGAAAGTACAGAAAGGGAAATTAGAGAATTGATTCCATTTACTATAGCACTAAGAACCATAAGATACCTGGGCATAAACCTAACCAAAGAGGTAAAGGATCTGTACTCAAGGAACTACAGAACACTCGTGAAAGAAATTGAAGAAGACACAAAAAGACAGAAGACTATTCCATGATCTTGCATCAGAAGAATAAACATTGTTAAAATGTCTATACTGCCTAGAGCATTCTATACTTTTAATGCCATTCTGATCAAAATCCCACCAGTATTTTTCAAAGAGCTGGAGCAAATAATCCAAAAATTTGTATGGAATCAGAAGAGACCCCGAATCGCTAAGGAAATGTTGAAAAACAAAAATAAAATTGGCGGCATCACGTTACCTGATTTGAAGCTTTACTACAAAGCTGTGATCACCAAGACAGCATGGTACTGGCATAAAAACAGACACATAGACCGGTGGAACAGAGTAGAGAGCCCAGGTATGGACCCTCAACTCTATGGTCAAATAATCTTTGACAAAGCAGGAAAAAACACACAGTGGAAAAAAGACAGTCTCTTCAATAAATGGTGTTGGGAAAATTGGGCAGCTATATGTAGAAGAATGAAACTCGACCATTCTCTTACACTGTACACAAAGATAAACTCTAAATGGATAAAAGACCTCAATGTGAGACAGGAATCGGTCAGAATCCTAGAGGAGAACATAGGCAGTAATCTCTTCGATATCAGCCACAGCAACTTCTTTCAAGATATGTCTCCAAAGACAAAGGAAACAAAAGTGAAAATGAAATTTTGGGACTTCATCAAGATCAAAAGCTACTGCACAGCAAAGGAAATAGTCAACAATACAAAGAGGCAATCCATGGAATGGGAGAAGATATTTGCAAATGACAGTATAGACAAAAGGTTGATATCCAGGATCTATAAAGAACTCCTCAAACACACACAAAACAGATAATCGTATCCAAAAAATGGGCAGAAGATATGAACAGACACTTCTCCAATGAAGACATACAAATGGCTAACAGACACATGAAAAAATGTTCATCATCACTAGCCATCAGGGAGATTCAAATTAGAACCACATTGAGATACCACCTTACACCAGTTAGAATGGCCCAAATTAGCAAGACAGGGAACAACATGTGTTGGAGGGGATGTGGAGAAAGGGGAACCCTCCTACACTGTTGGTGGGAATGCAAGTTGGTGCAGCCACTTTGGACAACAGTGTGGAGATTCCTTAAGAAATTAAAAATAGAAATAAAAATTAAAAATATGACTCTGCAATTGCACTACTGCATATTTACCCCAAAGACACAGATGTAGTGAAAAGAAGGGCCTTCTGTACCCCAATGTTTATAGCATCAATGGCCATGGTCGCCAAACTGTGGAAAGAACCAAGATGCCCTTCAACAGTTGAATGGATAAAGAAAGTGTGGTCCATATACACTATGGAGTATTATGCCTCCGTCAGAAAGGATGAATACCCAATTTTTGTATCAGCATGGACGGGACTGGAAGAGATTACACTGACTGAAATAAGTCAAGCAGAGAGAGTCAATTATCATATGGTTTCACTTATTTGTGGAGCATAACAAATAACATGGAGGGCATAGGGAGATGGAGAGGAGAAGGGAGTTGAGGGAGATTGGAGGGGGAGATGAACCATGAGAGACTATGGACTCTGAAAAACAACCTGAGGGTTTTGAAGGGGCGGGGGATGGGAGGTTGGGGGAGCCAGGTGGTGGGCATGTATTGCATGGAGCACTGGGTGTGGTACAAAAACAATGAATTCTGTTACGCTGAAAAGTAATTTAATAAATAAATAAATAAATAAATCACAAGTTTACATACAGGCAGTAGGCTATTTTGTGATACTCCTAACTAAAGGGAATCCCTTCTGGTCCTGAATTCCCTACCACCTAAAAATAGGATCTTATCTTATAGGTTGAGATTTGGAGTAAGGTTCCCAGATTTAGCAAATAAAAACAGCAATATTTGCAACAGACTTTTACTTTTCAGTGTAATTATATGTTGTTTATCTGAAATTCAAATTTATTGGTGTCCTATATTTTATCTAGCAACACTTGTTTGGAGGCGGAGTTGTCAACGCCTTGTTTGGAGTCAACTTGTTGCCCTCAGCTAGGTAAGGGATCTTGGACAAATTACTTAACTTCTCTGAGCTTCACTTTCTTTGTGCCCCTGCATTGTTGTGAGCATTCTTTTCATAGAGGATGTCAAGCACTTGCACAGTTCTTGCACATAGCTGATCAAGTTCCTACTAAATTATAGGTGTTATCATAATCACAGGTAACCCTGTTACTTGTAGTTTCAATTGTCACCTAGTTTTGCCTAATATTACCTAGTATCACCTAGTTTCAAGTATTTCTATACAAATCTTACCTCTTTTACTAGAAGTTGGGATCCACATCTGCACAGACTTGCACAGAATAAGTACATAATTTGTTGAATCTGAATAAACATAGCCTCTAGCACTTCTGTGAAGACTGGCGGCTTGTGTACTTGGCTGGCCCTTCTTCCCAATCCCCTATTCCTTTCCTTTCCCTTCCCCCATATGAAGACTAAAGCTTGGTTCCTAAGTTATTTCAAGTAAGCTAAGCCCTTGTGGAAACTGCTTCAGTCACATTTTATAGGCCAAAAGATCCCATAACATGTATAAGATTTATTGTTCATATTAAATTGAAAAGCTCCCTTGCGTAATTCTTTGGAACTACTGATGAAAATGAATGGCATTCACTAGAACCGTTGTAAAGATTTAATGACACTTGGGTTCAAGCAGCTGAAAGTAAATAATTATGATGCTGGGTAGCTATTATTCTGCAGAGTTTAGACAGTTTAAAACAACCTGCCCTATTTTAGCTTGACATTAACTCAGGGTGTGTGAAAAATCCCCATTAGAACTGTGGACTTGGGGCACCTGGGTGGCTCAAGCGTCTGCCTGCAGCTCAGGTCAGAATTTTAGGGTCCTGAGATGAGCCTTGTGTCAGTCTCCCTGCTCAGCAGGGAGTCTGCTTCTCCCTCCCCCTGCTTTTGGCACTCGCTCTCTCTCCCTCTCAAATAAATAAATCAATAATCTTAAAAAAATTTTTAAAAATAAATTAAATTAAATAAGCAATATGCCTGAGTGGTACATTTTGAGTGGTTTGCCCTTGGCCCTTACAGCTCCACATGCAGGCTGCAGAGGAGCCAATATCAGGGGACTGGGTAGTCAGTCTGTATTCCTAGCACATGGACTTGAGCCATGAACAAATGAACTTAAGTGAACTTTTGGGCATGTGGAAGAGCACTGTCTTCCATGTGATCATCAGAAAGCATTTCCCAAGTGCCTAGCTAATGGAGGGATTTTCCTTCAGACCCCAGGTGTCCATGTTGAAAGTTAAAGGGAGATCCCTACAGTTGGCAGAAAAAGACAGCATGTGTTGACAGATGCCAGGAGCATTTCTCCAAGCTGGCCAGCAAACGGTACAAAAGGCTGCATTTGATAAACTCAGGGGTCGCCCAGTTGGCTCAAGGGGGAAAATGTGTCACACACAGGCCATCATTGCACCAAGAGTATCTCTCCAGAGCAACTCCTAGCAACTCCTGCTTTGCCTAGCTTACCACGCTTCACTTCTCCCTGAGCCTTGTGTGTCACCTCTTGCTACTGGCTTAGGACACACCATGAAACTGTGTGTCTGGACCACCAAACTGTACTTTCATCTATTTCTGGCTAATCATTTGTGTGGGATTTCCTGTTCTTTCACAGGCTTTTTGAGTATGCTTCAGACTTGTGAGCTCATTGAACGCATTGGTTAGAATCCAAAGGCTTTTCTGAGGTCCTTTCTGTGGGAGGTGGTTTGAAGAATGCAGTGACTCTTGGTGCAATGATGGCTTTCAGTTTCCTTATTTCTCAAGTGAACATTGGATGCGATGTCTCTGGAATGTCTTCCATCTCTAATATTCTGTGAGCCTCTGGTATGCAATGATAGGTATAAACATACCATAAAACACTATAAAGTAGGGTCACTACTCTGTCATGTTTTCATATCACAAACTAAGATACCAATTTCTTTCAATAATTTCTTCAAATTGGCCAATTTTTAAAAAGTATAACTGAGATAATTGAATGTCTACCCAAAGAATGCATCAGCCTTATAGCTTCAGCATTAACTTTCACTCACTTAACAAATATGCCTTTACAGGCTCTGTGCTAGACATTAGTTATATTAATAATAATAATAATAATAATAATAATAAACCCCAGACTTGTTCTTGAAGTGTATATAATCTAGTTGAGAAGGCAGACATTGAATATGTAATTAAAAGTATGATAAGGGACGCCTAGGTGGCTCAGTCGATTAAGCTGCTGCCTTTGGCTCAGGTCATGACCCCAGAGTCCTGGGATGGAGTCCCACATCAGGCTCCTTGCTCAGTGGGGAGCCTGCTTCTCTCTCTGCCCCTGCCTGCCACTTGCCTGCTTGTGCTCTCTCTCTCTGACAAATAAATAAATAAAATCTTAAAAAAAAAAAAAAATTATGATAAGTGTTATAAGGAAAGTCAAGATGCTATAGAAATGTAAAATGGGGGTACCTAGCCTGGTTTGAATGTAAGAAAAGCTTCCTGCCAGGAGTAACTATCCAGGTTAATAATAAGAGCTAATATTTTTGAATATTTATTGTATGTCATCATGTTATGTGCATTACTTCGTTTAATCTTCACAAGAGCCCCATCAAGTAGGGTCTATTATTGTTTCTACTTAGAAAAAAAATCAAAGCACAAGAGGTGAAAAACATGGCCAAGGCTCCCAGCTAACACTTGGATACAAGTACACGTAGTTGCACACCACATTCTTTCCTGATTCTGGAGTAGAAGAGAAGCTGGACCAGCCCGGAGACAAAGGCTGGGTCAGACACTGCAGAACTGATGGACTGTGTGAAATTGCACTGGAAGAAAGTCAAATGGTTATGTGTGTACTCAAGAGGGAGTTTCTCATTGTCCCTCTGTTCCTTAAGATAATAAGGTGTTTGTGAAAGAAAAACAACCTGCTTTAGAATTCAAGAAAAAAGGAGATGGGATGCTTATATACAGCCAGAGGTATTAGGGTTTGTGAGAAGTAGAGTTTCTCTAAAGTAAAATTTTCTCATAAGTAAGATAGATGGCATAACCTAATTTTCTAATAAGCCTTAAGTAATAAAACTCTATAGTGACGTTAATGAAATTCCACCTGGTATCTATCAGATGACAATAACAGTGGAGGTTGAGTGTTTTAATAATAGAACAACTCTAGTGAAAGTCACAAAGGCATTGATTCTAGCAGGTTCTTTTTCTCAGCACTTGGAATTATTACTATTTAGGGAAGAAGTGGGAATAATAAGGAAATATTACAATGGTGGCACAAATTTAATTTCTGACATTTTAAGCATAGCTCTAAAAAGTTTAACTTGAACATTTCTTAGCTAGGAATGACATAACATTTAGGAGATGACTGTGCTGGCCAGCATTTACATTCTTCAGTATTATTATCAGTATTATTAGAATGTTTCCATCTTAACTTCAAAAGAGGCAATTTAAGCGTGTCCAACATTACTTTATCTAGGTGCATACCAAAAGCATCTTTAATTATTAGGAATTACATGCTACTAAAACCTAAGTAACTAGAATTCAACCTCTGGACTTCACAATTAACTTGAATTTCTTTTTGTATTATATCTAAGGTTTAAGGGAAATTGCCAGATAATAAGGTGTTAAAAAAAAAAACAAAACCCCGGGGTGCCTGGCTGGCTCAGAGGGTTAAAGCCTCTGCCTTCGGCTCGGGTCATGATCCCAGGGTCCTGGGATCGAGCCCCACATCGGGATCTCTGCTCAACGAGGAGCCTGCTTCCTCCTCTCTCTTTCTCTGCCTGCTTCTTCGCCTACTTGTGATCTCTGTCTGTCAAATAAATAAATAAAATCTTTAAAAAAAAAAAAAAACACCCAACTCATATATTTTAAGACTAAAGCATGTCATGCTGACTGTGCACCTCAGGCCAGGATCCTGTGCATTCTGATTCTGTTACACTTGGGATTAAAGGCTGAACTTGGAAATCAGATGGACTTAGCTGAGAGTCCTTATTATACTGCTATTAGTCTCCATGCAAGTTATTTAATTTCTTGATAGCTCAATTCAAACATCTGGTCAAAAGGGATAGTACTGTCTTGCTGTAATATGGGAAGAGTTAAAAGGGATTGCCTAAGTAAAGCAGAGAGCCAGATCAGGCATTTGACGATGCTCAAGAAACTGAAATCATTTATTACCAAGATTTAGCCATCCCAATATCACAAATAATAATTTTAAAAGTGACATTACATTTTGTATTCAGTACTCTTATAGAAAACTATGCCTTCATTGTTTCAAAAATAATTTTTAACAATAATGATTAACATTAAAATATTTCCTGGTTAAGCTTACCTTGATAAGCTATAATTAAAATCAAGTATCTAGAATGCCCAATTTAGAAAATACTCAGGTTAATAAAGACTTGAATTTTTTTTACATATTCAGAAACTACTGTATTTTATCTAAAAAAAAAAAAAATAGGATCATCTTCTGGAGTCAACAGAATGATCAAGTATGATTTTAGTGAAGTTTAAAATAGTCTGCCAGGTAGGAATTAGTGCTCTGTTTCTCTGCCTCTTTAAGCTAATTCTGAATTTTTAAAGTCTCACTGTCTCATGCATGCCTTCTAATTAATTTCATAGCTTTGTTTTTGCTGAATACCTATTATCACCTTTATTTTGCCAGGGTAATAGACTTTTTTCTTGACTAATGTTGAATGGTTCTGAATTTTCTTTTCTTTTGCATTTGGGGCAAAATAGACAAATCACACAGATATGACTTTGAAAAGACCGATTTTCAAATATAGGTTTTACCTTATGATAGAGTAACACCTGTGTAAAAAATACACTAATGTATCTGATTTGCCAATATGGTCTTTGGTGTAATGTAATGCCTCCCAAAAATGTAAACTTTAAGTAGTAACACAACTCTTATTATTTTTCTTTTAAAAGTAATTTATTTTAGGGGTACCTGGGTAACTCAGTCAGTTAAGCATCTGCCTTCGACTCAGGTCATGATCCCAGGGTCCTGGGATTGAAATTCCAGCCCACTGAGCAGTGGGCTCCCTGCTCAGCATGGAGTCTGCTTCTCCCTTTATCCCTCGCCCAAGCTCATTCTCTCCCTCTCTCTCTCTCAAATAGATAAATAAATAAATCTTTTAAAAGTTATGTATTTTAAAGAATACTAGTATATACCTTCTACTTAAAGAAAATGATACTAGTTTGTTATTTATTGATGCTAATTCTAAAGATTCCTTCTTAAATTATTTAAGTAAAAATTGTTGTAGGAATTGAACAGGACTGCTGTAGGAATGAACCGATATTATTCATATGGAACACAAATTGCACATATGATGTGTGAGGAGGTGAAACTAGGGAAAGAGTGGAATATTGCTTCTCTTAGCTTCACAACTCTGGCAAGTCAACTTCACTTTTTTTTTTCCACTTCACTTTTCTAAGCTTTGGTTTCCTCATCTACAAAATGGGAATTAGACCTTATGATGACCACATCAACTGTAAGCATCCTGAGCTTATGACCACATTTTACTCATTCTTACCTCCCAGCAACAACATAGTGAGAGAAACACTGCTATGTGGCTCAGCGTAGGACTGTAAGATTTAATAAATTAACTGGAACCTCTTCAATTCTACCATTTAAGGTTGTCTCTAAGTCTATGATAACTAGTATGTCAATTTTCTTTTCAGTTGCTACTCACAGAGATAACACTGTATAACCACAAGCTGAATATCCAAACCTCGTTTTCCTTTTCGTGTGTGTGTGTGTGTGTGTGCACGCGCGTGTGCGCGCACTCACACACATGTGCCCTGGACATATGAGATGCAATGAATGAAATAAGAAAAATGTCAGAAATAGTGGATGTCCTTGAGAAGTTTACAGGGAAGGCCGTTAGAGGACAAGTTAGGCATGTAAGTGAGCAAATATAATTGGATGTGGCAAATTTCACAGGATGGGGAGGTGAAAATTTTCAGCAAGTTTGAGGAGGAGATAGAACATGACCTGGAAGGAAGAGGAGTTTAAAATAAAGGGTAAGAAAAAGGAGGACATTCTCAGTGGGGTTAGCCATGTGTATATAGTCTCAGCAGTTATGTTTTTAAATATATAATTTAACAAATTTGCTAGCAAACAAGCAAAATAGTAGTACCTGTGTACTCCTGCTTCAGGCACAGTATTTGCAAACTGACATGCTGATTGGTTGAGTCATTTGTTAATTTTGTCTTGTCACCAATGATTAGATTATTAACTATGTCCTTTTTAAAATTTTCCAAAATATTCTCTAACTATAAGGATCTTGACCAACTAAATTACTTTACCTCTTTTGCTTGCTTGTTTTGTTTTTGGTGTGGTTGTGTGGGGGGGGGGGTGGCCTTATAAGGGCTGTCAACTATGATTTCACTTATTTCTTTTTAAGAAATTCTAAGCTGGTGTAGGAGAATGGGAAGGGATGAAGACAAATGAGGCATGATCAGATGCCCCTGGTGGAGGCTGGCACCTGGCTGATGCCTGCAAATTGTGCCAAGGCTGGAAAGGAAAACCTGGCTAATGAATGTGTCCTACTGTGTTTTCGGGCTGATTGAAAGAGGACAAAGAAAGGGCCACTCAGAGGAGGTAGAAGCCAGGAGCCTTCAACAAAGGGCTGTTGTTTCCTTGCCAAAGAAGGTATCTAAATAATCGGGGACAGGCACCTTCTGAGCCACTTGCTTTTCTTAAGCTTCATGCCCTTGCATGACCGGCTGCTTCCATTTATCATCTTTCATTTCCTCTTTCCTCCTTTAGTTAACTTCTTAACTAAGGAAATAATAAAGAAGAATTTCATTCTATCCATAAAAAATAGGCTAACAATGAAACGATGATCAATTTGGCTTCATCAGGGAAGCCTGTTTCACGCTAATAAGATTTATTGACATATATTAATGATATTCTTGAGCTATGTATAAGATCCACAGATCTCTGTGACTATAGATAAGAGGAAACCGATAATCCTGTAAGTAAAGCTACAGATATTTATGTATTGATAGAAAAAAGGTATAGATAGCAAAATCTCTATATAGATATTTCTAAAGCTGCTTTTTGAAATTAAGTTAAATTTTAAAATGGTTTTTCTTTTCATTTGTTCTATAGTCATCTGAAACCACAGACTCCTTTAATCCCCACGCTTCAAAATGTATTCATTTTCTTCAGCCAACATTACTCACAAATAAGGAGGAAAACAAACCCCAGCTCAAGAAAACCTGATATTTCAGGGAGTTAGGGCCCTCCAAACATCATAATATAAAATAGTTGCTGTCATTTGAAAGGTCATTGAAATTTAGGGCTGTCTTCAGTAAAACCCCTCATCTCAAGCAAGGATTTGCCTGCAGCCCTGGCAGACTTGCTAATCCTTTGGTCCTCAGCACAATTGAGAATGCAGTGCTAAGGCACAGCAGAAAACTAGAAGTTCTCATGGTTATTGGAGACAGAAGACAGCCTGGGGTGGGTACGCTGGTCCAGAGGCTAGCGATCAGAGCTGAAGAGGAGTCTGGCAGGCTGGAAAAGAAGAAAATGATCCAAGAGAAAGAAAAGCCTTGAACTTCTATGAGTTATTTCTTTCCTATTTCTCTCCTTTTATTGTCTCCATAATCTGTTCTCTAACCTTCCTTCTCTTTGTTGTGGAGTGATTAAAGGTCTCAACCCAACATTCTAAAAACATAAAAAATTTTAACTTTTTTTAAAATTTTTTATTTTTTATAAACATATATTTTTATCCCCAGGCGTACAGGTCTGTGAATCACCAGGTTTACACACTTCACAGCACTCACCAAAGCACATACCCTCCCCAATGTCCACAATCCCACCCCCTTCTCCCAAACCCCCTCCCCCCAGCAACCCTCAGTTTGTTTTGTGAGATTAAGAGTCACTTATGGTTTGTCTCCCTCCCAATCCCATCTTGTTTCATTTATTCTTCTCCTACCCACTTAAGCCCCATGTTGCATCAGCACTTCCTCATATGAGGGAGATCATATGATAGTTGTCTTTCTCCGCTTGACTTATTTCGCTAAGCATGATACGCTCTAGTTCCATCCATGTTGTCGCAAATGGCAAGATTTAATTTCTTTTGATGGCTGCATAGTATTCCATTGTGTATATATACCACATCTTCTTGATCCATTCATCTGTTGATGGACATCTAGGTTCTTTCCATAGTTTGGCTATTGTGGACATTGCTGCTATAAACATTTGGGTGCACGTGCCCCTTTGGATCACTACGTTTGTATCTTTAGGGTAAATACCCAGTAGTGCAATTGCTGGGTCATAGGGCAGTTCTATTTTCAACACTTTGAGGAACCTCCATGCTGTTTTCCAGAGTGGCTGCACCAGCTTGCATTCCCACCAACAGTGTAGGAGGGTTCCCCTTTCTCCGCATCCTCGCCAGCATCTGTCATTTCCTGACTTGTTGATTTTAGCCATTCTGACTGGTGTGAGGTGATATCTCATTGTGGTTTTGATTTGTATTTTCCTGATGCTGAGTGGTGTAGAGCACTTTTTCATGTGTCTGTTGGCCATCTGGATGTGTTCTTTGCAGAAATGTCTGTTCATGTCCTCTGCCCATTTCTTGATTGGATTATTTGTTCTTTGGGTGTTGAGTTTGCTAAGTTCTTTATAGATTCTGGACACTAGTCCTTTATCTGATATGTCGTTTGCAAATATCTTCTCCCATTCTGTCAGTTGTCTTTTGATTTTGTTAACTGTTTCCTTTGCTGTGCAAAAGCTTTTGATCTTGATGAAATCCCAATAGTTCATTTTTGCCCTTGCTTCCCTTGCCTTTTGCGTTGTTCTTAGTAAGATGTTGCTGCCGCTGAGGTCGAAGAGGTTGCTGCCTGTGTCCTCCTCAAGGATTTTGATGGATTCCTTTCGAATATTGAGGTCCTTCATCCATTTTGAGTCTATTTTTGTGTGTGGTGTAAGGAAATGGTCCAATTTCATTTTTCTGCATGTGGCTGTCCAATTTTCCCAGCACCATTTATTGAAGAGGCTGTCTTTTTTCCATTGGACATTCTTTCCTGCTTTGTCGAAGACTAGTTGACCATAGAGTTGAGGGTCTATTTCTGGGCTCTCTATTCTGTTCCATTGATCTATGTGTCTGTTTTTGTGCCAGTACCATGCTGTCTTGATGATGACAGCTTTGTAATAGAGCTTGAAGTCCGGATGCCACCAACTTTGGCTTTCTTTTTCAATATCCCATTGGCTATTCAAGGTCTTTTCTGGTTCCATATAAATTTTAGAATTATTTGTTCCATTTCTTTGAAAAAGATGGATGGTACTTTGATAGGAATTGCATTAAATGTGTAGATTGCTTTAGGTAGCATAGACATTTTCACAATATTTATTCTTCCAATCCAGGAGCATGGAACATTTTTCCATTTCTTTGTGTCTTCCTCAATTTCTTTCATGAGTACTTTATAGTTTTCTGAGTATAGATTCTGTGCCTCTTTGGTTAGGTTTATTCCTAGGTATCTTATGGTTGTGGGTGCAATTGTAAATGGGATTGACTCCTTAATTTCTCTTTCTTCTCTCTTGTTGTTGGCGTAGAGAAATGCAACTGATTTCTCTGCATTGATTTTATATCCGGACACTTTACTGAATTCCTGTATAAGTTCTAGCAGTTTTGGAGTGGAGTCTTTTGGGTTTTCCACATATAGTATCATATCATCTGCGAAGAGTGATAATTTGACTTCTTCTTTGCCAATTTGGATGCCTTTAATTTCCTTTTGTTGTCTGATTGCTGAGGCTAGGACCTCTAGTACTATGTTGAATAGCAGTGGTGATAATGGACATCCCTGCTGTGTTCCTGACCTTAGCGGAAAAGCTTTCAGTTTTTCTCCATTGAGAATGATATTTGCAGTGGGTTTCTCATAGATGGCTTTGATGATATTGAGGTATGTGCCCTCTATCCCTACACTTTGAAGAGTTTTGATCAGGAAGGGATGCTGTACTTTGTCAAATGCTTTTTCAGCATCTATTGAGAGTATCATCTGGTTCTGGTTCTTTCTTTTATTGATGTGTTGTATCACATTGACTGATTTGCGGATGTTGAACCAACCTTGCAGCCCTGGAATAAATCCCACTTGGTTATGGTGAATAATCCTTTTAATGTACTGTTGAATCCTATTGGCTAGTATTTTGTTGAGTATTTTCGCATCTGTGTTCATCAAGGATATTGGTCTAGAGCTCTCTTTTTTGTTGGGATCCCTGTGTGGTTTTGGGATCAAGGTGATGCTGGCCTCATAAAATGAGTTTGGAAGTTTTCCTTCCATTTCTATTTTTTGGAACAGTTTCAGGAGAATAGGAATTAGTTCTTCTTTAAATGTTTGGTAGAATTCCCCCGGGAAGCCGTCTGGCCCTGGGCTTTTGTTTGTTTGGAGATTTTTAATGACTGTTTCAATCTCCTTACTGGTTATGGGTCTGTTCAGGCTTTCTATTTCTTCCTGGTTCAGTTGTGGTAGTTTATATGTTTCTAGGAATGCATCCATTTCTTCCAGATTGTCAAATTTATTGGCATAGAGTTGCTCATAGTATGTTCTTATAATAGTTTGTATTTCTTTGGTGTTAGTTGTGATCTCTCCTCTTTCATTCATGATTTTATTTATTTGGGTCCTTTCTCTTTTCTTTTTGATAAGTCGGGCCAGGAGTTTATCAATTTTATTAATTCTTTCAAAGAACTAGCTCCTAGTTTTGTTGATTTGTTCTATTGTTTTTTTGGTTTCTATTTCATTGATTTCTGCTCTGATCTTTATGATTTCTCTTCTCCTGCTGGGCTTAGGGTTTTTTTCTTGCTCTTTCTCCAGCTCCTTTAGGTGTAGGGTTAGGTTGTGTACCTGAGACCTTTCTTGTTTCTTGAGAAAGGCTTGTACCGCTATATATTTTCCTCTCAGGACTTCCTTTGTTGTGTCCCACAGATTTTGAACTGTTGTATTTTCATTATCATTTGTTTCCATGATTTTTTTCAATTCTTCTTTAATTTCCCAATTGACCCATTAATTCTTTCGAAGGATGCTGTTTAGTCTCCATGTATTTGGTTCTTTTCAAACTTCCTTTTGTGGTTGAGTTCTAGCTTTAGAGCATTGTGGTCTGAAAATATGCAGGGAATGATCCCAATTTTTGATACCGGTTGAGTCCTGATTTAGGACCGAGGATGTGATCTATTCTGGAGAATTTTCCATGTGCACTAGAGAAGAATGTGTATTCTGTTGCTTTGGGATGAAATATTCTGAATATATCCGTGATGTCCATCTGGTCCAGTGTATCGTTTAAGGCCTTTATTTCCTTGCTGATCTTTTGCTTGGATGATCTGTCCATTTCAGTGAGGGGAGTGTTAAAGTCCCCTACTATTATTGTATTATTGTTGATGTGTTTCTTTGATTTTGTTATTAATTGGTTTATATAGTTGGCTGCTCCCACGTTGGGGGCATAGATATTTAAAATTGTTAAATCTTCTTGTTGGACAGACCCTTTGAGTATGATATAGTGTCCTTCCTCATCTCTTATTATAGTCTTTGGCTTGAAATCTAATTGATCTGATATAAGGATTGCCACTCCTGCTTTCTTCTGATGTCCATTAGCATGGTAAATTCTTTTCCACCCCCTCACTTTAAATCTGGAAGTGTCTTCGGGCTTAAAATGAGTTTCTTGGAGGCAACATATAGATGGGTTTTGTTTTTTTATCCATTCTGATACCCTGTGTCTTTTGACAGGGGCATTTAGCCCATTAACATTCAGGGTAACTGTTGAGAGATATGAATTTAGTGCCATTGTATTGCCTGTAAGGTGACTGTTACTGTATATGGTCTCTGTTCCTTTCTGATCTACCACTTGTAGGCTCTCTCTTTGCTTAGAGGACCCCTTTCAATATTTCCTGTAGAGCTGGTTTGGTGTTTGCAAATTCTTTCAGTTTTTGTTTGTCCTGGAAGCTTTTAATCTCTCCTTCTATTTTCAATGATAGCTTAGCTGGATATAGTATTCTTGGCTGCATGTTTTTCTCGTTTAGTGCTCTGAAAATATCATGCCAGCTCTTTCTGGCCTGCCAGGTCTCTGTGGATAAGTCAGCTGCCAATCTAATATTTTTACCATTGTATGTTACAGACTTCTTTTCTTGGGCTGCTTTCAGGATTTTCTCTTTGTCACTGAGACTTGTAAATTTTACTATTAGGTGACGGGGTGTGGGCCTATTCTTATTGATTTTGAGGGGCATTCTCTGAACCTCCTGAATTTTGATGCTTGTTCCCTTTGCCATATTGGGGAAATTCTCCCCAATAATTCTCTCCAGTATACCTTCTGCTCCCCTCTCTCTTTCTTCTTCTTCTGGAATCCCAATTATTCTAATGTTGTTTCGTTTTATGGTGTCACTTATCTCTCGAATTCTCCCCTCGTGGTCCAGTAGCTGTTTGTCCCTCTTTTGCTCAGCTTCTTTATTCTCTGTCATTTGGTCTTCTATATCACTAATTCTTTCTTCTGCCTCATTTATCCTAGCAGGGAGAGCCTCCATTTTTGATTGCACCTCATTAATAGCTTTTTTGATTTCAACTTGGTTAGATTTTAGTTCTTTTATTTCTCCAGAAAGGGCTTTTATATCTCTCGAGAGGGTTTCTCTAATATCTTCCATGCCTTTTTCGAGCCCGGCTAGAACCTTGAGAATTGTCATTCTGAACTCTAGATCTGACATATTACCAATGTCTGTATTGATTAGGTCCCTAGCCTTCAGTACTGCCTCTTGTTCTTTTTTTTGTGTGTTAAATTTTTCCGTCTTGTCATTTTGTCCAGATAAGAGTATATGAAGGAGCAAGTAAAATACTAAAAGGGTGGCAACAATCCCAGGAAAATATGCTTTAACCAAATTAGAAGAGATCCCAAATCGTGAGGGGGGAGAAAGGGGATAAAAAGAGGTTCAAAAAGGAAGAAAGAAAAAAAAAAGAAAAAAGAAAAAAAAGGAAAAGAAAAGAATTAAAAAAAATGAAAACAAATAAAGAAAAATATAAAAAAGAAAAAATATATACATTAGATAAACTAGTTAAAAAAACGTTAAAAAAGAAAAAGGTAAAAGTTAAAAAAAATTTTACCAGAAGGCGAGAAAAAAAACAAAAAAATGAAAAAGAAAAATATTAAATTAACTGCAAGACTAAAAAAAATCACAGGGAAAAAGCCATGAGTTCCGTGCTTTGCTTTCTCCTCCTCTGGAATTCTGCTGCTCTCCTTGGTATTGAAACTGCACTCCTTGATAGGTGAACTTGGTCTCGGCTGGATTTCTTGTTGATCTTCTGGTGGAGGGGCCTGTTGTAGTGATTCTCAAGTGTCTTTGCCCCAGGCGGAATTGGACCGCCCTTACCAGGGGCCAGGGTGAGTAATCTGCTCGGGTTTGCTTTCAGGAGCTTTTGTTCCCTGAGTGCTTTCCGTAGAGTTCCGGAGGACGGGAATACAAATGGCGGCCTCCTGGTCTCCGGCCCGGAGGAGCCGAGAGCCCAGGGCCGCACTCCTCAGTGCGCCCTCAGAGAACAGCGCCCAGTTACTCCCGTCTGCCTGACCTCTGGCCGCGCTCCGAGCTCACCGAGCCTGTGACTGGTTCAAGGTAACACCGAGCTGTGAGCTTACTGTCAGCTCCGTCTCTGTAGCCGGCTTTCCCATTCCAATACCCGCAAGCTCTGCGACACTCAGACACCCCCGATCCTTCTGTGACCCTGCAGGACCTGAGGCCACGCTGACCCCACGTGGGCTTTGCCCCGATTTAGCCTCTGGAGCTATGTCCCTCAGCGGAACAGACTTTTAAAAGTCCTGGTTTTGTGCACCGTTGCTCCGCCGCTTGCCGGGAACCGGCCCCTCCCCCCGGGGTCTATCTTCCCCTTGCTTTGGATTCACTTCTCCGTCGGTCCTACCTTTCAGAAAGTGGTTGTTTTTCTGTTTCCAGAATTGCTGTTCTTCTTCTCTTCGATCTGCCGATGGATTTTCAGATGTTTGCAATCTTTAGATACGCTATCTAGCCTATCTCTAGCTAGCTGAAGTAGTCTCAGCCTGCTACTTCTCCGCCATCTTGACTCCTCCTGTCCATTGGGTTTTTTATTTTAAAAATTGCCATTTGGTTCTTCTTTATATCTTCTGATACTTTCTATTTTAATATTTCTGTCAAGAATGTTTCCAATTACTTATTTGAGAGCAGCTATAATAGTTGTTTAAAGTCTTTTGCCAGATATCCCAATATCTAGTCATCTTATTGGTATCTGCTGATTATCTTTTCCCACATAAGTTAACATTTTCCTGGTTCTTTGTAGACCAAGCAATTTTGGATTGTATCCTGGACTTGAATATTACTTTATGAGGCTCTGAGAACTGTTTAAATCATATGAAAATATTATTTTTGTTTTAGCAGATAACCAACCTGGTTGAGTTCAGGCAACAGTTCCAACCCTCCTTTTGTGGTTCCAATGTGGTTCAATTTTCAAAGCCTTTGAGGTACTATTTAGATTCATCTCACAGGTGCCCCACTCAGTGGTCAGTGGGGGACCTGGGTGGAGTTTACACATTAACTCAATTCTCAAAGTCTTTGACTTGCTAATTAGGATCAAATCCATGCATGGACATGATAGGCTGAGCTTAGGAGTTCATGAACAATTTTATGTAGTCAGTTTCCCCAGATGCTCCCTTTTCACTATCTCCCTAGTATTTCCCACATCACTAGTTCCCTCTTTTTGATCCCCTAGCCACAAACTTTCCATTTCCTGCACCGTATCTGTGACCAAGTGACAGGAGGAGATATGAGAGAGATGAAAGAAAAAAAAAGCCATGGGATTTGATCCCACTTCTGAGAGCTGCAACTCCACTGAACAGAGAAAAATTTCTCTCCTTTTGACTTTTGGGAGTTTGGGCTCCCAAACTTTGCTGTTACCACTGCTATCACCGCTGCCACCATTGCCACAGGATAATCTGGTGGCTGGGAGCTGCAAAATTGGAGAAAATAAAAAAATAAATAGGTGATTTCCCCCACACTCTCTGAAATTTAGTAGATCCCTTCATTGTTTCTCAAGCCAGAACCAGAGTGCTTCTCCTGGTATCTCTCTATATTCACTTCCGCATTTCCAGCTACCTCAGTTTCAGTTTCAGGGTGCAGCACATAGGAGGGAAAGTAAAATAGTAAACTCACCAATGGGTCAGTGCCTTTGTGAATTAGAGGGTTCTTCCTTGATCTGCCGGCTGGTATATATTTCCTTTTTTGGGCCTTCAAATATCTGTACCATCCATGCTTTCTGTCTATGTTTTATACTTGCATTCAGTGAGAGAATGGGTAGCATGTGCTTATGCCATCATACCTAGAAACAGAACTTCTGACAAGCTTTGCACAGCATAATTTTTTTAACCCAGCCAATTTTGATTTGAAGAAGTGTTTTTAATTAAGCCATCATTACATAAAATTAGAATAAAGTATTACTAGATCTATACTCTTTCTATGTTTCAGCTTTCTCTTCTGAAAAGTGAAGATAATAATTTTTACTTTACAGGTTGTTATGACATTTAGATGAGGTAATGTATCCTCAAACATAGTGTTATATAAGCTTTTGGTATGATCATCATGCACCATTAGAAAGACATTAATCATTTTTTTGTAACATTAGATATATTTCTGATATTTCAAATGTATGTGCAAATGGAGAGAAAAAGACAAATTTTAAGCAATTTTATGGAATGTAGGGAAAATGTAAGATAAATATAATATCAGTTTTATACTTCTGTGTAAAAGTTAAGCAAGTAAAATACAATGAAATTCAGATCTGAAAATTAAGCAATAAAAAATCTACTGAAGATTCGTTCTTTCTTTCTTTACTATAGATAGATACCAATTTGTATAAATAAACCATGACTTTCCTTGAAACTTACTGCAAACGTGAGTTTTCTTATTAGATAAACATATAATTTCTCATTGTTTCTCTGAAGAACAATTTAGCAAGAATCCAAAACTCATTCCATTCTAAATGCTGAAAAAATTAGGATTCCCTACTAAAGCTACTCCCTCTCTTTGGGAAAGCACTGAGTCTTATTTTTCAAACTAATAACAGATTATATCTGCTGAGTTGAATTTCTCTTGAAAAGTCCTGTCCAAATTGCTTTAGAAGTGTCACTTCCATTCTTGCTGTTGTGTACACAGCAACAGTCACAGTAAAAATTCTGTATATTTTGTCAGGCTTTTTGTTGTTCTCAGACATTCTTGGGGGTTAGTCTTTAAGTCAGGGATGGGACATTCATTTACAGTTCTTCAAAGGAGCATAGCCATAGTTTTAGCTTGGTTGACTGACATCATTCTTTAATTTCGCTCATATCTTCAAAGTGTCAACATAGTCCAACCCTGTTTCTCCTTAGAAATATTTTCTTCAAGTGCAAAGAAAATTAACTTAAAGTCCCCAAATTGTGCCTACTTAAATTACATAATACGCATAGTCCAAATGAAAAAAATGACTATCTCCAAAAGGCAGTCTCACTAAACCTTTCTACTTCTACATTGTATCTTACCTGACACCAGCTCCCTGCTTTCAGTAGCCATCCCCTAAACTGTATACTCCCAAATGAAAGAGAGCAGGTTTTACATCTCCTTATTCTGCCATTATTCCCTATTGCCTGTGGAGCTAGCTCAACAGGAGTCCTACAGAAGACAGAGCAATTTCTGAGTATTGGAATCTATCTTCCCTTATGCCAGAGAGGAAAGGGCACAGAGTGTGTCCTTTATATCTCTGACCTCTGAGGAGAAATGACTATTACAATGTGGGCTGGGCTTTCAGGGATTACCTCCAAGACTAGTCTGGAGTCTCCAAATTTCCTTTCCTTCAGACTCCTCTAGAGTCAGCTTTCAGGCCCCTCAACTTTAATTTTTCTTTCCTAGCAACTTATGAGTGTGAGAAATGAGAGGCACAGTACTCTTTTCAGGAAACTTTAGTCACTCATGTATTGTCTTTTGATTTTTTTCCTTAAGTAAATATCTCTGAAGTCAAGATTTGATGTTCTAATTACATAATTTCTAATATATAAAAATAGATACATCTAACTATCAAAATACATCAGAATCTCTAAGGTAGGACATATGCATCAATATTTCAAAGATCCCCAGGTGATAACTATGTCTGGTCAATGTTGTTGAGACCTCATGCTTTAGAGGTTGTTGTGAAAAGAAAAGGAGATGCTGTGTATGAACCTCCACCCTACTAGGTGGGATGTAAGTGTTGTCTTTCTTATACTTCTACTAACAAAACAGGTATTTCCTTTATACCCTTCCATTGACCAGCAGCTGAAAAATATCAAATTACAAATAAATGTGTTTAATAAGGTGGTGTATTCTAAATATATGCTTTCATTGGCTTCTGTCAGTGAAATCAAGTACCTCCTGATTTCATAACACAGGAGTAAAGGGCTTTTGTTTTGTCAATTGTGGTTACTTGACGCTCTTTTCTGTAGAATGGTATCACCATTAAGCATATGGCTGAATGGCTAGATGGAAGTTTGGCCATGAAATCCAAAGAAAGTTGTTTTTGTTGTTGTTGTATTGTTTTGTTTGTTTTATGGTTGCATCAAGCTCTTGGTATGTAATTGTGAATAAAAGAGGTATGGTTTTTACCCTCTTTTAGCTTATGGTCTGATGAAGGAGAAAGACCACAAATAAAACAAATAAATGAACAAAGGAACAAATAAACAAACAAACAGAAAATTGAATTACAAATTGAGGAAAGTACTACAAAGAAAAAGGATAGAGAACTGTGGGTGAAAATAATGGGAGGAGGTAGAAGAACATACTTTACATTCAATAGTTAGGAAAGACCTCTCTGAAATAAAAATATTTATGTTAAGACCTAAAGGGTGGGGAGAACTTTACCAAAAGAACAGAAAGAAAGGATTTCAGGTTGGGGTGCAAAGTCCTGAGGTTGGATAAAAGCTTGGTAAATTTAAGGAATTGAAAGAAGACCAATGTGATAGGATCCCAGAAAGAAAACAGGAAGTAGCTTGCTGACTTACTTATTATTGATGTATTTTCATTTATTCCAAATGCTATGGGAAGTCATTGAAGAGTTTGGGAAAGGGGATACTATAATATATATTTTTAGATCACTCTGACCCAGTCTGTATATAGGCAAGACTGGAAACAGAGAACAAGTTTAGAGGCCATTCAGTGGTACAGGAGAGAAATGATATGAAAGTAGACATGAGATGTATTTTGAAGTAGAATTGACAAATGATGGAAAAGAAATGGAGGGGTTGATTAAGGGTGAAGGAAGACTCCTGAGCAACTTGGGCTATGGACAAGACCCCAGACAAATAATTTGGTGTGTGGGGTTGGGGTGGTAGATTTTAAGAACTCAGTTGGGAAGTATAAAGTTTGAGATGTCTCTGAGTTCATCCAAAAGGAAATGTTGGGGAAGCAGCTGAACTCTAGGGAGAAGGTGGAGCTGAAGATAAGTTTAGGAATCATCAGCATATTGGTAATATTTAAGTCAACAGATACAGGTGAGGTCACTCACAGAAAGAATGTAGAGGGAAAAGTCCAGAAGTTCAGGACAAAGCACTGGACCTCTAAGTATTTAGAGATGAGGCAGCAGAGGAGTCCAAATGCTCACAAGGGTCAGGCACAGACACTGGCCAATCTGAAGAAATGCTAGTGACATCCCTGTTTTAAGAGGTTCTTGGAAGTCCCCTCCTGTGCTGTATTAAGTAAATGCTTACCAGGGTGCCCAAAAGGGTCCAAGAGAGCAGAAAGCCTGGGGCAGAAGTGGGTCAGGACTATAGCTATTTACAAGTGCCATGAAGTATTTCAATATTTTAGCAACAAGTATAGTCAAAGTGGTACAAACCAATTGAATATCAGTACTGGATCTTGCAAAGTAACACAGAGGAGCAACTAGAGTGGTTGGCAGAGTTTTTGGTGCCTTGGAAGCTTGAAGGGTTAACTGTGTCTAACATTGCTCAGATGAGGCAACATGCAGACCTTGACAAGAGAAATTTCAGCAGAAAGATGGGATGAAGCCAAATTACAGTGAATTGAAGAGTAAATGAAGAACAGTATGCATATGCTGCGTAATTTTTTTTCTCTACTTTGTAGCCAAAGTAAAAAATTAAGTAGATGGAGGGTTGTGTAAAGAGATAGTTAAATATAACTGCATGCCAGTGAGAGTGTTGGAGGAGAGTAAGTGTTGTGATACAGAGTCCAGGAGAGAACCAAAGTAATACACTCTTGAGAAGCAGAGAGATGAGAAGCAGAGAGTATCAAGAGTTCATCAAAAGCCAGCAAGAGAAATGAGAGCAATGCCAGGCTGGCATGTAGGTTTGGTGAGAGATGAAAGATCACAGCCTTGTCTGAGAGCTTTTATTTTCTTTTTTCAAAATTATTTTTTACTTTTTAGTATTTACTTAAAACAATGTAATATGAGTTTTAGGTATACAATTTAGTGATTCAACACTTATATAAAACACCTGGTGCTCATCATAACATGTGCATTTCTTAATCCCCATCACCTTTAACCTATCTCCCATCCTCCTCCCCTCTGGTAACCATCATTTTGTAAGAGCCTGTTTCTTGGTTCACCTCTCTTTTTCTTTTGCTCCCTATATTCCTTTGTTCTGTTTCTTAAATGCTACATATGAGTGAAATCATATGGTATTTGTCTTTTTCTAACTTATTTTGCTTTGCATAATACTCTCCATCCATGTTTTTGTAACTGATGAGGTTTCATTTTTTAATGGCTGAGTAGTATATTTCATTGTATGTATAGACCAACTCTTTCTTATCTGTTCACCAGTTGATGTACATTTGGGCTGTTTCCATAATTTGGCTGTTGTAGATAATGCTGCTATAAACATTGGGGTGCATGTATCTCCTATGAATTAATATTTTTGTACACCTTGGGTAAATACCTAGTAGTGCAATTGCTGAATTGTAAGGTAGTTCCATTTTTAACTTTTTGAGGAATTTCCATAGTTTTCCACCAAGAGTTCAGGAGGGTTCCCCTTTCTCCACATCCTTGCCAGTACCTGTTGTTTATTATGTTGTTGATTTTAGCCATTCTGACAAGTGTAAGGCAAGGTCTCATTGTGGTTTTGATTTGTATTTCCCTGATGATGAGTGATACCGAGCATCTTTTCATGTGCCTGTTGGCCCTCTGTCTCCTTTGGAAAATATATATTCCTGTCTTCTGACCTTTTTAAAATTGGATTATTCTTTTTGGGGGGTGATGAATTTTATAAGTTCTTTATATATTTTGGATACTAACCCTTTATCAGATATGCCATTTGCAAATACCTTCTTTCATTCTGTCAGTTGCCTTTTAATTTTGTTGATTGTTTCCTCTGTTGTACAGGAGACTTTCATTTTCATGAAGTCCCAGTAGTTTATTTTTGCTTCTGTTCCCCTTGCCTCAGGAGACATATTTAGAAAAAAGTTTCTACATTCATGCCAAAGAGGTTATTGCCTGTGTTCTCCTCTAGGATTTTAATGGTTCCATGCTTCACATTTAGGTCTTTGATTCATTTTGAATTTATTTTTGTGTGTGGCAGAGGACAGTGGTCCAGTTTCATTCTTTTGCATGTTGCCATCTAGTTTTCCCAACACAAGTTGTCCAAGAGACTTTTTCCCATTGGATATTCTTTACCGCTTTGTTGAAGATTAATTGCCTATATAGTTGAGTGGTCATTTCTAGGTTTTCTGTTCTGTTCCATTGATCTATGTATCTATTTTTGTGCCAGTACATACTATCTTGATCACTATAGTTTTGTAATATAACTTGAAGTCCTGAATTGTGATGTCTCCAGCTTTGCTTTGCTTTTTCAAGGTTTCTTTGGCTACTCAGGGTCTTTTCTGTTTCCATACAAATTTTAGGATTATTTGTTCTAGTTCTGAAAAACGCTGATGGTCTTTTGATAGGGATTGCATTGAGTACATAGATTTCTTTGGGTAGTATAGACATTCTAACAGTATTTGTTTTTTAGATACATGAGCATGGAATGTTTTTCTGTTTCTTTATGTCATCTTCAATTTCTTTCATCAGTGTTTTATAGTTCTCAGAGTAGAGGTCTTCCCCTCTTTGGCTAGGTTTATTTCTAGGTATCTTATTGTTTTTTGGTGCAAATGTAAATGGGATTATTTCCTTGATTTCTCTATCTGCTGTTTCATTATTGGTACAGAAATGCAACAGATTTCTGTTCCTTGATTTTGTATTTTGCAACTTTACCAAATTCATGAATCAGTTCTTTCTGATTTTCTAGATATAGAATCATGTCATCTGCAAATAGTGCAAGTTTGACTTCTTTCTTGACAATTTTGGGGATTTTATTTCTTTTTGTTGTCTGATTGCTATGGCTAGGACTTCTAGTACTACGTTAAATACAGTGGGATTATTTCCTTGATTTCTCTATCTGCTGTTTCATTATTGGTACAGAAATGCAACAGATTTCTGTTCCTTGATTTTGTATTTTGCAACTTTACCAAATTCATGAATCAGTTCTTTCTGGTTTTCTAGATATAGAATCATGTCATCTGCAAATAGTGCAAGTTTGACTTCTTTCTTGACAATTTTGGGGATTTTATTTCTTTTTGTTGTCTGATTGCTATGGCTAGGACTTCTAGTACTACGTTAAATACAGTGGTGAGAGTGGATATCTTTGTCTTATTCCTGACTGTAGAGGAAAAGCTCTTAGTTTTTTCCCATTGAGCATGATATTAGTTGTGGATTTTTTCATAGAAGGCCTTTATTATGTTGAGGTATGTTCCCTCTAAATCTACTTTGTTGAGAATTTTTATCATGAAGGCATGCTTGCACTTTGTCAAGTGCTTTTCCTGCACCTATTGGAGTGATCATATGATTCTTACCCTTTTTTTAATTAACATGGTGTATCAAGTTGTTTGATTTGTGAATACTCTTGCAACCCAGGAATAAATCCCACTTGATCATGGGGAATAATTCCTTTAATGTACTGTTAGATTTGGTTCACTGGTATTTTATTGAGGATTTTGGCACCTATGTTCGCCAGGGATATTGGCCTGTAGTTCTCTTTTTCAGTGGTGTCTTTATCTAGTTTTGGTATCAGGGTAATCCTGGCCTCAAAGAATGAATTTGGAAGTTTTCCTTCCTTTTCTATTTTTTGAAATAGTTTGAGAAGAAAAGGTATTAACTCTTCTTCTTCTTCTTTTTTTTTTTGAAGATTTTATGTATTTATTTGACAGACAAATTACGAGTAGTCAGAAAGGCAGGCAGGGAGAGAGGAGGAAGCAGGCTCCCCGCTGAGCAGAGAGCCCAATGCGGGGCTTGATCCCAGGACCCCGAGAGACTCTTCTTTAAATGTTTGGTAAAATCTCCTGTGAAGCCATCTGGGCCTGGACTTTTGTTTGTTGGGAATTTTTTGATTACTGATTCAATCCTTTGCTGGTTATCAGCTTGTTCAGTTTTCTGTTTCCTCCCATTTTAGTTTTGGTAGTTTATATGTTTCTAGGAATTTACTTCTTCCAGGTTGTCCAATTTGTTGGCATATAGTTTTTCATAATATTCTTTTATTATTGTTTGTGTTTCTGTAGTGTTGTCTGTTATTTCACTTCTCTCATTTGTATTTTTACTAATTTGTGCCCTTTCTCTTTTCTTTTTGATAAGTCTGACTAGAGATTTATCAATGTTATTAATTTTTTCAAAGAGCCAGTTCCCAGTTCCATTTATCTATTCTATTGGTGTTGGTTTTTTTGTCTTTAGTTGTTATATCAGCTCTAATCTTTATTATTTCTTTCCTTCTGCTGGCTTTAGGTTTTGTTTGTTATTCCTTTTCTAGCTCCTCTAGGTTGTTTATTTGAGATTTTTCTTGCTTCTTGAGGTAGACCTGTACAACTGTATACATCCCTCTTAGGACCACTTTTGCTGTATCCCAAAGGTTTTGGACCATTGTATTTTAATTTTCATTTGTTTCCATGTATTTTTAAATTTTTTCTTTTATTTCCTGATTGACTCATTCATTATTTATTAGCATGTTGTTTAACCTCCATGTAGTTGTGGTCTTTCCAAACTCTTTCTTGTGGTTGACTTCTAGTTTCATAGCACTATAGTCAGAAAAGATGCATGGTATCATCGTAATCATTTGTATTTGTTAAGGTCTGATTTGTGACCTAATATGTGGTGTCCCATGTGAGGGCTTCTCCTTTCTTAATGAAGAGCAGCAAACTGAGGTGATTGTCAATAGTCCAGGAGATAAGGTGGAATTTGGGGAAGCTTCTTCCCCAATTTTTTTTTTTTTTTGTGTGTGTGTGTGTGTGCAAATTTTTACACAGTGAATCCCTTTATTATATGTTTATCCTTCGGTTTCATCTTATTTTTGTCTTTGTATATTTTGATTTGGTGCAACTGAGGAAGGGGTTAGCAAGGAAAACTCAGGTATATTTGCACCAGACAGATACCAGTGTTCACTTAGTTTCAGAATATGAAAACTAGAAAACCAGAGAAGAGGTTTGGAATAGCTGATGAGGAAGTCTGTACAGACACCATATATATTTTGGAGTCTGAGTGGAATGTTTGCTGTCTGTTGAAATTTGAAAATGAAGCAACTGCCTTGCTAACATGGTCTCCACTAAGCCATATCTTGGTTTGTCTAAGCATTTTTCTGTTCTAGTTAGATTGCATGCATGGAGTATATCCAATCTTTCCATCAGGAGCCTTCTCTTTACTTTGTAGTTGTACAGTGAATAAAAAATCTGACTCACTTCTCTTCAACTAAGAGTAACAGTTCCAAGACACATTTTAGATTTAATATAAATATTCAAACATCCAGATTCTGCCTAGCCTGATTAATTAAGGTATAAGAGAGTCAAATTTCTTTCTGTATTTGTAAAGCTGCAATATAACAAACTGCCCAGAGGCCACAACAGATTTCTTTTGTGGCTTCTGAGTGTTAAATTTTGCACTGAAATAATATCTCTTGTTCTGTTTGTACTTAAAAAAGATGAAAGGGAAGAAAGTCATCCCAATGATCACAATTGATCACAATTAGATGAGGCTAAAACTCAAAGAAGCACAACAAAGGGCCCAGTATTTAACATTAAGGAGGAAAAGAAAATTCAGACCAAGAAACAAATACTTCCGAAATAATAGAATTAAATTTCAGTAGACCATATCTTATTAAGGCTCATAGCAGCATTTTTAGTATGAGAGCAAATAATTTTGGGAAGTAATGTGTTCTCTTGCCACATACATCAGCACACAGCATGGAGACTGAAGTTGAATTGTATTGAATTCTGTATCTACCTTTGTTTGGTAGAAAGACTTTCCAGTCACGTTTAAGGTAATCTGAATACAGGAAAGGAACACTGAGAAGATGAAATCTCTGTGGTCACAGGTCACAGAATGGGCTGTGGATTTCAGCATGCAGGACCTAATTGTGTAATTTTGTTTTGTCAACACACTTTATCTTTAGCATCAATTATATACTCACCCTCTGAGAGCTTTGCCTTTTCTTGCTATCTTGAAGATTGAAATAGTCCTTTTACCCCAGAACTAATGATACAGATCATCAAAGAAGTCTACAAATCATCTAGGAAGTGGACGTGTCATTAGTTATGTATGAACTGCCTCGTCAGTAACCTTCAGCTATTACATTAGACTAGGCTAACCTCTTCCTTGACAACATAGCAACCCCCAAGTCTCAGTGGATTAACACAACAAAGGTTTATTTCTTGCTCATGCAAAATCAAACAAGAGAAAAGAACTCAAGAAGGTTATGCAAAGGCTTTTCGTTGTCACAGTCCAGAAGTAATATATATCTCTTTCACTCACATTAAATAAGGCTAGTCACACTATGTCTCTGCCTGCAAAGGGGATCAACATGTGGTCTTGCATGTGCCCAGGAAGGAGGAAACAGGACAGACAAGCTTCTACCACAAATTTTCTTTCTGTTGGCATTATATATATCATATAACCTATAATATCTATCTATCTATCTATCTATCTATCTATCTATATTATTCTTATTTTCTAAATGACTCAGTTCAAAAGTCCCTCAAGTCTAGAATTGCAGATAAGCCAGAATTAAAAATTGTTGGCATTGTTAGATGCTATCAATGGGAAATTTTATTAGCGTGATTCCTGTTTAAGAGTACGCCTTTTAGGGAAAAAAAATTCCATTTTTATAAAATAGTTTCAGATTCATGTAATTAGCTCACATGTATTATTAAAACTAAGATCACCAAAAATATTAATTCCCTGGACTGCATTTGGCAAATTCCCAAGTGAAGATTCCTTGCTACATTTTTCAGCATAAAGAGAAGTAGGGGAGATGGAAGGGAGAAAACAGAGACATATGGGGCAAAGAAGTTGGATCCATGCAAGATGATTATAGAGCTCTGGAAACACAATTTCCTTGCTCCCTCCCTTCCTCCCTTCCTTTCGCTCTTCTATCTTTCAACAAATATTATTCAATCTCTGCCATATGCCACAAACTGCCAGGCACCAAGGAAACGCTCATAAACAAGGTAGTTATTGTCCCTATATTAGAGTAACACTGGGTGCTTTAACACACCCCCAGATCTCAGACGCTTAACACAATAGAACTTTGCTTTTAATTCACATAAAATCCAAAATGTGTGTTTCGGAGAAGTGGGAGGCTGTTTTCAATCAAGTATTTCACTCACATGGCTCCACAAATTTTACATGTGGCTTCCAAAGTGCTTGATGGCAACAAGCCAGCAGAAGGGGAAAGCACATGGATGATCTCATGTCGGAGATTTTTATAGGCCTGGCCTGGGAGGGTCAGAGCAGAAAAGACTTAATGGACCATAGAGAAACAGGCTGAAGGAATCCACTTTTGATTAAGAGAAACAAAAATAAAAATTGTATTTATTATTCACTTGTTCAACAAATAATCATTAGTGCCTTCTCTTTCAGGCATTGTTCTAGGTACAGAAGATACTACAGGGAGCAAAATAGACACAATTCTTCTCTCATTAGACTAATGGTAAAATTTAAAATATTCCTAACCAGAAATTCTACTTTTAAGTCTATACTCTTAAAAAAACCTTGTACAGAGCACCTGGGTGACTCAGTAGGTTAAGCATCTGCCTTTGGCTCAGGTCATGATCCCAGGGTCCTGGGACAGAGTCCTGCATCAGGCTCCTTTCTCAGTGGGAAGCCTGCTTCTCCCTCTGTCCGTCCCCGCACTCATGCTTGCTTTCTCTTTCACAAAAATAAATAGATAAAATCTTAAAAAAAGGAAAATCTTCTATATATAAATAAGAAACCATATACAAAATGTTTTACCACATTGTGCAAAAGCAAAAAAATATATAAATGAAAGGAAATAAATGTCCATCATTGGAAAAATAAATTATAATATATTTATTCAAAGAATACTATAAAGCAGATAAACTGAAAATATTTGAGCTACAATTATCAACATGAACAAATCTCAAAGACACCACATTGCATGAAAAAAAAAAGGAAAATGCAGAATGATTACTGGCAGGCCAGGGTTACATTTAAATACGTTTTAGATCCCAGAAAACAATACTGTATACTCTTCATGGATACAAATATATATTAAACATTAAAAACATGCATGAGCATGGTGAACACAGAATTTAGAACAGAGGTTGTTATCTCCAAAAATAAAGCAACAGAGAAATGGATCGGGAAGGGATACACATAGGTCCTATGTGTATTCATAGATTATGAAACATAATCTCTCTGAGAACAATCTGAAGCATAATGTTTAGATTGGATAAAGCTGGATATAAGCAGGTGAGTGTTCACCGTAGCATTATCTATTTTTGTTATTACATTTGAACTGTTTTTGGTACCCTCTTTAACTACTCATTTCTTCTATCCTCTTCCCATAATTTCCTTCTACAAATGTCCTACATTCCCCTGGCTAGTATCTCAACTATTGGTCTGCCAAGGGGAGACATTTTCCCTCTCACTTTTGGGTGATGCTTCTGAGGCAGTACAGAAAGACTACTAGCGGGAAGGTGGGAGAGACTGGGTACAGGTGTTATAGGCAACATGGTCACTGGAGCTCCCTACTTATACTCAGGTCTGTACCTAAACAACTGTCCTCTCCAGTTGGTCTGATTTCCAAGTCCTGGTGCACCCAATGGACCACTCACCATCTCGTAGCCTCAAGTCCTGACCTTTAGCCATCACCAATATTTCTAGTGACTAAAATCCTCCCACTTTGCATGGGCAATTTGTCCTCTCTTGATATCCTGGGACTCCTTCCCCACCTTGGACTCCCTGAGATTAGCTATATTAATGCAGATCTTCCACACCATTCTTCAAGCTCTGAATTTAGATACTGAAGCACAATCAGAGAAATTCCAAGAAATCCATACATATATTTATAGCAAACCAATTCTTAGCTCCTGATACTTGCTTTTATAACTTTCTGGGGTTTGTTTTGTTTTGTTTTGTTTTGCTAACCTCCTGGCTTTATTACTGTAGTAATTTTTCCAAACCACATTTACTCTTTTCAAGACTCCATCTTTTCTTCCACCTACCCTTACTCCTACCTGAGGACCTTGTCATGAGAAAGCGGAAACGATGCAAACTGTGGATACCTACCTGGCACAAGTGCTCCATCCCCTTACCTAATTTTATTTCTACATCTGTTCTCTCTTCCTTTGTTGTAGTGTAGAAGGAAGAGATTTTCATATTCCTTCCTGGAGTTAATTTATCAACCTGTGCCCTAAATTTCTTTACATCTAAGCTAAGAGATATTATTTCTGTATCCTGCCATCTTTTTCTAGCATCCTGTGTAGTCTGTCATATTCAGTTAGCTTTTTGTGTGGGCTTTTTTTTTTTTTTTTTTTTTGAGTGCCTGCACCATGCTAGATGCAGTGAATATAATAAAGAATAAAATGTGGCTCCTGCCTTCAGCTGAGTAGGGGTAGATGGTAACATACTATTTCCCTATTATAATATAGTCAGCATGACACAATGACAAAGAGTTCTCCAGGTGTTCACTGGAAGGAGCAATTAATTATTCTGATGGGGGATTTTTATTTCCTCAAGACTTTCAACTGCCCCCAAGCCAATTTTCCCATTCCAGCAGCAAAGTAATAGAGAAGGAGAAAATGCATGCAAATTCATTCATTAATCCATTTAGAAAATATTTATTGAGTGCCTACTATGTGTCAGCACTACTGGGGTGCTGGAGGCTTCCTAATAAGCAAAACCAGACAAGTCCTTGCACTCCAGGAGCTTATAGATAATTAAACAAGAAAAGTCTTAATTACATAAATAAGTATGAGCTATAGTAATTGCTAAAAGAGACAGTGCTGGATCATGTCAGAGGGCATAATAGAAGATGTGGTCTAATCCCAGGAAGCAAAGAAGTCTTCCCTAGACCTGGGATAGAAGACCCTAGGTCTTCCCAGACCTAGGTCCTGGCCCACAAGAGGTCTTCAGCCCATTTGTTTAATCCTGTACCTTTTTACTTTTCTCTAAGCCTCATAGCCAAAATCCATTTGACAGGTAGGGATGTGGGTGAGGGGTATAGACAATGGAGCTCACAGCATTTCTGTGGCTAAAGTTCAAAGAGCTTCAGGCAAGCCTCACAGGCCCTGGAGAAGTAGAGTCACTTAAATTAGAATACACTTTTTTCTGATTTCCAAATTACATTCGTCAAAAACTAACTTAGCAGAGCTGAATGGCCTCCTTGACCTACATTGTGAGTAATGAGATCCTGATCTAAGAATTATTGCAATCCCTATCATGAATCGGCTGGCTTGTTTGAGCAGAAGTGTTATTATTATTTTTTTTTAATCCTGGCTTCTTCAAGACTTCAGCTTTCTCCTAGGTACCAGTTGGAACCAAGAATTTTAATTGTTTCAGTCCTTTCTTTATTGTGATTTTCTACTAATGGGTCAGTCAGATAAGAGGTTAAGCTAATGAGTGGCAGGGATGGGGTCCAAGTGCAGCGAGTCTGGCTTAGGACTTTGGATTTTGCCAGGCCACTCTGCCTCCTCACTAGGCAAAGCAGGCTCAGGGCCTGAGCAGATAAAATACCTAGATTTTTTCCTTCTCATTAAATGAAAGAATAAAGCCATTGTCACCATTACCTTCTCTCACAGATCTTAGAGGCACAGGGAAGTCTCCACACACCTGATTTAGGGTTAAGGGATTCCTGACCTAGGACTTAGGTGTAGGACTACAATGATGGGAGACATTCTCCTCGCTCCTCATTCTCCTCCCTCCTCACTGGAGAAAATCATCTCTTTTTACAGCCCCCGAACCACGCTCCCTTCCCTATCCCCAGTTCATATGTTGAAGTCTCAACTTGCAGTACCTCAGAATGTGACTGTTATGTGGAGATAGGGCCTTCAAAAAAGTAATTAAGATGAAATTAGGTCCTTTGGTTGAACCCTCATTCAATAGGACGGGTTTCATTATGAGAAAAGATTAGGACACAGGCCACACACAAATCAAGGGGCAATCCTGGGAAGACACGGAGAGAAAGTGGCCATCTGCATGCCAAGGATGACAGGCCTCAGAAGAAACCAAATCTGCTGATGCCTTGATCTTGGACTTCCAGCTTCCAGAAGTGGGAGAAAACAAATTTCTGTTATTCAAGCCTCCTACTCTGTGGTATACTCTATAGCAGCCCGATCTAATTAATATAGAGCCTCGTGTAGCTCTACCAAATCCACATAAAATGAGAAAACCTGATTAAGTTTCCTTGTTTTCCTGCTCCTATGGAATAAATCAGACTTTGTGACAGTTTTCTATATTGTGTGAATGAGGCTACCTACAGCTTAAGCAAATTGCCTCTCCATACCTTTCAACTCAACCTCGCACAGGTCTCACATTTATTGACCATGTTGATGATTTGGAATCTCCTCTCTTTCCTCTCTCTCATTTCTCTCACAAAGATATATAAGCTAGAACATTGGCAGTTAAATACCTTGAGTACACAAAGTATTAATCCAGTAGCTAAGCACCTTTCACTAGTTCATTCATATATCTTTGTAAGCTAAATGTTTTTTGTCATGATCAGTGCTATAAATTGTTTCTCCAGGTATCTTTCAAAGGCGTGGGCTTTGGGGAGACAAAGTACACCCTGCCCTCATAAAAGGATCCCATAAAAGATGTCTCTTGCTGCTTTTGCCTCCAAGGTGATAGGTCTGACAGAACTCTGGCAGCCTGTAGGAGAGGGTGGGGCCGCTTCTCTTTGAGGAGCCGAAGCCGCTGGCTCCTTTGCCCCACCAGGTTCACTGCTTTTTGAGTTACTTTCAGTCCCTGAGGGCAGCTAGCTATCAAGCCTGGCCTCACTCTGGCTGCTGTTTCTGACAAAGGCTTCAGGAGAATGAATTAGAAACTATTGGCCCTGTTCTTTGAAGTATTTGGATGTGTACATACTGCTTGTTCTAGGTTTAGGCAAGCCAAGGATGCTAACCAGTTTGTCTGGAACTACTGCATAAGCAAGGATGGAAAGTAGATTTGCAGGAAGATTCACCTGATTAAAAAAAAAAATAAGAAAAGAAAAGAAAAAACTAGATCTAACCACAACTAGCCCAACTAGGCTATAAGTAGATGCCACCTCACAGCAGAACCTTCAGAGCAGGAGGCCCACCTGGCCATGGCATTGGTCCCTGGGCAGTGTGGTAACCAACTTCTGCCTGGAGCATGGCACTTTGGGATCCTTATTCTAAGGGGTCCCCAGTCTCAGGAAGGAGAAGGCTGGTTCTCTGCCTTGTTAATTCACATCATTCAACATGTCCCTATTGATGCCTGCCTTGTTCCAGGTATTATGCAAGGTGTGGGAGAACAGTGGTGAATAGACAGACATGGTCCCTGCCCTTTGGGCTCAATAGTATAGTTGTGCAGAAAGCAAAGGTTGTATTTCCTTTCCCTACCCACACTCTGTATCTCCCTCTTCTTTGTCCTTTCTTCCTTTCATCAGTCCTCTGTACTCCTACTCCCAGAGGTTTGCATCTGAGGAAAACAGCCACAGGAAGAGCGATGCTTATCCCAGGGCAAGAATCCTTAATGGCATAATCTTATCATCTGGGTAGAAGATATTTTATGATAAACGAGCATCTTGTGGCCCCTCCAGTTACAAAATCCTGAATCCCTTGTTTTATGATGAAGTCTCCACAATGCATTCAATAGTGCTGTAGCCTGGAAGCCTTGTGCAAGTACATGAAGGCTGCTCCAGAGTGCCAAGAGCTATAGAGATATAGAGAGACAACTAGGCTTGCAAATCAGCAGTTCATGCTGCTATTAGCAAATAAACAGCTGAGTGGGACTGCATTTCTCTGCTGAGGCTCTTAAATATTTGTCCACTCAAGCTCCTAGTTTAGTTCCTGCTTCCTGCAAACAGATTTATGTTCCCACATACTCAGGAATGAGAGGTCTGCTGGCAGTGAGCCCCAGAAAGGTAGTGGGATTTACAGAGGATATACTGACAAATATACCTGCTGGCAGCTGTTGGTCCCAAGAATTCCAGCCATAAGATTTAATTCCTAATTCTCCAGATAGTATGTGAACTGAGGATGGGTAGAGACCACTCTTGATCAAAGACAAGTGTTCACCTGAGGCCCACACCTGAGAATTTTGTTCCTGTTCCTACTAAGTTTGATGTCTTTTCTTCTATTGCAGGACTAACCAATCATTTCACTTGCTAAGAAGTGAATGATAGCAAGCTTCAGTATTACTGTTTAGCAGAGCCAACAACATTTCTTTGAAATACAATTTTTTTTGTTGGCTTCATCAGATCTTACTAAAAAGATTAACATTTGGAGTTTCTTTGGATAATCCAACACTGGATCAAATTTCGGGAAAAAAGTTCAGCTTGCCTTGAATATTTAAGGCAAGGTTACACTTGGGCATTCCAAGAGGCATAAGGAAATGACAAGACGACTATGCTTAAGTAAGAAGGAGTGGCCATCGCCCTTTGTTAAGTCTGACCTCAATCAGATGGATGGGGCTGGGAACTTAGCTTATATTTATTGAGTAAGTAAGTGATGGCCCAAGAAAAGAAATGGGCCAATGCTAAAATGATGAATAAATCAGGATCCCAATCAGGTCTGAGAAGGTAAGATCTAATTATTTCATCTTTTTCTACACAACGAATTTTTTTTGTCCCTATGGGATAATCCCAGTAAAAGTTTGCTTATGCAAACTAAACTTGAAATTAATTTCAGTTGTCCTTGGTAATCATCTATTGAGGACAGAGTATAAGGGATGATGGTTATGACCTAAAAAGAGTTGTAAAGAAAAGTATTTGAGAATCTAGTAATGATTAGATTGATACTAACCCAGAATTCAACTGGGATAAAAATGCCTACCTGGCAGGTTTTTGTGCAAATTAAATGAATTAATGGGTATAAAGCATCTAGCACAATGCTGGCACCTAGGGGATGGCCAACAATTGTTAATAGCTTCTTCTCAGCCCTCTCAACACTAGCTGATTTTTAGTTGAATCAGATAGCTGGTTTCTTTTACTTCCTTCCTTTTCTAGGATTTCCTTCCCTTTTTAATGGAGATATCACAAAGGTAAGGAAGTACTACCTTTCTGTCGTGTTATAGAGAAACTTCATCTTTGTAAGAGCCAAGAGTTTTCTAACCACTTGGGGGGAACTTCTGTAGAGTCAGTCTTAGAGAACAACTACTGAGAACTGCTATTTTCAAGTGCTCTGTGCTATTGCTTAGAAATGCCTATTATTTTTCCAGGAAAGATGCTTGGCCATGTTCGAGGGAGTTTGGCTACTGTCAGTCTCAACTCCCTTAACATTTCTGATATATTTAAGATAAAAGACATATAAAAGGAACATCTAGGCCCTTTGGTCAAGTTTTCCCATGATATTGGAAATCTCTTAGTTTTATATCATCTTCTCCTTAAAATCTTCTTCTGATTGTCTGTGAGAAATGAAGTCCAAATCCCTTATAATGGCATTCAAGGATTTTTGTAATTTAGACCTTACCTTTCTTTAAAGTCTCATCTCCCTCTCTCCTTGGAACATTTATGTCCTTCCCCATCTCTACACCAAACTCTTCTTCATCTTTGGAGAATCTCCCCTGTGAAGCTTTATGGTATTGTGTAGAGCAAGGCTCTTATAGTCCTTTCTTATTTCTTTCAATCCCACAGTACTTTTCATGTTTTTTGTAATTATTTTAATGTGTTTTTGTCCTCACTGAACTACAAAATCCTGGAGACCAAGACCTGGGTATTGAAAGTCATTAGATTAAGGACTATGGAATGAGTCGAAAAGGAACAGTAAATATAGTGAAAAAGAACAGATGATAACTTATATATACTTAATATCTGCTATAAGCTGTAGGGTGCTAGATGCTTTCCAGGATATAATTGATATAATCTTACTTAATCTATTTAACAACTATGCAGGGATTAACCCATTTATAGATTTAGTAAGTGGATTTAAGGATAGAGTGATTTGTTTAGACTAATTAAGGATAGAACCTAGATTTGAGTCCTATCTGATGCTCTAAACAACAACAACAACAGCAAAAACAACAACAAAAAAAACCACACACACACAAAAAAACAAAAAAACAGGCTCTTTACATTAAACCAGGCTGGCTCCAGACGGGAAATGCTACAATGGAAGATAAAGGCTGGCATTAGTAAACAGTACAGATTTGATAAGGGAGAAGCAGCAGCTAGGAGACTAGCTAGGGGAGCAATTGAATTGAGGAGTAATGAGGGCCTGGATAAGAGTAATAAATAGAGACGGGGCATCTAGGTGGCTCAGTGGATTAAGCCTCTGCCTTCGGCTCAGGTCATGACCACAGGGTCATGGGATTGAGCCCTGCATCAGGCTCTGCTCAGTGGGGAGCCTGCTTCCCCGTCTCTCTCTGTGTACCTCTCTGCTTACTTACGATCTCTCTTTGTCAAATGAATAAATAAAATCTTTTTTAAAAAAGAGTAATAAATAGAGAATAATTAATGAAAGCGATAGACGTTGACAAGGAGTCAAGCTGAGAACCAGGCAAATGAAAAGCAGATTGATAACAATCACTAAAGCAACACAGTACATGGTCTGAATGTGGTTGGGGGCCAGAGGCCCTGTAGTAGGGACAGGACCAGCCCTTAGCCTGGATCCTCAGAGGTAGCGGCTCCTGGCCCTGTGTTGGGATACCGCCCAGCACCATGTGGAGAAGAAAACCGAAAAGACTCAGATTCCACAAAGAAATAATAATCTGTTCAATCATATGTGCATATTTGAGATTTGACATGAGAGGTAGTCAAGGTATTTTCCCCCTAACTATGAGCCTAAGGGTGGCCTGCAAAAATAAAAGGTTGAATCCCATTCTCCCCCAGCTCAGATTCGTCAAGGGGATATTAGCTACTATGAAGAAAGGCCAGTACCTTAGCCTCACAAATGCACTAACAGATGAGAGGGTTATTTGAGTTGTGTTGGGCTGAATATCACAGTATATGGAAAGGTTGACCCTGAACTACCACTAAAACTGTTTGAATATTGTTTAAGTAGCATGATTCCATACATGATTTTTTTCCTCAGATGTTTTGGCCAAATATGCTATTTGCCAGTCTGTAGTATTTGACAAAATGTGTGGTCTGATGCTGAACACAGAATTGTCCTCCTGGTTCAAGTCTTAGATCTTTGCTCTTTTTTTCTACTCTTTTCTATTCTGCCTGTCTCCCCCTCCCCCACACTTTTTGGAATTTTGTTTCTATAAGGTCAAAGTAGTTTAAGGACAAGAACCAGATAACTGGGAAGAAGAGGTAGGACAAAGTAAAGACCATAATTTTTTGTAATTCCCTTCTATTTGAATTACTGGCCAACTCACTGGTGAGTTATTTGATCTTACCAAGATGGAAATTGTATTTAACTGGAGATGAGAGCAATTATTCTTCTCTTGTAAAGTTGTGCTTTCTTTTTAGGAAGTATGACTCTTTCACAGGCATTTAATTCAATTTAAAAAAGAAAGAAAATAGAAGTTTTGGCAGCAAACTCAAGCATTATGAATGAAATTAAAATGCCCAAGTCTGTGCTCAAGAGCATTTTATGGATTTATGATACTCCTTTGAGATCTTCATGAATTCAGCTATTTTGAGTTTCAGTGACCCAAGAAAAAGGCACTTTCATGACTGTTTTTTGTTTATATCCTCAACTTTTTTTTTAAAGAAAACTGTGGAAATTCTGTTGGTGTTCAGACCTGGTCAATTCCATAGACTACCTATTTTTCTGGTATAGAATTGAGGGTTTTTGATATTTCAATCAGTGACATTTGACTGTTACACATGGTTTTTTCACTTTATGCATTATAGAACTAGACTTATTATGCCTAATATTTTTCTTTTAAATATATGCCGGTTTTGCTTAGAAACACGTTGGGGAATTATATAGGAGCCTCACCCTACATTTCACTAAGCATATGGAAGGGAAATCAGTTTGCAGGATGTAATTCTAGAAGCTAGGTCACCTGCAAAATCACTTTGGAATTTTATATCCTTAGAAAAAAAAAAAAAAAGGAGCCCCCAGGGATGAAATACCATATGTTAGGTGCAATGTGGGAATTTGAATCCTTTTCTTCTATTATGTAAGTTTTACAAACCACATGTTCATCCAGCTGCTTCTCATCAGTTTTGTTTTGTTCCCATATAAACACATACACATAAAATAGACAATTTTAATGAAAAGAGAAATTCTCTTTTTCCCTTAAAGTTTCTTTGATGATGGAATTCATATGAAGCTTTGAATTATAAAAATGTACAAGTTAAGATTCCAAAGGAGAATTTAAAATGAAATACATTTTGATTGTCTCTTTGTCTTGTCTCCAAATATGTTCATTCTTTTAACTCTCTAAAACCACATAGGAAAAGTACAATTTTAAAATAATATTAGCAAATAAGGCTTTTGGTTTCTTTTTAATGAAAAAAAGATCAATCAGAACATTTTGCTGACAAGATCAACACAGAGAGGAATACTGGTGGTCCAGAGCCTGTTGGGACATATCCTTACTGTTGTGTCATCTATTCATTTTGTTTTAAATTTTTAAGATTACTTATTTATTTTTGAGAGAGAGAGAGAGAAAACATGAGTGGGGGGAGGGACACAGAGAGAAGCAGACTCCCTGCTGAGCAGGGAGCCCAATGTAGGACTCCACCCCAGAACCCCAGGATCCTAATCTGAGTTGAAGGCAGATGTTTAACAGACTGAGCCACCCAAGTGCCTGGCCTCAGCTCTTTAAAAGCTGTTTGAGTATATAATCCAGTGTGTTGCTTTGATACATGTTGATGTAAAGCTTTTAGCTGTCTTTGTGTACAGCTTTGGAAAGTTCAAGAGGTACAACATTTCCAGAAGTTACAAAGTAACATAGAAAATATTTGGTTGTACTTTTTATACTAAAATTTACTTAAATAAAGAATAACTTAGATATCTATAGAACTTTATAGCTTTATGGTTTTCATATACATTCTCCCATTTAATACAGACAAACATATACTTCTTTTACCATGAATTTAAGGCTCAGGAGACATAGAAAATTAAAATGAGTGTCGAGGGACGCCTGGGTGGCTCAGTTGGTTGGACGACTGCCTTCGGCTCAGGTCATGATCCCGGAGTCCTGGGATCGAGTCCCGCATCAGGCTCCCAGCTCCATGTGGAGTCTGCTTCTCCCTCTGACCTTCTCTTTGCTCATGCTCTCGCTCACTGTCTCTCTCTCAAATAAATAAATAAAATATTTAAAAATAAAATAAAATAAAATAAAATAAAACAAGTGTCGAGGTCCCTGGGTGGCTCAGTCCGTTAGGTGACCAACTCCTGATTTCAGCTCAGATCATGATCTCTTAGTCATGAGATTGAGCCCTGCATCAGTCTCCATGCTCAGCACACAGTCTGCTTTAGATTCTCCCTCCCTCTCCTTCACCCTCCCCCTCTCTCCCTCTCTCCACTCATGCTCTCTATCTCTCAAATAAATAAATAAAATCTTTAAAAATAAAATAGATGTGTGTCATACAATGGGGTCCATTCACTTTGGCAGTGTACTCTACCACATTAGGGTCATATGAGCTACTAAAGATAGATTAATTAGTTAGACAGTCCCAAAGAGCCTTGTCCTTCTCTGAGTTAATGCCATTGCCATTTGGCTGGTGACTTATAGGATATAATGGCCATACAAAAATAAATGAGGTAGGTTCTATATAAAATGGGATCAAGTCTCACAATATGTAGAATATTACAGTTAAAGACACTTTATATACCTTGTGGTCTAAGCACTATTCAGACTGCATCCCTAATCCCCATTCCCCCTTCTTTTTGGATACTTCCAATAAGGAGCATAGCACCTCACAAAGTAGCTTATTCAGCAAACTCATCATTTGCATTGATATTCTGGTCTAAGCCACCATAATCTCTTATCTAGTCCACCAAATCTTAGCAGGTCTTCCTGCTATCACCCTTGTCCTATCCCAATCTCCATGATCTCATCTTCATACTGCAACAAGTGAACTTTTAAAAATGTAATCAAGACAAGTTATTCTCAGGTTTTAAATCCTCCAAGGTATTCCCACCATGCTTTAAATCTAAATCTAAACTCTTACTATGGCCTTCAGGCCCAATGACCTGGCTTTCTGCCTACATCTCCTGCCCTCTCCTTCTTAATTGCTCTGCCCTGACCACATGGGTTTTTCTGCTGTTCCCATTTTCATGACATCTGTACACTGTTTCCTGAGCCTGCTGAGCTTTTCCCATGCATCTGTGTGTGGCACGTTCCCTCATTCAGTCAGATCAATACTCAAGTATCATCACCTCAGATCACCCTAACTAAAAGAGGTCCCCACAGATCACTCATAAACACTTTACTTGCTTTATTTTTCTTCATAGTTTAATTGCTCCTTTATATTATTTTTAATATTCAATTGTAATTAACATACAGTGTTATATTAGTTTCAATATAATGATTCAGCAATTCTATATGTGTTTATTTGTGTGGATGTTTATTGTCATCTTCCCCAGGGTCCTATAGCTCTATGAAGTAGAGACTTTGTCTCTTTCATTCTCTACTATGTTGTCATATAGTAGGTATTCTGTATATGTTGATGGAATGAATAAATTAATTAATAGAAAAATTTCCTCTCTATTTTAAGACTGAATTTATGTGGAGTGAAAGATGACTCTAAAATTCTATCACTGATTCTTCTCCTACCCACTTAAGCCCCCATGTTGCATCACCACTTCCTCATATCAGGGAGATCATATGATAGTTGTCTTTCTCCGCTTGACTTATTTCGCTAATCAATGAAACAAGATGGGATTGGGAGGGAGACAAACCATAAGTGACTCTTAATCCCACAAAACAAACTGAAGGTTGCTGTGGGGAGGGGGGTTGGGAGAAGGGGGTTGGGGTTATGGACATTCGGGAGGGTATGTGCTTTGGTGAGTGCTGTGAAGTGTGTAAACCTGGCAATTCACAGACCTGTACCCCTGGGGATAAAAATATATGTTTATAAAAAATAAAAAATTTTAAAAAAATTCTATCACTGGATAATTGAAAGAAGATGGAAGTGGGACAGCAGGAATTGTAGGACTAAAGAGTTCAGAGTCACCTATTATCATCTAATCTACCCCCTTACCCTAGAGTTAAGTTGAATGATGACCTCTAGACCAGCTAGTACATCATGGACTGGGATCCATATATTGTGTAAATTTCCCTGATTTGTGTTTTTTCTATAACACCACAGCCTCTCATTGAAATCAGCAGAAGGAAGTGATGTTGGGTTATAGCTAAAATGACAAAGGAAATATGATGAAATTCAGCTTTGGATATGCTGAGTTTGAAGTGTTACTAGATTCAGATGTCATGTACCACATATGTAAAAACTGAAACTCAGAAATGAGCTCAGATACCTGTTTTGATTTAATAATTTCAACTGTGGGAAAGGATGAGATTGCCAAGAGTAGAGAAGGAGGAAAAAAAAAATAAAAGAAAAGGTAAAAAAGAGAGGGGGAAAAAAGGCAAAGGCCTGAACCTTTACTTATGGAAGAAGTTTGCAAAGAAAAAAGGATCCACATGGTCTCACACAGTCAAAAAAGAAAGAAAATCAACCCAGGATAAATACTAGGCTGAAGGAGATGCAATTTCAACAGTCTGGGATACAATGTCAAATTTCTCAGGACTGAGAGAACAAGAGACTGAGGGGCTTAATAGTTATGAGCTCTGGAATTAAACTGTCTGGATTTAAATCCAGAGTTCAGCATTTACTGTATGTCCTCGGGCAAGACTTTAATGTCTCTAAGCCTTATTGCCTCATATATTAAGTAGGGATAAAATTAATATCTACAACATGAAAATGTTATGAGAAATAAATGAAATAATCCCTTTAAATAGTTTAGTCCAGTATATGACACCTAGTAACTACTTAATAAATTTAGATATTATTTATCTTGGTAGAAGTTTAGAATATAAAAGAAGGAGAAAGATAAATTTTGGGAATTAATGGCATCAAGTGAAGACTGCCTTTAAGTGAAAAATCCTGTAAAGAAAGGAAAAAGGATCACAAATTCAGGCTTAGGGCTTAGTTTCAGGGAAGAGAAGATAGATTTTGAAATACAACACAAAACAGAGTATGAGGATGAGAAGAAATATGGATATTTTGATAAAGAGATGTGTATTCCAATGTCACCTCGATGGATCAGTCCATGGTCTCAGCCTGTTGAGAGCTTTTTAGTCCTTATTTCTTATAATGCTACATGTTAGCTGATAATTCCAACACACTGAAGTGATAAGCTTGATAAGTTTGATAAGCACTGCAAAGAGCTAAGGATAGATTCCTACAACATGCTGTGAGAAAGCCTCTCTAAGTTGCCATTGATCAACATTGAATCAAATGGCTATTGATTTAACACAATCTTTTTAGAATTTCAGGTTGGAAAGCATCTGATAAGGCCATCTGGCCCAATCTCCTCTAAACTCTATGCACATCTCTAGCAGGCTGCTTCATACAATCTGTATTTGAAAAGCATCCTGTTTGATATCTTGCCAGCCAGACCTTTCTTCCTCAGGTTAGATTTTTCAGCATATAAAGTTCTTCCCACTGATTTACCATGGGCCTTGGTAACCTGAACTGGGTACACTTAATCCCTCTTTAGGTTTAAGGGACAGAAGGATTATTTTTCTTTTCTTTTTTAAAAAAAGATTTATGTATTTATTTTAGAAAGAGAGAGAGAGAGAAAAGAGTGAGGGGACAGGCAGAGGGAGAATCTCAAGCAGACTCCTCACTGAGCATGGAGTCTAATATAAGGTTCAGTCTAAGGACCCTGAGATCTTGAGCTGAGCCAAAATCAGTAGTGTGACGCTGAACAGACTGAGCCATGCAAGTGCCCTGACAGAAAGGATTCTTTCAAACAAATACATACCTGGGAATAAAGACACTGATAATGACTGGTATGTAACAGTTCTTTTTGAGTCACAAAGAACAACCTCAAGGATTCTTTTTTATTTGTTTATTTATTTATTTATTTATTAAAATTTTTTGGTAGAGATCACAAGTAGGTGGAGAGTGAGGTTGGGGTCGGGTTGGGGGGGGAAGCAGGCTCCCCATGGAGCAGAGAGCCCGACGCGGGGCTCAATTCCAGGACCCTGAGATCACGACCTGAGCTGAAGGCAGAGGCTTTAACCCACTGAGCCACCGAGGTGCCCCAAGGATAGGTGAATTCTGATGTGCAGTAGGAGAGGCTGGAACACAGAAGATGCTTCAGAGCGTAAGATACTGCTAAAAGGGTTGGTCCTAAAGAGTTGCAAAACAAAAGCACAAGGTATCAGAGGAAGGGAAATTTTGAAGTCATATTCATCCTTCATCACACCTTTGGCTTGTTCTGACTCTAGGTGGGTAATGAGTGCTCTACCATCTAAAGAGGAGCCCAGGCCTGAGCATTTACTCACCACCATCATGTGAAGGAGGACATTTCAATTACTGTCCATGTGATAGTCCATTTAGTCCATTTAAATAGACCCGGGCAGCAGTACATGGATCTGGTCTAAGCTAAGAAAGCTAAAGGTATTCTCAGTCTACTTGTGGATTAGATTTCCAAATCCAGCCACATAATGCCATCCAGCCCCATTCAGCTCAATACTCTTTGAGTTCAGGTAATCTGAACTTTGTGTTTCCTCATTTGTAAATTACCTTACCTATTAGAATTCAGAAAGCTGGTTAAAAGGCATCTGGTCGGTCTTGCCACTTTTAAGTTCCGTGACAGTGGCTCAGCTATAAAATCTCCCTGGAGACTCAAGAAATCATGGCAGGAGGCAAGTAGGCAATGGCAGCTCCAGAATTTCAATCTAGGACACAACGGGGGTCAGTTTTTTGAAGGGGAATGCTGCAGGCTTGTCATGGAGCTGCATCTTCTTGGCAAGTGGCTATTTGTACCTTAACTGCATAAGCACTGGAGGGACTTAGAAGAGGTTATCAAGAATTGGGGGAGGCTAACCTCCCCCACAAACAACCCCTTGTGCCATTTCTGGAAACAGTTCTACGTAGATGGTGTGGTAACTCTTCCAGCTCTATACTCCTGGTGATCTCCATAGCCTTTGTTCAGCTTTAAGAAACTGAAAGGTTCAGCAGTGGTATTTGAACATTATACCCACCATCAGAAGATATTCTTTTTTTATCAGGAAACTTTGGTTATCTCTATGTATTAATTTTCTCTTTTGCCCAATCGTGTAATTTGAGTTGGTTAAGATTTGGCTAAGAGAGGTATAAAAGAAAGACTGCACAATTTGTTAAAAAAATAAATAAACAACAATAGCAAAGAAAAGAAGTTTAAACAATTCTCCTTCCTAATTCAACAATGAAATTATGACTGTTAATGAAAAATGAATTGGTCATGGTGCCTGGCTGGCTCAGGTCATGAGTTCAAGCCCCACACAGGGTGTTGAGCCTACTTCAAAGAAAGAAAAAAAGGAAGAAAGGAAGAAAAGAAGAAAGGAAGAAAGGCAGAAAGAAAGAAAAAAAGGAAGGAAGGAAGAAGGAAAGAGAAAAAGAAAGAATGAAAGAGAAAGAAAGAAGGAAAGAAGGAAGAAAAGAGAGATGAACTGGTCTGTTTTGTCTGTGAACATTTTACCATTTATGATAATATCACCAGCATCAATACTAAACACTGTAGATCTATTAATAGCAGTTTTCATCTTTATAGTGTTTTACCAATACCTAATTAATTAAACAAACTTATTTTAATTAGTTGCCATGGTAGTAAATAGAGATACACAGAAATAGTTGCCACCATCAAATCTGTTCTTAGTTCCTGAAACATAATTTAGTTTGGGCAATAAATCATCATTATGTAGCACTATAATGTGTTTAGAATGACAATTATGTTGTTACGTTAATTACAAGAAGATTTTGCAAGTACACATAAAAACATGCAATAGCAAATATTTATAATTTTTATGTTTGTTACATGTAAAATTTTTTTTTACTGAATCTGATAGCTAAAACTAAAAATTTCATGTATAATTATTACTCTGTTTATATCTTATCTATTACGTTTCTTTCTGGGTACCCATCCTGAGGATAAGGTCATCAGAATGACAGAGGCTACTAAAAAATATTCTGTTAAATTAACAGTGAGAAGAGGAGTTATGGAGGAAGGGGAAAATGACACAGTCACCATCTTCCAGTGTCTAATGGTTAGCAGAGGGGAAGAGGAATTGGACTGATGGTTTATCCTCTGAGGTCCAGACCACAGAGCATTGTGGAAGCTACAGGAAGTATGATCTGAAGCATCACAGCATAGTGGTTATGGCAAATGTTCTGGAGTCAGACTGTGCTTAAATCCAGACTCTGTCTCTTCCATAGGTCAGGCTCCCTACTCTCAGCCACAGACCTGTTGCATGGGATCATGTGGGGATTACCAAAGCAGTGTACTGAGAATGCATTCAGGCCCAGGCCTAGTATATATTAAGTAATGCATGAGTGTTACCGCTTTATTAGTGGAAGGTTGTTAAAAATGGAATGGGTTGCTTTGTGAGGCAATGACTCACTTCTCTATCACCAGAAGTAATGCTGCAGAAACTGTATGGTCACCTCTTAAAAATATTATATAAGGGCTTCCTGCTTTGAGGATGAGGTTAAAATAGATGATTCCTAGGTCCATATGATTTTTTGGGAAGGGAAAGAGGAAGGACTTCTGCTTTTATTCTACACTGGATTCTTGCTATAATGTAATGCTTGGGGGATTATGTTGGTGACATAGTATTACTGGTTAAATGGTATCGTATGGAGCAAACTTTTCTCTTTCAGACTTTTGCCCTGAAATAGCTTTAATTCTGGGAGGAAAAATCCACTAATTTTGACAATCTATTCTCTGCTGGGTTTTCTTCTGAGACCCCTTAGGTCATTTTCCAAATGGAGATTTTTTTCTAACTGGTTTCCTAAAGTCTGTGGTTCACTGTGTTCTAAAATTACAAAATTACTTCCCTTAATATCCAGAATGCTCTCTGATATAATCACATTTCCCTAAATAATTTATATGAACTCTTACCTTGTTGTTTATCTCCTGAGTCAGTGAGCAAGCAGGGAACCGATCTAGGCTTTAAACACTGGAAACTTCTTTCTCATCATTTTTCTCATTTTTATTTCCTTCTCTCTAACAACACTGTGTGATGACAACTCTCGTCCAGTTGCACAGAACTGCTGAAATCCATAACATTTGGTCTTGTTTGTGGGACATGATGTTGTGTTGGTCCCAAGCAGTCATGAGACTGCTACTCCAGGAAGTGTGGCTGTCACTGTGACAAAAGGCTGGGAATAACAGTGAACTGACTAAGAACCTTAAAGAGGGACTGAGACAGAGCCAAGGAAAAGGAAATGAAAAAAAAAAGAAAAGAAAAAAAAAAGAATCCTGGAGATGTAGCCCAGGCAAGTAAAAGACTGGATATAAACAGTACAGGAAGAGAATGGAAACAGAAGAAAAAGCACAAAGCAGAGAAAGAAAGAAGAGAGGTTTAAAATCTGTTCTTATACTTTTAAACCTTACATCTACATAGATCCTTCAAATGCAACAAAACTATTCTTTTTTAAAATTTATTCAATTAATTAACATATATTATTAGTTTCGAAGGTAGAAGTCAGTGATTCATTAGTCTTATATAATACCCAGTGCTCATTACGTTGTATGCCCTCCTTAACGTCCATCACCCAGTTACCCTATCCCCTTTCCTTCCCTCCCTTCCAGCGACCTTGTTTGTTTCCTATGATTAAGAGTCTCTTATGGTTATCTCCCTCTCTGATTTTGTCTTGTTTTATTTTTTTCCTCTCTTTCCCTATGGTCCTCTGTTTTGTTTCTTAAAGTCCACATATGAGTGAGATCATATAATAATTGTCTTTCTTTGATTTATTCCACTTAGCACAATGCCCTGTAGTTCCATCCCTGTCATTGCAAATGGCAAGATTTCATCTTTTTGATGGCTGAGTAGTATTTGACATATATCTCAAATACTCAAATATATATATATATATATCTCACATCTTCTTTATCCATTCATCTGTCAATGGACATCTGGTCTGTTTCCATAGTTTAGCTATTGTGAAAATTGCTGCTATAAACAGTGGGATGTAAGTGCCCCTTATTTTCACTACATTTATATCATGAGGTAAATCCCTAGTAGTACAATTGCTGGGTTGTAGGGTAGTTCTATTTTCAACTTTTTGAGGAATCTCCACACTGTTTTCCAGAGTGGCTGCACCAGCTTGCATTCCCACCAACAGTGTAGGAGGGTTCCCCTTTCTCCACATCCTCACCAACATCTGTTGTTTTCTGACTTGTTAATTTTAGCCATTCTGGTGTGAGGTGGTATCTCATTATGGTTTTGATTTGTATTTCCCTGATGATGAGTGAAGCTGAGCATTTTTTTTTTAAAGATTTTATTTATTTATTTGACAGACAGAGATCACAAGTAGGCAGAGAGGCAGGCAGAGAGAGAGAGAGAGAGAGAGGTAAGCAGGCTTCCTGCGGAGCAGAGAGCCCAATGCGGGGCTCGATCCCAGGACCCTGAGATCATGACCCGAGCCGAAGGCAGCAGCCCAAACCACTGAGCCAACCAGGCGCCCCGAAGCTGAGCATTTTTTCATGTGTTTGTTGGCCATCTGGATGTCTTCTTCAGAGAATGTCTGTTCATGTCTTCTGCCCATTTCTTGATTGGATTATTTGTTCTTCAGGTGCTGAGTTTCATAAGTTCTTTATAGATTTTGGATACTAGACCTTTATCTGATACAACATTTGCAAATATCTTCTCCATTCTTTTGTTGTCCTTTGGTTTTGTTGACTATTTCCTTTGCTGTGCAAAAGCTTTTTATCTTGATGAAGTTCCAATAGTTCATTTTTGCCTTTGTTTCCCTTACCTTTGGAGACATGTCTAGTAAGAAGTTCCTGTGGTCAAGGTCACAGAGGTTGCTGCCTATATGCTCCTCTAGGATTTTGATGGATTCCCATCTCACATTTAGGTCTTTTACCAATTTTGAGTCTATTTTTTGTGTATGGTGCAACAAAAACTGAGGAGATACAAATAGAAGTTTGAAGGCCAAAATAAGTAGTAAAAGAGAAAAGAAAAATGTCTTTTTATAGATAGCCATTGTAGAATTAATCATTTACTAGAAGCACTATAACTGTGAAGGCAGTATAAACTAGTATGTCCGGTATGGGCACTTTTCATAGTATACCACAAATGAGAAAAGAATTAAAGGAGAAAACAATCTTATATCCAAGAGTAACTAAAACACCACATTAAAAGTCTTTTTTTCTGAACAAATTGAAATTGAAGTTAAATCCCCATTGTTGTGTGTGTGTGTGTTAAAGAGAGAGACATTTATGCAACATTTTTACAAAAAAAATTTAAAACATTAAAATTGCCTTCCCTCTTAATGTGTATAGTCTCAGAATTTTTTTGGCAAAAATGTGGGCATATTCACAACAAAATAAGAGGTGAATTCTACACTCTGATATTAATGCTGAATAACCATCAATTACAAATTACTAATAATTTCTTTGGACATATTTTATTACTTGAAAAAATCTCCACAGCAAATAAGTATAACTTAAATCATAAAATAAATCAACTTGGCTTTCAATTTTGTCTCTAAATATTATATTTAACATATAACTTAAGGGATAGATAAACTATAACTCATTTTTAGGTGTGTGTGTGTGCGCGCGCACGCGCGCGTGTGTGTTTGGGGGTAGTGTAAGAGGATAAAATGTTAATTTTTCAAAGATAAAAATTGCTCCACAAATCTTAATGTCTTTTCTATAAGGTACAATCATTTTTATTTGTACTCATTTGACAAATGAAGATGGCGATTAGAATAAAATGCCAGATATGACTCACTGGCTTCAGGTTGGCATCCTCCAGTGGTCCCCTCCTTCCAGGTGTCCAGTGGCCTGAGCATCCCATTCCCAAGTCATGTTGAATGGCAGAAGGGACTCCCCTCAGAAAGTGATCATCTCTCTAAAATAGAGCAGATATTGGATGTATCCAATTATTAAATTTTTATAGTAAAATGTTATGATGATTTGACTCAAACAGTTGTCCTGCAACCTATTCCAAGAGTCTATAAGAGGGTTTCCTCATCTGTAAAATAAAGAGATTGAGTTAAATAATCTCTAATGTCCTTTTAGTTTGGTCTATGAAGTCGAATTCCTTGCTTTTGGTTTTATTATGCCACCACCATTTAGATAACATACAGAAACAAACCTGTCATCAGAATGTCACCCACTTTCTTCACAAGTAACACCTAACTACACTATGGTGAATCTAATATTCTTGTTAATGAACTTCATCCCAAGTCTCCTTATTGGAGAGCTTATAAAAAGATCGTTTGTTGGGGAGGCAGGGAATACCTTCACCTACATATATGTTTAGAACTTTTTCAAGTTGTTCTTGACTTTTATTGTGTCAAAAAACAAAGATCAGTTCATCAGGATAGATAATAGAATGAGTTTAAATTTGTTATATACTACCCTGTTCCCTGTTGTGATTTTACTTCTAGAAGTAGTATGGCAAGTGTGAATGAACTGGTAACTGCTTTCAGGATACATGATTCACATATCTTCTCTTATAGCTTTCAAAATAATATGCTTATTATTGGTATTTGATTATGTGTATTGGGGCTAGGTATTAATCATGTTCCTGCTCTAAGAGAAAATCCTGTAAATTTCAGTAGCTTAACACAATAGAAGTTTATTTCTCACTTACTTCACAGAATGTATGTTGGTGAATATTCTGATTGATCTGGGCATTGGCAACTTCCTGATAAGGAAGAGAACAAGGAAGTTTTGGGGTGTCGGGCCTTGAAGTGGCATATATTACTTCTGGTGACATTTCATTGACCAAAACTAGTAAAATGGTCTCATTTAGTTACCTTTGGGATAGGAAATGTAGTTCTCCTAACATGCCTAGGAGGAAATTAAAATGGGCTGGTAAACACATGGGATTGTTTCTGCCATAGTATTCCATAACAATGGGCCATATTTAGAAATGAGTTGAAGAAGGGGAAAGCAGCTTATCCAGGTACATTTTCTATGATCAAAGTTGTGATGGTCCTCAGAGGCTGTAATAATTATCATGTTGAATTTCTCCTATTTGTGTAATTCAAGAATGAAAAAGTGGTAAAACTTTAGGAATTAAGTTGATATGGGACTGGAGAAGATAAATGCTGAGTAGGGAAGAGTGCATTATTCTGCAGTGTGTGTTTGTGTGTATGTATGTATGTGTGTGTGCACATTGGGGGAGTATTTACAGAATCTGAAGATGTGCTCTGTAAGACATTGGCTTCATATTTTTGCCTGGATGCCCCACCTCCTAACCTTTCTACAGTCTATACTTGCTTATAATATATCTTATTTTCTTTGTTGCTGGCTTAAACCTAAGATCTCTCTAAGCTGCAACCTTAAGAAGCTAGAAAAAGAGAAGCAAATTAAATCCAAAGTAAGAAGACAAATGGACACAAAAACAATAAAAACAGAAATCAGTAAAATAGGAAATAGAAAAATACTATAGACTATAAATGAAACAAAAAGTTGATTCTTTGAGAAAATCAATAAAATTGACAAGTTTCTAGCTAAACTGATGAGGAGAAAATAGAGAGAAGACACAAATGACCAATATCAAGAATAAAAGTGTGAACATGACTAGAGATCATAGACATATTAAAAGGATAATAAGGAAATGCAATGAAAACATTTATTCCAATGGATTTTGACACTGTAGATAAGATGGACAAGTTCTTTAGGAGTTCACTCAAGAACTAGATAGCCTGAAATAGATAGCCATACATATTTGTATGTTATTACTACATGTAATTGTGTGTGTGTGTATATACACACATACATATACATGCATTTTTTTTTAAGAAATTAACTTTGTAATTAAAAACCTTTTCCAAAAAAAACCCTCCAAGTCCAGATGGCATTACAGGTAAATTATACCAAACAGTTCAGGAAGAAATAATACTGATCTACACTTACTCCTTTAGAAAGTAGGAGAGAAAAAAACAACTTCCCAACTGTTTTATGAGGCCAGCATTACTCTGATATTCAAATCAGAAAGATATAGTACAAGAAAGGAGATGTCAGGCCAATATCCTTCAATAACATATCACAATGATAGTATAAATAATTATACTTGAATTCAGAAACATATAAAAAATTGAATTCAGAAACATATAAAAGGTATAATTGTTATGAACTAAATTATGTCCCCCCTGCAAAAAAAAAAAAAAAAAACCCAAATCTAAAGTCCTAAGCCCAATGTGACTGTACTTGGAGAGAGGGATTTTTAAGGTTAAATGAGATCATAAGTGTGGGGACCTAATCCAATAAGACTGGTGTCCTTATAAGAGAGGAAGAGACTCCAGGAATGTGCAAACACAGAGGAAAGACCATGTGAGGACATAGTAAGAAGGTGGTATCTGCATGCCCAGAAGAGAGATCTCACTAGAAACAAACCCTCCTGGGACCTTAATCTTGGACTTCAGAACTGTGAGAAAATACATTTTTGTTGTTTAAGCCACAACATCTGTATTATTCTGTTATAGCTGTTTTAGCAGATTAATGCAGTAATATATGGTGATCAAAGGAGGTTTATCTCAAATGTAGTGTTGATTTAACATTTGAACATCTGTCAGTGTAATTCTCTGAGATTAGAGCATAAGAAAGTAAAATCATACAAATATCTCAATAGATGCAAAAAAAAATTGACAAAATTCAAAACCCATTCATGATTTAAAAAAAAGAAAAAAGAAAGAAAGAAAAAAATCACAGTAGACTGGGAATAGTAGGAGACTTTCCTCAACCTGATAAAAATCATCTACTAAAAACTTGTAGCTACCATCATACATAATAGGGAAAAACAGATGCCGTCTCCCTAAGATCAGAAATGAAGCAAGAACTCTTACAATTGGATTTAATACTGTACTAAAGTTCCTGATCAATGTAAGAAAGAAAGAAGTAAAACTATCTTTTTTCACAAAAGACATGATCAGCTATGTTGAACACTGTAAGGAATTTATTTAAAAGCTAGTAGAATAAATGAGTTTAGCAAAGTCACAGGACACAAGATCAATATATAAAAACAAAATTTGTTTTTCTGTATTAATAGCAAAATATTTGAAAGTATAATCAAGAAAATAATAACATTTACATACCATGAAAAATCATGTGACAGTTGGGTGTAAACTTAATAAAATATGTGCAAATAGTATACACTAGAAACTACATAACACTGATGAAAGAAATCAAAGGAGATCTTAATAAATGGATGTATATATAACATCTTCACATTTCAGAAGACTAAGTGATGTTGAGATTTTCAATTCTCTCCAAATTGACCTATAGATTCAGTACAATCCCAATCAAAATCTTAAGTAGGCATTTTTAAAGAAACTGACTGGTTGATTTTCAAATTTATATGGAAATACAAAAAACCTAGAGGAGGCAAAGGAAGAACAAAATTAAAATATTTACACTACCCCATCTCAAGATAATCTTATGAACAGTATTAGAATAATGAACAACTGGCTATCCCTTAACTTATGCCATATATAAAAATTAAGTCATTATGTAAACATAAGAATTAAAACCATAAAACTTCTGGAAACAAACATAGGGGAAATATTTCTGACATTATGTTAGGCAAAGATTTCTTAGGACACTAAAAATATAAATCATAAGAGAAAAAAGTGGTAGATTAGACTTCATTTAGATTAAAAACTTCTGTTCTTCAAAGAAACTTAAGAAAATGAAAAGCCAAGACAGAGGCAGGAAGAAAATATTTACAAAATATGTATCTGACATACAGCTTGTATCCAGGATATATAAGAATTCTTAAATTTCAATAATAATAAAAAAATAATCCATTTTAAAAAATGGGCAAAAGTTTTAAACACACACTTTAGGAAAGAAGACATAGAAATTGGAAATAAGCACGTAGAAGGATGCTCAATACCATTCATCATTAAGACATGCTAGTCAAACAACAGTGACAGCCTATTAACTACACACACACAAAGCCAAAACTGAAAAAAGAAATTGATAATACCAAATGTTGGCAACAATGTAGAATACTGGGCTCTCAAACCTTGCAAATGGGAATGTAAAATAATATGGCCAATTTGGAAAACTATTTGGTATTTCTTTTTAAGTAAACATACATATACCACATAAGCAGCAGTATAATATCTGAGTATCCAAGAAAGAACATACATATACAAAAAATTTGAACATATATAGTCATACATTTTCTTTATAATAGCCCAATACTGGACACAACACAATGTCCATCAAGGGTAAAAAAACAAGTTATGTATCCATGCAATGGAACACTACTGGGCAATAAAGAGGAATAAACTACAGACCCATAGAGAAACATGCATGGGGGGCAACTGGCTAGCTCAGTGGTAGAGTATGTGACTCTTGATCTCAGGGTCATGAATTTGAGGCCCACACTGGGCATTCTACCTAAAAAAAAAAAAAAAAAAAAAAAAAAAAAAAAAAAAAAAGCATGAATCTTAAAAGCATTATTCTATGTGAAAGAAGGTAGATAGCAAAAAATGTCTTATTATGTGATTTCATTTATGTGGAATTTTACAAGGGCAAAACAGAAAAGCAGATCAGTAGTTGCTAGGATCCAGGGTTTGGAGGGAGGGATTGACTGCAAAGAGGCTGGAACTTAGGCGGTGGGGGTTGGGAGGGTGGAGGCAAAATATCTTGATTGTAGTAGTGATATACACAACTCTATACATTTGGCAGAACTCATTGAATTGTATACTTAACAATTCTGATCACCAGTTCCAACATGTATGAGTTTTCCCCCCATATCACCAAGCAATTCTCCCATATCAGCTGGGTATTCTATAATTCAACTCAATTCTTACACTATCTACCTGGAGACAACATCATAAAATATAAAGGACTTAGGCCTTAAGGGATTTATGGCAAGACTGCCCCCTTCCCTTCAGAAACCGTAAGCCCAGGTTGCCATACAGGCTTCTGACCAAACTACTGTAGACTGAAGTTTCTCACCGCCTCCACCTCAGCTTCAGTTAATTTGCTAGAGCAGCTCACATAACTAAGAGAAACAGTTTATTTACTAGATTACCAGTTTATTATTAAAGGATAGGACTGAGTGACAGCCAGGTGGAAGAGATGCAAAGGGCAAAGTCTGAGGAAAGGGCACCAAGCCTCCATGTCCTCTCTGAGTAAGCCACTCTCTTGGAATCTCCAAATGTTCATCAACCTGGAAGCTCCTGAACCTGTGCTTTTTGGTTTTTGTGGAGGTTTCATTACATAGGCACAGTTGATTAGTTCATTAGTTTTGGGCAACGATTCAACCTTTAGCCCCTCTCCCCTTCCTACAGGTCAGGAGTTGGTATTGAAATTTCCAACCCTATAGTCACAAGGTTGTTGATTCTCCTGGCAACAAACCAACCAGTCCCATCTTCAGGTGAGGTCCAAAAGTTACCTCAATAACAAACAAAAGACTTTTTTTAGAAAAAAATTTATTTATTTATGTGAGAGGAGTGAGGGACAGAGCACAAGATGGGGGAGAGGGGTAGACAGAGAGGGAGAAGCAGACTTCCTGTGAAGCAGGGAGCCAGAGCCTGGGCTCCATGCCATGATCCTGGGATCATGACCTGAGCCAAAGTTAGACGCTTAACTGACTGAGCCACCCAGGTGCCCCAAAAGGCATTTTAATGCTCTAGTCCCTTAGGAAATTTTGAAGGTTTTAGGATGTTCTGTGCCAGGAACAAGGACAAAGATGAAATACATAATTTCTTATAAATCACAGTGCCATAATACTTAAAATTATTGAACTTTGGTGTATGCAAATTGTACCTCAATAAGGCTGATATTAAAGGGAAAGACTCTTTCCTCCAGTATTCCTGGCTGGATTTATATGAATCAATATATCAAAACAGCTGGTCTCACAGATCTTAGAGATGACGTGACTCAAAAAGAGCTACTCTGATAGAATTCAGCCTCAGGAATGTGTCACTTCTTGCAAGTAATTCAACAGTTGTATCTAGAATGAGAGTCTTTATGGGAAATAGAAAACTGATAGATCTTTCTCCTTTCAGAAACATTTAAATTTACAGAAATTTTTAAGAGTTCATAATGCATGTATTTTGTGAGGAGAGTTCTATTCAAAGTTCTCTTACATCTGTGCTGATAGTGCTTACTAACATTATTCTCTATAGAGTCACTGAAATCAAAGGAATTCTTAAACATATTTACTCCTTTCCAAAACAAGGAGAGAGGATTCTTTTCTACATTTGTTCATTCAGTGAACATTTGTTGAGTACTTCCTCTGTGCTAGTCAATATGCTCTGTGATGGAGACAAAAAGTAAGTGAATGAATGAATGAATGAATAAGTGAATGAACGAATGAATAAGGTGTTGTTCATACCCTCTGGAAAGTGCTGTCTGCTCTGGATTTCTTGGGGTCACAATTCAGAGCATTCAGCTCCTGGGGTTTGCCACTGTTACTTAAAAGACTTGGCAAAAAGACTGAGGATCATGAAAATAAAGAATACTTTTAATTGAAAGCTCTTTAAACTCCCAATTGCTACAATTTTTCAAGTGGGAGGGCCAATCTTTCCCAGTAATAGAAAAGGAAATGACAGCCTAAGGATAAGAAGGTCCCATTCCATGATTAGACAGTGAGTGGGTTGAGAACCTATTGTCTGATTCTTGTTCAATATTCTAGAGGCTCCTGGGGTCATCTTCATTGTCTCCTCTCATCACTGTAGAGCAGCCTGTTACTATCTTATGCTTTCTTCTTGGAGAAATGACTGGTTACTTTTACATTTTGAAGGCACACAGCATTGGCAATTTCCATAGGTCATTTATACAGTGTAAAAAAATCTTATAAGTGAAATGCTTATTTCAGCAAAAAAATGTTTTCTGTGGAATCCCCCTTCAATACAAACACTGCTTTTGAAAGAATTCCTTTTCATTTGTTGAATGATTCTGAAAATAGTGATTTGTTTTCTGAGGGAAATAGGGACTTTTCCCCAAACATTTTGAGCAATTATCCTAATGATAAAGCATTTTCTGGTGAAGCTGGAAGAGAAGCAGCTGTAGCTATGTGAGGATTTGGTTTTTGTTTTTAATTGTTGAGCTGGTCCATAGTATTGCAGTAAAAAGTTTTATCTTCTCAGAAAAATAAATCAGTCATATGGTATTCTTGGACTGAACTTTCATTTGTCATTTATTCAGTGTCACCTATGTGCCAAACCCTGCGTGAGTCAGGGCTGTCAACAAAACTCTTATGAAGATGGCTATGTTCTGTCTGCATTGTCTAAATATAGGAGTGATCAGTCGCATTTGAAATATGGCTAAAAACTGAATTTTAATTCGTTTAAATTTAAAAGGCTACATGTGACTAGTAGTTATCAAATTGGACAGGATATGTACGAGGAATACATGAGTTGTCTCAATACGCACAATGTGGTTATGGTAGATTGGGATATATGTAGATATGGGATCTTTTCCAGTGATATCTGTCCACAAGCGTACCCAAACTTTCAGAATCCTCACCTTCAATGAATCTACAACAAAAACGATTGTCTGTATCCGGAGGTACAATATATAATGTGAATACTTAAATGTCCATGTAAACATATGCGCACACATATTTACAGTGAGAAAACAAAGTGCTAGGACTTTCAAGCTAAGAAGCTTAAGAGGGTGGTAGAATAAGGCTCTGTCTCAGGTTCAGTTGAGGTGTCAAGGCAATAGATACTAAAGGATATCAAAGTGCATGTCAGATAAACCTCTACCCCATATGCAGGTTTTTAAGGAAATGGTCCCGAGATCCTGTTCCACAATATTGGGCCCTACCGTCAGATCAAAGCTATAAAAAGAAGTGAGAGTATGAGGAGAGTGGGAACCTCGCGCTACTCCTCATTAGGTGCTACCCTCTAATTCTAAGCCCGGTGAAGGGACTCCCGGAGGCTCCTCTGAGGTATTTGAAATTGTTCCCTGTAGCTGGAAAATACTGAGGATGGTGGCCTAACTCCTGTCCCAAAAAAAGAATGGAGACTGTGGCTTCCCAGGACACTCCGTGTGGGAGACGCGGACCGTGTTTTGGAGGCAGGGCCGGAGAGCTCCCGCCGCGCGGCGGGGGTTAGTTTGCGGTTCCCGCAACAGTGAGGCCGGGGACACCTGTTTCTCGTGAACCCGATGCGGATCACACGCGAGACGGTTGCCCTCGGGACTGCGCTTTTGGGGGTATATCCAACGGGGGGGGGGGCTGGAGAGAGACTCCGCGGGAACAGGAGGTGTCCGGCTGGGTACCTGGGGCTGCATCATGGGAACAGGGGACGGCGCCCGCCCTCCGCCCCACTGCACACTTCCAGCTGAGCAGAGATTTCACGCCAGGTCCACGGTTTTTAGCCGCTTTCCTTTATGTAGACACCGTCTAGCGATTCCAAGAGGTCGGACTGGCCTCGGCGACACGGAGCTGCGGCGCAAACATACGTAAGCACCGGGCCGCTGGCCGCGTGGACGTCCGCCTCTAGGTGGACCCGGCGAGAGTCGAAGGGGCGGTGGAGCGCCCCAGCTAGCGACAGACCCGAGACCGGGTGGTTTCCAGCTCTCCGTCTTCCTCGTCCGGAGGAGGCGCCTCTTCGGGCCCCGCCTTCGCCACACACGACCGAGGGAAGAGGGAAACAGCAGGAGACTTCGGCACTTTCAACGGAAAATGCAGTTAAGCGAGCGCCCCCCCTTGCGGGCACGTTCGGTGTGGGACGGTCCCGAGACTGGACTGCCGGGAGCCGTGAGTGCCCGCCCAGGCGACACTCTCCTAAGGGGAGCGGACCTCACGCGGGGCGGCGGGCGGGGAGGTCGCCGGACTCCGGCGGCGGCTAGTTGCCCTCCGAGCCCCCGAAGAGGCTAATACACCCCAACCCCGATCTGAAGGGTCTCCCTCGGCGCCCCCCGGCCGCCCCGGACCCTAGCGGGGCGCGTGTACCCGCTGGCTCGCTGCCCGGCGCTCCTCCTCCTCGCCGACCCTTGGCCCCGGAACGCGCCTCTCACTTTCCTCAGGTGGGAAACTGTCGGGGAGGAAGACAAAGCAACAGGCGCGGCTCCGCACTCGGACTGGAGGCGGGGCGGTGGGCTAACGCGGGGCACCGAGCAGCAGGAGGCCCAGGGCACCGCCCCCGCTCGCCCTTGGGGCACCGCCCCCTCCGCCTCCCCTCCCACCCCCTCCCACCCTCGGGAAGTTACTCCTTCCCGCTCTCCCGCCCTCTCCCCGCCCCCCGGAGCCTGCCCCGCCCCCCGCCGCTCGCCGCAGCCCACTCTCCGACCTTCTCGGGGGGCCTGAGGCGCGGGCGGGCGAACGGCCTCGGGAGCCTCCGCCAGGGTGCGCACCGCCGCCGCCGCCGCCGCCGCTGGGCTGCTCGCCCGCCGCGACGCGGCGGTCCCGGGAGCCCAACAAAGAACGCGCGGCGCCGCCCGCCCGCCTGCAGTCGCGCCCGAGGCTCCCTCGCTCGGGAGCGCCCGGCGGCGGTTTCGGCGCGGGCGATGGAAGATGGAAGGAAGAAACGCCGCGGTGAGGCTCGAGGACCGCCGGGGGCTGACGGGCGTGTGGGGCGCGCGCGGGGCTCGCCGTCCGTCGCGGGTGTGATGGGCTTTGTCGCTCCTTAGTCCCTGGGCCACTGGTGTCTGTGCCCTGATGTCAGGTTCTGGTGACTGTTTTCCCTTTTGCTCTTTCTTTGTGGGGGGTTAGGAGCCAGGAAGGGTCAACTTTGTGGTGTGACGGTTCAGGTTTTAATTCCACCTCAGCTTTGAAAATCTGACTCGGAAGAAAAGCCGGAGGACTCGTCCTTGCAGATGATCAAAGGAAGAAAGCGCTGAAGAGGACTTAATGTGCCAGTTTTTACTCCGCCCAAGTCATCTCCTGTGTTTAGGGGCGATCGTGTTTCTCTTTCTTCACGAAACAACAGTAGCAGCAGCAACAAAACCCAAAACAAATTTGCATTGAGGGAGCAAACGGGAAGCTTATTTGATCTGATATTCTCAGTAGCTTTCAAAAACGTCTCATTCTGTTTTACACGCATTTAACTTTCATCTGCTGTTTTCAGCTTAAGTTCTAGCAAATGATGTTCTGAGATTTAAAAAAAATTCAGGTTAATACTTGGAGAACGCGGGTTGAGAATGTCGTCGTCGTTGACTTAAATGTTGAGTTCGACTGTTCTCCTCGGGGTTAAAAGGGTGTTAGGCACAGAAAGGGCGCTACGATTATATTTTCCAGAAACTGGTTTGCCTGACAGTGGGATGCAGGGTTTCCTCTGCAGAGTAACTCCTCAGTGGGTCCAGGTGTCGGTCTAGGGAAAAGGCAGGTCTTGAAAATGACACCAAGTGGGATTCTGAGAAAGAATGCATCGTTTCATTAGCTATAATTCAGTACATACAAAGGATTTTGCAAAGCCCAGGAGCCAGGTAAGTAAGACAGCATTTCTGCTGTCAAGGAACTGCTTTCTAGTAGGAGAGACTTCTGTAGAGGTTACCACGGAGGAACCAAGACCGAGGAGAGCTTGAAAGTCCTCTCAAAGGAGGGGCCCGCGAGCTGGACCTTGAAGTGGTGAGGGCTTGGCTGTCTTTCTGTGTGTGGGGGGAAAGGATGTTTCCTTGTGGAAGGAAGAGAAATGCGCTCTCTGTCCTATTCCAAGAAACGTTTTCGACCATCCTTTTTTAGAGTATTTACAAGTCAAGAGATTTTTTTAAAAAAGTCCTTAAATTCCTCTTGAAAATTCAGTATGCTCAACAGAACCAGCAAAACAATACAGAATAAATTAACATCTTCCCAACCCATTTTTAGTGGCTGGATACATGTCCTTCTAACAACTTTCTTGTATCCTTTCACAGATCATATCACAGTATCATATCACATATCAAAATATCACATGGTTTGTCTTGCCAGATATTTCATTAACCTATGCTTTTCATACTTAAAGGAGCAGAGTGGTACTGTGGAAGGCTCTTGGGTGGGGACACTGGCCTTGTAGGTTTTGTTACTGACTGAATTTTTGCTGTTGTCTTAGGCAAATCATTTAACCTCTAGCAAAAATTTCTTCGTTTGTAGGTTGAGGGGATTGGGTAGATCCTTTCCCCGAGCTATCTAACACTAGCATTTTATGGTAACATGCTTAAACATGTATATGCGTTACTTATAAGAGTGATGCACTCTTAACTTCACATTCTGACTGTCTCTCAGTTTGTGTTTGTGAAGGAATCATCACTCTTATCCTGGCTATTGAATATGCAAGAGCAATTAAGCTGCGAAGCTAAAATAACCTTATTTAAAGGTGAAATTCTACAGTTGAATGTTATTTTTAAAAATGCAAGCATAAGAAGCTTGATTTGCAAATCTCAATTTGTGTTGGCTTTAAAAAAATTTTGTTGACAGTCTTTACTTCATTTGTGAACAAAGAATAATGCATGCTTTATTATGTACATTGTACTTAAGAGGTTCAATTTTGCTTTTAATTAAATAGTAGCAGTTAAAAAATGGGATAACTTGGAAGTCCTTTTAGGCTAGCAAATCTTGGGAACTTGGAAATAAAAATAAGACAAAATTAGTTCATTGGAAAAGGAAAATTCAGAGATACTTTCAGTAAGTGGCTCTATTCACTTTTTTAAAAAAGTTGGTATTTCTGTATTTGTTTGCTAATCCTGATGGAAAATATGAATGGGATTTTAGTCTGACGTTACATTTAAAACAATGTCAAGGTGTTACTACTTTTGGAGGTGATTTTTTTTCCTTTACAAATTCTGGAGTCATCTGTCCTGTCTCATATATAAACTAACATGCCAGTGTGGTAATGGGTTAATCTCAGTCATGGTTAAGCTGTGGGGAAAACCATGTGAACATGAAAATGTGTATGTGCTTTGGCCTCCAGACTGGTTTGTTCGAGGTTTACCTGAGGTATGTTGTCATATGGCAGTTATGAAAAGAGCATTTCTTTGGTCTTGGGTTAGATTAGGAGGAGAGTAATGGATGGTGACCCTTTCCAATTTTTAGAAATGAATTCAGACATGATTGAAGTTTAGGCATCCTGTGAAAAATAATCTGGTGATCAGTAGGTGACCCAAGTTCACTTACCTCAGGCTATGAGCCAGGCTCACAGAATGTTAGGGATCGAGTCTAGCTTTAAATCACTGTTGTTTTGTGGGTTCTCAGCAGTTAGGGATTCTTCCCCTGTAGTCTGGGCCAAACACAGAAGTCCTTAGTTTCCCTTTGCTGAGAGTGGAAGTGATTTATCTTGAATACTGCCTTTTAGTTCTTTCTGAGTTCTTTTACAGTTAAGCCAGCCTAACCGTATGTTAGAGGAGAACAGGATCCAGATGAATTTCTCCAGATCATTTGTTCAGAGTATCTGTGCCTGGACAGTTTGTGTTGTTTGTGATATTGCATACTCAGAGGCTTGCTGGAAAGAATTTTAGTAGTGACATTTTGAGAGTTGTGTCCCTTTGTACTTTTCCTTTGTTTCAGAGTTACAAGGAGACCATCTTCCAAAGACATTTTTCACATGCTGCAAATTAGTGCTGGTTGCAGTGGCTACAGTGGCAATGTCAATCACTGTTGTAGTTTACAGTGGAGAAAAAAGATAGTTTACGGCCTGGAGTTATTTAAGTTATTCTTAAATCCAGATCGCCAGATTTCCATGCTTCCTTCAAAAATAAGGTGTAACTCAACTATAATGAATCTTTGCTTACGCTATCTTATTTATATAAAAATAGCACATGTCCCTGCAGTCCTTGTTTTTTTTGCTGGGCCCAGAAGGTCAATAAACTGGGGCCCAGTTGCTGCCTAATCAGCAGTGACTTTGTTGACAATCCAGGGCACAGAGGTGGTGAAACATTTTTTCTCTTCGGCAAACTTGTGGTGCGAGGGAGTCACTAGCTCCTTGCCTTTTCTTCTGTGTGGGTGTCAGGCCCTGGCCAGGGCCTGCCACTTATTTCTTGGGGCTTGCTTGACTTTGAACAACTGTCTAGTATGAAACTCCCTTTTCTTTGGCCACAAATCAGTGATATGAGTCAGAGCAATTGTACATGTTGATGGATGGTTTTCTTTTTTTTTTTTTTTTAAAGTTTTGTCCCCCTCCCAGCCAGCCAACCCACACACTTTAAACATTTTTTTTTTTTAAGATTTTATTTATTTATTTGTAAGAGAGAGAGTGAGAGTGAGCACAGGCAGACAGAGTGGAAGGCAGAGTCAGAGGGAGAAGCAGGCTCCCTGCGGAGCAAGGAGCCAGATGCGGGACTCGATCCCAGGACGCTGGGATCATGACCTGAGCCGAAGGCAGCTGCTTAACCAACTGAGCCACCCAGGCGTCCCTGATGGATGGTTTTCAAGTTTATTCTTGGAGTTAGGGATTTAGGGTAAGTGGAAAAGTAAGCATTTTGACCCGAGCCTGGGGCTCTTTTCTTACTTACAGAGTATTTTCATGTGGGTTGTCTGAGCAGCAATATTTTCCTTTAAGTTTCATCTTAAGTCCTCACTTCTGGAAAATGCTTATTTTAAGCATTTTAGAAAAGCTAATTCAAGTTTTCAGGAGATGCATTGTTACCACCATTCCTAATGCTGATTGAGATCTCACTGTGTGCTTTGACAGATTACCTCCTCTAGTCCCCATGACAACCCCATGAGGTCAGTACTGTCAGTATCTCCACTCTCAAGTCTGGAGAGGTTAAGTAACACAGCTAATAAGTGGCAGAATGAGGTTTAAATTCAACAGTCCAATTTTCTTAACTACTACTGTTCAGCTTTTATGTCCTCAAAGTTAGTATTGTGTGTTGCTGAAACTGAACATTTTGGCTCACATATTTAGATTCTGTAGGTCTTAGAATCTGAAATTAGATGACTTATCATCAGCCATTATTTTATGTATATGTTGGCTTAAGTGGTAGGACCAGGATTGTAGTTTGGCCCAAGAGATGGAAGTTGTGTAATTTTCTTTCAGAATCACTCCTAATTTCTAAAGGAATCACTAAATGGATTATGTAAGGAGTTCTGTAAAGTTATAAGCAATTGATTGGAATTCAAAATAAAGCAGATTCACAATTTAAAATTGAATGTAAGGCTCATCTATTTTACCTTATAATTATATCACCTCATAGAAGTAAACTCGACTTTTTTTTTTTTTTGGTAATTGTGGGTTTTTTTCTTCCCACGAGCTAGGACTTAGGTTGTTGAGAAAAGGAACCTGAAACAATGAGAAGGGGAATGGAGAATGAGCTGAGGCATTAATAAAAAGATCAGGCGGCAGCTGCTCCCTTTTCTCTTAACCTTCTGTTCCCAGACATTTGCTAAGAAATGGAGCAGCTTGGTTCTTCCTGTGGCTATTTGGTCTGTGGACAAGGCAAGTAGAAAAATGTAAATAGAAGCTGTAGCTTTTGTTTGGACTTCAGGAGATTATTAGTTAAGGACCAATGGCACCGCTTTTCTCGGTGTGTGAAAACTTACACCATTTTCTGAATTTTTATGTTTTTTTGTAATCCTTTCCAAGAAGTTATTTGATAGACACAGTATAGACTCACTTATAGGACACGGGGAAAGAGAAATCTAGGTATAAGAGTGAGTGACATTGACAGTGGAGTTAAATGATTGCTGCCTTTTTGATTAATAATATTTCCTAACAAAATTATATTAGGAAAATACTGAAATGACAACAGGCTGTGTGATCTTTTATAGCATCTCTCCTGATCTTTCCTTCATGTTTCTAAAAGTCATGAGTGTTTCAATAAGCGAGATATTTTTGGGGGGCTGAAACTTTTCATTTGAGTATCAAAGTTTGCTCTGGGCAGGTGTTTATTTTCAGCTTTATTTCTAGTGGTTTCCAAGGGTGTATGAGCTGCCTGCCCCACCTGCTGATGCTTATTTCTTCCTATAAAAATCCCCTGTGTTAGAAAAAAATCCCATTGCTTTCCTTGAATTAATATCTGTAAGTAAAATAAGGCAGAAGCCGAAGTATGGACATTAATATGCTACTCATTCATTCAGCAGATGTTAAGTACTTATCATGTGATATGCTAAGATCTATGTTAGGCTCTAAAAAACTTGTCCACTGACCACTAAGAAAACCTGCCAAGAACATTCAGAGGCATATCAGTACTTCTAAGAGTCAGACCTCACAATCTGTAAATACTGACAATGTACCTAAGAACTCTGAACTTAAAAAACTTTTATAGAATCAATGGAGTTTCTGTCCTATCAATATTGTTAAATAGAATTTTCTGCTATGATGGCAATATTCTTTTTTTCTTTTTTTTAAAGATTTTATTTATTTATTTGACAGAGATCGCAAGTAGGCAGAGAGAGAGGCAGAGAGAGAGGAGGAAGCATACTCCCTGCTGAGCAGAGATCCTGATGCGGGGCTCGATCCCAGGACCCTGGGATTTATGACCTGAGCTGAAGGCAGAGACTTTAACCCACTGAGCCACCCAGGCACCCTGGCAATATTCTATATCTGTGCTGTCCAGTATGATAGTCAGCAGCCGCATGTACCTACTGAGAGCAGTTGGAATGTAGCTAATGAGATTTAGGAATTTTAAATTTTATTTATTTAGGTGAATTTAAATAGCCTCATGTGGATATGACATCCAATATTTTGGATAACACAGCTCTAGAGCAAAAATACACTAACAGATAGCATTGGCTGTCCTGGGCAGTCATTTCCCTCTTGACCATCTGGTTCCTTATGATGTGTTCACCAAAGAGGCTTTGCTAAGTTCTTAGTTTTGCACATATTCACCTGATCATGTCAGATCATACAAAAGCAGTGAGAGTATATGGAAGCATGGGATTTTAATGGAAATGAAAGTGGAGGTAAAATCTTTGAAAGTGATGAGAAGGAACAAAAATGTATTTGACAGTAGGAACTAGTCCGGAAAAGAAAAAGAACAAATTGTGTAACAGGTAGCTTGCAGTTGACAGTACTCAGCAAGATGGAAGAAAATCTTTGATAAAATAGAAAAACTTGAGGGTCTTGCTGAGTCTACTATTACATTAATAATGAGTTGTTTGAGAACTTACCTCAATAGTAAGAACAGTTGACTTTTTTGGTTGCAAGCTGTGGATAGTTCATAATTTCAAGTCCCCTTTGGTCACCCTACCATTGCAGTGAATATCAGGGTCTGTCATGCTCAATGTCCAAGTGGCTAAGGTCTTTCCTGGGACCCCTTAAAGCTGTCCTGGAAGTCCAATAGGTTTTCTGTGTAGATGAAGCTGACTAGGAAAGATGCCCAAATAGCCTAGATGCTGGCAAGGAATGTGCTTGGTTATAAAACTACTTAATAGTAGAGGTGCGTTTGCACTATCGTTAGAGATAGAGAGCACAGTAAGACAGTGGAATGGTGGAAAAAAAAATCTTACTCTTTTCCCCCAAGTACTTTCTAGTGACAAACTGGACAGGTGGACAGCCTGTTTGCAAGCTCCAGGATTTCTCCAGGTAGGTGTACAGGAATAGCCTAGAGTGTAGCATGTGTGAAATCATGAGAGAATTCTCATGGTTAGGCCTCTGTTGAAATACATTCTAGTTTTTGAGTTTTGTAACTTGTGGTGAAAACACAATGAAATCAAGACATAATGAGGCAAAAATGTGGGGATAGGAAGAGGAGAATGAATAACATATATTCTGTATTTACTATGTGCCAGGCTCTATGTGAAGTGTATATGTGTGTGAACTTACATGTTCTTAAATGTTTTTTACAATATTGTAAGATAGGTGTGTCCCCATTTTCAGAGGATAAAATTGAAGTCATGAAGGTTTAAGTGGGATTCTTAAAAACAACTTTATTATAGACAGCAAAATTTAGATACCACACAACTCATCCATTTAAAGTGTACATTCAGTGACTTTTTCAGTATTTTCACAGAGTTGTGCATGTGGCACCATAGTCAACTTTAGAGCATATTCATCACCTCAAAATAAACTTTGGACCTATTAGCTGTCACCCACTCCTGACCCAGGCAAGTGATAATCTGCTTTCTGTGGATTTGTCTATTCTACAGTATGTGGCCTTTTGTGACTGTCTCCTTTAATTTAGTACAGTGTTTTCAGTACTCATCTGTGTTGTACTTCATTCCTTTTAATTGCTGAATAGTATTCATTTGAACACACAGGGCGCATTTCATTTAGTCATTGATAATGGGTTGTTTCCATTTTTTGTCTATTAGGAATGATGCTGCTTTGAACATGCATGTGTAAGTTTTTGTGGGGACACATGTTTTCATTTCTCTTGGATATATATACATAGGAATGCAATTGCTGGGTCATATTTTAACTCTTTGTTTAGCACTTGGAGGAATTGCCAAACTGTTTTTCACAGGGGCTGCACTATTTTACGTTCCCATCAGCAATGTGTGAAGGCTTCCATTTCTCTACATCCTCATCACACTTGTTATTTTCTCTTTTTTGATTTTAACCATCTTAATGGGTGTGGAGTGTTAATTCATTGTGGTTTTCCCTAATGTAGTTGAGCATCTTTTCATATGCTTGTTGCCCATTTGTATATCTTCTTTGGAGAGATGTCTCTTTAGATCCGTTTTTGCTCTTGGTAAAATTGGGTGTTTGTCTTTTCGTTATTGAACTGCAAAATTTCTTTATTGGATATGGATATAAGGCTGTTCTTTATTGGATATGGATATGGATATAAGGCCCTTGTCTGATATATGCTTTGCAGATACCTTCTTCCATGCTGTGGGTAGTCTTTTAATTTTCTTGTCTTATCCTTTGAAGCAAGTGAGGTTCCTTATCTTAAGCAAAGCGTAAGAGGGCTTAGCACACTTCACATACATACTGAGGTCAGTCAACAAAATGACTTGTAAAATGGCTTGTGTAATGAATGTCATTTTGTTTGTTTCTGGTTGGAGAAAAAGATAGATTTAACCTTTGCTTAAGCTACTCAGGCAGGGTTGCACAGCTTTCATGTGGATTGAAAGTAAAACTTAGAAGTCGTTTCTCTATGGACTTTTATGTATAGAAAATCGTGCTTTCCTCCTGGATTCAACAGAAAACTGTTTAAAAGGAAAAGGATGGGGCTCCTGGGTAGTTCAGTCGGCTACATGTCTGCCTTCGGCTCAGGTCATGGTCCCAAGGTCCTCGGATGGAGCCCCACATTGGGCTCCCTGCCCAGTGGGGAGTCTGCTTCTCACTCTCCCTCTGTCCCTCTCCCCTGCTTTTTTGCTCTCTGTCAAATAATAAAATCTTAAAAAAAAAAATAAAAGGAAAAGGAGACTTTACCTGGAAAAGCCCTCTTTTGAGGCCCTGTAATTTTTATGATCTAAATAGTGTTTCCCATATTTGTCTATCACAGGAGTTACCTGGTTTTAGATTTCTAGGGCCAACTGAAGGTCTGGTTCAGTAGTTCCGAAGTGGCACTTTTCATCAACATTTCACATGATAAGGATCAGGAGTGCTTGAGAAACTCTGATCTAAACTGGTGATAATAATGACCTTTTAGTGGTTGCCCCTAGAACTTAATTAGACCTCTTTAGTGGGTGTGGCCTCCAGGGGACAAGCATCCTTCGCTGAGGGTTATTACAAAGAGCAGATCCAGTCTGACTACTTTGCTTACCACAGCTACTGATCTTGATCCAACAGAACCCAAATTCTTTTACCCTTCCCTCTTTAGAGATAGTTCCATTATGAAAATTTAATCCAGGTTCATAAACATTTTCATGTCATAAGGTTATCACCATCCTCCTGAGAGTATTAGTCTCTCTCTTCTTTTCCTCCCCTTTAATATGTGTTCATAATTTTTTTAGCATCATTGAATCCCTGGAGGCCTCCCATAGCCACATAGATCTCCATGTAACTTGGATGGTGGGTTATTTATCTGGGTGGGTGGGAATTATTTGCATTCTTAAAAAGTCACACAGCTATTAATTGGTAAAACTGATCTTTCTTGTACCCTATATTATTATTGCCTGTAGTGCACTGGTTGCTAAGAGGATTGTTTGCTTTGTGTGGTGCTTTGGCACATAGCGGTCACTTAGTAAAGGTCTGTTCGATGAATGAATTGAAGACCACATGATAGCTAAGCCCAGGAACCCTTCCAAAAATGTATGGACAGAGTAGGTGCTCTGACATTTAGCCTTGTGTTATGGTGGAGTAGAATTTCCAGAGTTGGCAGATTTCTGGTCTTATCATGTTATACTGTTGGCTTCAATGTGGAGTTTTGTTGAGTCTCCTGTTTTAGGGAAGGAATTTTCCCCTACTTTGTAGACAGTGTTGGTGGTCAGAACTCCAGGTTTGTGGCTTTCCTTACAGCTTTCTTGCAAATGACAGCCTAGAGCACAAAAGATAAGAGTAATATGTCCCTGTGAATTTCTTCACACAGCTCTTTCCCTTAGGACAGAAGCATCTGATTGAAGTAGATAAAGGTATAGGCTGTGTTTGCCTGGAGTGATGTAACGGTCTTAGAGACCTGTTTCATTTATTCTTTTGATTTCACTATATTTTTCTTTTTTAAAAAATTATTTTTATTAACATATAATGTATTATTTGCCCCAGGGGTACAGGTCTGTGAATCCTTAGGCTTACACACTTCACAGCACTCACCATATCATGTACCCTCCCCAATGTCCATAACCCAACCATCCTCTCCACACACCCCTCCCCCCAGCAACCCTTAGGTTTGTTTTGTGAGATTAAGAATCTCTTATGGTGTCTCCCTCCCAATCCCATCTTGTTTCATTTTTTTTCCTTCTCCACCCCCCAAACCCGCCACTCTGCCTCTCAAATTCTTCATATCAGGGAGATCATATGATAATTGTCTTTTTCTGCTTGACTTATTTTGCTCAGCATAATACCCTCTAGTTCCATCCACGTTGTTGCAAATAGTTAAGATTTCATTTCTTTTGATGGCTGCACAGTATTCCATTGTATATATATATATATACTACATCTTCTTTATCCATTCATCTGTTGATGGACATCTAGGCACTTTCTATAATTTGGCTATTGTGGACGTTGCTGCTATAAACATTCGGATGACTACATTTGTGTATCTTTAGGGTAAATACCCATTAGAGTGATTGCTGGGTTGTAGGGTAACTCTGTTTTCAACTTTTTTTTTTTTTAAGATTTTATTTATTTATTTGACAGAGAAAGATCACAAGTAGGCAGAGGGGCAGACAGAGAGAGAGAAGGGGGGAAGCAGGCTCCCTGACAAGCAGAGAGCCCGATGCGGGGCTCGGTCCCAGGACCCTGAGATCATGACCTGAGCCGAAGGCAGAGGCTTAACCTGCTGAGCCACCCAGGTGCCCCGTTTTCAACTTTTTGAGGAGCCTCCTTGCTGTTTTCCAGAGTGGCTGCACTGGCTTGCATCCCCACCAACAGTGTAGGAGGGTTCCCCTTTGTCCACATCCTCTGCAGCATCTGTAGTTTCCTGACTTGTTAATTTTAGTCATTCTGACTGGTGTGAGGTGGTATCTCATTGTGGTTTTGATTTATATTTCCCTGATGCTGAGTGATGTGGAGCACTTTTTCATTGTATCTGTTGGCCATCTGGATGTGTTCTTTGCAGAAATGTCGGTTCATGTCCTCTGCCCATTTTTTGATTGGATTATTTGTTCTTTGGGTGTCGAGTTTGATAAGTTCTTTAAAGATTTTGGATACTAGCCCTTTATCTATCTGATATGTCTTTTGTGGATATGTTCTCCCATTCTGTCAGTTGTCTTTTGGTTATGTTGACTGTTTTCTTTGCTGTGCAAAAGCTTTTGATCTTGATGAAGTCCCAGTAGTTCATTGCTTCCCTTGCCTTTGGTGATGTTCCTAGGAAGAAGTTGCTGCAGCTGAGGTAGAAGAGGTTGCTGCCCGTGTTCTTCTCAAGGATTTTGATGGATTCCTGACTCACATTGAGGTCTTTCATCCATTTTGAGTCTATTTTCCTGTGTGGTGTAAGGAAATGGTCCAGTTTTGTTCTTCTGCATGTGGCTGTCCAATATTCTCAACACCATTTGTTGAAGAGACTGTCTTTTTTCCATTGGACATCTTTCCTGCTTTGTTGAAGATTAGTTAACCATAGATGAGGGTCTTTTACTGGGCTCTTTATTCTGTACCATTGATCTATGTGTCAGTTTTTGTGCCAGTACCATACAGTGTTGATGGTGACAGCTTTGTAATAGAGTTTGAAGTCTGGAATTGTGATCCACCAACTTTGGCTTTCTTTTTCAACATTCCTGTGGCTATTCCAGGTCTTTTCTGGTTCCATATAAATTTTAAATTATTTGTTCCATTTCCTTGAAAAATATTGATGTATTTCAATAGGGATTGCATTAAACGTGTAGATTGCTTTAGGTAGCATAGACATTTTCAGAATATTTGTTCTGCCAGTCCATGAGCATGGAACATTTTTCCATTCCTTTGTATCATCCTCCATTTCTTTTATGAGTACTTTATCTGAGTATAGATTCTTTGCCTCTTTGGTTAGGTTTATTCCTAGGTATCTTATGGTTTTGGTGCAATTGTAAATGGGATTGACTCTTTAATTTCTCTATCTTCTGTCTTGCTGTTGGTTAGTAGAAATACCACTGATTTCTGTGCATTGATTTTATATCCTGCCACTTTACTGAATTCCTGTACAAGTTCTAGCAGATTTGGAGTGGAGTCTTTTGGGTTTTCCACGTAAAGTATCACATCATCTGCAAAGAGTGAGAGTTTGGCTTCTTTGCCGATTCAGATGCCTTTTATTTCTTTTTGTTGTCTGATGGCTGAGACAAGGACTTCCAGTACTATGTTGAATAGCGGTGGTGATAGTGGACATCCCTGCCATGTTCCCGGTCTTAGAGGAAAAGTTTTTTCCTATTGAGAATGATACTTGCTGTGGGTTTTTCATAGATGGCTTTGATGATATTGAGGTATATACCATCTATCCCTACACTTTGAAGAGTTTAGATCAAGAAAGGATGCTGGACTTTGTCAAATGCTTTTTCAGCATCTGTTGAGAGTATCATAGGGTTCTTGCTCTTTCTTTTATTAATCTATTGTATCACATTGATTGATTTGTGGATGTTGAACCAAACTTTAGCCCTGGAATAAATCCCACTTGAATAATCCTTTTAATGAACTTTGGATCCTATTGGCTAGTGTTTTGGTGAGAATTTTTGCATCTGTGTTCATTAAGGATATTGGTCTGTAATTCTCTTTTTTGATGGGGTCTTTGTGTGGTTTGGGGATCAAGGTAATGCTGACCTCATAAAATGAGTTTGGAAGTTTTCCTTCCATTTCTACTTTTTGGTACAGTTTCAGGAGAATAGGTATTAATTCTTCTTGAAATGTTTGGTAGAATTCCCCTGGGAAACCATCTGGCCCTGGGCTCTTGTTTGTGTGAGATTTTTGATGACTGCTTCAATCTCCTTACTGGTTATGGGTCTGTTCATGTTTTCTCTTTCTTCCTGGTTCAGTTTTGGTAGTTTATACATCTCTAGGAATGCATCGATTTCCTCCAGATTGTCAAATTTGCTGGTGTATAGTTGCTCGTAACATGTTCTTATAATTGTTTGTATTTCTTTGGTGTTGGTTGTGATCTCTCCACTTTCATTTATGATTATTAATTTCGGTCCTTTCTCTTTTCTTTTTGATGAGTCTGGCCAGGGGTTTATCAATCTTATTAATTCTTTCCAAGAACCAGCTCCCAGTTTCATTGAACTGTTCTGCTGGTTTTTTGTTTGTTTGTTTGTTTGTTTTTATTGATTTCTGCTCTGATCTTCATTATTTCTCTTCTCCTGGCTTTAGGCTTTCTTTGCTGTTCTTTCTCCAGCTCCTTTAGGTGTAGGGTTAGGTTGTGTACTTGAGACCTTTCTTGTTTCTTGAGAAAGGCTTGTATTGCGATATACTTTCCTCTCAGGAATGCATTTGCTGTGTCCCACAGATTTTGAACAGTTGTGTTTTAATTTTCATTTGCTTCTTCTTTAATTTCTTCTTCTTCTTCTTTTTTTTTTTTTCTTTAATTTCTTCTTCTTTAATTTCCTGGTTGACCCATTCATTCTTTAATAGGATGCTCTTTAGCCTCCATGTATTTGAGTTTTTCCAACTTTCCTCTTGTGATTGAGTTGTAGCTTCAGAGCATTGTGGTCTGAAAATATGTAGGGAATGATCCCAATCTTTTGGTACCAGTTGAGACCTGATTTTGTGACCCAGGATGTGATCTCTTCTGGAGAATGTTCCATGTGCCCTCAAGAAGAATGTGTATTTTCTTGCTTTGGGATGGAATGTTCTGAATATATCTATGATGTCCTTCTGGTCCAGTGCATCATTTAAGGCCTTTATTTCCTTATTGATATTTTGCTTGGATGATCTGTCCATTTCAGTGAGTGGAGTGTTAAAGTCCCCCATTAATATTGTATTATTGCCAATGTGTTTGATTTTGTTATTAATTGGTTTATATAGTTGGCTGCTCCCATGTTAGGAGCATAGATATTTAAAATTGTTAGATCTTCTTGTTGGACAGACAGTTTGAGTATGATATAGTGTCCTTCCTTCCTTATCTCTTTTTATAGTCTTTGACTTAAAATCTAATTTATCTGATACAAGGATTGCCACCCGTTTTCTTTTGATGTCCATTAGCATGGTAAATTGTTTTCTACCCCCTCACTTTAAATCCGGTGGTGTCCTTGGGTCTAAAATGAGTTTCTTGTAGACAGCATACTGATGGGTTTTGTTTTTTTATCCATTCTGATACCCTGTGTCTTTTGATTGGGGCATTTAGCCCATTTACATTCAGGGTAACTATTGAGAGATATGAATTTAGTGCCATTGTATTGCCTGTATGGTGACTGTTACTGTATATTGTATCTGTTCCTTTCTGGTTTACTACTTTAAGGCTCTCTCTTTGCTTAGAGGACCCCTTTCAATATTTCCTGGAGAGCTGGTTTGGTGTTTACAAACTCTTAGTTTTTGTTTGTCCTGGAAGCTGCTGCTTCTTTTATTTTTTTTTTTTTTAAGATTTTATTTATTTATTTGACAGACAGAGATCACAAGTAGGTGGAGAGAATGGCAGAGAGAGAGAGAGAGAGAGAGAGAGGAGGAAGCAGCCTCCCTGCCGAGTAGAGAGCCTGATGTGGGGCTCAATCCCAGGATCCTGGGATCATGACCTGAGCTGAAGGCAGAGGCTTAACCCACTGAGCCACCCCAGCAGCCCTGTCCTGGAAGCTTTTTATCTTTCCTTCTGTTTTCAGTGATAGCCTAGCTGGATATAGTATTCTTGGCTGCATGTTTTTCTCATTTGGTGCTCTGAATATATCATGCCCGTTCTTTCTGGTCTGCCAGGTCTTGTGGATAAGTCTGCTGCCAGTCTAATATTTTTACCATTGTATGTTACAGACTTCTTTTCCCAGGCTGCTTTCATGATTTTCTCTTTGTCACTAAGACTTGTAAGTTTTACTATTAGATAATGGGGTGTGGACCTATTCTTACTGATTTTGAGGGTGATTCTCTATGCCTCCTGGATTTTGATTGCTTGTTCCCTTTGCCGTATTAGGGAAATTCTTTATAATAATTTGCTTCAGTATACCTTCTCCTTGCCTCTCTCTTTCTTCTTCTGGAATCCCAATTATTCTAATACTGTTTCATCTTATGGTATCACTTATCTCTCGAATTCTCCCCTCACGGTCCAGTAGTTGTTTTTCTCTCTTTTGCTCAGCTTCTTTATTCTCCGTCATTTGGTCTTCTATATCACTAATTCTCTCTTCTGTCTCATTTATCCTAGCAGTAAGAACCTCCGTTTTTGATTGTACCTCATTGATAGCTTTTTTGATTTCAACTTGGTTAGATTTTAGTTCTTTTATTACTCCAGAAAGTGATTTTATTCCTCCAGAATGGGTTTCTCTAATATCTTCCATGCCTTTCTCAAGCCCAGCTAGCACCTTGAGAATCGTTGTTCTCAACTGTAGTTCTGACATATTACCAATGTCCATACTGATTAGTTCCCTAGCCTCTTGTTCTTTTTTTGTGGTGAGTTTTTCCGCCTTGTCATTTTGTCTAGATAAGAATATATGAATGAGAGAATAAAATACTAAAAGGGTGACAAAGACCCTAGAAAAATGTACGCTAACCAAATCAGAAGACATCCAAAACCCGGGGGAGAAGAAAGGAGGGAGAAAGTAATAAAAATTTTTAAAAAATTAAAAAAAATATATATATATATACTAGACTGGTGAATAGAACAGAGCCATCCACTTGATTTTGGATGTATTTTGGTCCCTTTGAAGAAACTACCTCCCAATATTTTAAAGAAAGAAAAAAATATATATATATAGATATATATACACACAAAAATAAGGGTAAACACAATGAAGGGATGGAATATGCCTGTAAAGATGCAAATTTAAAAAATATTCTAAAAAAGCAATTGGTAAGTTGGTTGGAAGAAGAAAGAAAAAATTGGAGGGAATGTGCTTAGGCTGGAGACTAGAATAAAGCCAGCTGCTAGATTAGGGTATTTTTTATCTATTAGAAGGAATTGTATCCCAGAATTTTTTAGAAAAAAAAATAAGCCTACATGTATACAAAAAATAAGGTCAAATACAGTGAAAGGATAAAATATGACTATAACAATGAAGGTTTAAAAAGATTTTTTTTTAGATTGTTAAGATAAATTAGTTAAAAAGCATTAAAAAAGGAAAGAGGAAAAGTTAAAAAAAATAGAATAAGAAAAAAATAAAAAAATATTTACTTTTCAAGACTAAAGGATCATGGGGGAAAAAAATCTATGAATTCTATGCATTGCTTTTGCCTAGCTCTGGAGTTCCTCTGTTCTCCTTGATGAATGAGCTTGTTCTTGGCTGGATGTTCTTGGTGATCTTCTGCAGGAGGGGCCTGTTGTAGTGATTCTCAAATGTCTTTGCCGGAGGCAGAATTGTACCACCCATGCCAGGGACCAGACTAAGTATTCTGCTCGGGTTCGCTCTGGGAGCTTTTTTTCCCTGAATGCTTTCTGTAGAGCTTTGGAGGACGGGAATGAAAATGTCAGCTTCCCAGTCTCCGGCCTAGAGGAGCTGAGGCCTTGGGTCCCCACTCCTCAGTTCATGCTTAGAGTAAAGCAGTCAATCCCTCCTGTCTACCTGGTCTCCCGCCGCAGTTCAAGCTCACCCATCCTGTGACCGAGTGTTCTGTCTCTGGCACATGGTCCTGTTTGGAGTCTCCAAACCCAGCAGATTCATGCTGTGCTGCTCCTCCCAGAGGAGAAAGGTGAGTCTCCCTGTTCTGCCACTTGTGGCGTCCCTGCTTGAAGAGCAGTGTCCTGACTGTGCCTTGGATCACAGTTTAAGGTAACCCCGATCTGAAGGCTCACTCTTTGGCTCTGTCTCTGTAGCCGGCTTCCCTGCTTCAGTAACTGGGGGCTCTCCCACACTCAGACACCCCCAATCTTTCTGTGACCCTGTGGGACCTGAGACCACACTGTCCCCGCGAGGGCTCCACCCCTGCTTAGCCTCTGAAGCGATGTCCCTCAGTGGAGCAGACTTCTAAAAGTTGTGATTTTGTGCTCCATTGTTCCGCTGTTTGTCGGGAGCTGGCCCCTCCCACTGTGGTCTGTCTTCTCATCGCTTCAGATTCACTTCTCTGCAGTCCTGTCTTTCAGAAAGTGGTTGATTTTCTGTTCCTGGAATTGCTGCTCTTCTTCTCTTCTATCTCCTGTTGAGTTTGTAAGTGTTTGGAATGATTTGATACCTATCCAGCGGAACTCCTGGGATCTGATATCATTTCAGTCCGCTACTCCTCCGCCATCTGGCCTCTCCTCTGATTTTCCTGTATTTTTCATTTTTGGTTCACTTCCTCTTCCCTTCCTTGTGTGACCTGTATGTCAGTTGATTGTCTAATATATTAATGGGTTCTGATTGGGAAAAAAAATCTAATAAAACACAGTAACCATATATATATTTATATCTAAAATAAAACAATCAAATGAACTGACATAATGGTATATTTATGTTAAAATATATATTTTAATTTTATATATAAAATATTTATATGTTTCAAAGAACTTGGTAGGCTTAGAGTAATTAAAGCCAACATTTTAGAAGCACTACTAAAATAAATATATCTGTGATTATGTAGTCCATGAGAAGAATGTTTTAATTTATAGTATTATCTATTGAGAAGGTTTACAGGTGAGCTAAAAGAATAATGGTAATTTCTTGGTGTATATAGGGATATTTGCATCATGAATCTTAATATATACAAATACAAGTTTTATTTTGTTTCTATACAGTAAAAAGAATTAAAAATAAACTGTAGTTCGTAGAGTTCTCTTATGGTCCTTTAATGTATTATTTCTAAAACATTCCTTTTAGCTTTCCTGGAAATAGCTCTTTCTTATATACCCATATGTAATTGTTTTATATAATACTAATTGAATTAAACAATTTCAGTAGCAAGTATAACTGGCACAAGTCAGTTTGGGAGCAAATACACTTGATTTTTGGTAACCATCAACTCAATGATAGGAGCAGAATTTCATGAGCTTGCCAGAGTCTTGATTACTAGCTATGGGCACTGTATAATAATGGACATCAGCTAGGATGTTTTATAGGGTGAATGTTCACCCTGGAATTGGCTAATTGGAGGTTGGTTAAGATCTTCTGCTCTGGACCTGACTTCCTATATATAACTTCAGAAATAAGCAAATATATATGTGAATTAATATTATTATAAGGTAGAGAAATTAAGACACTCCGTTTTTAAAAAAGTTAATTTTGGCTTTATCTGCCTCACATCACTTTTGTTTGTGTACAGAGTTACTTTACTCCTGAATAATTTATTTCTGCATATGAATGTTTTTTGAAATTACTGGGGCAACTTGGTGGCTCTGTTGGTGAAGCGTCTGCCTTCGGCTCAGGTCATAATCTCAGAGGCCTGGGATTAAGCCCTGATCAGGCTCCCTGCTTAGCTGTGAATCTGTTTCTCCCTGTCCCTCTGCCCCTCCACCTGCTTGTGAACGCTCTCTCTCCCAAATTAATAAAATCTTTAAAAAAAAGAAGTGAAAACTCAAGGCAGAACCAAAAAAAGAAAAAATTACTTTGCTTTCCTCTTATGTGGAAGAAAAAATTACTTTGCTTTCCTCTTAGTTGAAGTTCTTTTAAAATGTGGTTTATAAAAATATGACCCACCCATGTCTATCTGTTGAGTGAGTACATTACTAAAGTATGAAAAAAACCAATTTTTTGTCTTACATTTAAATTCAGAGGTTCAGTGAAAATAGGTTACATCCAGATTTTTTATATTATTAAAACTTAAGTGCTTCATACTTCGTGTCATGATTTCTCTTTTTTAGAAATCAAAGCCCATTCTGTTGGCTTGGCAACTTTGACCTGCTTCAGGAAAGGTATACATATCAAGACCATCTTTTCAGTGTGCTCTGGTGAAGCAAGATCTAGGGTTTTAAGAAGTCCTGGTGCCTTTGGAGTGTTTTAGAGTATCTGTCAGTTTGAAGAACTGTTTCTTTATAAATTACTCAGTTTTTAAAATAAGGTTAACTTAATTTTCAAATTGGAGCCTCTTTTTTTCCCCCACCACAATATCTGAATATGTATATACATATGAAGTGACTTATTAAAATATAATCCTTGGGGTACCTAGGTGGCCCAGTCGTTAAGTAAGCATCTGCCTTTGGCTCAGGTCATGATCCTGGTGTCCTGGGATCGAGCCCCACATTGGGCTCCCTGCTCATTGGGAAGCCTGTTTCTCCTTTTCCCACTCCCCCTGCTTGTGTTCCTGCTCTCACTGTCTCTCTCTCTGTCAAATAAATAAAATCTTTAAAATATATATGCTTATAATCCTTTAGAAAGGCTGCAAAGTATGCTGTCATAGGTCACATACAGGTCTGTGTCACTGTCCTTTTTCATTCACTCACATATTTATTAAACAATTTATTGTCTCCCATGTACTAGACATTATTTTAGATACTGGGTATACAGTTGTCAACAAAATAGACAAATTCTTACTTTCGCAAGGTGTGACAGACTGTGTGTATGAAGTACTTTGGGGAAAAATAAAGCAGAGGAGGGAGATGAGGAATGACGTGGTGTTGCAATTATAAATAGGATCGTCTAGGATGACTTCACCGAGGTGACTTGTGGTAAAAGGCCTGAGGAAGGTAAAGCGATTCATGTAGAGAAGAGTGCTTCAGGAAGAGTGGACAGCAAGTGCTAAGTCCTGAGGCTGAGGCACGCTTCCTGCCTTCTAGAAACTATAAAACCAGTGTGACCAGAGTAGAGTGAGCAAGGAGGAGAGCAGACACCAGTTTCTCTGAGGCCTCTGGTCTTGTTTCACATAAAGAGGTGACATGATCTGGCTTTTGTTTTAAGAAGACACACTGCTGCTGTGTCTCATGAGACTAAACTTAAGTGGGGAAGGGTAGAAATAAGGACACCAGTTAGGAGGCTATTATAGGAACCCAGATGAGTGATGGTGACTAGAGTGGTTATGTTTTGAAGGTAGAGTGGGAAAGATTTCTGAGTGATAGGATGTGAGATCTGAGTAAGAGAAATCAGTGATGAATTGTAGAGTTTTTAGCTTATGCACTTTGAAGGATGGAGTTGAATTAACTAAGCTCGGAAGACACTGATTTGTGGGGAAAGATCGGGAGCTCAGTTTTGGAGATGCCCAGTCAGCAGTTGGATATATTACCTGGATTTCAGAGCAGGGGTCTGGACTGGAGGTAGACACTTGGGAGTTGTTAGAGTTTAGGGACTGGATGAAATCTGCAAGAGAATGTAGATAGAGAAGCAAAGAGGTTCAGGAATAAGAACCTAGGCTACTCCCACACTGAGACTGGGAGATGGAACCAGTAAAGGAGAATGAGTAGAAGCAGCTAATGGGTAGGAGGAAAACCTGGAGATTGTGGAGTCTTGGGAGCCTAAGTCAGATGCTTCCGGGACAAGGGTCAAGATTTGACTTAGGAATTTAGCAATGGGGAGGTCACTCGTGAGCTTGACAACAGCAATTTTGCTGGAGTATTAGGGACCAAAATTGGTAAGGATTCAAGAGAGAGCAGGAGTAGAGAAATGGAAATATCAAACGTGGATAAATATTTCAAAGGATTTTTGCTGCAAAGGGAAAGTGAAAAATATAGCTGAAGGGAAAAGTGAGGTCAAGAGAGATTTTAAATTGGAGAAAATAAAAGTTTTGCTGATAGGAAAGAAAAGTAAAGAGGAAAAAAGGAACGAGCCTTCATGTGGTAGCACAATTCTCATTTAGAAGAGCATTGGTTTTGTTTGATACAGCTAAAATCATTTAGCTTAGCATTATAAACATGAATTCTTGTTAATGCAGTTTGTATTTTCAGTATACAAAGTTCTTATCTTCCCATCTCCATCAAAAACCAAAACCTTTTCTTTTTGTCTGAGCCTTTAAATAAATGATGTTTTGGAATGGATAGTTTCTGCTCATCTTTTTCAACCTAATATAGTCCTTAGTTCTGCACCCGTATGCATGGGCCTGAGGTACACTTAATTCACATACTTTCTTCAGTAGCTGATGACGGTTTTTTAAGACTTTATTTTTTTAAGAGCAATTTTCAGTCCACAGCATAATTGAGAGGAAGGTACAGAGATTTCCCATTTATTCCCTACCTTCACCCATTCATAACATCCCCCATTATCAACATTTCCCATCAGAGTGGTACATTTATTTCAGTTGATAAACCCATACTCACACATCATCATCATCATCACCCAAAGTCCATACTTTACAGTAGTGATTCACTCTTGGTGTTCTGTGTTCTGTGGGTTGGCAAAAATGTATAATGATATGTATCCTTCATTATTATATCATGCAGAATATTTTCACTGCCCTAAAAAGCTCTTTGTGCTCTGCTTGTTCATCCTTCCCTACCATCCCACCACCTGGCAAGTGATCTTTTTATTGTCTCTACAATTTGGCTTTTTCTAGAATGTCACATAGTTGGAATCATGAAGTGTGCAGCCTTTTCAGATTGACTTCTTTCACTTAGTAATATAACCTAAGCTGCTTCCATCGTTTTTCATGGCTTGATAACATTTCTTTTTAGTGCTGAATAATATTCATTGTCTGAATACACCACAATTTGTCCATTCACCTACTGAAGGGTTTCTTGGTTGTTTGAAGGTTTTGGTAATTATGAATAAAGCTGCCGAAAACATAACATGTGTAGACTTTTGTGTGGCTATAACTCCTTTGGGTAGATACCAAGGAGCATAATTGCTGGATCATTTTTAAGAGTACGTTTAGTTTTATAAGAAAATGCCAAATTGTCCTCTAAATGCCTGTACCATTTTTGCATTCTCCCCAACATTGAATGACAGTTCAGAGGTACTACTTCTGAGCTTATTTTTTTCTGCTTAGGTTTTGTTTCTGTTTTCTTCCTATTTTCTCTTATTTCCATATTGGGTCCTCTCTAGCAAAAACTATCTGACTCTCAGAATGTGTAGCATTTCAGTATCTTCTGCCATCCAGCCTTTGCATTTTTATTGATGTCTGCGAACATCAATTGTTGGCTCCTGGGTGTGTGTTTAGTAAGTAGGTAGCTGAAGGGACTTGGCACATTCTCATTTGTATGAATGACCAGACTTTTGGGTCTTATTTAATTCCTGAGGCACCACATACTGACAAAAGCTTCTCAGATGTCTCTAGAATTAGAAGAGGTACTTATCAAAGATATATATGTATATATTTATACACACACATATACATATGTGTATATATATATACACAATATATATATTTTGGTTGAGGAAGAGTTTTGAGTTAATTACATATAATTACATATAAACTCTGAAAATTCATTTAAGTTTTACATTTAGTTTCTGCTATAATTTAGATCATATATCTTGTCTTGAATTTAATTTTTATGAAGCATATTTTTTAGGATCATCTGTATCAGTACTGTCTAATAGAAATATAAGTCAAGTTTTTTATATAATTTAAAATTCCAGGATCCAGGATTTGAACTCTGGACACTGATTCGAGAGCTTATTTTCTTAAAGTCTTTCCAGATTGCTTCCTTAGCATATCTTAGCAATGCATCTTTAAATTTTATGATTGAGGGGTGAAGAGTGGGGATTGCTTGATTTATGCATTTAATATATTTTGGAAACTTGAGCGTAAATTAACACTTTAAATAAATCAATTCTGTTTGCCATTAATTTGTTTTAATTTTAGAGTTGCTTTATCTTAATTTCTCACTGATCTCCCATTACAATTGAGCCTCAATACTTCATTACTCTGTCCAACTCTGACTTGGGGGGAAAAAAAAACTACTGATATGTAAGCAAAGGTTCTAGTGTAAGAGAGAAGTGGAGCCCAGAAAGAGCAGCAACTATTTATTGAGTGATTATTGTATGCCAGGCACTGTGCTAATAAGACTTTGCACTTATTGTCTTGTTTAATCATTAAAATGATGCTGTGTCTAGGAAGTGCCAGAAGCTGTGTGGCTGCAGTCCAAAACAATTAGATTGTGTGAGAATTCCTGTCTTCAGTTCTGGGGACCATATTTTAAAAGAGACACAAACCATGAAGGGGAAGTTAGGTGGCTAAGTGATAGATGAGTGGCCAGAAAATAATGTGATATTAGGAGAGGTTGTAGAAATTGTTATCTTTACCCCAAGGAAAGAAGACTCAGTGGATAGAATGGTTGTCTTTAAGTATTTGGGACAAGGCACATGATCTAAAGAGAGACCCAACTTTGGGAAAGAATATGTTTTTCTGTCTTTCTCCAAAGAATATAGAAGAGAAGTTTGCAGAATAACACATTTTCATTTCTGAATAAGAAAGAACTTTCTCAAAGAATTGTTTGGAAAACTAAACCAGCTTTCTGTTTAGATGCATTTGGACAGAGACTAGGTCTTTACCTAGATATTTTAAATTAACCACTTATATTTGGAAGATTTGTATTATACGAATTGGCCATTAGGTGAGTTGTCCAATTCTTCAAATAAAAGTTCTTTACATTCTTGGGAGTTGGTGATTTTGTCATAAATTGTGTTCTAAAATCAAATGCTTTTGTAATATAAGTAATTGTCTCAGTTTATAAATTAAGCTGGAGATTGTGACTTAATAAGAATGTCAGAGCTAGGGGCGCCTGGGTGGCTCAGTGGGTTAAAGCCTCTGCCTTCGGCTCAGGTCATGATCTCAGGGTCCTGGGATCGAGCCCCACGTTGGGCTCTCTGCTCAGCGGGGACCCTGCTTTCCCTCTTCTCTCTCTGCCTGCCTCTCTGCCTACTTGTGATCTCTGTCTGGCAAATAAATAAATACAAATCTTAAAAAAAAAAAAGGAATGTCAGAGCTAAGAAGGATGAAATCTTAAAGTCTAGCCTCATTTTATAAATGAGGAAACAGAAAGTTAGAGATGATAGAGTGAGTCACTGTTGGACAAATAGTCTGGCATTGACTTCAGCTCCACTGCTTTTTTTTTTTTTTTTTCAATTACCATTACTAGTATGTAGATGAAACAGACTGAGTCACATATAGCACATGTTTAAAGGTCCTTCTTAATCTTATCCAGAGCTAACAGAATGAAGAAGCTGTAATTCTAATTGGGGCACACTGGAGTCCTTTTGTGGTTGTTACCTCATCTGAACTTGGCGCTCAGTGATTTTCCTAAAGACAGATTTTCTCTTTCTTCATGGTGTTTTGGTTTCTTGAAGACATAGGCATCTTCACAATGAAAGTAGAAGAAAGGTACAGTGGTTCTGATAATTTGGTGTTCATTCAGCAAATATTTATTGAAGGTTTCTTGTGTGCCAAACACTTTTCTAAGCGCAATTGTACTTTCACAGGCTTTTACTCTGAGATGGGAAACCATCAAGTAGTTTTGAGCCAAGGATGAGGAGATTTGCTTTTTTTTTTTTAGATTTTATTTATTTATTTGACAGAGCACGAGCAGGGGCAGCAGCAGCAGGCAGAGCGAGAGGGGAGGAGGAGGCTCCTTGCTGAACAGGAGGAAGCCTGATATGGGACTCCATTCCAGGACCCTGGGGTCATGACCTGAGCCACACGCAGCCGCTTTTCCAGCTGAGCCACACAGGTGCGCCTCCCCCACCCCCTGTTTTTTTTTAAAGTAGGAGTTTGAGTCAGGTGTAGTTGACCTTGATATAGTGAGACACACCTTTTGGCTGCTAGGCACAAGATTGGAATAACAGCAATTAGAGGTTTATATAAGTTGTATATGTAAGTTCACAACAAGTTATTTAAGTAAGTTCACAATAAAACAAGTATAAACCTCTTGAAAATATTTACCATGTACCAGTTTGAAAAACATTATAACTTCTTTTTTTTTTTTTTTTTTAAACTTTATAACTTCTTGATGGAGGTTTGAATTCCACCTCTCAGTGGTGATCTGATTTTGAAATGTACGAATTCTCTGAGCTTCAGTTTTCTTATTGGTGAAATGGGGGTAAAACCTTTTTCATGGGACTTTTGATGGTTAAATGATTAAAGTGGGGCCATGCAGGTAAAATGCTCAGTCCAGTGCCTGGCACTTTTTTGTTTTGTTTTGCTTTGTTGTTGTTATTGTTTTAGTTTTATTTATTTGTCAGAGCGAGAGAGAACACACAAGTAGGGGGAGCTGCAGGCAGAGGGAGAGGGCCCCACTGGGCAGGGAGCTGGATGCGTGGCTGTATCCCAGGACCCTGGGATCATGACCTGAACGGAAGGCAGACACTTAACCAACTGAGCTACCCAGGCGCCCCTTGGCACTTTATAAACATTCAGTCAAATTGTTACTATGATAATTTAGTCAAGGGAATTTTAAGATGGGTGAGTTATTTTAAAGATAGATTTGGGGTGCTAATTCAGAGTGTTAATTTATTTTTAGTTTAGACTAAATGTCTTAAATACCTTTGTGTAGAAATCCTTACATTGACTCAATGCTTAAAATAATACCCTTTCTTAACACTGTTTTACGTGTATATGAATTAATCCTTTTGTATGTCACTAGCTGTTTTTGTGGTGTCACAATGTGGCAAATTCTAGAGCTCTCCTCCACATTCCACAGCCCTTATCAGTTTGGGACTAATTCTGGAGGTTTGGCTATTGATGAAAGCAGGCAGGGAAGAGCCCCGCCCTTAGATCTCAGTTGACCTCTAGCTGAGGATACCCAAGGGACTGGTTCACTGTGAAGCCTACCTGGGTTTTAGGGGTGTGTGATATGTGTGTACTCTGTTATCCAGAATGTTTGTCCTCCCGGAGAGTAAACATACCATCTTACGGTTCTGTGGACGAGTTCACCTCTGCAGTGTTTTCTGTTTGCCCATTTTTACATCTGGAAATTCAGTCTGGCTTTTAGTTCAGTATTGTTATCTGTGGCTGTGTCTGGTTTAAAAGCATAACAAATTTGACTTGACAGTCTCCAAGTGATACTAGGAGAAAGTTCTTTGTAAAACTGACTTGGAACTCTGTAAAACATGTGTTTAGGGTGCTGTCCTTTCCTTTTGCGATGGCTGTCAGCTGCTTCTAGCCTTATTTTCCTGAGGGTTTAGGCATCACCTAGCTGAGCTGATAAATTTATCTGGGTTAATGGGAGAGGGTTAGGGGACATTTTAACCTTTTTGGAGGCATTATTTTGCTTTCCTCTCCCCTCAGTTATTTGAAAGTACTTTGGCAAAACTAAGACCACTGAGTTAATACAACATTTCAGCATTATTTTCAGTTGAGCCATTAGTGAATGTCATGGTCATTAGAATTCTAGATCATGAAAAAGGCAGGTGCCTGGCAGGTCTTTTGTGAAGATATGGGCATGTAGAGCACTTTTTGTTTTCCTTTTGGATTGTGTAATTTTTAAAATTTTACTTTAAAATATAAAATTTTGGGGTACCTGCGTGGCTCAGTGGGTTAAAGCCTCTGCCTTCAGCTCAGGTCATGATCCCAGGGTCCTGGGATTGAGCCCCACATCGGGCTGTCTGCTCAGCGGGGAGCCTGCTTCTCATCTCTCTCTGCCTGCCTCTCTGCCTACTTGTGACCTCTGTCTGTCAAATAAATAAATAAAATCTTTAAAAAAATATATAAAATTTTAATTTTATACTTTTTCTGATATGGGAAAAGGTCTAATAACTGTGGATTAATTGGGATATACAGAAATTTTTAAAGAAACAACAAAAATCAACTAATCCTACTCAGAGACAAAACACTTAGCCCCCCCCCCCCCCTTTTTTTTTAAGATTTTATTTGGGAGAGAGAGACAGAATGAGTGAGTGCACAAGTGGGGCTGGGGGGCAGAGGCAGAGGGAGAGGAAGAAGCAGACTCCGTGCGGAGCAGGGAGCCAGATGCTCGGCTTGATTCCATGGAGCCAACTGCAGATGCTTAACAGACTGAGACACATAGGCGCCCCATTGTTAACCTTTTTTGAGACATTTCTATTTCCTCTCTTATTCTGAGTATGTGTGTACGTGTGTGTTCATATAGTATACAGTTTTACATGGTGTTTCAGTTTGTTTATTATAATATGAACATTTCCCCATATCATTAACACTATTTGCAAATAACTTTATTATTTATTATTATTATTTTTAAAAGATTTTATTTATTTATTTGACAGAGAGCTCACAAGAAGGCAGAGAGGCAGACAGAGAGAGAGGGAAGCAGGCTCCCCGCTGAGCAGAGAGTCCAATGTGGGGCTTGATCCCCAGGACCCCGAGACTATGACCTGAGCCAAAGGCAGAGGCTTTAACCCACTGATCCACCCAGGCACCCCTATTACTATTATTTTTTGATGAGCATCTTGTTTTTTAAACTGAAATATAGTTGACATACAGTGTCATATTAGTTTTAGCAAATCTGTGTTTGGCCACCTGCTATTTAATCTTAGGGCTTTTCTGAAACGTACTTAACCAATTCCCTATTACTGAATACTTAGGATGTTTCTGTTTTTTTCATTGTGATGGCATATATCTCTGTCTTTCTGTCTGTCTATCTATCTATCTATCTATCTATCTATACCTTACAAATAAAGGCTTTTTTTTTTTTAAGATTTTATTTATTTATTTGACAGAGATCACAAGTAGGCAGAGAGGCAGGCAGAGAGAGAGCGAGGAAAGCAGACTCCCCGCTGAGCAGAGAGCCCGATATGGGGCTCCATCCTGACATCCTGAGATCATGACCTGAGCCGAAGGCAGAGGCTTAACCCACTGAGCCACCCAGGTGCCCCCAAATAAAGGCTCTTATATGAACTTTGTGTCTGGGTCTCTGATTATTGCCGTAGAATATTTTCCAAGAAGAGGAGTTTGAGAGTCAAAAGTGTGAACTTTTTAAGACCCCCAGATCTGTAGTCCTTTCTGGGAAGGTGGTATCATTTACATTTTACCCACCATCATACAGAGGCAGACAGAAACATGTGGTTTTTAGGGGATACAGGTTAGGTCTGGCTCTGTTTTAGCCATTATCCTAAGTTTACCTCTTTAAAAAAGAGGTGGTGGAATCATAGAGCTAAAATCTTTAGATCTGTATCTGGAAAAGATCTAGTCCTACTTTGATACTTTTATAGATGAAAAAACAGAACTACAACAAAAAGTTAATTCATTAACCCAAGATCTTATAGCTGAGAATTGGCTGAGTCAGGATTAGAGACTTGACTAATCCTTTTTGTCCTGTGGTGTTTCTTCTTCAGTTTGAACCAATGCATGAGAGATTATTGTCTCTAGGACTGAACTCGAGACAGTTTGATCCCGAGGGGACAGACTTTTTTTTTTTTTCCCCCTGCTACAGCTTAGCATCTGTTTGGTGTATAGTATCTTTACCTATCATCTTGCCCCCTGACATGCCTCTTGCCCATATTTCCAGCAAAATCCCCAGGCTTAATTTTGATAGGTTTAGCTTGAGTTACATGTCTCTCTGGCCAAGGGAGTGGAATACCTTGGCTAGGTCTGAGTCACATGGCTGCATGTGTGGCCTTAGGTAAGGATGAAGGGAAGTTCTCAATTTAAGCCTAATACACAGAGTGAGAATAAGGGAGAGATGATCAAAAAAAGAAAAGAGGTGTTCTGTTATGAGAGGAGAGAGTGCTGGGCAGGCAAAAACAACAGATGCTCATGGCAGATGAAATGGGGCTGGCCTGAAGGAGCCTATGCCGTACAGAAGAATAGCAAGCACAGAGGCCAGGGGTGGGCTAGAGCCTAGCATATGAAGAATGGGAAGAAGTGAGGAGGTGTTAGGGTGGGGAGAGCAGGACTGGAGAGAAGGGAATTAGAAAGGTAGGCTGAAGTCTGCAGTGCAGGACCTTATAAAGTAGGCTGCTTGGATTTTATCCTATGAAAACGCGAAGTGATTGAAGTTTTTGAAGCAGTTTGGCATTTTAAAAAGATCACTCTTGGGGCTCCTGGCTGGCTCCGTTGGTAGAGCAAGCAATTCTTGACCTCATGGATGTGAACAAGCCCTATGTTGGGTGTAGAGATTACTTAAAAATAGAATCTTTAAAAAGATCATTCTTCATTCTATTTTTCATGCTGTAGAAGGGAAGCGGGGCAGTCGGGAGGTGTTTATAGGTAAGAGAGAAAGGTTTCTTGGATGGGAATGGTGGTAGTTGTGATACAAATAGATAAATAAGCCACATTTTGTGTAGATCAGTAGAACCTGATTATTTTTTAAATTAATTATTTTTATTAACATATAATGTATTATTTGCCCCAGGGGTACAGGTCTGTGAATCGCCAGGTTTACACACTTCACAGCACTTCCCCAATGTCCATAACCCAACCACCCTTTCCACCCTCCTCCCACCCCCGCCCCCCGCCCAGCAACCTGCAGTCAGTAGAATCTGATTATTGATGGGATGTAAGGAGAGGGGAATGGAATAGATTTTCTGGCTTGATTAACACAATGGATAGAATTGCCATTATTGAGACTTAGCACTCTTGTTGGTATTGTTTTGTGTCACTCAGCTCCTTCCACCTAGACTGTGTACTTCTTGAAAATAGGATTAGACATCATCTCATCACCATTGATGGTAGCACAGTGTCCAGCATGTGATGGGCACTTGGTTCAGCATCTGTTAGATGGGTAATTAGAGAGGAGGCTTACAATAACAACAATAAATCCTATTTGTTAGGACATACCTTGATGCATTATTAAATTTGTTTAAAATACAAATTCTGTGGGAAGAAGATACCATGAGCTGTATTTTATGGAAAATGTAATCAGACCTCTGAGTTAAAGAAATCTGCTCTGATTTATTGACAGAGCTGTAACATATTCTAATCCTTGGTGTTCTCATTAAATCATCTACCCTATTCTTATTCTAGTGGGTAATTTTTTTTCTGCCTGAAATTAGTATTTTTTTCTTCCTTTGGCATTCTAATATTAAGAGTCAAACAAAACACTAGGTAACTGGCCTTATTGTCTTTGGGCGGTTCCTGCACCTTTGGTAACTGCTTTGATTATCTCAATTCCTTTCAGACTCTTTTTTCTTTTTTACCAAAAACCTTATTCTAAAGTGCCTTCGAAAAAGAGGCCCAGACCAGAAGAAATCAGTCAGTGGCTCAACAACAAGCTCCCCGAGGTTTTAGGGCAAGGTAGACCTCTTCCAGAATGTGCTTCTAACATGTAAGAACTGTGCTAGCTGGGGCTCAGGAGATGCTCACCAATGCTTGTTATTCATCCTTAGCCAGTGCTTTGGTTTATCTTATTCATGGCTGTTGCTCTCTCTTATTTTCTCCCAAGGGAAACCTTAAAACAGGAGGAATTAAATAGAGGCAATCTGAAAGAAATGGGTGCAGAACACAAGCTACCTTTATCAGGTGTCCTCAGTGTACAGGCTCTTGTCCGTGTAGAGTTCTCCTACAGTCCTGTGATTTGCTTGGCCTAGGTTTGCTGTTGGTTTTGCAGCCCCAAGGCCAAACGCAGGCTCTATTCCAGTGAGTAAATACCTTACCTTCTGGGGGAAAAAATGTGCATTTTGTTCTGCCATCCCTCCATTTGCCACAGATTTTTAATTTTTAAATATTTTATTTATTTGAGAGCCAGCATGTGTGAGAGAGCATGCGCAGGGGGGAGGGTCAGAGGAAGAAGCGAACTCCCCACTGAGCAGGGAGCCTGACCAGGACTCATCCCAGGACCCTGGGATCATGACCTGAGCTAAAGGCAGACACTTAAATGACTGAGCCACCCAGGCTCCCTGCTACACATTTTTAAAAGTGATTTATTAATTTCAGAAACCAGAGTTACTTTCCCTATTCTTATTTGCATATTGCTGAAGGGTTATTAGAACTTTAAGTTCTGTTCCTTAAAAGTTTCTAAGGAAAAAATGTTCCAAAACTTTGGGTTCTCTCACATACTCCCAAATCAGTCCTTGTTTTGTACATGTTGTGTGTCATTAATGTTCTTGTGGAAAAATTGTTTAAGGAAGTAGAGCTGTGAAGGGGCTTGGTATATGGGGGCTGGGTGAAGATTTTGAGTTGGGTAATTAGGCAGCTACAACCATGTGGAACAGAAGCGATGATTAGACTAATTAGTTAAGCCATTTTGTAAGTGCCATGTCGACCCAAGGGTAATGGCCTAGAAATGCAGCCTTTCCTGATTTATTTAATGGATGAAAAGGTTTTACATGTGGGGTTTACTTGCTTTTTTTTTTTTTTTTTTAAATTAGGGATTTCCCTGGTTTTCATCTGTTTCAATTTTAGTTCTCTGGTAAAGGAGAGGCAGATGTATCTGATTTTGGAGATTTGGACTAGGGCTTTCTGTTTCTGTTTCCATCTCCTTCACTGTTGTAGTGGAACAGATTTAAGAGGCCATCTGAAGTCAAGCAAGTCTTTGCCAACAGCTGGAGTGTTATATTTGGGCAGTATATAAGCAGCTTTCTAGTGGCAGGCCTCTTTCTGGTCATTTTTATACACCTAAGTTCTTCATGTGTACATTTGTTTATCTACAGTTCTGTGGTGGCTGCTGTGTACCAGACACTCTTAGATGCAAAAGATAGAAAGATATGTAGCAGTTAGAGACTTAATTTTGTTCAGTGTTACTACCCCAGTTGCCCCAACTGCTTGGCGAGGTAAGTATGTATGTTTAGATTGACCTCCTGCAGTTGTAGCTGAGTTTGCAAAACAGATTTTAAAAAAAGTTTCTGTAGACCGAATCCCATTTATTTCCTTGTGGCTTTAAAATTTAAGCTGAATATCTTCAATTGATTTGCCTTCTAAAAAATAGTAAAAAAGTAAAAAAATAAATCATTTGAATCTCATCAAATGATTTGCTTACAGGAATGCTGTGGAATCTTTAAAAATAAAAGTACAAAGTGAAAACATTGTGCCAAATTTTAATACAATACTAGGTGTAATTTACACATGCTGTGTGGTTTGATCCTGTCCTCAACTCTGAGGCAGGCAGGCAGGCAGACATTACTGTTCCTGATAGTGGGCACGTTGTGTGGAGTTCAGAGGAGTTAGGTGTTCATAGCTAATACATAACAGGCACAACAAAAACAGCATTTTTCAAAAATAGCATTTTCAAAACCAGCATTGTAATATGTATATATGCTAATCAGGCTAACTAAATATAGTGCTATTAAAACATGCTTGTGAGACTTTTTTTACACAGTGAACATTTTGTGCTAATTTGTCCACTCTTACCTTAGGTGAGAGTGATGGGCTTTATTAAAATCTGTAGTGAGGTGAAGAGCTAAATAGCCTTGCAGGAGTGTTTTGAGGATTACGTGGTTTCCATATAAGCAAGGTGCTTCTAATGAGAGGTGCTCAATATTTGGTAGCAAAAACGAAGTAAAACAAAAATAGGTAAAATTCTGAACACCAAAGGGGAGATAAAATTATTTTTAAGTGCTTTGTTTACTTTATAATTGAAATTCTAATTATAATTTTTATCTACTTATTAATGTGGTTTCTCCAAAGGCCTATACTATTAACCTAATTTCATTTACTCCCTGTATGTGAAAGGATCAAAATCATTCCTTTTAAAATAAAAACTTCTCAGTTCAGTATGACCTTTTACAGTTAGTCTGAGTTAATGAGCCTTTATTATATCATTACCACTTGAGGATTTTAAAGACCTATTGCTCTATTGCTCTGCTACCCAGCATCTTGCGGCTTGGGAATGAGACACAGCTGGGATCTTAGTCTTTAAATAGAATTTTGGGTAATAAAATGAGGTGGGTTATCAACAGCAAAGCTTGATTAAATATGATTGTAATGTAATGTTATTCAGTCACAAGATATCCATTAAAATCACACTCATTGGGAAATATTTCATTGGCTTCTAGGAAAAAATAGAAAATGTTATAGAGTGAACTGCCACCCAAAATCATGAACAGAGAATTAAAATTGATTCTGAGACCTTTTCATGGTACTGAAATACATCATTCTAATACTTAAATATTTAGAGAAAAAAGAAATCCAAAACAACTGTTTAAAATATTTCATCTGTCTTATGGCATAATAATGAATATTGATCTCATTATTTGGATAATACTTTTAGAAAATGCAGAAATTTTAAAAACTCAAAACTTTTTGTAACTACAATTAAGGAATTATGATAATATTCCAAACTTATTTTATTACCTCATTTAAAAAATTGAAACTTCTTCCTTAAAATGGTTGGGTGGTTCCTGTAGGTCATTTTTTATGGAATTTCTTAAAAAATATATATTATTATTCCCTTTTCTCTATTTTAATGCATGTACTTAATGCTGCTTAACTTTTTTTTGATGACTCATGTTGACTGTTTTCTAGTATTCAATTATAGTGATGCTGTCTATGGGCTATAAATCTGTATCTTAAAGGCATTAATGGTAAATTGTGTGTGTTAGGTTTTAAAGTAACAGTTTTAGTTAAATTATGCTTTTTAACAACTAGATATTCAGCCCCTATTGTAAACGTACATACAGAATCTTTTTTTTTTTTTAGATTTTTATTTTTTTTATTTGACAGAGATCACAAGTGGGCAGAGAGGCAGGCAGAGAGAGAGGAGAAAGTAGGCTCCCCGAAGAGCAGAGAGCCCAATGTGGGGCTCGATCCCAGGACTCTGGGATCATGACTTGAGCCGAAGGCAGAGGCTTTAACCCACTGAGCCACCCAGGTGCCCCTGTACATACAGAATCTTAAGAAAAAATGTTTCAAATACTTTTCAAATAGTAGCTCATTTATTCCTTACAACAACTTAATGAGGTTATGTTATAATTATCCTCTTTTTAAATTTTTGATTTAATTTTAAAAAAAGATTTTATTTATTTGATGTCGAGAGAGAGTACAAGCGGGGGGGGGGGGCAGCAGGCAAAGGGAGAAGCAGGCTCCTGCTGAGCAGAGAACCTGATGTGAGGCTCGATCCTGGGACCCTGGGATCACCACCTGGGCTGAAGGCAGACATTTAACCGACTGAGCCACTCAAGTGCCCCATATCCTCTTTTTTTAAGGTCACAGGGAAGTTAAGTACCTTGTCAATCTTACCTACTAGCAAGTAGTAGCGTTTAGATTTGAATGCTCTTGTCTGGCACCAGAGCCTTCACTCTTTCTTTCTCTTTTTTTTTTTTTTTTTAAAGGACTATAATATATTCTTATTTATTTATTTATTTTCAGCATAACAGAATTCATTGTTTATGCACCACGCCCAGTGCTCCATGCAATACGTGCCCTCCATAATACCCACCACCTAGTTCCCCCAACCTCCCACTCCCCGCCCCTTCAGAACCTTCAGATTGTTTTTCAGTCCATAGTCTCTCATGGTTCATCTCCCCTTCCAATTTCCCTTAACTCCCTTCTCCTTTCCATCTCCCCCAGTCCTCCATGTTATTTGTTATGCTCCACCAAAGTAGTCTTTTTGTTGTATAATGAGTGGACCTTTTCATTTTGGGTAATCTATGGCCTGTTTTGTTTCCATCCTGATTTTTGTATGTTTTGGAACTCAATTTGTTCATCAGCACATATTGATTGAGTACCCATTATGTGGTGCTAAGGGTGCAACAAGTAATCCAGGTAGGCCCTTACCTGTTGGAGTTCAGTGTCTAACAATCCATGACTGTCAGTGCTTGATGTCTAGAGGAAGGAAGACAGATGTAGCAGAGTGCAACTTACTGTGGGGTTAAAAAGAACTGCCTGAGAAAGAAGCAAGGGGCTGAAAGGTGAGCAGGGGTAATCCAGATTGGGACAGAGGTGTGAGGAGAAGAGGGGTGACATTCTAGTTCAGAAGGAGCAGTCAAGCACAAAGGCTTGGATAGAGGCTGTGTAAGTTGCCCAGGGAACGGCCAATACATCCACTGTGGCTGAAGCTCAGTGTTTTGCTTTGGGAGGGGTGAAAGGTGTAAATAGTGTAAAAGTGTTCTAAAGGTGAGATAGAAGAGTAAAAAAATTAACTTTATATTTCATTGTCATTTCTGGGATAATAAAATTGTAGAAACAGAGTATATGGCTTCCATACTTGTAGGGGGCACAGAATAATAAAAGGAGCAAGAAAGGAGATTAAAATAAAATGGATGGGATAAATAGCATAAAATAAGATGGTACATCTTACAGATGTGTTTGTAATTACATATATGTATGGACTAAATTAAAAGACAGAGATTGTCAGACTGATAAAAAACCAGCCAGCCAAAGAAAGTTCTACTTTTACGTCATTGGTTTTCACAATATGAGAAGTAACAGGCAGTGGCTGTGAAATAATATACCCCCATCTCCTCACCTCTCCTTGTACTCTGGAAGCTGTCACCTTCTTGGGAAGGGCACTGGGGTTCCCACTGTTAAGTGCAGTAGTCATACTGGTAGATTAGTTGTATTTAGATTATGAAGGACTGGCTCCACTCCCTACCAGTGAGACCTTTTATGGCAAGTGTAGAGTTTTATTCACATCCCTAGTGACTTATGTAGTGTTTGACTTGTGGTGTTTGGTACACGTAAGTATGAATACCTTACCTAGCATTTATCATGTGTATACATGATCTCTCCATGTGAGATTGTAAACTCTTTGCCGGCAGGAGCTTGTTATAGTTTTCACTTTTCCATAATACCTGCTAAAATATGTATAAATATATAATAAATATTTCTTAATTCATTCAAGGTTAAATTTGACTTCTGCGTAAGGATGTTCTACCTCTGAATGCTTTGGAGGTTTATTTGTATATATAGCATGGAAAACCACTTCTTTACACAATGAAAAACCTAATGACCTACTTTTCCATGAATACATTTTATAGGCAGAAGAGTATTCTTTTGGGGTAGGGGGATGGGTAGAATAGGTGAAGGAAATTAAGAGTACACCTGTCTTGCTGAGTTTAATGTATAGAATTGTTGAATCACTTATATTGTACACCTGAAACTAAAGTAAGGCAGTATATTAATATATTGGAATTAAATTAAAATTTAAAAAAATTGCACTCAAAAAAGGTATTCTTTTGTGTTTTGAAAAGTATGATTTAATATCAAAATTAATAGTTTGCTTATATGAAAGCTGTAATAAGTTAGTATTAAGATAATAAAAACATATTTCTTGGAAGAAGTCTTTTGCAAAACATATCAAAACAGCAATTTCTTTTTCTGGAGTGAAAGATACTTTTGATTCTGAGTCCAAATGCCTAACGTTCTCTTGTTGACTGAGAATATACTGCTTGATATAAAACTCAGTTGACTTTCATGTAAGAGCTCCTCCTAATAAGTGGAAAGAATTACAGAGTCCAAAGTAAAAGCAAGACATTCTGTTTTTTAATTTCAATGTATAAAAATTAAAACAGGCAGCTAGGGTCTAGTTGGGTATACTTTTTTGCAGTAGGCATTTTGGAAACGTTTACTGAGAAGTAAAGTAAAAACGGGTAAATGCAGCTTCCCCTCAGTGTCTTGGTGGGCCTCCTGTTTAGTGATCTGTTTGCGGTCATGAAATCAGAGTTTTAAACCAAGGAAAGTTTCTTAGAAACCTCGTAGTGGTGAGAGGACGAGACAGAAGTTATATGGCTAACTCTAGAAGGAACTAGAAAGGGAGATGTTAAGAGTCAGTGTCTGTGAGAGAGATGAGAGGAGAGAGGCTTAGAGCACGATAAAGAAAACATGGCCCCCTTTGCTCCTTCTCAGAAGTAGGAAGTCAAGCAGTGATCTGAAGCAGACATGAGGGGAGCAGAGACTGGTAGTAGTGGGATCTAAGAACATTCTGTACCTTCAGTATAAACCACCTCAAGCTAATTGAGGCTTGCTGGCTGAGCTTTAGGCCAGCGACCATAGAGCTAGCTGACTCAGGGAGATAGAGATGTTAAGGAGAGAAGTGGTACATTGAAATTTATGTGGCTGATAATTTGTCAGATTTCATATCTTTTATATCTTAGCAGAAGGGTATAACCTCACACTCACTTTTCTTCTTTCAGATCTGAGCAAAATTGTTTGACCATCCTCGCTTGGTTAGGGTTTGACTTTTTAAGAAGAGTCCTAATGCAAACTAATTTTCAGAGGTATTTTGAATATTTTAGTTATCCTTTCACAAGTCACACAAGGTGATTTGCTGCTGTGAAACGAGTGTTAAAACAGTGTGTGTGTGTGTGTGTGCCTTGCTGTTTTTTTGTGGTTGCCCACAGTGCCCGCTGGGCTTCTGTCAAGCCTGTGGCGTTTACCTGGCACCAAATTTAGGTTCTTAAATTCCCAAATACCTCCCTGAAGTCAGGTGGAAGCCTGGCCCAATTGAGGCTGACAGTCTTAGCTACTGATTATCAGTTGTTTTCTTTGGTATTACTGTGCTGTCTAGAGATTTAAGGTTCTCAGGAAAGCATGTGCTCTTCACTTGTTTGTACTCTAAAGTCCATTTCTGGTGACATCATTGGGAGTCTCTCAGTTTGACCTCTTACTTTGTAGGTTCTGTACATAAATAAATTAAGACAGTTAATTTGTTCCTATTACACAAGTAATATATGTTCATTTTAGGAAAATCAGAAAACAGAGAAAACAAAAAAATATATAATAAATTAATTTGTAACCCCCCCCCTAGAGAAACTACTGGTAACATTTTAGTGCATATTTAAGTGGTTTTCTCTGTACATTTATTTGCATACTACTAACTGTATTTTAATAAAAATGAGTTTGTACTACATACACTGTTTTGTACTAGCATTTCTCATTTGATGTATTCTATACCTGATGTCAATAAATATAGTTTTGTATTTTTCAAAAGACACATCTCTTTGTCTCTATCTTTTAAATATAGGGAAGTACAAGAAAACAAAAAAGTCCCGTAATCGCATAACCACTGTTGACATATTTGAGTGGGTAATAATAAAACATTTAACATTAAGTGGTTGCTTACTATATGCTAGGGGCTGTTGTATCTGTGAATTTCTCTAATCCTCACAAAAGCCGTAAGAAGTAGAAATACTTTTATGTCCATTTTAGCATTCACTCATCCACCATCCATCCATTTCTATATGAAAGGGATCTAAAAAGTTATAATAAATTTGGAGATCCTTACAGCGTGGACAGAGCTATTTCATTCCATATAACAGTTACATAGACATCCTTTTTGTAACTTGGTTTAATTATCTAGTTCACTACAATAGACAATTTGGTTATTTCTGGATTTTGCAGTTATAAGCAATGTGGCAATAATATACTAATATTTATTAAGTGATAAAATCACGTGCTATATGTAAAATTCATAAAATAGTGCCTGTTACATAGTAAGATAATTATTGCTATTACTGTTAATACTATGTGGCATACCCTGTGCTGAAATTTTATTTAACCTTCAAAATATCCCTAAGAGATAGTGTTATTATTCCTAGTTAAGGAAACTAAGGCCTAGAGAAGTTAAACAGTTTTCATTGTGTCATATTGTAAAGTAAGTAAAACGTAGGATTTGAACCTGTCCTTGTGATTCTGGAGCACATGGTCTTGACTACTCCTATCTCTGTATGCCCAACTTCCAGGGGCCAGGGAGTTGTGATCTCCCAGTACCCAGAATTGGAGGATTGTGGATATTGATAAATATTTATTTTGGTGAGAACATTTACGTTCTACTCTCAGCAAATTTCATTCATGCAATACAGTGTTATCAACTATAGGCACCATGTTTTCCATTAGGTCCTCATACCTTACTCATCTTATAGCTGAAAGTTTGTACACTTTTCCCAACCTTTGCTTATTTCCATGTAGCTCCTGAAAACCACTTTTCTACTCTGTGTGAATGTTGACTTAAATTTTTTTGTTTTTTTTTTGTTTTTAGATTTCACATATAAATAATACTATGTAGTAGTTGTCTTTTTCTTTCTGGCTTATTTCACCTAGCCTAATACCCTCAAGATACATCATGTTGTTGGAAACGACAGGATTTCTTTCTTTCTCATGGCTGAATAATATTTCATTATATATACATAAATATATATGTATATATATATAGTGATGTATGTATGTGGTAGATATATAAACCTGTATGTATATTATATGCATATGTGTGTGTGTGTGTGTGTGTGTGTGTATGCCAACCACACACACACACACACATATTTATATATATATACCAACCACTCAATGTTAGATGTTTTATTATTACCCACTCAAATATGTCAACAGTGGTTATGCGATTACGGGACTTTTTTGTTTTCTTGTACTTCCCTATATTTAAAAGATAGAGACAAAGAGATGTGTCTTTTGAAAAATACAAAACTATATTTATTGACATCAGGTATAGATTATATATATATATATTTATATGTATAAATGTGTATTTTTATATAACATACATTATATATGTATAAATATACATATATACCATGCCTTCATTGCCCATTCATCCATTGATGGACATTTATTTTGTTTCCATATCTTGGCTATTGTAAATAATGCTGCAGTGAACATGGGAATGTAGATATCTTTTCTACATATTGTTTACATTTCCTTTGGATATATACGCAGAATTAGGATTGCTGTATCACATGGTAGTTCTCTTTTTAACTTTTTTTTTTTTTAAAGATTTTATTTATTTATTTGACAGACAGAGATCACAAGCAGGCAGAGAGGCAGGCAGAGAGAGAGGAGGAAGCAGGTTCCCGGCTGAGCAGAGAGCCCGATGCGGGGCTCCATCCCAGGACCCTGGGATCATGACCTGAGCCAAAGGCAGAGGCTTTAACCCACTGAGCCCCTCTTTTTAACTTTTTAAGAAATCTCCATACTGTTTCCTGTATTGGCTACAACAATTTACATTCCCACCAACAGTGTGCAAGGGTTTCCTTTTCTCCATACACTTACCAGTGCTTGTTAGCTCTTGTCTTTTCATTTATTTTAAAGATTTTATTATTTATTTGGTGCAAAGAGAGAAATCACAAGGAAGCAGAGAGACAGAGAGAGAGAGGGAAGCAGCCTCCCTGCTGAGCAGAGAGCCCCATGTGGGGCTCGATCCCAGGACCCTGAGACCATGACCTGAGCTGAAGGCAGAGGCTTAACCCTCTGAGCTACCCAGGCACCCCTCTCTTGTCTTTTTTAAAAGCATATTTATTCATTTATTTTAGAGAGGAAGAGAGAGTATGACCAGTGGGAAGGGCAGAGGGAGAGTGAGAAAGTGAGAAAGAATCCCTAAGCAAACTCTCTGCTGAGTGTGGAGCCCAGTCACAGGACTTGATTTCAGGACCCTGAGGTCGTGACCTTTGCTGATACCAAGAGTCCAGATGCTTAACCCACTGAGGCACCAGGGCACCTCATCTTTGTCTTTTTGATGGTAGCTGTTCTATAGTTGTGAAGTGATAATCAGAATGTGGTTTTGATTTGCATTTGTTAATGACTAGTAATGTTGAGCATCTTTCACATATTTGTTGGTCGTTTGGATGTCTTTTTTTGGAAACATCTTTTTGCTTCTTGTGCCCAGTTTAAAAACTGTTCCTTTGCTATTGAGTTGTATTTCTTTATATCATTTGGATATTAACTCCTAACATACATGATTAGCAAATAGTTTCTGTTATTCCATACATCGCCTTTTCACTTTGTTGATGGTTCCCTTTTCTTTGCAGATGCTTTTTAATTTGGTGTAGTCACACTTGTTATGTTTGCCTTTGTTGTTTTAGCTTTTGCTGTCATAACCAAAAAATCATAGCCAAGGTTAATGTCAAGGCCTATGTGTTCTTGTAGGAGTATTATGATTTCAGATCCTATGTTCCAGTCTTTAATCCATTTTGAGTTTTTTTTTTTTTTTTTTAAATTTGTGGTTTAAGATAGGGGTCCATTTTCATAGGTGGTTCCTTTTTCTTAAAAAAAAAAAAAAGGTTATTTTGAATTCTCTATAAAATAAAGAAATAGCCCTTCAACTTTTTTTTTTTTTTTTAAAGATTTATTTATTTGACAGAGAGAAATCACAAGTAGAGAGGCAGCCGGAGAGAGAGAGAGAGGGAAGCAGGCTCCCTGCCGAGCAGAGAGCCCGATGCGGGACTGGATCCCAGGACCCTGAGATCATGACCTGAGCCGAAGGCAGTGGCTTAATCCACTGAGCCACCCAGGCACCCCTAGCCCTTCAACTTTTATAGCATTGTGAATGTTTTTCCAATATGAGTGTTTTGATTTTAGTTTTTATTGTAGTGCTGTCATGAACATCCACTTCATATTTTCTTACGAAATTTTTTAGAAGTAGAAATGGTGGGGGTGCGTGGGTGCTTCGTGGGTTAAAGCCTCTGCCTTCTGCTCAGGTCATGATCCCAGGGTCCTGGGATAGAGCCCCGCATCCAGCTCTCTGCTCAGCAGGGAGTCTGCTTCTCTCTCTCTCTCTGCCTGCCTCTTTGCCTACTTGTGATCTCTATCTGATAAATAAATAAAATCTTTAAAAAAAAAAAGAGGTATAAATGGTAGATGAAAGGTAATACACATTTTTAAGGGTTTGATTCATATTGTTATATTTCTCTCTAGAAAGAGCATATGTATGTTGGCCAGCAGTGTGTGATACAGTGCCTATATCCCATAAACAATGATATTACTTGGTGTTATTAAATTAAAAAATCTTGGCTAATATGTATTCCTTTGTTTCTGAGTTAAGATTGAGATTTTTTCATATGTTTATTAGGAGTTGATTTTTTTTTTGTTTTTTGTTTTTTAAGATTTTATTTTTATTTATTTGACAGACAAAGATCAGAAGTAGGCAGAGAGGCAGGCAGAGAGAGGCAGGGAAGCAGGCTCCCTGCAGAGCAGATAGCTCAATGTGGGGGTCGATCCCAGGACCCTGGGATCATGACCTGAGGGGAAGGCAGAGGCTTTAACCCACTGAGCCACCCACATGCCCCAAGGAGTTGATATTTTTTATAAATTGCCTACTCATGTGTAATTTTTCAATTCTGTATTTTTTAAAAAAATTTTCTGCTAACTCTTCCATTAATAACTGTGCTGTATTAGGAGTATAGAAAATGGGTGGGGATTAGGCAAAGACGTTTTCCTGAATAGCTTTGACCTCTTCCCCTTCCCCACTCTTCCAGGGGAGTCATATACCTCTACTTGCCTTTTGTTCTCTCCTTGCTAGTACATTTCTTTTCATTCCCTGGTGTTAGAATGATGCTTTCTCCATTTCTCAATGCCATGGCAACAGTACATGGTAACTGCTTCCTTGAGGTCAAGAAAAAAGACTTCTTATTTTTCTTTCTGTTTGACCTATTCTTTGCAATTAGCACTGTAGTCCACCCTTTCATATGATGAAAAGTAAGAAAGCACTGAACAGTAGTCAAGACTACAGGGCCTGCTGGATGTAGTAGCTAGCAGGCCTGCTGTGCTCTGCAGCAGTTTAAACCCAAGCCTCTTATGACCTCGAGTTCTGAAATAGCACCTCTTGAGTCTTCTGCCCCCAGTTCTCTGCCCCTTCACTCTCTGTGCCTTTCTTTTTAAACGTGATGTGTTATGTATTAGAAGTTTATTTGTTTGTTCAGTCTACCCCCAAGTAGCCTATAGAGTTAAGGTGAGTGGGATTCTCTTTTGTTCACTGTTCCACATGTTCCCTGAGACTAACACATCACGGGTTTCATAAGTACTTGTCAAATGTGCCACAGGATGTGGTGATGAAAAGTCGAATTTGTGCTCCTTAGATCTCTTCCCCATGAAGGCATGTTTGGATTTTAATTTGGCTCTTCCTGGGAAATTTGGTCGACTCCAGGGGATTTTGAAGTCTGTCAGGTCACAGGGCCTGAGCCAAGTGAGAGCCTGGTAAAGAGGGGGCTATAGTTATGAAAGATTTACATGAAGAATAGCTCAGACCTTGGTTTGAATCCTGACCCCAGATATTGTTCGTCATTGTATGAATTTCAGGAGAGCTTTCTGGGCCTGTTTGCTCATCTGTAAATGTGCATAATACCTGCCTCCTTGGTGTGCAGTGAAGATGAACTGGTATAGAGGAAGAAAAATAAACAATAATGGTAATGGGGTTGTTAGCATTTTAGTTCTCTTTTGATTGATTTTCTGTTGATAAATGGATTTATTTCCTCAGTTGGATTATATTTACTGTCTTTTACTAATTTAGAGAGGCTGTTCAGTATAATGGTTAAAAAAGCTCTATAGGTAACTTTGGAGTTTGACTGCCTGGGATCTGGTCCTTTTACCACTTATTAGCACTGTGACATTGAGTAAGAGTGAGTTGTCATTTATAAATGACAGCACATGGTTGTAGTACCTCAGAGTGGATATAAAAATTCAATGAAATCTCACTTAGCACAAAGTTTGGTCCATAAGAAGCACCACAAATGGTAGCTAGGAGAGTTGACAGAAGCTTAGACTTCATCCAGTGCAACTCTAGTACTCCCATGTTTCGTTTCTTTTCTTATTTTTTTAAGATTTATTTATTTATTTGAGAGAGAGAGAAAGCACACACTCAAGTGCGTGAGCAGGGGGAGGGGCAGAGGGAAGGAATCTCAAGCACACTCTGGTTGATCTCATAACCCTGCGATCATGACCTAAATGGAAATCAAGAGTTGGAAGCTTAACCAACTGAGCCACCCGGGCCCCCCCACTCCTGTGTTTCTGATTTTGCCTCCCGGAGTGATAAACAAATGAGTGTCCTTTTCAGTCACAGTCATTCATGTACTTAAGATCAGATCTTGCAGGCTGATTTATATCCCTTCAGAATTTATATGTTGAAGCCCTAACCCCCACCATCACTAAATTTGGAGATGGAGCTTTTAGGAAAGTAATTAAGGTCATAAAGGTGGGACCCTAATCCTATGGGACAAGTGTTCTTAAAAAAAAAAAAAAAATGAGTAAGAGATAACAGATCTCTCTTCCTGAGAGAGAGAGAGAGAGAGAGAGAGAGAGAGACTGGCTATCTACAAGTCTGGAGGGGAGGCTTCATTAGTCAACAACCCTTGATCTTGGACTTTGGCCACTAGAACTGTGAGAGGGTGGAGGAGGCTGGTTCTTAAGCCATTTAGTCTTTGGTATCTTGTCAGAGCAGAGTAAGCTGATTTGAACAGATCTTTTTTCTTTTCTCAAGTTACCATCCCTATCTTAATTCTGCTCTCCAGACAGTTTTCAGATGCTTTGCTCTCAGGGTCATCACTAGCTAGATACGTTCAAGTGTGTCCTTGTCCTTTTTAAAATGGGAAACCCCAAGAACTCAGGACTCTCTGGTGGTCTGAGTAGATTGAATATTGGACATTACTCTTCTATTGAAATCTAAGATTGTGTTAGGTAGTCCCCCAAATACCCAAGGCTCATGTCTGTGCAGCCCTATATTTGGTCAATATTTTAGTCCAAATTCAGAATTTTATATTGTTAATTTCAGCCTTCCTTTTTCCGCCCCCTTCAGAACTCTCTTTGTACCAACTTAGCACTGGCAGTCTTCATGTTGTGTGTTTTGGTCAGTCTGAGGGGCTATAACAAATTACCATAGACTGGATTAAACAGTAAACATTTGTCACAGTTCTGGAGGTTGGAAGTCCAAGTTCAGGGTGGTGGCATGGTCATTTTCTAGTGAGAGCCTGGTTTCTGGTTTACAGAGGGATGTCTTATTGCTGTCTTCACCTAGTGGAAAGAGAGCTACTCAGCCCTCTGTCCTCTTCTCTTGTGACCTAATTACCTCACAAAGGCCCACCTTCAGGTGTGAGTACATTGGGATTAAGAGTTTCAGCATGCAAGTTTTGAGGAGACACAAGCTCATTGCACTGTGTTCCTAATGTTGGCTGCCTAGCCTGCTCCTGTACCTCCAGTGGTGGGGAGCTCACCCTTTTGCTGTAGATGTTATTCCATTGTTTGGATTCCTTGAAGTGTTTGAGGAATTACGTATGTTGAGTCAAAATTTGACTCTGTAACTGTTCTGTAATGTAGCAGAAAATGTCTGTTCTGCCTACACTTGGAAGTTTCTCATAGACTTCCCTTTCCCCTCCTGTTATTTATTCTAAATAATATAATAATATTTTATGTAACATTTATTGGGGAAAAGCAATTCACTTGTTTTCCATTCCAAAAGGTATATAGATAAATAAATCTGTAATACATAAATAAAAGAGGAACTTAATTGACAGTGGAATTCTGTATTTGGGTTTTTTTTTTTTTTTGTTTTGTTTTTTAATGAGTAGCTTCCATCAGTTCATTCTCTATGAAAATAGATTGAGGTACTAGACTATTCATTCCTTATTATTTTCATCAGTAAGATTCATACCTTTCTTCTCTGTTTAGTGTGATAAGCATTAAAGCTTTACTTGAACCCTTCATAGTATTTTAGATCTGGAAGTTACCCTACAATTCTAATTTCTTATAGACCCTTCTGTGGTAGATGTCTATCTTTTTTGTGCCCAGTTTTCTTTTTGTTGTGGTAGACCAAGGCAAATGGAAAACTGGACTCAGCCTCCCTGTGCTAAAGCCCAAGGGAGACGGATGTACCCAGTCCCACTTCTGGCCATCGGGTAGGGCTCATGATTCTAAGGAGCTCTGAGTTCTGCAGTTTGCCTCTGTTGACTGGTGGAGGCAGCTGGACTGGTTGATGGGCGTCCAGCTGATGGTATGTATGGGCCAGAGCCTAGGTGGATGGAGGTGAGTGTCCACAGCAGTGGTGGAGTCGCAGCTGCAGCAGTGGCCCCAGCAGCATCCCAGCAGGTAAGGCTGTTCTGTTGTAGGACCTTGGCAATGCTTTGCCCTGCCTGGTCCTGGTCTGAGCCTGCATCTGCAGGACAGCGAGCTCCCCGAAACCTTGCCAACAACTAGCACCTTTTCTGCCTAAGCTAACCTGAGTCATTTTCTTGTTTTTCACCAGAAACCTAGACAGGAATATCCTTATTTGAGTATTTTCAAGTTGTGGTACCGGATTTTGGTTTTGAATCATCTCTGCCTCAGCACATCTGAGGTTTGAATGTACTAGTTAAGGAATGTACTCCCTAGGGTGTATAATTGCTATTTATGTGGCAATTAGGAGCTATATCTTCTCATCCTTAACTGATTAATTTTCAGAGTTCTTTTGTAGGGAAGATTTGTTTGTTTTTTTAATTAAGTTCTACGCCCAACATGTGGCTTGAACTCAAAACACTGAGATCCACAGTTGTGTGCTCTACTGACTGAGCCAATCAGACATCTGAGAGAGGTTTATTTTTTGACCCTTTCAAAGCAGGTATTGATAGAATAGGCAGTTAGACATGACCTGGAGGCGAAAGTGGTGATAAATAGGTGACACTTAGAAGCCTGAGGGCACAATATCCTGATTTTGTGGCTTTTAACATCTTGGCCTTGCTGCTTCCAGCACCCTGGGGCTGACGGACTGATGGAGAGCCACAGGTGCAGAATCTGCCCTCTCCTCTTCAATGGCTGTCCCAGGGTATCGTGTGGCTTCATTATAATATATTGTTATTGTGGTTTTGACCTCCCCCTCCACCCCCTACAGGGGAAGATGGCTCTGACAGTTCCGTTTGTATTTGTACTTTGTAGGGCCAGAAACTACACCCCCACCAGCCCTTAGGAGGAGTCCCTTAGATGATTGGAAACAATCTCAGTTGGACACTGCCCTAGCAATAACCTTCTGCAAACATAAAAAGACACCCCTGGCAAGTGTGGTTGCCACCTCTGGGCCTGCCTGCTTTCCCATCTTGAGAGTGTACTGTCCTTAATGAATTGCTTTGTGCTTGCTACTTTCTTTCTGGCTGTCTATATTAGAGTGTGGATCCTCACATAAATCTTTCATGGGGAATCCAAGAACTGAGACCTCCATTCACACAACACAGACTCTCCCGCTGGTAATAGTACTTTTATTTATTTTACTTTGTTTTTTTAAGTGGGTTCCAGACTTATTGTGGGGCTTGAACTCATGACTGAGATCAAGAGTCGCATGCTACTGAGCCAGCCAGGTGCCCCAGTAATTGTATATTTTAAAAGAAGGTGATCAGGCAGGAAACATGTCAGGATGTTGAAATTTAGAATGTGGAGGGGCGCCTGGGTGGCCCAGTGGGTTAAAGCCTCTGCCTTCGGCTCAGGTCACGATCTCAGGGTCCTCGGATCGAGCCCCGCCTCAGGCTCTGTGCTCAGCAGAGAGCCTGCTTCCACCTATCTCTCTTCCTGCCTCTCTGCCTACTTGTGACCTCTGCCTGTCAAATAAATAAATAAAATCTTTGAAATTTCGAATATGGAAAGTGTTGTAAAATGGCAAAGCTATGTCTGATTGGCTGGTAGGAAGGTTACAGTCAATTATGAACACTGAAGTTTTTACCAAGCTCCATGGAAGGGCTCAAATTGCAAATAAATTTAAGAAAATGAGGTAAGTTGGTTTATTGGTGTTTAGATATATTAGAGTAAATAAGATTTTTTTTCCCCTCTTTTGCCGAGCATGTTATTGCTTCATTTCAAAAACCAGATAGTTAAGAAATAATTAATGTTACCTTGCATACTTGTATATATTTGTATTATAATATATAATATAAAATAATTATAAATAAATAATAAATTATAAATAAAAATAAAATAAAATAATAAATAAAAATAAAATAAAAGTACTAGTATTATTATATTATTAGCAGAAGTAAACTTTTTAAATTATTAAAGCTACATGTAATTTGGAGGGGTTTTAAAAACCCTTGTGGGCCATTCATATGGAGACCATGTGTCTGTTGTGTCTACAAATGCATAATAATAATAATTCATCCTTTCAGAATATTTACTCCTTATGATTAGTATTTTCAGATTTCTGAAGCTCCTTAGGTTTACTTTAAATTACACCCATTTACATTAAGTTATAGGTAAGTTAACAGGAATTCAGGTCTGTGAAGTATGATAGACAAGGCTAATATTATTAACATGAATATTAATGATACCAATAGTATAACAATTTGGATATTGAATTTTCCTACAGATGAACATTAAAAATATCAAGGGCATTGAATTAATTTAATCTTATACTATCTTGTTGAAATTTGTCTTGCTTATTAGTCCATTTCTGTGAATACCATACCTTGAACAAATAAGGTATAGTGTTACCTCATTTTAGAAATGGACACAATAAGCTGTAAGTACAGAATAATTTTTTTTTTTAAAGATTTTGTTTATTTATTTGACAGACAGACGTGTAAGGAGAGAGGCAGGCAGAGAGAGAGGAGGAAGCAGGCTCCCTCCTGAGCAGAGAGCCCGATGCAGGGCTCGATCCCAGAACCCTGAGATCATGACCTGAGCCAAAGGCAGAGGCTTAACCCACTGAGCCACCCAGGCGCCCCCAACATAATTTTTAATAGGACCTAAACCATGGATACTTTGTATTTCATTATTGACCCCTCCCCCCGAAATTTATATTGTTTTCTGGTCATTCCATAAATTCACATTGTACTGTGGATTTCAAAATCTAAATTTGGCTGTTTTGTTTTCAGGATTTCATTAAGGTAGTTTACTTTGTCAGGCACTTGAACAAAGAATGTTTGTGGGAAAGGGATTTTTAAAAGAATATATGAGTATGATATAACTTTTTACTCAGGACCTTAAAGCTGTTATTAAAATGGATCTCAGTAAGAGAAGGCATTTTGGAAAGCAAACTGAATATTAGCTTCCCCCGCCCCGCCACCTGACATGTTTATTAAATAAATAAATTTTATATCAAAACAGTAAGATTTTAAAGAATGTTATTCTTTTCAGAGTAGACTTTACTTATTTTTGTGATTTTACAGTAGCTTAACACATTGTTGGATCTTTTTACTTTGGAATTACATTTACATCCTCCATTGCGTTTTAAAAAATTACCCACAGCAGTGATGGAACTATTTTTTTGTGGGTGGATTTTATTTTTGAATGAGGCTACAACTTTGAAAGTTTGCTATGTAGGCCAGGTGATAGCAAGCTGGGACACAGTCTTTCTTTAGTGAGACATGAGGTGTGTCTGTAAGGAATCCCCCTGTCTACGTGAGGTGAAAACTGGTTTTGGAAGTTACTTCAGAACAGGAATTCTAAATGATTTGCTCAGGATTTCCTGAAATAACAAGTGTGGTTTCCTAGGGAGACTCTTTGAATGAGGACAGTCCATTTAGACATACAAGTTCTATTTTTAAAAATAAAGTTCAAATACTTTATGATCTGCTTGTGAAATCTTCCTCAGTGTCTTAATATCCTAATTAGGCAGAGTTGGACTTGGGAGCAGTTTTTTGGAGTTGGGAATTCTCAGTTACTGGGTAAAAATATAGGATGGTCTTAACTGAGGGCAGTGGCTATCTTGAAGTAGTATATAGTATTTTCTGTGGGTGTGTGTAGGTATATTTGTTTCCCTTCAGAAAAGGGTATGGTGTATTCACCACCTTCTCCAAGGGTTCTGGAACAATTTGAAACAATTGAAAACCAAGAGTATCTTCTTTCTGTGGCAGTTTCAGGAATTATAGGGAAATGGATATGCATTTCTACACCTTGTTGCATTGTAAATCTAGCTGTCCTGAGGAGCTGAAGTCTTCCATGGGTGTAGTTGCCCATTTAGCTCTTTAGAGGGGTCACCAGTTTAGTTTCGGTGGTTTAGATTAGATCTTTCACCAGCCTCTTGTTGAACTTCTTGGATGTTGGAAGCAATTCCCTTCACAGCATCTGGGAATATATGAGTGGGCCTGCAATACTTAATCCTAACTCTGCATTTGGAAGCAAGTTAAGTGTGAGAGAATACTGTTTTTATCCACCCAGTCAGTTGATTTTCCGGATTACCTGGTAATTTGGTAATCTTTGTGTGCTTTTTACTTTTGGTTACTAACTTAATCATGTGACTCTTTTGGCAGTTAGTGATATTTTTTCTTTCTTTCTTTTTTTAAAGATTTTATTTATTTGAGAGAGAGCAGGAGTGGTGGGGAGGGGCAGAGGGAAAGGGAGACCAGACTTCCTGCTTAGCAGGGAGCCCAACTCAGGCTGGATCCCAAGACTCTGGGGTCATGACCTGAGCTGAAGGCAGATACTTAACTGACTGAGCCACCCAGGCACCCCAGTTTGTGTATATTTTTAGTAAGTGTAAAGGAATCACTCCTGTCAATATACATGGTCATATGCCTTTTCTTTATTATTATTATTATTTTAAAGATTTATTTGAGAGAGAGAAAGCAGGGGGGGGAGGGGCAGAAGGAGAGGGACAAACAGAGCAGAGAGCCTGAGTTGGGCTGCATCCCAGGACCCTGGGATGAAGGCAAATGCTTAACTGACTGAGCCACTTAGGCACCTTTATTGTTTAACTTTCTGGTTGAAATACTGAAGAGAACACTGTTGTTCTAAAAGTCAAAGGCGTTCAGGCACCTATGGACCAGCTCATAGTTAAGAGACTTTAGCAAGGTAAATTTGGTATGTGTTAGGTATTCTGAAAATAGTTAAGTGTATGAATAAGAAGAGCTAAGCATTGTCTACGTTTAGTGTGGTTACAGCATTTTACTGCTAGTAATCTGAAGATAATTTTATAGACGATTTGAAATAGAATCCCAGTTTGATAGGTCTTAGAACCTACATGAAAAGAAAGTCAAGTAAAAGACTTTATGGAACAATGTGTTCCCATTTGTCTTATCCCAGTGAGAAGCATTTCCTTTAAAATAGCCCAGTGTAGTCCACCGTTTACTGAGAGTCAGGCCAACTGTTTGTTTCCCTGACTGTAGGACTGTGTGCCAGCTGTAATCCTGGGAAAAGTTATACATCACATTTTTTTTTTCCATTTTAAAAAGGGAGATTAAAATACTTGTTGCCTGCTCCTCTCATAAGGTGTTGTAAGAAGGATTAATGAGATCATGCTAGTAATGTACCTTAAACTCTCTGGAAAAAATGGACAGGGAAAATACCAAGTGTTATATTACCAGGAGTTTAACCCAGCTGTGGCTTTTACTCTGCCATTAAGCTTCTGCTTATTTTGTTTACTTATTGCTTTAAACAAAAAAGTAAGTACTGTATTAAGCTTGATGCCTTTCCAGTAGGTGTGTCAAAATGAGGGGTAAGCCTTTTGGCTTCACATGTTTTAACTTGCTATCTATTTCAAGAATCCTACAAGCTTGACTGTTGCATGTTGGGTTGGACACTTTTCCCACAGACCTCTTACTATATTTTGCAGCTATAAGTCTGTTTGTGGTACTCACGTCTTTAATAACTCTAGGCTGTCATTTTAAAAGAATATAAACTAAGTTCCCTGCTTGAATAATAAATTGTCATTCTGGCAACCTGGTGTGTGTTCTCACCAGGGTAGATTGGGTGCATGCTAAGGAGAGGGCTGAAGAGAGGAGAGAGAACAAGGCCTTGCCAGTGAGTCCTCTGGTCCTTTTGGGAATGGCCCAGTAGGGGTGCTGATACCCTCTCTGTGTAGATCTACCCCTGATTTCATTTGGGGAAACCTTTTGGGCTTGGCTGGATGTGCTCATACATCTATATGTAGCCAAAACCTGACTGATAGAATAACTGAGTTTAAAAGTCAGATGCCAGAGTGTTCAGAAGCATTACTTCCGAACTATCAATGAATGAAGCTACTGTAATAGAAGACAGCAAAGTTTAAAATAATGTTGATATTCAGGATGGCAGAATTGGGGGAGTTGGGAAGGAGATGGGAGAAATATAATTTTAAACTTTTAAGATTCCACTGAAGTATAATGCTTAATTGTTAGTGATTCTAAGCAATGAGTTAGGCACATTTAAAAATAGCTTTTAACATGAATGAACCTATTTATGAGTTGAACGTCAATGAGTAATAAGTTGGTCATGCAAATTGTTTTTAGTGGTCTGTTTTAAACATTTCAGGGCTGAGATTTAAAAAGAAAAACATTTTTAGGTTGTTAAAGCAAAACATCTGACCTAAAAACCACATTAATTATAATAATAGTCTGTTGTGTAGCTCAATGAAGTAATATGTGTCACTTTTTTTTTTTATAATGTTATGTTTTCTTAGAGTTTCAAAATATGCAAAAGGGGTGTCTTGGGTGTAAAATGGAGACCAGTGAGTTGAGTGAATTGAGAATAGTTATAGACACAGGGGTCTTCTGTGCCTCTCTGGGTAAAAACATCCAGTGCAGAGCCACTCTGCTCTCCAGCAGCTTTGGAAATCAAGGGAGGCCTTGCAAAGAGAGAAGTTAAGAGTAGTTGGTTGCTCATGAAGTAGCAGTGTAAGGAGGAAATCATTGCTTGTGCTCTGAATTGGTTCTGAGGCCACTGAGTCCTTGAAATAAGAAAGTAAGTACTCCAGGATTTTAAGGAGTAAAACATTATTTTGATTAAGTATAACAAGAGATGTTGATTAGAATTAGAGAATAATATTTCTTAGAACTGAATTGAGATATTTTGTCTGTAAATCTAGGCAAATACAGGTGGAAACTATACTATAAATGTGCTGTCTTCTTAATGAGGTATTATATTTTTGGTAGAAAGTACTGAAATGTGTAAATTTCATTATTTTTATAACTCTTCTTTCCTCTGTACATGAAGAAGGCCTACTTCTTTTGACTAAACTACTGAAAGCAGGACCAACATTCCTAGAGGGATAGCAAGCAAATCATACAAGTATGGAATACCCAAGATGGAAGGACCCAGCCTATGAGGCCAGCTTGATAACTCCTAGTCTTTTCAGTGATATATTTGCTTCATGTTGTAATAATGTGGCCTCTATGAATATTGCTGTTTCATTAAATTTGTCCTTCTGAGTAATTTTTTAAAATTAACATGTAATGTATTATTAGTCCCAGGGATACAGGTCTGTGAATTTTCAGGCTTAAATACTTCATAGCACTCACCAAAGCAAATACTCTACTCAATGTCCATAACTCAACCACCCTCTCCCCCCTCCCCAGGCAGCCCTCAGTTTGTTTTGTGAGATTAAGAGTCTCTTATGGTTTGTCTTCCTCCTGATCCCATTTTGTTTCATTTTTTCCTTCCCTACCCCCAAGCCCCCACTTTACCTCTCAAATTCCTCATATCAGGGAGATCATATGATAATTGTCTTTCTCTGATTAACTTATTTTGCTCAGCATAATACCCTCTAGTTCCATCCATGTTATTGCAAAAGGCAAGATATCATTTCTTTTGATGACTGCATAGTATTCCATTGTGTGTGTGTGTGTGTGTGTGTGTGTATGTGTGTGTGTGTGTGTGTGTATCCCACATCTTCTTGATCCATTCATCTGTTGATGGACATCTAGGTTCTTTCCGTAGTTTGGCTATTATGGACATTGCTGCTATAAATATTCGGGTGCACATGCTCCATCGGATCACTACATTTGTGTATCTTTAGGGTAAATATCTTTAGGGTAAAAATCTTTAGGGTAAAACAGTAGTATGATTGCTGGGTTGTAGGGTAACTCTATTTTCAACTTTTTGAGGAACCTCCTTGCTGTTTTCCAGAGTGGCTGCACCAGCTTGCATTCCCACCAACAGTGTAGGAGGGTTCCCCTTTCTCCACATCCTCTGCAGCATCTGTCGTTTCCTGACTTGTTAATTTTAGCCATTCTGACTGGTGTGAGGTGGTATCTCATTGTGGTTTTGATTAGTATTTCCCCAATGCCGAGTGATGTGGAGCACTTTTTCATGTGTCTGTTGGCCTTCTGGATGTCTTCTTTGCAGAAATGTCTGTTCATGTCCTCTGCCTATTTCTTCTTCCTTTCTTTTTTTTAAAGATTTTGTTTATTTATTTGACAAATAGAGATCACAAGTAGGCAGAGAGGCAGATGGAGAGAGAGAGAGAGAGGAGGAAGCAGGCTTCTTGCCGAGCAGAGAGCCCAATGTGGGGCTCGATCCCAATCATGACCTGAGCCGAAGGCAGAGGCTTTAACCCACTGAGCCACCCAGGCACTCCACCCCCCCCCTTTTTTTTTTTTTTTTAAGATTTTATTCCTCTGCACATTTATTGATTGGATTATTTGTTCTTTGGGTGTTGAGTTTGCTAAGCTCTTTATAGATATTGGATACTAGCCCTTTATCTGATATGTTGTTTGCAAATATCTTCTCCCATTCTGTCAGTTGTCTTTTGGTTTTGTTAACTGTTTCCTTTGCTGTGCAAAAGCTTTTGATCTTGATGAAGTCCCAATAGTTCATTTTTTGCCCTTGCTTCGCTTGCCTTTGATGATGTTCCTAGGAAGAAGTTGCTGCAGCTGAGGTCGAAGAGGTTGCCTTCTGTGTTCTCCTCAAGGATTTTGATGGATTCCTTTCTCATATTGAGGTCCTTCATCCATTTGGAGTCTATTTTTGTGTGTGGTGTAAGGAAATGGTCCCGTTTCATTCTTCTGCATGTGGCTGTCCAATATTCCCAACATCATTTGTTGAAGAGACTGTCTTTTTTCCATTGGACATTCTTTCCTGCTTTGTCGAAGATTGGTTGACCATAGAGGAGGGTCTATTTCTGAGTTCTCTATTCTGTTCCATTGATCTGTGTGTCAGTTTTTTGCCGGTACCATACTGTCTTGATGATGACATCTTTGTAATAGAGTTTGAAGTCTGGAATTATGATGCCACCAACTTTGGCTTTCTTTTTCAACATTCCTGTGGCTATTCCAGGTCTTTTCTGGTTCCATATAAATGTTAGTATTATTCGTTCCATTTCAAAAAATTGATTTTTTGATAGGGATTGTATTAAACATGTAGATTCCTTTAGGTAGCAAAGACATTTTTCAGAATATTTGTTTTTCCAGGCAATGAGCATGGTACATTTTTCCATTTCTTTGTGTCTTCTTCCATTTCTTTCATGAGTACTTTATAGTTTTCTGAGTACAGATTCTTTGCTGGTTGGTTAAGTTTCTCTAATATCTTCCATGCCTTTCTCGAGCCCAGCTATCATGTTGTGAATCATCATTCTGAACTCTAGGTCTGACAGATTACTAATGTCCATATTGATTAGGTCCCTAGCCTTCGGTACAGCCTCTTGTTCTTTTTTTTTTTTTTTTTGTGGTGAGTTTTCTGCCTTATCATTTTATCCAGATAAGAATATATGAATGAGAGTAAAATACTTAAAGGGAGGCAAAGCCCCCAGAAATATCAGAAGAGACCCCAAATTGGGGGAGAAAAAAGGGGGTAAGAAGTTTAAAAAATATTTTTTTAGATTAAATATATATATATATTTATATATATATATACACGTACTAGACAGGTGAATAGAACAGAGCCACCCACTTGATTTTGGGTGTATTTTGGTCTCTTAGAAGAAACTACCTCCCAAAATTTTTTAAGGAATGAAAAACATGTATATACAAAAATAAGGGTTAACATGATGAAGGGATGGAATATGACTGTAAGGACGAAAATTTTAAAACAGTTGTAAAAAAAAAGGAATTGATAAGATAAGTTGGTTGGAAAACGAAAGAAAAGAAAATGGAGAGAATTTGCTCAGGCTGGAGACTAGAACAAAGCCCTGTGCAAGATTTAGGGTATGTTTTGATCTATTAGAAGAAATTGTATCCCAGAAATTTTTTATAAGGAAAAACCCTATATGTATCCAAAAAATAAAGTTAGATACAATGAAGGAATAAATATGACTATATTAATGAAAGATTAAAAATATTTTTTTTAAGAAGGGTATTAAGTTAAACTAGTTAAAAAATGTTGGAAGAGGAAAGAGGAAAAGTTAAAAAAGTTAGAATTGGAAAAAATAAAATTTGAAAAAATGTAATTGACTTTTCAAGACTAAGGAAACATGGGGAGAAAGACATGAATTCCATGCTTTGCTTTCCCCTCCTCTGAAATCCCCCTGTTCTCCTTGATCAGTGAGCTTGGTCTTGGCTGGATGTTCTTGGTGATCTTCTGCAGGAGGGGCCTGTTGTAGTGATTCTCAAATGTCTTTGCCCAGGAGGAATTGCACTGCTCTTGCCAGGGGCCAGGCTAAGTAATCTGCTTGGGTTTGCTCTGGAGCTTTTGTTCCCTGAATGCTTTCTGTAGAACTCTGGAGGACGGGAATGAAAATGGCGGCCTCCTAGTCTCTAGCCTCGTGGAGCCGAGAGCTCTGCACCCCACTCCTCTCGAGCACCCTCGAAAAAAGTGCTCAATCACTCCTGTCTCCCTGGTCTCTGGCCATGCTCCAAACTTACCCGGCCTGTGACTGAGCATTTCTGTCTCTGGCACACAGTCCTGTTTGGAGCCTCCAAGCCCAGCAGATTCCTGGCTCAAGAAAAGGAAGTGGAGTCTCGCCAAATCTGCTACTTGTGGGGTCTCTGCTCTAAGAGCAGTGGTCCGACTGTGCCACAGATCACAGTTTAAGGTTACCCCTAGCTGAGAGCTCACTCTTTGGCTCTGTTTCTGTAGGCTCCTTCCCTTCTCGGATACCTGTGAGCACTGCTACACTCAAACACTCCCAATCCTTCCATGATGCCATGGGACCTGAGACCACACTGTCCCTGCAAGGAGTCCACCACCGTTTGGCCTCTGGAGTAATGTCCCATGGAGGAGCACACTTCTAAAAGTTCAGATTTTGTGCTCCGTTGCTCCACCGCTTACTGGGAGTCAGCCCCTCCCACCACAGTCTATCTTCCTGTCGCTTTGGATTCACTTCTCCGCACATCCTACCTTTCAGAAAGTGGTTGATTTTCTGTTTCTAGAATTGCTGCTCTTCTGCTCTTCAGTCTTCTGTTGGGTTTGTAGGTGTCCAGAATGGTTTGATAACTATCTAGCTGAACTCCTATGACCTGATGTCATCTCAGTCTGCTACCCCTCCGCCACCTTGACTCATCTCTCTTTCTGAGTAATTTTGAAAAAGAATTGAATTTGTTTTGTTTATGCTTTGCATTTCAGTTGTTGCTAGTTGTGTATGTATAAAATAAGCAAAGCAAAGCAAAACAAAACCCTGAGGTTCATAAACTGAGAATCCATGGTGCACAGAAAATTTCAAGAACCTGGTATGCGCATGAGAAAAGTTTTGAAGGAATTTTTTAGCTTTAGAAGCAGAAATTAAGGGGGTCAAGTTCTTTGTGGATTGTAATGTGTGGTAATGTATATGGTCTAAACAGAACTCTTCCAAAGATTATGGCAAATCTTGGCCTCCCCTGTGGCCTGATGTGATCTGTAGCCCTTCTAGCTCTTCTTTGAGATAGGACTGACAGTGGAAACTAGATCTCAAGTGCTAGTAAGGATTAAGGTGATACAATATATGAAGTTATTTAGCCAGGCACTTGTGGCTCATAGTTTGTAATCATACATATCTTTTTTTTTTTTTTTTTCAAATAAAAGAAATGTCTTTTTTTTTTTTTTTTTTTAAACTAAACAGTAAGAGCTGTCTAGGCTAGTCAGTTCTTCAGCAGTTGGAGGTATTCAAACTTCAGTGTGCTGTGGAAGGATTCAAGCATAAACTTGAGAGTCAAACAAATAAGTCCAAGTCCAATCTAAGAATGATCTTTTTACCCAGTTAAAAAAAGACATCTTACTTGCATATTGCATTTGCAATATGGTTTGCCATTTTTTCCAAAATGGTATTTTCTTTTTCTCCACAAAAAATCCCTTTGGCTGTATGTTTGTATTGTCATATCTTGCCAACTTTAAAGAAAACCAAAGACTTTTAATTTTTTTTTAATGTTGGGCAAAATGTTGAAGGAAGTTTCTAATAGGCACAACAAGGTTTTAAATTGACTTCTCTTCATTTTGAGACTAATACAAAATTTTTCCAGAATGAAAGCCAGTGTTGTAGATTTTATAGTTTTATCAGGAAAGCTGGTAATGTCTGTTATGTACTTGAAGGAATGAGCTATGGGCAGTGGAGGAAGCACATATATTGTCGACTGGGATTTAGAAATATTTTCGTCAGACAGGTACCTGATTTATCTGCTGTTTGACTCAGGACAAACAAAATACCTTAATGACAATTTTAAAGCTCTCTCTAGAGGAATATTTGCTCTACAAATAGTGTGTGTGTATATTTATTTTTTATGACTTGTTTTTTTAATCTTCTGTTGCTTTTAGATAGCTTAAATTGTAGCAACATGTTCTGTGTGACTGTGTTCTGTATTACTGTCCCATTTTGTTGACAACTATGTGGACTACCAAGTATTGAGATGACTAAAAAAGATCATATTGTTTCTACGTCTGCTTCATTAACAATGCTTGTGTTTAGAGTTTCTCCTGTGTATTTAGATAGGATTTCTCTGTTGCTGAATTTCATCATTTTTCAGTGGAGCTGTAAAATGTCTACTTGCTATATTCTCTTTAACTTCTAGACTTAAAGAGTATGATTATGCCTTCGAGTTTTTTTGTATTTGTCCAGAGCGTTTTTACTCTTTGCAGAACTTTCATTTTTCAGCTCCTTAAATCATCTTCATTGTTCTTTTCAGTTAGGCTTGGCACTCTAATAAGGATCTAATTGGGACCTGTTGGTTATATGTAAAGAGAGTATAAAATGACTTAGTTACCCCTTCGATTTTTGGCAACTCTGTTATGTGAGCAATATCACAGAGGCAGCAAGCAGTTCAGGATCAGCTGATGACCTATAGTGAAGTGACCCTTAGTATATTTATGCATTTCCTAATTTGTTTTCACGAATTGTTTTGTTCAGTTCTTTGTTGGACAGCTTTCCATTTTATGATTTCCACTTTATTACTCTGACACTCAAAGGAGCCTTTTCCAGATCACCTCTAAATAACTGTAGTTCCCTCTCTCACTTCTTTCTTGCCTGTCTGTTCTCTTGGCTTTTGTTTTTTCTTTGTATTTTGTATTTTGTCTTCTAACCAGGCATGCCACTGACTCTTCAGAGTGGTCATTTAATTATGTTTCCCCTTTATTTTAGCATTCCTTCTGAACTATGGAATACTCCACTTTCTGACATTAATAATTGTTCAAAATCAGTAAATAGTTGAGTTTCGATTTTGTTAGGACATGCATCTAAGTGATGCAAAGTAAGAGAGATAAGATAGAGTCCCAGGATCAGGAGACTTATTGTTTATATTATCTTGATAGACTTCTCATCAGTACAACAGATATTACTGTAAATGAAAAGGGTAGCACAGTATTAAGTGCTATAGGAATTCCAAGGAAAGGATAGCATGATAAATGGTACCTGGGATGGGGTGGTTTTCAGGTCAGAGGTGGGACTTGCACTGCGTCTTGAAGAAAGAGTTGAGTATTAGTGAGACAGTTTATCTTTACTTGGCCTCATGTTTCTAGTTAAAGGAAAAAAGGAGTGACTTAATGACTGGTGAGTTGGGGAGAATGAAGATTTTCAATGCAGCAGCTGCTAGGCTTCTCTGTTCAGAGTCAGCTGCATTTGGCTTTTTCTGCCTTACAAGACCTGGCCCTGCTGGGATGGTTTGGAGTTGTCTAGCTGTGCCCATGACTAGCTAGAGAAATCTGGCTAATTCTTATAATAGATTATACTCATTTTCTCTAGTCATCTTTATCAGTAGTAAAGATGATGTCTTGACTCATCTTGACTTGTTTTTCTCTTGGTTGGGTGTGATGGAGAGAGGGTGGCAGGACAAGGTTGGTGGAGGCATAAGGCATTAAATGCTGAGTGTATGAATAGCGTTGGTTACTGCAGTGGATCATTGAGAGATAAAAGTTGGAGGAGATGGAGCCAGATTGTGCAGGGCTGCAGAGCACGGACTTTATTTTGTCGTCTGAGGACACATTTAAGTTTTTTGAACACTTGAGTGTATAGAGTCTTGTTTCAGTACTGTATATCAGATGGTGCCATAGAATACATTCTTATTTTTATACCTTTTTTTTTTTAAAGCCTTCAAGGATTTTTCATTTGGAATTCATGGACCTTCTGGCTTTGGAAGTTATGACATAAGATGTTATAAAATATGCTGAAAACATACGTAGGATATTTTGAAGGGATTATCTTCCAAAAAGGGTTTAAGGTCCACCAATGAATACCTTTGTGTTGTTTGCTTATAGGACAGGTAGGAAGAGAATTTCATGATTAAGTATGGTGTTTACTCTGGATTGTTTCTAATGCCTTTGCCAGTTTACAGAACTTCTTTTCTATACTTACTTTTCTAAGGATTCTTTTTAAAATAATAAATGGATGTTGAATTTTATCAAATATCAATTTTAGGCATGTATTCTGATGATCAGATTGGTTTTTTTGCTCCTTTAATTTGTTAGTATGGTACATTACATTAATGGAGTTCTAAAATTAAAACAACTTTGCTTTCTTGGGATAAATCCAGATCAGTTGTGATGGATTATTTAATTTTATTTTTTTAATATATATTGTTGAATTTACTTAGCTAATTTGTTGTTTAGTATTTTTACTTTTAGTTTTGTAAGATTGACCTGCAATTTTCCTTTACAGGAAAATGTGTAAATGTTTTCTGTAACTCCTTGAATGCTCAGAAGGAATCCATAGATTGGAGAACCTTGAAAAAAAAAACAGCCAACCAACAAACAAATCCCAAATTGGAAATAATAATTATTCTACCCAGATTTCTACTTTACTGTGTTTACTTAATGTACTTTGGAGATAGCATTAGAGTAGCACATAAAGTCTTCCTTATTCTTTTCTTAAATCTTTATGTATTTCATTGCATTCTAGAATAGGTCATTAGACCTCTATTGATAGTCATGTAAATTATTTCTTGTGTTTTGCTGAAACAAGTATCATTTTACTGCCCTCTTTGATATGTTGGTTTTGTGACTAAATTCCTACAAGCGGAGTTGATAAAGGCACGTGTCCATCTCAGATTTTGACAGAAATAGCCAAATTATCGGGGCACCTGGGGGTGGCTCAGTGGGTTAAAGCCTCTGCCTTTGGCTCAGGTCATGATCCCAGGGTAATGGGATCGAGCCCCGCATCAGGCTGTCTGCTCAGCAGGGAGCCTGCTCCCTCCTCTCTCTGCCTGCCTCTCAGCCTACTTGTAATCTCTGTCTGTGAAATAAATAAATAAATAAATAAATAAACAAATAAATAAATAAAAAAGAAGTAGCCAAATTATCTTCCAAATAGGTTACATCTCTTTATGCTTCAGTGGTTTATGAGCATGTCATGACAAATGTCTGAAGGATCCTGACCTAAGACTCATTTACTACTGCACAGGTCACTGAGTTTCTTGGTCATGCTGGTTGCACCCACACTTCACCCCACCTGTAAGTGCATTCATTTTTGACTTGGTGATCTCATAAGCTTTGGCAAGCAGTGATTTCCTGCTTAAGAGCCTTTTGAGAGCCTTGGAAGTGGCTATGTTCTAATGTATACCTGATCTCAACCTGCCTAACTTATTCCTGTCTCTTCTCTACGTCCCTCCTTTTCCAGGTTGCAATGGGAGAGTGGAAATAAATTCAGCAAATGCTGGCCTCTGTCTCAGTAGGCTTTCCAGTGTTCATGCTGAATGGAGAGGACAGGGATTGATGGGATGACATGGATAGTTCTTGGAGAGTTGGACTCTGTCTGGCCTGTTCTTACCTTTGATTTTGTTGCTCGAGTTAGATTAATTTCTCAAGTTGTGTGCAGTCACCCTTCTTTCCTGAGGGAGTATTTATTCTGAAGCCTACGTGTATTGAGGTGATTGATATGTACTCCTAGAACTGGCCATCATCTCTTACTGAATTGTGAGTCCTTATAGCTGTAGTCATGGAGGGGGAGGGAATGTATAGCAGGGGAGACTTAACACTTGGTTACTCCTCTCCCTAATAAACTGTTGGGAGTCTTACTGACTTAGAAAATAAAAATATTTCCCCCACTTGTTCATATGCAAGAACCCTCAAGTGTTCTCCTGATTAATGTATATATATTTAATTTCATGGATTTTTGAACATGTATACTCTGAAAATCTATTTTCTGTTGTCGTGATATGTGTTTGTTGCATTATTATGTTCCAGATAAAAGAAGTGTTAAACAAATAATATCACCATCTCTTTATATTTTTAACTGATGTGCTCTTGTACAAAAGATGATTTGTTTTCAGCTCCCTCAACCAAAATTAGGGATCTGTAATCACTCACATAGGTCGTCTTTATTGGTAAATTTATGTAAGCTACCAATCTCGGTTAACCAGATTTTACTATGTCTAAGTAAAATGTAGACAATCTCTGAGTTTCATGTGAATCCCAGAAGTTTATCTATCATTATTTGGAACTATACTTTTATTTTTCCACAGAAACAAGTCAGTTTCTAGGTTTCCAGCAAGCCCAATCAAGCGTTCTTAAAATTAACTCTCAATACTTAATAAAACACTAAGTTTTATTTGAGCTCAACCAAAAAGATATAGTTTATCACTTGACTTTTATATTCCAATTATAGATGTAAAAATAGAACAAGCCTCTAATCCTCAGAAGCTTTGATGATCAGAGACTGTGGGTAGGTTGGGGGTGTAGGGTATGTGTAGATGTCTTTAAAACTATAAAAGTTAAGACTTATCTCAGTGAATCATTTATTCTCCAGTGTTCTGTATTTAAGAACAAAGGTAATTTGCATTCACTTCTTATTCTTTAGCTCATGCATTGTCTGTTGAAAATTCAGTGTTTGTGAGGATGACTTGGCTTTTGTAGTAATAGACATTACTCCATACTGTACTTCTTGCATTGCTTGGGTCCAAAAACAACTTCATGGCTAATAGCATTGTTCTCACTTACTGTTCTGATTTAAAGCCATTGATAATAGCAGCTAACATCTTTAACACCAAGGTGTAAAATACCCATAATAAACCAGAAATCCTAAGAGTACATTTTTCCCAGTATCTCATGGTTGTAGTTTTGCTGTACAAATGATGAAGGTAGCCTAAGAGAAACAGCCTTTGTTCCTTTCTGTGAGCTGTCCTGCTGTTTCTTAGTACTTATTGAGGGCTCAGTTGTATACTCCATGGAGCTCTGATAGCTCTCCAACTTCAGCATGCCTAAGAATCAGCTGGAGGAATACAGTAAAAATTTAGGTTCTCCAAGATGAGGTTCCAAGAATCTGATCCAGTGTGCCTGAGTAGTTCAGCAATCTGCAGTTTATCACAGATGTTCCCTGGGCCAGCACAAATAGTACTCTAGAATGTTTCTCTCTCCTAATGTTATCTTTCTTGGGTATGAGTCTGAGCAAGACTGTTCCTAGATCACCTGCTTCTGTGGTTGAGGCAGATGAACTCTGTCAGAGACCAGTGTACAACTTGATGTCCCCGAAGAGATAACTGACCAAATGGGACATAAAAGTCCTGAAATAATTACTTTCTTCTATCGTCTTTATGTAAGCAGTTTGTTTCTGAGAAGTTTACTCATTTTGGATTACACATGTGTGTCTTTGCAAAATCTAAACATGTACAATTGGAATTTTTTAGTATTAAAGGTCCATTGAGTATCCTGACAGTGCTTAAGTTTAAAAACAGAGATCTTCTGAAATAAAAATCCGAATTATTTTGTCAGTTTGTATAGTGTCTTTTACCTATTAATTGCCCATCATAACTTTCCTGAAGCTGGGATGCTGGGAAGTTATCAGTCGGAAGTTTGGCAATTAATGTATATTGGTTTGTCAGGACTTTTTGGAAAAAAAAAAAAAAAAAGAAAGAAAAGAAAAAAGACTTTATTGGTGATTAACCAGGGGTATTAAGCACCCACATAAATATTTCACTTTTGTGTTTGATTTTAAATTAAAATTAAAAATCTGGTGAAAAAATTTATCAAGACCATTGATAATTAGAGTTATTTGTCTGAGAATTGACTTAGAATTTTTTGTTAAATTTCTGTTATCAGGACCTAGTGTTCTATTTGGTGTCCTTCTGTACCTTGCCTCGACAGATGTGTATTTTATAAAACATTGTTTTTATCTTAGCTCATGCACACTTCTTCATAATAGGCATTTGTTAGCAGCTAGGGATGTGATGTTTGGTATTGTCTGGTCTGGATTTATGTCCTGTAGGACTAACCAGCTCCAGGGTGGTTGACCTGATCCTTAGAGTTTTCTCTATACAAATTTCATGATCATTCATTGTTTTTCAAGAGGAGTTTGGAGACACTTTGCTTTGGACTGCATATTTTCTTATAGAAATTAATGCACTGATTGCATTACTCCCTAAGAGTTCATGTGTCGTTTCAGCTTAAATTACAACCTGAATTTTATGACTTTTAGAATGCTTGTATTTGCCCAGAAGCACTTTTTTCTCTATACATATGGGTCTGGTAAATGACTTGGACTTCAAAAGTAGGAAAGAATGTTGCTTTATTTGATCCCTCACATGCTTCCTTGAGAGGAAAATTGTGGCTGCTTTTCTTACCTTAAACAGGAACCATCTTTAGCATGTCTTATTTGTAAGATCCACTCCTGGGAATGACGTGTTTCACTATACATAGCTGCCACCCAAGAGGTCACTTTTAAGTTAAGGGAAATAAAGATGTATTAAACTAAGGTGAGAATACACTTAGTTCTCATGGTTTCCATCTTGGTCACATTTGGCTCCTATTTTTCCTTCCTGTCAAAGTGCCAAATGACATACTTTTTAAACATGAGAGTGGTTGTAATTTTTTTCAGAATTTGGTGGAACCTTTGAAGTAATTAAAGACACATTTATATTTTGAAAAGCTTAGATTTAAGTGAGTAGGCAGATAGTTTTCATTCATGTAGTTTTTTGGTGGTGTTTCTGCCAAGCCTTCCAGAGTTTTTGAGGTTGCTGAATTTATAAGGACTTAGCAAAACATTTTGGAACACTTATTATAAGCCTGTAGTCTGTCTGCTTTGTGTGATACTGGTTTTGATTGTTCTCAGTACCTAGTCTTCCTGCACCCCCACCCCCCCTTTTTTTTTTTTTTTTTTTTTTTTGAGTACAGAGAGGAGCATTTGCCAATGCTATTATTCGAAGTCTGATTTCCTTGGAGGGATGTTGATTTTGCTGGGCTGACTTCTGAAGTTCTGTGTGGCTTTGCGGTACTCCCTTATGTTGCTGTAGTCATGCAGTGCTCTGCCTATGTGGAAAGCTCCCGCCTCCTGAGTAAGGACCTGAAATAGGTAGGGAGATGTGTTCAAAGGCTTAAAAATGTGTGTCTTTCTCTTTAAAATCTGGATCTTTATATTGTCTGCTTCATTTAGGAGATTTAAACCTGAAGCGCACAGGTCAGAGCATTGGAAGTGGTAGGTAGTAGGTGGATAGGGAAGCAAGAAAGGCAAAATGAAATCCTGTCACTGGGTCTGTATGTTTGCTGCCAAAGGTCCCACCCTCTAGTCATTACTGACTATGAAATAGTGGGAAAGGCAGAGGATATATTATGAATTGATAATATTTGGTTGCTAATTTTCTTTTTAATTCTTTCTTTGAAGCTCTCCAGCACTTCATTTAGTTGGTGACTTAGTGAAGGAGCTGTGAGGAAAATTTGATCCCTATGTCTTGCATTTGTTTTATGGAGGTTTTGTTACAAATGAGTGTTTATCATTTAGTTTCCTAGCCACTGACTTTCTCCATTGCCCTCCCTTCAAAATAAAAGATTCTGTCATTCTTTGTAACAAGTCATAATGTTTTATGAATGCAGAGTCTTGCCCAGTATGGGCACAGTTCTAAGAAGGAGATAGAATCTTCCCATTTGCTCAGAAGGCAACTAAAATGGGTCCAAGATGCAGATTATCAAGGGAGGAGTCCTTTGATTGGCCCAAAGCTTCCTTATCCTTCCCTTTGACTTCACATGTGGTAGAAGGCAGCAGGGTGACTCTGCCTGGTCTGGAGCACCGGCCACCCTCTCCCCCATTAGTTTTGGTTCCTGACTCCATGCCTGGAGGAGCAGCAGAACCCCCACTTGCCCTGCCCCAGGGGACTGAGCTTTCGGGAAATTGGCTGAGTGAGTAGACAGCAGCTGGTAGGAAAATGAGAATGGACCCCCAGGGGCTTTTAAAAAAGCCATGAATTCAGCTCTTGTTTTTGTGCTCACACAGTAAAAAACTGGCTTGGCAGCAGGGCTCCTTAGTGACTAGATGAGGAGCTGAGGTCTCCTTTTTCTACTGTCTTCCCTTTGGTCTTGTAGCTTGTTTCCTGCTTTGCTCTTTGGTTTTGAAGCTGTTTTCAACCTTTAGAAGTCAAAAGATTTAGCCTTTCTTCTACCTGTTTGTCTCCTGGCTGTTTTTGGCCTCTCTCTACTCTTTTTTTTTTTTTTTTAATTTATTTATTTGAGAGATCGAGAATGAGAGGGAGAGCACATGAGAGGGGAGAAGTCAGAGGGAGAAACAGACTCCCTGCCAAGCAGGGAGCCCCACATGGGGTTTGATCCCGGAACTCCAGGATCATGACCTGAGCCGAGGGCAGTCACCTAACCAACTGAGCCACCCCTAGCCCCTCTCTACTCTTGAGAGGCCCTCTGTCCCAATTTTACTTGGTTTTGGAATATCTGTTCATTTAGCCTGTCAGGGTAGTAGGAGCTGGTTGTAGGGAAATTCTAAATTCCCCACTGCTAAATTGGGCCACCCTCTTCTCAGACATCAGCGTTTTTTTCTGCTTGTTGATATGCAGGCATGTGTCAGATATCTTTTTAAAGGGAAAAATGCTGCACATGATAAGATTTGAATATCTCTCTTTATAACCATGGCAATGGAAGAAATGGATGGTTTTTGTTTTTGGCTTTTCAGCAATACAAATTTCTTAGCTATAGTGGAATAGTGAGTGTATTTCGATGAACTGCAATCACGAGGAACACTATTAGTGGAATAACAATTCCTTGATAAGTCTTGTGATTATTTCATTAACAATTCATTTATACTTGAAAGCAGCGAAAATATTCTTACAGAAAGAACGTGAATGTGAACTCTTGCTTTTTTAATTGCATAGATATGGAAATACAGACTAAAAAGTGTACACTTGTATATATATTTCTCTGTGTGTATTTGTTTCCTATGGATGATGAAACAAAGTACTACAGCATGGTAGCTCAACATGGCAGAAATGTATTCTCTTATAGTTCTGAGGCCAAATGTCTGAACGAGTCTTAGGGGCTAAAATGAAGGTGCGAGAAAGGCAGTGGTTCCTCTGGAGACTAGGGAGGATCAGCTTCTTTGCTGTTTCTAGCCTCTGAAACATTCCTTACAGGGGGCGCATTTGGCCCCTTCATCCATCTAATTGCATAGCACTGTTTTACTTTGCTTTCCTCTGACTTTTTTTTTTTTTTTTTTTTAATGTATCATCTTGGCCCACCTGTGTAATCCAGAATAGTCTCCTCATATCAAGAAACTTAATCATGTCTTCAAAGTCTTTGCCATATAAGGAAGCATTCACAGATAGCAGGGATTAGAATGTTGATGCTGGGGTCCTCTTATTCAGCCTGTTGCTGTGAGCACACATGCTTGTGTGTATCTGTTTAAAATTCTGTGTGTCCTCTGAGCTGGTCTATAAGCACTTACACTCCAGTAGCAATGAGTATACCCTACCACCCGAAGTCCAGTTCTTCCATCTAAATACTAGATAATATTCTTTACTAAAAGGACTGTTTTTTTTTTGTGCCCCCACCCCACCTTTTAAAAAGAAATGGGTGATTCTAGGGAGAAGCCTGGAACATCCCATTGTACCAGAAAGTAAAGTGGTCCTCATAAAGTAATGGAGACAACTCGAGAAAAACAGAGACCAGTTAGAATGTCTACTGGTCAAAACCAGGTAATCTGAACTTGGAAATAAATAATGAAAATAGATTACAACCCATTGAATAAAATAGTAAATTCATAGGTTGAAAGTTTCATAAGGTATGTACTTAGTTTCTAAGTATTTTTCTACAGCATGCTGATGAATTGCAATGAGAAAAAGTAGCAGTTGACAGTGGAGAAGCCTAGCAGATCAAAATGAATATGATTAAGTAGCAGACAGGTTAAACCTGTGCCGCTGGAGGGTGCAAAGAGCAGAAGAGCATCACTTCAATGATCTTCATGTCAAAGATGCATAATTGGAACTTAATCACGAGGAAATGTAAAGATAAACCCAAGGTGAAGAACATTCTACAAAATAAGTGTATGGTAATTTGCATGAAGTGTCACAGTTGTGAAAATTAAGGAATATGGTGTAATGTAATAGTGGGTTCCAACAGCCAGTTGGTAGTTCTAAACTTTCCTGTATGAGGCCACTTATTAGTGGACCCCTGATTTAATTATCTAGGTCTTTCTTGGACTGGTTACATTCTACAGAGAAAACTCTTCACATCTGCCTTGCCTGCAGGGAAAAGTCTAGGGTGCCAGCATTTACAGACTAGGTGGCATCCTAACATTTAGCAAACAAATCCCCATTTCCACTGTGGTGTTTTGTATTATTTGTGCCTGGTATCCCTCAGCCAGAGGTGTTCTTCAAAAAGTCTTTCCAGTGAATACAGCTTCATTGTTTTGCCTAGGTTGGAGAGGGACACTAGCCCATTGAAGCAGAGGTAGGGAGCTGAGGATCTAACTTTTTGATAACCATTCTTTTTTACTAATCTTCTTGTTTGAGTACTGTATGGTGTGGCTTCCATCGGTTCTGTTCTCTTTTAACAGGACATAAAGTACTTGTCATCCTAAATAACTTCCTTTTTGCTCTTAGCTGTTGTTGCCTTCCGTAATGTAATAGTTGTCTAGGCTGCTATATAAGGTACCTCAGGTAGGTGGTTTAGACAGCCAGAGACAAAATTATTTTATCACAGATGTGGAGTCTAGAATTCTGAGATTAAGGTGTCAGCAGGGTTGGCTTCTTTGGAAAGCCTCTTTCCTTGGCTTGTAGATGGCTGACCTCTCCTTGTGTCTTCACATGGTTTTCCTCCTGTGTGTGTCTGTCCTTATGTCTTCTTATAAGGATACTAGTCATACTTAATTAGAGTCCACCCAAATGACCTTATTTTAACTTAATTACTTCTTTAAAGACTGTCTCCAGGTACAATCCCATCTCAGGTACTGGGGTTAGGACTTGAGCATAGGAATTTTGGAGGACATAGTTCAGCCTGTAACAGCCATGTAACTGTCACCTTTTGCAACATTAATACTAAGGCCTGCCTGCTCTTGAGAGGGCATCCTCAGTGTTCTGCTTCCACAGGCCTGCCTTCTGCGGGGCTGTGGGAGTGGATGGGACTCAACAGGTACAAATGTAAAGTGTGAATGTTGGAACCAAGTATTTGTTCTTAATGAGTTCTGAAATACTGTCTTTATGGCCTTTTATTTAGCATTTAATCATCTCTGGCTTAAAGCATTTGGTAATACTCAGCTCTGACTGATGAGGAGGCTCTCACATCCTCTGGACACCACACTGAAATGGAAATGATGAGCATACACCACCAGCCACAAACTCTACTCTCAGTCCCTGTTCAACCCTTCCCATCCTCTGGCCCCATCCTTCCCCTCCCAAATCAAATTACTTTTACTTGGAAAATTTGCTTACCACTATCTGCTTTCTTCTCTTGATATTTTGCAGCTAGACAATTAGAACAATTATTTTTACATCAGTAGTGTTTCTTGTATGTCTGAGGTTGGTAATTATAGTCAGTAACGTGCTGAGAGTTGGATAATGCCAGTGCAAATTCCTTGCAAATTTGAAAAACTATGTAAAATGTAAGATTGAGATTTTATTTGTCCTGTCCATGTAATAGTGGACTTGCGTCTTTAGATGCAGGGGCAAGTTTTGATAATCCTGTCACTGTAATGTTGTGTTCTTCCTCCTTAATGTAATATCTGTGAAGATGATTCAGAACTGTGAAGTATCTTTGTGCTTCAGAATTTGAAGGGACCTTAGAGATAAGTTTGAATAACACTCTTTCTCAGTATGGAAGCCAACATCCAAAGCCTAAGTGTTAGAATGAGATTGGGTGGTAATTCCAGGTAGGATTAAAGTGGCGATCATCTGGCAGTCCGTTTGCTAATGTTACTTCATATCCAATACTTCTTAATGCAATCTATCGTTCTTAAATGACTCTGACAAAATAAAAAAATATATTTTGTTCAATTAGTAATACAGAAGGCAAAAGTAGTACTGAATTATATGGGTCTTTGGTCAAGTTGCTTGTTTCAAATACTGTTTTTCAAAGACCTACAAAAATTATTGGACAGATAGGTGCTGATACAATACTTGGCATGGGAGGAGGATATATATGTGTATATATGTAACCTGTGTGTGTGTGTGTGTGTGTGTGTGTGTGTATAGGTTTAGAATAGTTAATGTAGGTAGAATGGATTTTATTTCATTAGGCAAGGTGGAGGAATGTTAATGATTTGATTCGGGTCTGAATGAGAGGTTTTAGGACCCCTCATAATTATCATAGCATGGAGTGCTTTATCAGAGTGGAATCTTTTGGTGTATTTAATTCCTGGGTAAAACATCCCTTTAAAAAATGTTTCTCTTCTCTGTAGTCCGAATATGATTTGAACACTGCTTTACTTTTAAACATTAGCACAGATGCTCTTTGTGAACCCGTGTCATCATCCGTCTGGGAACCTCTTAGGAATTCAGAGTTTCAGGCATCTCAGGCACCACCCTAGACCTGCTACTCTTTATTTGAACAAGATTCCCATGTGATTTATACATACAAGTAGGATGAAAAACACTGATCTAGGCAGTTCACAACATTCAGCCCCTAGAGCACCAGCATTAACATTACCTGCAACATTGTTAGAAAATGCAAATTCTCAGATCAAACATCCAGACCTACTAAAACAGACACTCTGGGTGAATGAATCCAAGGTACGAGTCTTAACAAACCCTGTAGATGATGCCAATTCATGCTGAAGTTTGAGAGCCATTCCAGAACAATGCATTTCCAATAGTTCATAAAATAGTACATTTTACATTGTGATCTCTCTGTCACACAGGCACACACACACACACACACACACACACACGCATGTGCTCATGCACACAAGTAACTTAGGAGTTTTATAAAAACGATGTTTATCTTAGTGCATAGTAAGACATCATACTCTGGTATTTTCAGTTTCATTCTTTTAAATATATATATGTATGTCTGTATAAACATAAAATTCTTGCTCAGGTCACTAATGTGTCCTGAGATGCATGTTAAGGAACAATGTTCTTAAGCAGGGTCTCTTCTTTTTTGTTTGTTTTCTTTTTTAAATTATTTTATTTTATTTCATCATGATCAGCATACTCTTTAATCGCCATCATGTATTTCCTCCACCCCACTGCCCACCTCCCCTTTGGTAACCATTTTGTGCCAGGGCCCCTTTGGCAGTTGGGTAATGCTCTGGATCTCTCGTCAGAATAGTGCTTTCTAAGTATATACAGTAATACACATGGAGCCACAGGAAAATCAGTTACTGTGTTTAACACATATGTTTAAAAAAATATCAAACACCTTTTTGATAGGGCAATACAATTCTATTCTTTTCTTTCTTTCTTTCTTTTTTTTTTTTTTTTTTAAGGATTTTATTTATTCATTGGTGAGAGAGAGACAGAGGAGCAGAGGGAGAAGGAGGCTCTCCACAGAGCAGGGAGCCTGATGTGGGACTCGATCCCAGGACTCTCAGATCACAGTCTGAGCTGAAGGCAGAAGCTTAATTGACTGAGCCACCCAGGCGCCCCTCTTTATTCATGATTAAATTTAGTGGTGGGCCTAGTAACTACAATAATTTCAGAGTAGGTAAGAGTATAATTATATTTTAGAATATCTGCAGTAACTGTTAGGTATTGTGAAAATGGTTGTGATTTCTATAAACAAAGTTGCAGCTACTGATAATAATACTTCATCACATACATTCATACTTGAAAAAAGGCTTAAGGTAAGTGAAAATAAAGATGGATTTTTTTTCCACCATCTAACTTCAGATTTCCAGAATTTTACTGACAGACCCCTTTGGAACTGAGGTTAAGAACCCTTGCTCAGGAGGAATGTTCCTTTGGAGAACAGTTTTCAGACTTCAAATAGAAACTATGCCAAAAAAATTATCTTTCTGCAATTTCTTAAAACTGGTGCTTCATAGATTGCAGCTTTTCTATCTTTCTTTCTTTCTTTCTTTTTTTTTAAAGCATCATTGTAATGGATTTTGACTTTAGAATTTTCTTTTCTGTTTGTTTTACTGAGACCTTGAGAGGTCACCTGGAAGCCCAAATCCAAGCTGTTGATAATGTTCCTTCTCTAGTCTCTTTTGTCTCAATACATGCACCCAGTTGCTTAGGCCACATTTCTGGGAGTCATTTTTTGGGCCATGGGATCTGGATTCAGGATTTGAATCCATAATTTTCTAGCTTTATAACGCTGGACAGGTTACTTACCCGCTCATCGCTTCTTTCTCTACATATGAGACTGGGATGATAGTAGTGCCCACCTCACATGATTGTTCTGAGTGTTATATGAGATATCCCGTGTATTGCATAAGTGTGACTGAGTCCAAGCTTGTCCTGCTGGCCACACAATAGAGCAGTAAGTCAAGGGCATGATGCTGGGGCAAGGATAGCAATTTTATTCAGAAAGCCAGCAAACTGATGGTGGACTTGACTATTGATTCAAAGACCATCTCCCTAGGCATGAGATTTGAGATTCTTTTATGTTAGGAAGAGGGGAAGTAGGAGAGGGTTGGAGTCAAAAGGTGACTGATATCTGTAGAGATCTGAAGAAGGTTGTGTAACTTCTTTGTCCTTGGTCAGTTGATCGTTGGATGTATGAATCTAGTCATCCCATTCTGTAAATCTTGAACATAGCAGAGTCATTTTTGTACATACTTCCTTATTTCCCTGGGTGAGTTATATTTTGGATGGAATACAGTTTTTGCGAATCTTAGCTGTATGTGCAGGTGCAGGGGTGAGCAGGAGTTTCCAAGCTATAAGTCACAGTACCAAGGGAAGTAGAAGCAATATGGAGTCAGGCATGATAAGTTTCTCTCTGCTGTGTTAGAGCAATGATTTGCTGGAACCGAGTGGTTAGTAAATGTTGTTCATTATAATTACCCCTGATTTCTCCCTGTCTCTCATTCCTTAAACCCAATTTATCAAAAAATTTATGTAGATCCTCCCTACAAAATGTTTAAAATCCATTGACTTCTGCCTATTTCTATTGCCATCGTTCTACTCTAACTTTCCATATTCTCTGGACCCCTAACAGGTGTCTGCTTCCTCTTAATTAATTTAAATCCATTCTCTTATAATAATTATATGCTATTTTAAAAAAGTTTAAATGAATGATCTTTAAAAAAAGTTAGTGAATTTCCATATATTTCAATCCCTTTACTAGCTTCCCATTAAACCTTTCCTTGACCTACAACACCTTGTGTGTTTGGCCCCTGTCTCCTCTACAGTTTTACTTCTGCTGTGTTATTTTCCTGGTCGGTCTCTCTAGTTTACCATTTACCCACTATTCTGTGGCCACACTGGCCTTTCAATCATTTGAGTAGCCTTTTCCTTTCATGCTTTAGCTGTTGTGTCTGACTCTCCCTCTGCTTAGATGATGGGGCTTTCTCATCCTTCTCATCTTTGCAAACATTAGTTCCTCAGAGAGACTTCCCTAACCACTCAACCTAAATTAGGGTACCACATTCCTTTTCTACCAGTCTGAAGCTCCCTAAACACACCAAAATGTTGATATTTCCTCTGTGCTGGGGAAAAGGTTGGTTAACAGCCTGTGATTATCAAGCATGTAACTCCAAGAGGAGTGTGCACCTTTACCATAAAGATAAATTTTACACATAATGAACATTAAGTGATTGTAGAGATATTTTAAGAAATAAATTGTTATCTCAAAATTGTACTAGCTAGCTCTTTGATATTGGTATTAAAGAGCAAAAAGAAGCCTGCCCATTGAACTGTTCTGCAGCAGGATGATGGAATCAGTCATAACCCCATTATTACTGTCAGTCATCTCTGCTCCAAAGAATATAATAGAAATCATAAAATCTCCCTCTTTGAAGTAGTTGCCTGGTTGCCGATAAAACCTTTTGTGTTTCTCTCTTTTAAAGTGAATGGTCAAGTCTGCTATGCAGATATGAGAAAAGATGTCTCACAGTTAGAGGGTGGAAACAGTGGGGCAGTCAGTGGCTGGATCCTGGCTGATTTTTGAATTCAGGGTAAAGTGGCAGAAAAATGGCTGCTTGAATGAACTAGGTCAGATTTCTCTGTGTTTTTCAGTTTCTGCCTTGTTACTTATTTTTAATCAATCCTAGACCAGAGAAGGGAGGCATTCCTGATTTTTGGTAGTTGCCTAAAGCAACCAGGAAGAAGGTTATAGGAATTCAGAATCATGATGTGAACCACTTTCACAATTACCTTTGTAGCTTTTCTTTCAAATAGGGGACTTTAAGGAATTCCAAAGAGTGTTGGGACAGATGCTTTAATTTAGGACAATTAGTATAAGTGAGATGACAGTTAGTATAAGTGGGATTAGTACAAACGGGATCACTTCTACTCTGTGCCTCCTGTTTGGCTGAATGGTGTTCCTGATTATATAAAAAGTATGGTCTCTTTTGGGGAAAGACCACTTTTTGTTGGTATATTTTAGTAGAACCTATGCACAAATATTCTTGCTCTGAGGTGTGAGGTAATGATAATCATTTGGAAAATAATGCATCTAAAAATAAAATACAGTTTTCTAATTGCAGAAAAGTAACAAATTTAATTTTAAAAATTCTGCCAACCCACCGTTAATACCATACTCAATGGTGAAAAATCAGAAGTTTTTTCTCTGAGACTAGGAACAAACAGGGATGTCAACTCTCTCCACTTTTATTCAACTGGAAGTCTTAGCTGAAGCAGTCAGTTAAGAAAAATAAATAAAATACATCCAGATTCGTAAGGAAGAAGTAGAACTGTCAGTGTTTGCAGATGACGTGGTATTATATAGAGAAAGCCTAAAGAGTCCACTAAAAATTATTAGAACTGATAAATGAATTCAGTAAAGTGGCAAGGATGCAAAATTAATATACAAAATCCTGTTGGGTTTCTATACAGTAATAATGAACTAGCAGAAATAGAAATTAGGAAGATAGTCCCATTTTCAGTAACATCAGAAAAAGAATAAAATACTTAGGAATAAATTTAACCAAGGTGGTGAAAGACTTGTACTCTGAAAACTTTTAAGATGTTGATGAAGGAAATTGAAGATGACACAAGTAAGTGGAACGATAGACCACACTTACAGACTAGAAGAATTGATATTGTTAAAATGTCCATACTAACCCCAAACAGTCTATAGATTCAGTGCAGTCCCTATCAAAATACCAGTAGTACTTTTCACAGAACTAGAACAAACAATCGTAAAATTTATATGGAACCATAAAGGACCCTGAATGTCCAAAACGATTTTGAGAATGAAGCACAAAGTTGGAGGTATCACAATTCCAGACTTCAGAATATACTGCAGAGCTATAGTACTCAAAACAGTATGGTCCTGGCACAAAAATAGGCACGTAGATCAGTTGCACAGGAAAGATAGTCCCAAAATAAACCTACACGTATATGGTCAATAAATTTATGATGGAGGCAAAATATACACTGGGGAAAAGACCATCTCTTTAGTAAACAGTGTTGGGAAGACTGGACAGCAACATGCAAAAGAATGAAACCAGACCGCTTTCTTACACCATACACAAAAATAAACTCAAAATGGATAGAAGGCCAAAATGTATGACCTGGAACCAAAAAACTCCTAAAAGAAGACAAAAGAAGAAAAACCAAATAATTGATTAAAAATTGGGAAAAGCACCTGAATAGACATTTCTCCAAAAGAAGACAGATGGCCAAGAGACATGTGAAAAGATGTTTAACATCACTCATCATCAGAGAAATGTAAAATAAAATCACAATGAGACATCCCCTCCCACAGACAAAATGGCTAATGACTATTATAAAAAAGACAAGAAATAACAGTGTTAGTGAGGATGTGAAGAAAAGGGAAACCTCATGCACTGTTGGTGGGAACATAAATTGGGGCAGCGACTATGGAAAACAGTAGGGAGGCACCTCAAAAATCTAAAAATAGAAGTACTATGTAATCCAGGAACCCTGCTCTGGAAGAAGAAAACAAAAACGTTAATTTGAGGGGCACCTGTGTGGCTCAGTGGGTTAAAGCCTCTGCCTTCAGCTCGGGTCATGTTTCCAGGGTCCTGGGATTGAACCCCGCATCGGCCTCTCTGCTCAGTGGGGAGCATGCTTCCTCCTCTCTCTTTTTGCCTGCCTCTCCGTCTACTTGTGATCTCTGTCAAATAAATAAAATTTTAAAAACAAAACAAAACAGAAAAAATTTGAAAAGGTATATGCACCTATGTGTTTATTGCAGTTTTATTTCTAATAGCCAAGATACGGAAGCAACCCAAGTACCCATCCACAAATGAATGGATTAATAAGATGTGGTATATATGTACAATGGAATAATGCGCAGCCATAAAAAGGACGGAAAGCTTGCCATTTACCGTGATGTGAATGGACCTAGAGTATATTATGCTAAGTGAAGTAAGTCAGACAGAGGCAAATGCCATATGATTTCACTTATATGTAGAATCTAAAAAACAAAATCCGTGAACAGACAAACATAAAAATACTCAGAAATAGAGATAAGTGCAGAGAACATAAATGTAGAGAGCAAACTGGTGGTTGCTAGAGGGGTAGGAGGATGGGCTAAATAGGGGAAGGGGATTTGGAGGTCAAACTTCCAGTTATAACATGTCATGGGGTTGAAAGTTACAGTATAGGGAATGTAGTCAATACTGTTGGAATGACTTTGTATGATGGCAGGTGGTAACTATATTTATTGTGGTGAACATTTTATATCACTAAGTTTTATACCTGAAACTTACACTTTAATTAAAAAAAAGATATTGTACCACAGTTCTGCCCTCCCATCAAGGCAAAATTTTCATATTTATCTTATTCCCAATTGATGTATATTTATTTTTCAATATAATTGTAATCTTGCAGTGATCATCTTGTATTTTGTTTTTTGTTGTGTTATGTTTTTTCATGTTTCATTTTTAATGGCATACTGTATCATTCTGTCAAGTAGATATGTCATTATTGCCTAACCATTATCTCGTGGTTGGTTTGCTTTATAATGTATTTTTATGATATATTTTAAATGATGTCTTTGTTATGTTTTAATTTTGCAGGCAGAGACATTTGTTTGGGTTAACAATGCATCAGCGCATTCCCAGAGTGTTGCCAAGGCCAAATACGAGTTCTTATTTGGCAGATCTGAAGAGAAACCTCCAGATACTAGTAAGTGTTTCCTGATCCTCCTCCTGCAGGTAACAGATGTGAAGTGCTATTGAACTTTGCTATCTCAGAAGCTGAAAATTCTTCAGACCAAGAACTGATTTGAAAGTACGCAGAACAGGCTACAAGAATCACATCCAGTATTTCTTAGAAAGTTTGTTTTAAAGAATAATTAAAGTGAGCGGGTTTCAAAGAGGTGGGAAGGTAGGGATGAGGGTGGAGAAACTCACTCAGTAATGATAAAAGGGATATTAATGTGTCTGGGGAGTTAGCTAGGAAAGGGATCCTGCCTGTGCTTAGGAATCTGGGCTCTGGAGCTAGACTTCCTGTGTTTGAATTCTGGCCTTGTAGCTTATGAAGTTTGTGACCTTGAGTAGGCTAACCTCTCTGTGCCTCAGTGCTGTCATCTGTAAAATGAGATTCTATAGGTTATAGATAAAATAGTTACATATGTCTCAGAATTCTCTTAAGGTTTTAAGTAAATTGACCTATATAAAGATCTAAGAGCCACATGTAGCATGTAATAAGTGCTATGAAAGTGTTTGCTGATGTTATTATTTACTGTAATCATCATCGTCAACACCATGTTCCTGACCTTTGAAGTACAGTCTTGACTTTCCTCAATTCTGTCACTGTCTGACATTGATTTTTGTTTTGGGTATACAAGGAATCTGATCCAATAATAGTTGTTGTCCAGTTGAAAAAAATCAAATAATAACTGCATTTTGGACTTCTGTGTTGGATAGGATTATGTGATAGACCTCATAATATTGGGGGATAGCAAGAATGTAGTGCATTTGCATTCATTTAAGAATTTCTTTTACCTTAATAATGAATACTTATTAGATTTCATTAGCTGCAAACTCTTAAGGAAGTATAAACCAGCTTGATTATTAAAAAAAAAAAATCATTCTGCTTTTATTAGAATGCCCCAATTTGCTGTTTATCATTCAGCATAAATATCTAACTATTCTGGGCTTGAGGTTTGGGGCACTTAATCATCTGTTCACTATTTCTCAGGCAGGGAATACTGATTCATCCAAGACTATTTAAAACTCCTTCTTCTCGGGGCGCCTGGCTGGCTCAGTGGGTTAAAACTCCTTCTTAAAACACACAGACACACACACACACACACACGCACACACACAATTCCTTCTTGACATAGCTTTACCTTTGCATGTCACATTGTGATTTTGTGCTGTTATTTTTGACTTTGATAAAAAATGATTTTTGCTTCACTAATTTGATATTAGAGATAATATCAAAAGTCTTCATAGTTCTCTGACTTGGTGGATGAGTTTGGCTCTTCTTATGTATGGGTTTTGAGTATACCTGTATACCTGGGGCAAATCAGAATGACATTGTAATGACATTTTAAACCTGTTTTTATTTGCCTTGGTAAAGATGGTTAGTATTATTTTTTTCTAGTGGTGATATATTCTGCAGGTATGAAAGTATACATGCATTTATTCAATAAATACATTTAAAGAACACTTAGTAGTGTAGTCACCTGTACTGGGCACTGTGAGGAAGCAAAGAAGTACAGATAGAGTTCTTCCTTTTAGGAACTTATTCTTTGGTCAGGGAGAAACAGATGTGTAAGTGACCAGGAGGAGAGAATAATCATTTCTAGCTCTGACTTCATGGAGAGGTAGAAGTTGAACTTTTTTGTAAAGAAACAACTAGTGTTCTGATTAGGAGGATTTGCGGGGAGGGCATTTCAGATTGGAGGGAATGGTATGAGCAAGGGTATGGTGGCAGAAAATAAAAATTGCTTGAAGGACAGGAAGGAGACTAGCCTGATTGGCTAACAAAGTATATGAAGAGAGATAAGTTTAGCAAGATAATCATTTTAAAAGGGGCCAAATCATGGAGGGCCTTCTAAGGCAAGGTAAAGAGTTTGCACAGTATCCAGGTGTGTAGAAGGAAGTGGAAAATCAAGATGGATTGATCTTGAATTTGGAATAGAGCAGCAGAAGCTGTTGCTTACCACAGGAGGGTTGTAAGATACCTTTTTCATTTCTTTTTCTTTTCTTTTCATATATTTACATATATTTTCATATCTTTACAAAAAATTATGGCTTTTTTTTTTTTCCCATTTCAAAACACTGTTGAAATTTCTTTACATAGACTAGTCATCTGTCATAACAACACTGCCCGGATTCAGAATACTGCAAGGTAAAGTAAGAGAATAGGACAGTGTTTTATTTGAATTTGATAGACATACTTCTTCCCACAAAGGTTTTTTTTTTCTTTAAAAAAAAAAAGTGATTAAATAAGTGACTTAAACTAGGTGCTCCAGAAACATACTGCTGGAGAAATGGATGCATCCCCAGTAATACTCACATGCCATCACCTGAGGGGTGATACCCTAGTAATGACATATTCAGACCAGGTAAAGTCACTTGGTTTGTGATCCCCAGTTAGGCCCAAGGAAAGTGTCGCCGCTACAGGGAGAAAAGACGTAGACTTTGCCATTGAGCAGGGACTTAACAGGAGTTGTAGGTGGGAGGTTCTAGGGAAAACAAGTCAAGATTATTTGCAAACTATAGCTTATTGCAGGGATTTTTGAATCACTGACAAGGCTTAGGGTGTTGGATGGGGTACAGGAGAACATGTGAATTGTGGGACGATGGCTTGGAATTAAGATCTAGATTCTCATTATCTGTTCATCTTGCAGTGTAGTGAAAGGAAAGCGATGACTGTACTTCACTGGGTTTCTTTGTTCGCCTGCTTTCTGGGAGCTGCAGCATTCAGGAACTTCTCAAGGGCAAGAACCGTAGTTGGTGATTGTTGAAAGGCTCTTGCTATGTGTGACATCACTTGTGCTGTGACTTAATGAGGCTGTGAGTCACCAGAGGTAGGCTCTCCTCTTCCATTCCAGTCAGCTGTTGGAATACAAATGGAGTTGCATTGAACTTCAGAGAGATGGAAAGAGGTATCATAGGAGACTCATCTGGAGCTAACCATAAGGCCTGTATTAATTAATTAGTGTTTGGCTGATGATCAGACTTCCACTTACCACACTTTTCCTCTTTAGGTTGCCTCACATAGATGACCAGCATGGCTTTTCTAAACTAGTCAGATAAAGTATACTTTAACAGAAGGTTGGCTTCATTTTAGGAAAGTGTGTTTTTTGAAGTGTTTGTAAGGCAGTATCAGATAACCACTATTAGTTGGTCTCTCTTTTATCAAAATCAGGAAGGAAGAAATAATTGAGAAAGGCTTTGAAGAAGAGTAAAACTCTGGTTCTCAACTTACAGGGAGAACACAAGTGAGTTATGGAAGTGTGTGAGGAAGTAAAAGGGCCTGTGGGATGCTAAGAAGATCAACTTCTTATATTAACTCTTAGAAGTTAACAGAATCTTACTCTTGTATTCTTTACTGATCCATTTATTCAGGAACAACAGAGGAATTGCAATTTGGGACATGCAAAGTATGGCAAAATGTAGGAGTCCAAAGATAAAAGGAAAGGAACCGTACTTTTATAGAAAGAAAGGAAGATGGGAGGAGCTGCTTTGAACAGAAGTCCATTGGAAGAAAGAGTTTAGGTTGGTGGACAGTTTCTCATTGGTTGAGTAATGGTATTATTGGTTGAGTTTATTGCTGGCCAGTGAGAAATTCTTCCTTTCTCCTGCGGAACTCATAAAGTAGGCTTCTTCCTGTTGGGAAAGCACAATACCTCCCTTCCTGTTGGCATCTGCAGTTGACAGTAGTAGGGCATGAGAGCTCCCCTTTTGGCCTCCCCACTCTATTTTAAATGAGGTATCCTTTAGTTTTCAGTTTCACAGACTAGCGAAAACCCACAAATTATTGTCAAAGTAAATGCAAAACCACTGAGGGATCGTTTCATAGCTCAGGACACAGAAAACTCTCATATTAATAAATAAACCAGTAATCCATAACATTAATCAACTCACATTAAAATGGTATAAATTGCAAAAAGGAAGGAACTTGCACGGAAGGAGGGGAAGTCCATATTCACAAAAACAGGGAATCAAGATTCAAAGTACCTGTAAAATTGGTTGTTTAAAAGATAAAAGAAGGAAGAGACACCATTATGATGAAAGAGGAAAATGTGAAATTAGACATACATATTTGAACAAGAACCAAATATAAGTTATAGAAAATAAAAAAATACAGATTATTATCAATGTCTCTTAATTTTTCCCTTCTGTTTTAAAATATTACCTTCCATTCTCTCTAATAGAAGTTTCACTTTGATAATTCTATTTTATAATTTCAAAAGCTCTTTCCCAATCTCTGATCACTCAGTTTTCATTTTATCTGTTCTTTTATGTATGCATTATTATTTCTAATCTCTCTAAAGAATTCATTAGAATTGTTTTTCTAAGATTACCTTCTGTTTCTGTAATTTCTACTTCATCCAGGGTCAGTTCTATTTTATTCAATCTTGGAGCTTCTCTTGGAAGCCACATTTTCCTTAAATGTGTGTTGGAGTTGTTTTTTTTTCCCCCCATTCATACGCATGAGTAAAAGACTGAGTTCCCAAATATGACAGCTAGAACTTCTTTGTGTGTGTGGAACGCATCCCCAACAGGCCTCTTCCTTGTGTATAGAGAAGGGCTGAGAAGAATCTTGGTGCATTGAGATTTGTGGACGGGTACAGGGGTAGGTGGGTGTGCTGCCTGTTATATTCAGGCTAAGTCTTTGATGCCAGCAAGCCTCTAGGTAGGGAGGGTGGTGGGAGAGGGACCAACATAGGAAGCCGTTCTGTAGTTAATTCTTCAGTTAATCACAGTGACATCTGTTCTGCTTCCCATTCTCATTCTGCTTATCCATACCTATATGGACATCTGTCAACCCTGGGCTTTTAGCTTCTCTGAGGCATTACCATTAGGATATCTGAAGCCTTCTGGATTGGGTCTTGGTTGTGATTTCTGCTTTATTTTGTAGTTATAACCCCATCCATCCCTTTCAGTCGGATAAACTCATTAAAATTTCTGGCTTAGTAATATTCCTCTTTTTTTCAGCATCGTTAACATTATTTTCTTTTGAAATTTGCTTTTATTTTAATAGGATTTAGAAAAGGAGGGACACCTGGGTAGCTCAGTGGGTTAAAGCCTCTGCCTTCAGTTCAGGTCATGATCTCAGGATCCTGGGATTGAGCCCCACATCGGGCTCTCTGCTCAGCGGGGAGCCTGCTTCCCCCCCCCGCCCCTGCCTGCTTCTCTACCTGCTTATGATCCCTGTCAAATAAATAGATAAAATCTTAAAAAAAAAAAAAAAGGAGAAGAGGCAAACTTGTGTCCTTGTCTATCATGGTAACCCAGAAGCCCAAAGAATTCTTTTTTTCTCCAGCTTTATGACATTTAATTGTCAGATTAACACTGTGTAACTTTAATATTTACAGTGTGATGACTTAATATATGTATATATTGTGAAGTGATTACCACATTTAGTTAGCATATGTATATCTCACAGTTACTATTTCGTTCTACTATTTCGTTCTCTTTTTTGTTTGTTTGTTTGTTTGGTGGTGGTGATTGCATTTAAGATCTACTCTTTAAGCATATTTCAGGTATGCAATACTGTATTGTACTTTAAATCTCCACAATTTACTTGATTTTTTAGCTGGAAGTTTTACCCTTTGACCAACATCTCCCCATTTCCCACCCCTTAGTCCTGTCTACTCTGTTTCTAGGAGGTGACTTTTTTAGATTCTCCATAAAAGTGAGATCATGTGCTTGTCCTGTCTCACTTAGCATAATGCCATTAAGGTCCATCCATGTTGTTGCAAATGACAGATCTCCTTCCTTTCATTATATATACCACATTATACCACATTTTCTTTATCCATTTATTTGTTGATGAGCACTTCAGTTCTTTCCATGTTTTGGCTACTGTAAATACTGCAGTGAGCATGGAGATGCAGATATCACTTTGAGATACTTATTTCATTTCCTTTGGATATATACCCAGAAATGGTACTGCCTTTTAATAGCTTTATTGAGATATATATATAATACCACATAAGTAACCCGCTTAACGTGTGAAGTTAAGTGGTTTTTTGTTTGTTCCAGAGTTGTGCATATATCACACCAATTAATTTAGAATATTTTCATCATCCTAATAAGAAAAGACTACATGAACTAGCAGTCATTCTGTATCCCCTCCCCACTGCAGTACGCAACCAATAAGTTATTTTTTGTCTCTAGCTTATTCTAATCGCTTCATATAACTGAAATCATTATGTGGTCTTTTGTGATTAGTTTTTTTCACTTACTGTGTTGTTTTCATCCATGCATGTATCACTACTTTGTTCCATAATAAGAAATTGCAGAATAATATTTTATTGTATGATAAGACTACATTTTATTTATCTGTTCATTGTTTGATAGATACTTGGGTTGCTTGAACTTTTTGGCCAGTAGGAATAACGGTTTTATAAACATGTGGGTATAGGTTTTTATGTGGATGTATGCTTTCATTTCTCTTGGGTATGTACTTAGAAATAGAATTGTTGGATAATGTGGTGATTCTATGTTAAACCTTTTGAGGAACTTCTAAATTTTTTTGCACGGCGATTATATTATTTTATATTTCCATCAGCTATGTATAAGAGTTCTCATTTCTTCACATTCTTGTCAACACTTATTATTATCCTTTTTTATTATAACCATTCTTAGAGGATGTAAAGAATCTCATTGTGTTTTGTTTTGCATTTCGTTAATGATTAATGATGTTGATCATCTTTTCATATGCTTATTGACTTATTTATATCTTCCTTGGGGAAATGTCTATTCAGATCCTTTGCCTAGTTTTTCGTTGGTTTGTCGTTTTATGTTTGAGTTTTAAGGGTTTTATGTGTATTTTATATACAGGTACATTATATGGGTTGGTGTAGAAAACCACAGATATACAAAGTAACAAATGACAAATCCACTAATTCTAGGGTCTTCTGTTCTATTATTTTCTTGTCTTCTTCACAGATACAAGTTGGTTTATAATTTTATGCCAAGTCCTTTGGTAAATCCTCTGTCTTTGGCACATTTTATTTAGTTTCCACTTCCAACCTCCTTCCAGCCCATGATGGGAAGCAGAAAAGTGATTTTACACTATGATACACAAGAATATGTTGGATTAGCTTGCCAATCCTTGGCCCTTATTAAATTGGCCAGATATCCAGATGTCCTCTGTTTTTTCAGCTATTTTGCAGACCCTGCTTGGTAGGCAGTAGTTTTTAGTAATCTGTTTTGGCTAGGTGAAGTGGGCCAGGAAGGGACTGTGAACTTTCTCTTTGGCTGGGGTTTTGGGTGATGATAGTCTAGCGCTTCCATCTTTTCCCTGTTTGGTCCACACATGTGCACATAGCACTGATAGCCTCAGCTGTCTCCTCAGAACTGCCTGGCATCTCTTAGACTGAGATAGCTAAGGAGTATTGCAAAAATCAATGAGCAGCGTGTGCTGAAAAGCTTATTCCTGCCTTCTACTCAGTACAGTATTTTAGTTTTGCCTAGGAGATCCACTTTTTTTGAACCAGTGTTCATTGTATTTTTTTAAAGCACCTGTTGAAAAGCTGAACAGGATTTGACTCTTTCTGAGAGTATGGTATGATCAACTTTCGAACAGTACATCTCAACTGGAAAAGAGAGGCTTGTTTGTTTTTTTAACTGTAGTTGGCACGTAATGTTACATTACTTTCAGTTGTACAACACAGTCATTTAGGAAAGCGCTTTTACCTTGCTAAACATAAGGCACCAAATGTCGTCGAGGTCAGACTTTTTTCATGCACTTAGGAGCCATTAAGGATTAATTTTTAGCGATTCATTTTTAAGGATATTCCTCTCTCTGTGTATTATATTAGAGAAAGAGTCTTTTCTTGACTTAAGGAACTCGTTGAGTGCTGTTAGGATGTTTTAGAGTAAATTTAGATCCTTGAGATGGATCCAAGTATGCCTTTAGCAGCATCTCCCTGCATCTTCCTTAAATCAACTGTCCAGTCTTAAGTTTCCTTTTATTTTTATTTTATTATTTTATTTTGAAAAAGATTTTATTTATTTATTTGACAGAGATCACAAGTAGGCAGAGAGGCAGGCAGAGAGAGAGAGGGTGGGGGAAGCAGGCTCCCTGCTGAGCAGAGAGCCCCATGCTATGCTGGGCTCCATCCCTGGGATCATGACCTGAGCAGAAGGCAGAGCATTTAACCCACTAAGCCACCCAGGCGCCCCCTCCTTTTATTTTTAGATAGGAGTTGTCTTTTCCCTTTTATTTTGTAAAGCAGAGGTTATATCTTTCACTCATGTTTATTTAGGTTAGCCAATGTTTTATTTAAAACTTGAGCTAACTTTTAAAATTTGAGAGATTTCCTATAAAAACCCAGATTTCAGTCTTCCGTTAAAAATCCGAGAGTGCAACACTGAGTGGGCCCTGATGCCAAACAGCAGCTGGCCCCTCTGGAGCTCCAGTCAGCAGCCCTCTTGTGTTATCTCCTACTTTGCCTGCTGTTCGTTTGTTATCTCCTGAAGCTTGTAGGCATTTTGGGCTTATGGTCTCTGCTTTAAGAGAGCATCAAGACTTATTTACTACACTTACTGTGAGACTTGACAGGTTCAGTCATGTATTGTGATAGTGATTCATTATGTGGTAGTTTGCAAGCATGATTAGCATCAGCAGTGGTAAACCATGAAGCTCATGCACAGGACTTTTCCAAGGGCTTGAGAGACATAGCGGTTTTTTTTTTTCTTCTTCTCTTCTTCTCTTAAAGAGAGCACCTCAGGTTGTGTAAGTTTCAGGAGGCACAAAACTGGAACTGGGCCTGCTGTCATGAAAATCACCTGTGGACCTTCCAAAGAGAACAAAGATTCCTGGGCCCCACCTTCTCCTGTCCTCTGCAGTCAAACGCGTGGGCAAGGCACTCAGGCATCTCTAAATTTTTAAACAGCTCCCCAGGTGATGATTATGATACACAGGCTTAAGAACTATGGCATTATAAATACTAATTCAGGAGCCTGAATGGCTCAGTTAAGTGTCTGCTTTTGGCTCTTGTCATGATACCAGGATCTTCCCTGCTCGTCAGGGAGCCTGCTTCTCCCTCTGCCTCTCCCCCGGCTTTGCTCTCTCTCTCATTCACTCTCTCTCTCTCTCTCTCTCAAATAAATAAATAAAATATTAAAACACACACACACAAATTCGAAGGGATACGTGCACCCCCATGTTTATAGCAGCATTATGTGTAATAGCCAAATTATAAAACAGCCCGAGTGTCCATTGACTGATGAATGGATAAAGAAGAAGTGGTATCTTTATACAGTGGAATATGATTCAGCCATTAAAAAAAATGAATTCCTGCCATTTACAGTGATGTGGATGAAGCTAGAGAGTCTTATGGTCAGCCGAATAAGGAAGAGAAAGACAAATACCATTCATATGTGAAATTTGAGAAATAAAACAGATGAGCAAAGGGGGAAACCAGGGTGGGGGCAAGCTAAGAAACAGTCTTAACTATAAAGAACAAACTGATAGTTACAAGAGGGGAGGTGGATGGGACTGTGGGTTAAATAGGTGATGGGGATCCAGGAGGGCACCTGTGATGGGCACCTGGTGATGTAGGGAAGTGTTGAATCACGATATTGTACACCTGACACTAATCTTACACTGTATGTTAACTAACTGGAATTTAAATAAAAACTTAAAAGAATTGCTGTATTTAAAAAGGTAATTACTTGAGCTATATATAAACCCAAAGCTGTAGGGCTTAGGAATCACTGCCAGTTTGAAGATCATCAGATAAATGAGAGGTCAGCTCTGAAATTAAAAAGTAATGTCAATAGGAAACATGACTAGATTATTAAAAAATAGTGTGCATTAGTTTTTAAAGAATTTATGAAGTTTTCTCATGTCCGTGATAGTTGTTCATTCATGAGGAATTTCATCAGCAATTCCTGTTTTGCTAGTATTTATGGAAATATTTGCTTTGGGAAATGTATGGGTGGAATGAGGTAGAGATTCTGGAGTTACTATAAGATGGGAGTACGAGGGAAAATTACATTGCGGCCTGATACAACTGCCTCTTTTCTTGCTGCTTGAGGAGCTTGAATGGTTATGTTAAGGAAGTGGTTTTGGAAACATGTGGGGATGATTTTAACTGTCTCAGTGATTGGGGTGAGGGTTGGCTCATGAAATTTAATGGGGAACACCAGGGATGGTAGGCATCTTATAATCGAGTGTGGGATAGTACTGCAGGAGGAAGAATTGTTCCACTTGCTGCCTGACTGTGAATGTCCTACTGGACATTCATGTTGGGGAAAAACACGTTTCTAATGATCTGGACTTAGCACATATTTTTTTTTTTTAAACATTTTATTTATTTATTTATTTTTTAAAGATTTTATTTATTTATTTGACAGACAGAGATCACAAGCAGGCAGAGAGGCAGGCAGAGAGAGAGGGGAGGAAGCAGGCTCCCTGCGGAGTAGAGAGCCCGATGCGGGGCTCGATCCCAGGACCCTGGGATCATGACCTGAGCCGAAGGCAGAGGCTTTAACCCACTGAGCCACCCAGGCGCCCCTTATTTATTTGTTTTTAAACAAATAAATTTTAAAGATTTTATTTATTTGACAGAGTGAAAGTAAGTAGGCAGAGCAGCAGGCAGATGGAGAGGGAGTAGCCGGCTCCCCAGTATGAGGCTCGATCCCAGGCCCCCAGGATCATGACCTGAGCTGAAGGCAGATGCTTAACCCACTGAGCCACCCAGACACGCCAGGACTTGCAACATAAAAACAAAATGTTTTTTGCATTATTTTAAATATCCCTGAATTTTCTAGCACTGTTACTATCATGTGAACCAAGGAAAGATTTTACTTAGTTTGGAAGTTTACTAAAACTTACCGTTTCAAAATACCATGTCTCACAGGTGGTGTTCATGGCTGTTGAGTCATCAGTTCCACACACCTGTTATCTGCTTGAGCCTTCCCATCCGGGTGACTCTGTGTTTAGAAGCAAGCAAGCATTTGCCTAACCTATGCATTTACATAATGAAAGTCATGAATGTACCACATTCCATAAATTATTGATTAGTTTGAATTTTATATTTAGGCAGGTTTTGCTATTTTTGAATGTCACTTCATAATAATAAAGGAGGCATTGTAAAATATTTGTTATAAAGTTAAAGGCATCTTTGATCTTATGAAGTTGAGAATTGCTTTTTTAAATTTTTCTAAAGATTTTATTTATTTGAGAAAGAACATCAGGCAAGTATGGGGAGGGGCAGGGGGAGATGAAGAAGAAGATGGAGAGGGAGAGAATCTAAAGCAGACTCTGCACTGAGTTCAGAGCAGCCTGCAGGGCTTGATCTCATGACCCTGTGACTGTGACCTGAGCCAAAATCAGGAGTCGTATCCTTCACTGACTGAGCCACCCAATCTCTCTGAGAATTGCTGTTTTAAAGCAATGCTTCTTAAGCGCATCAGATTGCCCAGTGGAAGTTTTGAAAATGGTCATTGTGAATCTCCCCTAGAAATACTGATTTAATAGTTCTCTACAAATTCTAGGAACCCTGCAAACCTTTCCCACTTCATGACATATTTAGATGATATTCTTTGTGTTATACATTTAGGATGAATGAAGGGAGCTGTTTCAGGCTTCATGTGATAGTTTCTGGGGATTCTGTGGCCCCTGTTTTGTCCAGCCTGCCCTGCCTTGTTAGCAGAGATATATTGACAACCTTGGATGCTTGGAATGCTTGTTAAAAACTCAAGTACTGGGGCTCCTGGGTGGCTTACTTGTTAAAGCGTCTGTCTTTGGCTGAGGTCATGATCCTAGGGTCCTGGGATCGAGCCCCGCTTCGGGTTCCCTGCTCAGAGGGAAGCCTGCTTCTCCCTCTCCCATTTCCCTGCTTGTGTTCCCTCTCTCGCTGTATCCCTCTCTGTCAAATAAATAAAATCATAAAAAATAAAACCTCAAATACTTCCTTTCACAGTGCATACATATATCAAATATCACCTTGTACGCTTTAAAATCTTACAATTTTACTATCTGTTATATCTCAGTAAAGCTGAAAAAAACAGTTTGGATTCTTGAACTACCCCCCCCCCCCCCCCGCCAAGTAATTCTGATTTTGGTGCGTGACCTGAACACCTAGTACTGTAATGAATGCCCTGGGTGACTGATACTCTGGTGTTATCAGATTGCACGGTGAGCCGTCCTGCTCTTGAGGGGTGAGTGCAGTAACGATAGGGTGTCTGATGAGAGGGGAAGGGAGGGTTACACTCCTTCCTAAGGGTGTAGGAGGTCATGTTAAGAGATTTCTGAGATAGAGTATAGATACAAAACTCCTGCTGGGTTGGGTTTTTCCTATCACTGAGAGCAGTTGCCTTTTTGGAAATGGTAGAGCCAACAGTGCTGAGAAGCAAAAGCCCAGGAAGAGCTCAACTTACTCTTTGTAGCTGAATTTCAGCTGTGAGGGATTGTGTCCTGAGAGGCTGAGCAGATTTACAGATAAAGTACAGTTCCACTCTAGGTAATCTTGGAAAAACAGAAAGAAAGGGCAAGTGCTCAAAAATTCCGAGAGGCGAGGAGTCCCTGGGTGGCTCAAGTGGGTTAAAGCCTCTGCCTTCGGCTTGGGTCATGATCTCAGGGTCCTGGGATCAAGCCCCGCATTGGGCTCTCTGCTAAGCAGGGAGCCTGCTTCCCTTCCTCTCTCTGCCTGCCTCTCTGCTTACATGTGATCTCTCTCTGTCAAAAAAATAAAAAATTCTGAGAGGCGAAAACTCTATTTTTAGAAAGAATAAAGAAAATTGTAGAGATTTGTGAGTTTCAGGATACAGTTAAGCTGAAGTTTAGAGGATTGTTAAAAAAGTACTGGGAGAGTAGAGTCCTACCTGGGTTGGGGCTGGTGGCTCTTGGATGGAGAAGGGGACCCTGACTGAGGGAGAGGCTGAGGGAGAAGATCTTCTGGGTGGAAAGTAGCCAGCAGGGTGGGGAGACAGGGTGGAAGGACTTTGACAGGTTAGTGGAACTGAAAGTCATGTGGAGTGACTGGAAACCCACATGCTATTAACATTATTAACTTCCTTACATGGGTGTTATTGGAACACAGTTGGGGAAAGGCTGATGCACTGGAAACAGGCCTGGGCGAAGAATCAGGAAGTCTGGATTTTCATTTGTGTTAGGTACCAGATGCCAGAAACTTCCTTCAAGGCAAGTAAAGTCACTTCTGGGTTTTTACTTCTTCAACATATAATAAGTATCTGTAGTTGCTAGGCTGGAGATACCGAAATAAAGCATAGAGTCTGACTGAAGTCCCATGGGGGATAGACAAATAATATGATTCCAACACAGTGTGCTACTTGCTATAGTGGAAGGAAGAACAGAGAGGTTTGGGAGGCGATTGGAAGCACACTTAAGATCGACTGGAGGGAAGGCTTCTCGGGAGGTGATTGTCCAAGCAGGGTTTTTGAGGGTCAGGTGGAGTGGGTGCTCAGAAGAAAGACGTTTCCAACAGGAAGGAGCAAATGCAAAGATGTGTTACTGTGAACACTGCGGACTGTTGAGAGCAGCTGGCGTCAGCACAGCAGGAATGAGGGAGAAGGCCTGTGGAAGGCAGGGGCCAGGTTGTGAACTGTTTCACATATTATGCTAAGGAGTTTATATAGAATGGATTTTTTAAAATAATGGACTAATTTTTCACATTTGGGATTTACAGGAAGTAGCCTAGAGATTGGATTGCAGTTATGGAAAGGTGAGATTGTTGGCTGTGTACCATGTTAGGAAGGTGCATGCTCATGCGTGCACGCGCGCGCACACACACACACACACATACACACATACACACACACACACATCTAGTGACATAGACAAAAGTTTACTCTTCTCTCTCATGGAAGGAATCTACACTGATGATTTAGAGCTCAGATGTTGATGCTGCATTCAGATGATCCTGACTCCTTTGGACTCTCTGGTTTGGTAGCCTTTGAACATTTCTCACCGTCTGATGTGGTTGCTTGAGCTCGGCCATATTCCTTGAGAGATGGAAGGTGCAGGAGGAGCACTGGAATGGTAGAGGGGCATGTGCTATATGTAATTCAAAGATATTTGGGGGACAGGACCACAAAACATTTTCAGTTAGAGCTCGTCGTTTATAACGTGGTGTTGTAGCTACAGGGGAAGTCAAAAGTGTAATCTTCATTCTAAGTGGCCATGTGCCCAGCTAAAAATTGGGACTTCTGTTAGTAAGGGAGGAGGATGAATGGGCCAGGGGGTTAAGCCACCAGTGCCTCTGCTGCAGAGTCACGTGGGAATGCAAGGGATTTGTGAGGAGGAAGGGACTAAGGCAGTGGAGAATGAAGAGCAGAGGTTTCCTGCAGAGGGAGGGGCTCCTGCTGAGTGGATGTGGAAAGGAAGAGGAGGGAGGCCCTGAGTGGCATCTGCTTGGGTGGCTGCGGAGATGGTTGTGCCTTTCAACAACGCAGGTTCGAAGGAGAAGGTGTGGGCGGCAAGAAAAGAATGGTGACATTTGGATGTGTTGGGTTTGAGATGCCTATGGCACACTCAGATGGAGAGATCTGGTGGGCAGGTGGGCATACAGGTCTGGGCCAGAGAGAAGAGGTTTTGGAAGTGCGTAGGATTGCCTGGGAAGCATGTACAAAATGAAAAGATGGCACTTTGAAGAGAAAAAAATTTAAAGGTCAAGGTGAGAGAATGGTGTTTAAAGGAAAATCAGAACGGAAAGGCATTTCGCAAATGACGGAAAGGATTTTAATAAGGGAGTAATTCATGCCATAGATGAATCTAGTAAGGTCAAGACTGAAGTGTCTAGAAATGAGGAGTTAACTGTGTGTGTGTCTAGACAACTCTGTGTATCACATAGTATATATATGTATGTGTAAAGTTGTTTAGATTAAACCTCATGATCCTGTGACTTGTTAAAATCACTCAGGGTAGTTGGTTGCTATTTTCCTGAAAAGACCTCTAGAAGTGGTCTTGCATATTCCGTGCCCCTAAACCCTTGGCAGCCCTCATTGGGCTTTTGTCACTGAGACAGGATAGAGACTGAATCTCTCAAGCTAAAATTATGGATATATTTACTGCGAAGTGAAGAGCATTTTTATGGGTATGGTGGGGTAGATGTTTAATAACAAGGACCAGTATGCCCTAAGCATCATGAAATGGTTTAAAATATTTGATAAACGTTATTCTACCTGCCACTGTCCACCACCTTCTTGAGCTTTATAGTGTCAGGCTGAGTGAGGATTAAGGACTAGTCAGAACTGCAGCAAGCTTGGCTAGGTGGAACTGGACATAGTGAGTCTTCGTTCCTTTTAGGATAATCCTATACCTAGAGGTTTGATTAATTCATAGGCACAAAATAATTTTGAAAACTGGAACCATCTTTTATGATATAATTTTAACCTAATTGCATATATCTAGTGTTAGATTTCCAGGTTTTCCTCATTAGGAAACCTTTTTCCCCAAAAGCTTGGAAAGAATTTTTTGAAAATAGGATTTTATCCCTGAGTTTAACTGGGCACACAGTTCTGTTAATAGTGAGACAACACTGCCCTCTGGTGGAAAAAAATGTGTAACACTTTCAGCAGAGGGTCACAAGTGCTGTTTTGCTTTTTCTGCAGGCAGATTTCTTGCAGATTCATTTTGAAGGTCAGTTAGTATGCTTTTGTTCTTTCTGCCTAATCTAATCTGGAGGTTTATAAAAATTCCAGTGGTGTACAAATACACATTAAATCTTTGTGTCTTAATCTCATTTTGATGTTATGAAATTAAAGGTTTTGGAATTTTTATGGCAAAAAACAAACTTCAGTTTTTGAAATAGAAATGTTAATCAGCTACACCCTCAGATGGACATTTTGGTAGGCTGTTGATAATAATATTGCCTGAATATAAGATGCATTTAAATAATGTATGAAACCCAGTCTGGAATGTTGTTTTTTCCCCTTGTATATAAATTTTGCAAAAACTTCCAAAGAAGTCAATATTATTGGATATGTAATAATTGAAAGACTAGGGGCGCCTGGGTGGCTCGGGTCATGATCTCAGGGTCCTGGGATCCAGCCCCGCTCTGCTCAGCAGGGAGCCTGCTTCCTCCTCTCTCTCTGCCTGCCTCTCTGCCTATTTGTGATCTCTCTCTGTCAAATTAATAAATAAAATCTTTAAAAAAAAATAATTGAAAGACTAATGTGGAACGTCCTAAACTGTTCCTTAATGGATGGGTTTTTGGTTGCTGCACTTGTTTTGCTCTGTATTAAATTATGATATAGGCTGATAACATGAGTAGGATATTTTTCTTAATTAGGATATTTTTCTTAAGTTCCATCCTGAGTGAACTTTTTTTTTTTTAAGATTTTATTTATTTATTTGTCAGAGAGAGAGTGAGTAAGAGCGAGCACAGGCAGACAGAGTGGAAGGAAGAGTCAGAGGGAGAAGCAGGCTCCCCGCGGAGCAAGGAGCCCGATGTGGGACTCGATCCCAGGACGCTGGGATCATGACCTGAGCCGAAGGCAGCCGCCCAACCAACTGAGCCACCCAGGCATCCCCTGAGTGAACATTTTTACACACTTATTATGTAACAGATACTCTACTAGAAAATTTGTGTATTAGTTTAAACCTCAAACGACTCCTCTGATATTAGTGTGCCTCCCCTGCACTCCGAGTTTATTTCATAGATGAGATTCACTGAGGTTTAAATAATTTAACCTTAGGTTCCACAACAAGGAACGATGGGACTGGTATGCCAACCTGAGTTCAAAGCCTGAGTCTTCCCACAATACCCTACACTTCTATGGAGAACAGATTCAGGTGCCACCATACCCCCTGAATGCCATTCTGTATGAAAGTGGGTAGGGGTGCCCAGGTGGCTCAGTGGATTAAAGCCTCTGCCTTCGACTCTGGTCATGATCCCAGGGTCCTGGGATCGAGCCCCACATTGGGCTCTCTGCTCAGCAGGGAGCCTCCTTCCTCCTCTCTCTCTGCTTGCCTCTGCCTACTTATGATCTTTGTCAAATAAAAAAAAAAAAAAAAAAAAAAGAAAGTGGGCTGTAATTCTGACTCTGTCATCAATGGGTGGTATGATACTGGATAACTAACTTTTTTGGTTCACTTTTTTTTTTTTTTTTCTTTTTAATCTGGAAACCAAAATCTTTATGTCTCCCTAAGGTTTGGGGGAATAGGAGATTGTGGTTATATAAGTCCATGCCCCATCCCAGTCAGCCAAAGGCATCCCCTCTTTTATCTGTCTCACCTGTTGGGCTATTATGTGAAATATAATTTGAAGGCATAATTTTTCCTCTTAAAATATTTTTATGTTGTTGGTCTGTAGGATTTCTTTCTTAGGTCTCATAGAGCTCATTATTTTTTGAAAGGTGTTGATGCAGTACAATACCTCCTTATATTTTCCTTTGGGAGGGAAAGAAGATATGGCCTAAGGCATCACATTATTTAATGCATGTTCCTTTCTGTTGGCAGCATTAGGGTGCTGATGACAGGGCCATTAAATTAGGAAGAAAGCAAATTCTTACTGGGGCAGTCTTCTGTGTCTCAGGATACCTAAATGTCTAAATTCTTTATCCACTATGATTGGAGCATCTAGCCTGCCCCTTTTTCCTTGCATTCAGTTCCTTGATTCAGCAACCCAACCCAACCTTTCTCATCCAGAGGGAAATTATAATGCCAGGAATGTGATAGAAGTAAAAAATACATAAAAACACTGTTCTCTTTGCTTTCAACACTATAGAATTAGAGATTTCTTGGCAAAGTACAGAATAGCAGTGAGTAAAACTAAGCACCTTTTCATCCATGGCTTAGTTTTGTTTCCCCCCAACAGTTTTTTTCCCTCGTTATGTCTGTACTTTTCATATGTTGTAGTATATAGTCTGTATTCATTGACTTGATAAAATAGTGGTGCTAACAAGGCCAGGGGAAAATCTTAAGGAATAGATTGTACCTGCAAACAATTTTACAAAAAGATTCCTGTTGTGAGGTTGTGAGGGCAGCCCTAGCAAATGAACAAGGATGGCTCAATGTAAAATCCAGCTAACTATATTAGTAAAAGCAGTTTAGAGAGCTTGCCCTTTTGATGACAGAGTGTTAAATATTTAAAATACGTTCTCTTCATTTGTCCTTGGAACAGCTGATATGGTGAACTTTGAGTTAGTCTTGATGAAAGTAAAGAGAATTTTTAAAAGAAGTGTGAGACCCCGTTCTTTTAAAGGAAAAATGGTTAGAGTTTCTTTGTGGTGGCAAGTTCCCTAAAATGTGCTGGGAACTGAGATTTGTGTAGCTTTGGTTCTTATATCGAGGTAATTAAAAGTAAGAGAAGAAAATAGGGGCAGGAAATAAATTTCTCTTGTTTAATACATTTAAATAATCTCTGCAAATATTTATTGAGTGTTTGCTATATACCCAGTACTGCTAATCAGTGTTTATAAAAAACTGATGAACTTACAAGCAAGATGATATTCATGCTCAGAGTCATTAAATAGAAGATGATGTATTTAAGTGCCAGATAATTGGCTTAAATCTCATGAACAGATGACTAATTCCATGTTAAAGATCCTGCTAGAGACAGGCATACACTCCTAAAAGGAGACAGACTGTCGAGATCAGGAGCAGTGTGGGAAATCAGGGATATGGGGTCATCATATTATATACAGGAGAGGAGAGAATAGAGTGGAGAATGAAGGAGTCATCAGAGGCTTCTTGGAGGGATGCAGATGTGTTCTGTGTCTTAGAGGACAGGTAGGATTTGAGTATGTGGAAAGAATGGGGAGAACATTTTGTTGTGGGAGAAGATGAGAGTGATGTTATGGAGGACAGTAGAATACTGCCTCAAGTGGAAGGGTGAATGAGGGTCTGATCATGGCTTTTAATATCAGTTTAGAAAGCTGTGATTTGAAGTCTGTGTCCTGAGAAGCTTTATTTATTCCCTTTGAGTTTGTCTGTTTCTTTGAGGGTCCACTCTGTACCTTATAGCCTGCCTCGGCTTTTGAATCAGTCATTCTGAAAGGCACGCATTTATGTACAAGTTTTTCTTTCATTAAATGAGACTTACACTACACCTTGTTACCTTGACTGGAATGTGACTATTTTTGAAATTCCATAGTCATCAATTTACCTGTTATATTCAAGGTGAATTACTTCTACGAATAGTTTGATTTTAATTATTTTATGTTTGAATTTTAAAATTTACATTTTTGCGATATTTTGTGCTCATTCTCTTGTGCCGAGTGCTAAAGACATAAAAGTTAAATCCTATCTAGCAATATATTTAATGAATTTATCTTATAAAAGAAGACAAAGTGAAAGAAAATTATAATTATAATTATAATTATAAAATTATAAAATTATAAAATTATAATTATTATTATATAATATATTATATATATTATATATATAATTATATATAATTATAAATTATAATTATATTATTATGTGTCATGAATATTATTATATGTTTTATTTATCTGCTATTGTATTCACAGTGTGTTACTACACTGATCTTTAGGAACTCATTTTTATCTCTGAATTTGAGTTTTAAAGAGATATTTTACAATTAGTTGCTAATGGCAGTTTTTCTTGAGTTGCTGTTTTAGGACATAAAACTGCCACTTCTGATGTTTGAGGTTTAGCAGTAATATGTGTTGGCCGGAGGAAACCTGGGTGTGGTGGATGTGTCTCCAGGCCATCTGAGCTTTCCTAGCAAGCAGTGAAATGAGTTTGAAATCTGCAAGTCATTGCTGGTATTCTCCTCTCCCCTCTCATCCATTTGCTTGTAACTATATATTTTTCCATTTCCATTGTTTATGATCTTTGACGTCTTCTGATTTGGATATAATAGTTTGTTCTTTGACAATGTAAAAAAAAATATTGACAAATCCTTTGGTGCATTGAAAATTCTTTGAATGACTTGAACTAAAAGGAAAGTTTCTTAGGTGAGTGAGTAAGAGCTGTGAATATCTAACATGAAACTCTCTAAGGGAGGATTTCTTAACTTTAGGGGGTCTGTGAGCCCTCCAGACATTTTATACAGAGTTTGTATAAATGTCCATTTGAATGTTTCTTTTTGGGAGAGGGTCCATAGCTTTCTCTAAGAGGTCCATGATAGCAAATAATTAAGAACTGCTTCTCTGAGACTTGGAGAACAGAAAAACAAGTTTAAGGATTATATTTTCTAGTGCTACAAATATAACTATTATCCTAAATCAACAACACTATTAAGATATTTATTGGTAAAATAACTTCTTTTAAGTAGATCAGTTACTGAATCAATATTGTCATTGTTTTTTGTAAGATGTACTTTGTACTGGAAAGGCCAAAAGGGTCAATTTATACTTCCTTTTTTCCATTTAAAAAATTTCTTTATTTACTGTATAGGGCTCACTTGCTGTAATTGTTAAAAATAAGGGGACTGGTCCCCTTTTGGGTCAATATATCCATGGATTGCCGTGTAACTTAACATTGTCATCATCTTGGTAAAGAATTAATGAATACCTTTTAACTTTTACAGTATGGTAGTTATCTAGGATATAGAAAATTTGAGATGAAAAGTAGGGAAAGCAGTATGAAATAATGAAAATATAAGGATCCAATGAAAAGTACAGGCAGTATATGTTTTAAGAGTAAAAGGGAGGGGATGATCATGGAGTTGGGTTAGGCATGGAGGAGCTCAGTGAATAGAATTTGAGTGGGGCCATGAGTAATGAGGAAGACATAGTTGGAAAAGAGGGAATAACTGGATACTGGTTTTATGGGAATATAGCCATGGATTAGTTTACCATCGTTTGTGGTTGTTTTTGCTACTAAGGCAGAGTCACCTATTTGTGTAGAGATGTTATGGCCCATGGAACTTAAAATATTTACTATTTAGTCCTTTACAGAAAAGGTTTGCAGACTCCTGGGTTAAAGAATTACAGCCTTTAATTTAGTCACACTGGGAACTTGTTTAAGATTTGTTTTGTTTTGTTTGGGGGAAGGGGAGGGCATATAATGGGACGGTAGTGACAACAGTGCTATCAGAAAAGTGCTTTAGGAAGATAAATACGGCAAAATTACTTGGAGTCTGTTAGAGGATATGAGTTCCTGTTGAGGTGGGAAGGCTGTTCAGGACCAGTAGCTAATTCCTAAAGCAATCATACCTGCTCTAGAGAAGTGATAGTAATAATAGAAAGGAAGGGATAGACTTTAAGAACCTTGTTATAGTCTTGGAGACTAAAGATACGGGACATGTGAGGACTCTAAAGTGACAGGAGAGATTAATATTACATCAAAATAGGAATTCTCTCTCAAAAGCTAGCTTTTCAGGGAAGGTAATCACTATGATTCTGACATGTTGAATGTGTAACATGAGACATCTGTCAGACAGTTAGAAATTGTTGACTCTTCTCTGCTTCTCTGGGCAGACTCAGCTTTCCAGGGACGGTAGGCACAGTTCCTAGAGGAGGCTGCTCTGAGATCCCATACAGGATCCTAGGAAAGAGAGAATCTATTTCCTCAGTCCAGGTTTCCTTCTTCCTGGTAGTGCCTTTCAGAATGAGAAGGCAGGGGGTTCACATGGTGAAATATTGTGGATGTGTAATTCATGGTTTGTTATTGTAGTGACGTGGCCACTGTCTGCGGAGAAGCATAGGGCAGAGCGTCTCAAGTTAGCCCATCATCCAGAACTCTTCCTTTGCATTCTTCACATGAGACATACATCTCTTCTAGACTCCTCCTGAGACACCTCCTCACCCTTCCCCCTATGGCAGCTAGCTAGATTATATGCGAACTGCTTCTAGCTGTGGTTTATTTTGTATTTGTTTTCTCGTTATGTTGTCATTAACCAAAGTTTCTCATATGTTGTCATTATCATAGGCTGGCAGATAGGAATGTAGCCTCGAGACTTTTAACTCTCCTTGGCAAGATTTCTTCTGTATTTGGCCTCCTTCATGTTTGTAATTAAAAGGATACAGACTGGTCTAGAGTTTTCTGTTTTCTCCCCTTTTTCTGTTACCACAATCCGATGTCTGGTCTGGCTGATTGGCAGTTTCTTCTGAATTGACTAAATCATTGACATCTTTCTCCTTTTATTAATGGTGGTCTCTATGTGACTAGTACTTCCCACTCAACAGAAGTGTGAGGTGGACTGAAGCTCTGGAGAGATGTCAGGTCTGGCCACCTGGAATTATCAGTGTAGAGCCCCACTTTCAAATACCATCTTATAGTTTTCAGCTACTTTTTCATGTAGTCTTTCTAATTTTAATCTTTTCTTTTCTTTTTTTTCCCCAATTATTTTTTTTGGTCCAATTATTTTTATTGATGATCAGTGCTATAATTTTAAAAATGTGAAACACATAGTTTTTACACATATACACAATAAGGATGTATCAAAATCTTAACTCATTAATAAGAGAACAGGAAGATGAAATAGATGATCAACAACAGTATGAAAAACTATTTTATTTAGATATAGATATAGCTAAAGATATAGACATATATGAATACTATACTGAAATTATCAACTTAAATCTAAAACAAAATAACCACAAAGTTTTTTTTTTTTTAAAGATTCTATTTATTTATTTGAGAGAGAAAGAGAGCACACAGACATGAGAGTTCAAGAGCATGAGCAGGGGAGGGGCAAATGGAGAGGGAGAAGCAGGCTACCTGCAGAGCAGGAGGAAGCCTTACATGGGGCTTGATCCCAGGACCCCGGGATCATGACCTGAGCCGAAGATAGGCACTTAACCAACTGAACCACCTAGGTGCCCCTCTGATTTTAATCTTATAGCAACCTTGGGAGGTAAACATCTTGTTTACCTACATTATTGTTTGAATTGTGAATCCAAATTAATTACAAATTTTTATTTTAGTACAAAAACTGGGAAAAAAAGTTGACTTTTAATCAGTTTTTCTAAAGTAATAGGTGAAAGCTGAGGCTCGGAGACAAAATTATTTGCCAAATTATATAGTAAGTAAGAGCAAAGATTGATTCCTAATAGTAATAGTGATATCATCTAGTTTGTACTAAATATTTCCTATGTGCTGGGTGCCATTTTAAGCACTTTATGTGTATTAACTCATTTAGGATGCTTTTGCCACCGTACCAGTTTGTCTTTTGGAACACTATTTATTCCAAGCTCTTGCATTTTATTTATTTTTTTAAGATTTTATTTATTTATTTGAGAGAGAGAAAGGGGAGAGAGAAGGAGTAGGGATCAGTGCAGAGGGAGAAGGAGAAGCAGACCTGGGACTCAATCCTAGGACTCGGAATCATGACCTGAGCTGAAGGCATCTGCTAGCCATCTGAGCCACCCAGGTGCCCCAAGCTCTTACATTTTAGAAGGCAGAGAATGCTAAGGGAGAAGAGCAGTGAGCTGAGAACTAATCGATTCTTGATACTATCTATAATTCAAGGGTAGAGGAAGAAGTGTAACAAGCCATGGAGAGAGAAGCAGGGCAGAAGAGGTAGAATCACAACCTCGATGGCTTATTACTACATAAGCAGATGGACACAGGTTCTAAAAGAAATTCTGTTTCCTTCCATCCTTTGGCTGAGCCGATGTGCGCCGTTGCTGAGGCTGGGTCTAGAGTTGTTCTGGTCCCGATTCCCTGCCGTCTAGCTCATGGATGCCCTTACTGATTCCTAAAGAGAGGTGAAATTACATTTTACATTAATGTAGTTAATACGAGAATTTTTGAACAGAATCTCTTACTGAAAGAGGGAGAGGAAATAGAAACAGCAAATAAAGGAGCTTATAGGACAGAGAATTATGTAAGTATGGCTTACTGAGCCCTTTGGCTAGCTTGCTTGCCCCTTCGAATGCCATTTGGATACTTACCAACTTTTCTATGTTAGGGGACTTTCACTTCCTCATAGTATTTGCTTTCAAGTTTTACTTTTGTGTATGGGTAAGGACCCCCTCAGGTCACTCCTTTAGCTCCAGACCATACTTTCCTTCAACTCTAATGCTGTCCTGGCACTCTTAGGTTCTGATTCCATCCTGGGCCCCATACATGAGGAAGGCAGTTTCCTGACTGTAAAGCTTCTCCTTGCTTATTACATGCACCTGAGTTTATGCCCTCTTGAACTGGCCTTGCAGTTCAATATTTGTGCTTCCTGAGTGTCTCAGAGGCATGGGAATACAGCAGTGAACAAAATAGAAAAAAACCCAGAGACTTCATGGAACTTTTCTTTGGGTCTGTGGAGGCTTATATTTTGATTATGTCCAAATAATATATATTTGATTACATTCTGAATAATTAGCCAGTTGTCAGTGCAAGAATCTACTTGGAATAATAGTGGAAATAACCAGACTATTCAATAGTAACTAAGTTATATTACTACTAAAAATGATACTTACATAGTTTATATTAACAATAACATGAAATAAGTATTATTGTAAATAAGTTAATATAAGCAGTCAACAAGAAAAAAAGGTCCAGATCCCCAAACTGTGCTAGATTAAAAGACGGGAATGAAGTATAATCCATGTGAGATAATGATTTTGTTTTGTTTCCTTCTGCTGTTCTGTATATTCATATTTGGGCTGGCAACTAAACTGCCTTTTTTTTTTTTTTTCATACTTTGGTCTGAGGGTTGTTTCTTGCTCTCCTGATCTTCTAAGCTTGAGTCAGCCAGGTTTTCTTCAGCTTTACACTCTTGATCTGTAAAAAAGCAGTTATTATCCCATATTATCCTATATAGTCCCAAATTAGGGTAAGGATGTTTTCCTTAAAAACTTACCAGAATCCACCATGACCAGGTGGGATTTATCCCTGGGTTACAAGGATGGCTCAACATTCGCAAATCAATCAATGTGATAGAACAAATCAATAAGAGAAGAGAGAAGAACCACATGGTCCTCTCAATTGATGCAGAAAAAGCATTCAACAAAATCCAGCATCCGTTCCTGATTAAAATGCTTCAAAGTATAGGGATAGAGGGAACATTCCTGAACTTCATAAAATCTATCTATGAAAGACCCACAGCAAATATCATCCTCAATGGGAAAAAGCTTGCAGCCTTCCTCTTGAGATCAGGAACACGACAAGGATGCCCACTCTCACCACTCTTGTTCAGCATAGTATTAGAAGTCCTAGCAACAGCAATCAGACAACAAAGAGAAATAAAAGGTATCCAAATTGTCAATGAAGAAGTCAAACTCTCTCTTCGCAGATGACATGATTCTTTATGTGGAAAACCTAAAAGACTCCACCCCTTAACTACTGGAACTCATATGGCAATTCAGTAATGTGGCAGGATACAAAGTCAGTGAACAGAAATCAGTAGCTTTCTTATACACTAAAAATGAAAATACAGAAAGGGAAATTAGAGAATCGATTCCATTTATTATAGCACCAAGAACCATAAGATATCTGGGAATAAACCTAACCAAAGAGGTAAAGGATCTATACTCGAGGAACTACAGAACACTCATGAAAGAAATTGAAGAAGACACAAAAAGATGGAAGACCATTCTATGTTCTTGGATCAGAAGAATAAACATTGTTAAATAGTCTAAACTGCCTAGAGCAATCTATACTTTTAATGCCATTCCGATCAAAACCCCACCGGTATTTTTCAAAGAGCTGGAGCAAATAATCCTAAAATTTGTATGGAATCAGAAGAGACCCCAAATTGCTAAGGAAATGTTGAAAAACAAAACAAAACTGTCGGCATCACGTTACCTGATTTGAAGCTTTACTACAAAGCTGTGATCACCAAGACAGCATGGTACTGGCATAAAAACGGACACATAGACCAGTGGAACAGAGTAAAGAGCCCAGATATGGACCCTTAACTCTATGGTCAAATAATCTTTGACAAAACAGGAAAAAATATACAGTGGAAAAAAGACAGTCTCTTCAATAAATGGTGCTGGGAAAGCTGGGCAACTATATGTAGAAGAATGAAACTCAACCATTCTCTTACACCATACACAAAGATAAACTAGAAATGGATAAAAGACCTCAACGTGAGACAGGAATCCATCAGAATCCTAGAGGAGAACATAGGCAGTAACCTCTTCAATATCAGCCACAGCAATATATCTTTCAATATATATCTTTCAAGATATATCTCCAAAGGCAAAGGAAACAAAAGCAAAAATGAACTTTTGGGACTTCATCAAGATCAAAAGCTTCTGCACAGCCAAGGAAACAGTCCAGAAAACAAAGAGGCAACCCACGGAATGGGAGAAGATATTTGCAAATGACAGTACAGACAAAAGATTGATATCCAAGATCTATAAAGAACTCCTCAAACTCAACACACACAAACCAGATAATCATATAAAAAAATGGGCAGAAGTTATGAACAGACACTTCTCCAATGAAGACATACAAATGGCTATCAGACACATGAGAAAATGTTCATCATCACTAATTCAAATTAAAATGGCATTGAGATACCACCTCATACCAGTTAGAATGGCCAAAATTAGCAAGACAGCAAACAGCATGTGTTGGAGAGGATGTGGAGAAAGGGGAACCCTCTTACATTGTTGGTGGGAATGCAAGTTGGTGCAGCCACTTTGGAGAACAGTGTGGAGATTCCTCAAGAAATTAAAAATAGAGCTTCCCTGTGACCCTGCAATTGCACTGCTGGGTATTTACCCCAAAGATACAGATGTAGTGAAAAGAAGGGCCATCTGTGCCCCAGTGTTTATAGTAGCAATGGCCATGGTCGCCAAACTGTGGAAAGAACCAAGATGTCCTTCAAATGACGAATGGATAAGGATAATGTGGTCCATATACACTATGGAGTATTATGCCTCCATCAGAAAGGATGAATACCCAACTTTTGTAGCAACATGGTTGGGACTGGAAGAGATTATGCTGAGTGAAATAAGTCAAGAGGAAGAGTCAATTATCATAGGGTTTCATTTATTTGTAGAGCATAACAAATAACATGGAGGACATGGGGAGATGGAGAGGAGAAGGGAGTTGAGGGCAATTGGAAGGGGAGATGAACCATGAGAGACTATGGACTCTGAAAAACAACCTGAGGGTTTTGAAGGGACTGGGGGTGGGAGGTTGGGTGAACCTGGTGGTGGGTATTCAGGAGGGCATGTATTGCATGGAGCACTGCGTGTGATGCAAAAACAATGAATACAGTTATGCTGAAAAGAAATTAAAAAAAAAAAAAAAAAAGAACATACCAGAAAGGGGCACCTGGGTGGCTCAATGGGTTAAAAGCCTCTGGCTTCAGCTCAAGTCGTGATCCCAGGGTCCTGGGTAGGCTCTCTGCTCAGCAGGGAACCTGCTTCCCTCTCTTGTCTCTGCCTGTCTCTCTGCCTGCTTGTGATCTCTGTCTATCAAATAAATTAAAAAAAAAAAATCTTAAAAAAAGAAAAACAAAAAACTTACCAGAAAAAAAGGAGTGGTCTTATACTCAAGTTGTTAACTGTTTCTGTATTAAAGATGTTTTGATTATTTTGAATAACAAAGAACTTTTTGGAGAAAACACATTAGCTTGAAACAAGTATAGATAATGCTAGTTGGGATGTTTACAGAAATCACTAAAACAGATTTTATATTACTTTTATTTTTTTAATGTTTTTATTTATTTTATTTGACAGAAAGCGAGAGAGAGAGATCACAAGTAGGGCAGAGAGAGAGGGAAGCAGGCTCCCTGCCGAGCAGAGAGCCCGATGTGGGACTTGATCCCAGGACCCTGAGACCATGACCTGAGCCGAAGGCAGAGGCTTAACCCACTGAACCACCTAGGCGCCCCAACTAAAACTGATTTTAAAAAGGAGGAGAATACATACTTACCCAGGTTTAGTAATTATTCCTGGGGAAATGATCCTGGAGTTGTGTAAAAAGTCACCGTAATCTAGCTTTTTAAAAGATGACTTCCAAAGGACATACAGTAAGTGGTTACGTTGTGTGGATCACTTAAAGTGAATGGATACTGTAGATTAGGATAGAATTTCCAGTTACAGTATCAGACAGATTTAAATATTGCTGTATCTCAATTTAAGGCAGAACTAAAGATGTAATACAACTCAAAATAAGAGTCCATGGTAGCAAAGATCCTAATGACAAGTTGCATGCAAAAAGCTTGAATAAAATAATTCTCTGAAATATTAATTAATAAAAGCCAGTTTATTTTTAATTGCTTTATGTGATATGTTGTTAAATATATACAAAATTAACATAAAGATAAAATACACACAAAATTAGCTTGAATTCTGTGCAGATTTATATGAATATGGACAGATTAACAGTAGAAGTGCTAATAGAGAAACAGATCTATTAATTTTTTTTGAAGAGAGGTAGAGAGAGAGAGAGAGAGAGGAAGGGCAGAGGGAGAAGGAGAGAATCTTAAGCCCAACATGGAGCCTGAAGTGGGGCTTTGATCTAATGAATCTGAGAACGTGATCTGAGCCAAAATTAAGAGTTGGATGCTTAACCAACCGAGCTACCCAGGCACCCCAGGTCTATTAAAATTTTTAAGAGTTTATTTAAGCAAAAATTGACTTAAATCAGACAGCATCAAATATAGGAGATAGAAAGGAGTTCCAACTTGAATAAAATGAAAAGACTTATTGGCAAAAGGGAATGGGAACAAGGAAGTTGTAGTAGGCAACAAAATGGACTAGTTATTACAAAGTTCCCTTCCTATTCCTGGCTGGGGTCTGTCAGGCATATTACCTAACTAGTACCAATTAGGTGATTCATTCCTGATTGACTGGTTCAACATTACATTTCTGGGAGAGCCAAAACTGTAATTAAGTTATGTCTCAGTTTGGTAATGTGGAGCTTAGCAATAAGAGACTCCATTTGGCACCTTGTTGTCTTGTTTTTTTAATCTTTTATTTTTTATTTTGTGTTGTCTGTTTTTCAGCATAAGTTACATTTCACCTTAGAGTGATTTTTTTTTTTTTAACAGTATTTTGGAGTATAAAGCTCTGGCATCATATCAATCTTGGTATTGCCCACCCCTCCTCTCTGCTTGGCTTTATGTCATGCTGCATCTTCCTAGATTCTATTTATCTCTATGTGATGCTTAAACTTTCAGATGTACCTTATAATAGAGACAAGAAACTGATACATAAAAACTAAATTTTTATAACTCTGAAATTGGCATTGAGTTTTTTGTTTTTTGTTTTTAAGATCTAAGAACCAGACTTAAAAAATAAACTAGAAACTGCCTCCTTACTTATTGGAATTTGCTCGGTGAAGAAAGTTATTTCAAGTAAGGAATTATTGTTATCAGTTCTTCCACATGGGTTTAGGAATTAATAAAAGCTAACAATAAAATATCCTGGTGATAAGAATTGGCATCACAGTCTTGATTTGTGAAAAAGGTTTAATTTTAAAATCTCATACTAAATTGGATGAGTTTGCTTCCTGTCTGAAGATTTTGAGAAATAACATATTATCAAATAATAATTTATTACCTACAGCTTGTCATTTCTGAACTAAAGGGACAGTGCCAGTGACATGAAAATGGAGAAATACATTACTGATTTGAAATTTTGTTCTTCAGGAATGCATAGTTGTTCATTTCTTTTAAAACTTTGTTAGAAGATTTGGACCTGGCATTTATGTTTGTATACATTTATGTATCAGGTGTGGTAAGACACACAGACATGAAAATAACTGTCATGAAGAAAGAAATTTATACGCACAGATTTCTAGAAAAAGGAGGCACAGTAGGTGTGCAAGGGCACATGGGGAAAGAGGCAGAGAGACTCAGGGAGAACACGGCCTGGCTTTTAACGAGATTTTTGCAGGAAGGAATTGGCAAATAGGTTAGGTCCCGGAGTATGTTTAGGATTGGATAGTTGTTTTTTATTATTATTATTATTTTTGTTGTTGTTATTAATTTCATGGGTTCTGGTAGTTCCTAATTGTCCAGTACAAGCCCCTGATATGATTAAGGACAGGAGATTATTGGTTTAAGAGTGTGAGAGATTTATGTAGGAAATGGGGTGTGGCTGGTAGATTGGTTTGTATATCAAAACTACACTCCCATAGGAGTCCATTGCTGTCTCCAGGAAATAGCTAATGGGGTGCGGGAGGGGTAATGTGCCTCCTCAAGATGGAAGCTCCAAATGCCAGAGCATCAATACAGCAAATAAGAAGATATAGTTAATATAAAGTTTATTAATGTTCAAAATAATTTATAATTTAAATTTCATATTTTATTAAAAACATTGGTTGTAGTTAGTTGGCAAGTATATTTTTACTTACAAAATATTCCTTTAAATTTTAATAAAAAATAAATCTAGCTTTTTTAAATTCACTGTGTCAGTGATATTTCTAGAAAAATAATTATGTTTTGAAAAAGAGGTATAAACAGAATATTGGTTTGGATTTTTTAATGGTTCTCTCCTCTGAATGTTTTGGTACTATGTTTCCTTTCAGAATAATGGCAGTGTTATTAAATTACATTTCAGATACAAAACAAAATATTTTCAGGATGGCTCTGCTGTTGGTCTAAATAAAGATGTAAACTGAGGCAAGCTGGAATTACCAGAAATTGAGTTTATTTAGGGACAGCGGAGCAATTGCAATTTGGGAAATGCATCCTGTAGCAAACAACAGGTGGGGCCATTGAGGGTTTGGCTCAGGCTTTATCCATGGCCAAGGAGTCCAGAGCGGGAGGGCCAGGCAGAGTTCAAGCAGGGAAGTTCATTGGCTTGTGAATGGAGAGAGAGTTGTGGCAGATGTTCACTGGTCAGGAGATAAGTCTTGGTCTTCTGTAAATCAGGCATTTATAGGAATCAGTCTCTTAGTTATTAAGTTCTGTTTTTTTGTGGGTGCCTGTGTGAATTTCTCCATTTCATATTCCCTGATTCCAATTTAGATTGAAAAATCCTTTCATGTAATCTAGTTATGGACTCACGCTGTTTTTGAACATATTTTTTAGAATGGTGCCCATGAGATACGAGAGAATATGTAACAAATTTATTTTTGAGCTTTATTTTTTGAAATAGAAGGTTTTAGATGATCAGTCTAAGATAGTATTATAGTTAAAGCCTAATGTGAAATGCTAGATATTTGAAATTGGGACATTTGTGAGTGGGAGACATTTTTCTTCATGGTCCGTGGTAGTTGGAGTTGTGTAGCCTTTGTAATAGCAGTAACTTTATCAACCATCCTCATTCCTGCATTTGAGTTTTTTTGTTTTTCTCCTTTAGCGTTAGCCTAATAGCATGTAAACTGGATATATGGATCCAGAGACTGGAAGAAAATAAGCTGGAGGAGGGACATTTCACATGCCCTCCAATCCTTTGTTCTGTTTGTAATAAGGCAACATAGCTACTAAGTATTGGGAAGTAGTATGGTTTGCTGTTTCTTTCCCATGGGTTCATCCATTGACTTTGACTTGGCACTGAAGAGGTTGCAGGCTCAGAATGTAACTAAAAAGCCATGATAAATAGCCCAGCCCTCCAGTTAGCCCTTGAAACTACCAGGAACCTTTGACCTTTAACTGTGTTTCATAGGATCATGGAGAGTTGCATATAATAGAAAACTTGAATTAAGTTCTTGAAGTAAAGGTTTATTTCTCTCCAATGTGAAAGAAGATGGGGGTGGGAGATCTATGGTGGATTTCACCTCCCTAACTAATAGGATGCCTGTTGTTAGGGAAGGCTGCTTTGACTCTGGCCCCCTTCCATATTCCCCGCAGGGGAAGAAGTTGGGGAGGGCAAAATGGTAAATGCTCCTATTTTTTCCCTATTTATTGTTGTTGTTGTTGTTATTATTTCCCTATTTTTTTTTATTAGGCATGCCTTTCAAAAAAAGCTCTTTTTTTGAAAGGCATGCCTGATAACCTCCATCTTCCATCTCATAGGGAGTTGGTGATTCATTGATTTGATAATGTTTATATGAAACCAGTAGAGGTTGCCTTTGCTTTTCCAATCAACTCAGGAAAAATAGCAGCTCTTCTTGGAGAGGTTTTTGAAAAGTTGGCAGTTTTAGTAAAAAAAAAAACCTGTGATATTAATACTAAAAGTCATGATGATTATGAAAAACAATAATAATTAACCTTGAGCTTTTATTATACACTGGTTGTAACTCTGAGTGCTTTATATATTTATATGCATAGTTCATTAGTCCTCAGAATAACTCCATTGTTTTCCTCATTTTTTTTGGAGGAGGAAGTTGAGCCTCTCAGAGGTTAAATAATTTGCTTAAATTGACATAGTTGGAAAATAATGGAACCCAGATTACAAGTCTGGATCGTGTATTTTAACCACATTTTAATATGGATTTATAATTAAAAAATCTGCAGCTGAGAAGTAAGGAAGCTAAAGCTGGAAGATTTTAAGGCATTGTTTCCAGGTGAATTGAGTAGTCAGCACTAAATTACTGGGCATTATTTCCACTGTTTCTGTGTGCTCTGTCTTGGTGCACTCTCCAACCTTTATCCTCTTGTATTTGGGCCAGTCTTCTGGAGAGGTGGCTATTGTTGGCTTGTTGTGGTTCTAAATCTTGCAAATTATGTTCTTCCTTCAGAATTCTTTTACTTGGCAAGAAGTTCTCAGGAGGCGATGCAGTTTAGTGGTCAGGAGGGTGGATTTCGTAGCCTTAGTGCCTGTGTTTGAATCCTGCTCTTGCCAGTTTTCGCCACGTGATTTCAGACAAATTACATACTTGTTTGTGTTTCAGTAGTCGTATATGAGTAGCTATCCCAAGGGCTGCTGGTAGGAATAGAGGAGTTAATACAGTAAACCTGCCTACTGCAGTGCCTGGTACATAGTAAGCATTGTATACATATTTTCTATTCTGATTTTATTATTTAGCAGAAATGTACACTCCAAAGTAGACTTCGCACATTTTCTTGAACTTGTTAGCCTCTCAGTAAATGTAAATGGAATGAATGAAAATAACTGTCAATTGCTTTGTATTGTTGGCCTCTGCTTTTTATACTGATTGGAATATTAAGGTTATAGAAGATGAGTTCTTTTTAATATTTGTATTAACCTCCATTACCAAGACTAAGGACCAGTGTTACATTAATGTTATTCATCTTGTGCTGTTTTTCACCTCACTTTTTTCATCTGTTAATGTAAAAAACTGTTAGTTTTTACATTTAGTATGTTTACGGAGATTGTGTTGAAAGGTACTGCATAGATCCAAGGTAGTAGTAGTGATGTAAAAGTTTATGCCATCATATTTAAAACTAGATGTGAATGTCTTTGAATTTTTTAGATCACATTTCCAAAGTAATATCAATTACCTATTAAATATTAATTTAATCACAGGAATGATAATGTAATCATCAGTAAAATGACTTGAGATGGCAGCGTCATTTAGCAATTCGGTAAGGACTGGCAAAGCAGGATTTGTATCTTCCTACAGCAGTTTTTCAACATTGTATTTGCTTTTGCCTTTTCTGTTTAAATAACATAAGAATTAAACCCTTTTAAAGGGAACCTATGCATTTCCTTTCACATATGTCATTCCCTTATCAGAGAAAATGCTGCATAATACTGAGATGACAGCCCCACCTCTGATGTCACTGAGGATGGTACAATCCTCTCGGAGCCTTTGCTGGGGTTTCTGCTGCCGCACTGGGGAAATGGTTACATTAAAGCTAACTCCCGTCATCTCAATTATCTCCTTGGAAGTAGTTTTCACAAATATAGAAAAGCCCTACGGTGGTTGTTTTCGGTAAGCTACCAAGGTAGAGAGAGACAGGCAGAAAGAGGGTGAGTGAGTGAGCGAGAGAACAGGCAGCTTAGCCTTTGTGAGAAAGGGACTGAGGCGGCAGCTCCTCTCAGCTGAGGTTTCCAGCGCTCAAAGTGCTTCCATTGACATCACCGTGTGCGGTGCAGGGCAAAAGGGGCTGCCAGGAAATTTGAAACTAATTTGCTTCCAGTTGACTAGAACAGCAGATTTTGAATTAGCTGGCTTTTTTTCTAGCTAACTTTTCTCAAGCATTAAGCAGATGAACTGGGCATTTTCTATGATCAATGGGTAACTGCTGGAGCTACAGTAATCTCTGTGAGTAACCTCTATTTGTAGGTCTGTGCAGGCAAATATATTTTTATATCTCTATCTCTTGTAAAATGCTGCTGTAAAATGATCCATCTGTATTATTGACTGCTTTTGCTTACTAGTCTTGTCTTTTGACTGTCCCAGTAGGAGACTCCTGGGGTGAGACCAGGTTGTGCTGAATCCTGACATAGGGCAGAGCATACTGCATTATTTAGGGATGCCTGTGTCAATATTTTTTTAATTCCCCAGTCATCAGATAAATGCCACCCACCCTTGGAATGCTTTTGCCCAGTACCTTACCTGGATTTAACCTGGAATGTTGTTTTTTTTTTTTTTTTAGCATCTGACATTGGGTTTTCCAAAATTTTTATTTTTAAATAGAAAGCAATATTCTTACCTGTGATTATATTTCCTTTCATTGTTTTTTGTTGTTGTTGTTTGTGTTCACCCAGCTTTCCTGAGAATACAGTTCTCTCAGCCAATTTCTCTACTCTCTGTTTGTGATGTATTATATAGAAAGAAGGAGGAAAACGGGCTACCCCTGTAGTTTTAGAAAGACATAATATTGTGGCGTTGGATGGGAATAGGGGAGGAGTTTCTCTTAAAGAGCTCAAACCCCTTTCCATCTGCATGCCTAAGGTATGGCTCTGAGTAGCCTGGAAGAGAACCAAGGTTGGCCACAGCGTAGCACCAAAAATGTTCTGTGAACACTCTAGTTAGGCTGAAATTGTATGCCCTGGAGGTTTATAATCGGTATTTTAACTCCTCAGTTAATACACAGGGCTGTGTTTCTTATTTCTGTTGAAAGTGTCACTTTTAGAGTAATACAAGGTTTATTTTTCTCTCACCAGGTACTTGACTTTCTGTAAAATTTGCATTTCAGATATGCTTGGAATTATTGCTCATGTTAGTTTGCATCTGAATCCTTAGCAAAACTATGGGTCTCTTTTTGAGCATGAAAATCACTGAATGCAAATATAAATCAGCTGAGGCTTGATTCCATTCAGACTGGAGGCTGAATGAGGTTGTTTACCATTGCACCTAACATCTGTCTTGAAACACAGCAGTGTAGGAAAGTCCACAGCTGTACTCGATCTTCCCTGCTAGGAACTTCAGCTGCTTGGCATTCATGATTTAAAAAAAAGAAGACAGCAACTTGAATTTTGAAACATCAGTTTCAGTTTCTTAAATATTGAAATATTTCAGAGAATATTTTATGTAAGGATTTATATTAATACTACCACATTCATAATAACTTTAGCAGAAGAGAGCCTGCTGTAAACCAAATTGTGTAATTATTTAAAAGTTTTAAACTTTTTTTGCTTTTCAGAATAAAATAACAAAAAGTAAGGGTCAATTGTTCAAATTGGGTTTTTCAGAGAATAGAATGGTGGTTATGAGGTGCTGGGGGGTGGAGGAAATGGGAAGATGTTGATCAAAGGGTATAAACTTCCAGTTATAAGATGAGTGAGTTCTGGGAATCTAATATATAGCACAGTGACTGTAGTTAATAATAATGGTGTTATACACTTTGAAGCTGCTAAAGAGAGTAGATCTTGAATGTTTTCACTATAAAAAAAGAGATGGTAATTATGTCACATGATGGAGATGTTAGCTTAAACTATGGTGGTAATCATTTTGCAGTCTATAAGTATCAAATTAGCACATATGCCTTAAACTTACACAATGTTGTATGTCAGTTGTAGCTCAATAAAGCTGGAAAAAAATTAAAAAATAAAACTGGATTTTTAAAAGTGTGAATTCCTAGACAGGAAGAAGTAGTGGAGAATGGATAGAATGGGTGGAATCAGAGGAGCAGCTCTAATCAGAGTAAGGCTGAAAGGAGAAGCACGAAGTGTGGATGTGAAAAGAAACAAAAGTTACCAGAAGTGGATGACGGTGGAGGACCTTATTGTTTGACAAAAGGAAACCAGCTTTAAAAAGCAATGATTTTAAAGCTTAAATTCCACTATTACAGCGTAGTATTTCTTCTCCGAGGCAAGAACTGTGTTCTGCACACTTGCAGAGACTTTGGTTTAAAATTAATGGGCTGTTCCTTATCACACTCATTTTCCCTTCTGTATGCTGAATGCAGTGCCACTCCTTAGCTTGCAGAGCTTCCTCGGAAATTGACTGGGATGGTAAGCTAGGATCATTTCCCCAGGGATCAGAACTGAATGGGAAAAAATGGGTTCTGAGTCATTAGTATGTGAAATATCGCTTATGGTAAGCACAGCTGTAACTATTAATCACTCGGGAAAAGAGTGTTCAATTAATGCAACAGTCTCTATTTGTATGCACATGCTAATAGCTTGTGTAGTAGTTTTCAGGCCTTTTCCTGGTTTTTGCAGCATATAAATAAATACCTGAAATATGTGTGTTTTTAGACTTATTAGTGACCAGACAGTAGCCAGCGTTCTCTGTGAATTTTATTAGGGTAAAGGGTGTGTACCAAAATACAGTGTGCTTAGATTACTCATTTAGTAAATTCTCATTACTCATACTCATTTTCTGTTATTTTTGTCATACTAAATATATTTTCTATTGCTTAGGGAAAACAGACTAGATTATTTTTTTAAAGGCAACTTTTTCTGTTGCATTGCAAATCTGAACAATGTGTACATGCATCACTATTACTGGAGGGGTTTGTTGATTATTAGACCTAAAAACATTGATCACTGTTATTCACAGTTAAGGATTATAGTTACTTATAGGTGAAATGTATTTGAGATTTTTTTTTTTTTAAGCTCTGTATGGCTTTTTGTATTTGCTTTGTAAACTGAACCTTTGTCTTCCAATTTTTTTTTACTGGTTTATGAAATTTCAGGCTAAAGGGTACAATGTGGTCACCCTCTTGTCTATGGGACTGAATTCCTGTTTGACAAGTCAGGGGACTTTAAGCTTATTTCTGTAAAATTTCCAGTGTTAAAATAAATTAGGAATATATAGTTCTTTTATCACACTAACTCATGATATAAGTCTTAAGGTGTTTGCTAACTGATATTCATTAAGGAACAGAGAGTACCAATGACATTAGTGCATTTTATTTTTATTTTTAAATTTAATTAGTTAATTAATTTTTGCATTTTGAAAAAATATTTTATTTATTTGAGAGAGAGAGAAAATAATCAGGGGGATGGGCAGAGGGAGAGGAAGAAGCAGATTTCCTGGGGCACCTGGGTGGCTCAGTGGGTTAAGCCGCTGCCTTCGGCTCAGGTCATGATCCTAGGGTCCTAGGATCGAGCCCTGCATCGGGCTCTCTGCTCAGCAGGGAGCCTGCTTCCCTGTCACTCTCTCTGCCTGCCTCTTTGCCTACTTGTGATCTCTCTCTATCAAATAAATAAATAAAATCTTAAAAAAAAATTAAGAAGCAGATTTCCTGCTGAGCAGGGAGCCCAGTGGGGGGCTCAACCCCAGGACACCCCCCCCATCATGGCCTGAGCCAAAGGCAGATGCTTTACTGACTAAACCACCTAGGTGCCCCAACATTATTGCATTTATGAACAAAGTACATGGAAAGGAGAGAAAATAGATTTTTAGTAGCTAAGTTAGCTGCAATTTATAAAGGAATGAAAATCTGTTGATTTGTACTCATAAAAAATAGATTACAGACCCCCTAGTGTACTCTTGAAAGTACCTCATCAGAGTGAATTTGTCCATGCATTTTTATTTTACAAGTAATATATCCAATGACATATACATTAAAAGTCTTGGGAGGGACGCCTGGGTGGCTGACTTGGTTAAGCCTCTGCCTTCGGCTCAGGTCGTGAACTTGGGTTCCTGGGATCGAGTCCTGCGTCAGTCTCTTTGCTTGGAGAGAGCCTGCTTCCCCCTCTCTCTCTGCTTGTGATTTCTCTCTGTGTGTGTCGAATAAATAAAATCTTAAAAAAAAAAAAAGTCTTGGGAAAATAACCCTGTTTTAAAAAATTGAAAAATCTTACCCTTCCCTCAGCTCTTTTCCTTTAAGCTCTAATGTTATTTCTTTAAGGCTGTTTACAGATGTTTACAGTGCTCAAGTTTACATTTGCATTATTTTAGGATTTTATTTTATTTTATTTATTTATTTTGCATAAATAGAGTTATCATTGACCATTCACTGTGAGAGAAATTTATTATGAGATGTAGAATTAAGAAGAGATTATATCACAGTAAAAGCGATTCTCTTCCTCTCTTAAGGCTTCCAGGATAATTGAAGAGCAAACCTAGACCAGAGTGAGCAAACCCTTCTCTTGTAGGAATGAGAGACTGTATGCGTCTTTAGTTGTTGTCTGTTTGATTAAACAGTTGGACCTTTCAGTTAGGAGGTAGGAACTCTTGGGATTATCTTTTAGAATAAAAAAGTGGCCATTTAAATATAGTCAGAACAACTAGATATTGTAGTAGATAATACTGTAGTTCTATGGAGAAGTACTTCTCATACTTTAATGTGTATACAAGTAGCCTGGGTTTCTTTTTAGAAATACAGATTCTGATTAGGATGGCACCAGATTCCGCATTTTTTACAAACTTCTGGGTGGTATTTGTGCTACTGTCCCGAGGCCACACTCTTGAGTAGGAAGATTCTAGGACAGTACTTGCAAGTAGAATTTTCTGTGATTACAGAAAAATGTTCTATATCTGTGTGGTGCAATATGGTAGCCCCTAACTACATATGGTATTGAGCAATGGATTTTCAATTTTATTTTATTCTAATTAATTTAAATTTAAGTAGCCATATGTGGCTGTACGTAACATATTGGACAGCATAGCATTTAGAGTAAGATAATCAGTTGAGAAATTTATTCTTAATGGTAATAGCCCCTGTAGGGTCATGTTGAAATCTGGAACTGTGGACAAGATTGTCTCTTAATTTTTACCATTGCCTGAGCTTTGTCTGCAATAGACAAGTGCATATAAATGGAATTATTGGACTGTAAGCTCCCTGATGGCAAGAGCCACATTGGCCTTGTTTGTTGCTTTGTTTTCCAGTGTTCAACACATACTTGGCTCACAGTAATAAATGTTGGCTGAGCAATTGGAAAAATTAGCTAGCTGTACATAGGAAGAACCCTTATGTTTCCAGTAGTCTATTCAAGCCTGTACTTGGGACGAGGGGACAGAAGGCTGATGGCAATGACATGTAGTATTTTGCTTGTGTTTTGTTTCTGTTTTGAGGTTCTATGAAATGGTATCCGGATGGTTAAAGACACTCTTCATTTATTCTTTGATCCAACAAATATATCCATTTTGCTAGGTACTGGGTTCTGGGGATATAATGATAAAGCAAAGTTCCAGACTTCCACAGTTTATATTCTCATGGCAACAAAACAAAACAGTACAAAAGAAAACAAAAACCTCTTTCTAAAAATGACTAGGTCCAATTTCTAGGCAATATGTATGTGTAGAATTCATAATTATGGTTCTTCTGGGGCTCTAGGCATAGATATGACAGTCATATTCTCTTGGGAAACTGACATCCTGTTGCTCAGAATCCCTCATGATAAACCGTTTTACTTGCTTCACATTTCAGCTTCCCATGTCCTTAGTCTGCAGTAGACTTGCCAAATAGTTCTTTCTTTTTTCCTTCAACCATTTTCTCTCAAGGAGTTTGCAACCCAGAATGGAAGAAAATCCATTTCATTTACTGGTCCTCAGACAGGATTATTCTTAGAAGACCACAATCTTTCTGAAGCCCATCTTATGGAGCAGGCTCATTTCCTCAGGATTTGAAGAACAACAGGTTTTTAAAATTGAGATGTAATTGACACATAACATTATATTGGTTTCAAGTGCATAATGATTTGATATCTGTGTATGTTGCAGAATATTTGCAACATAGAAAATCATAGATTTGCAGCATGGAAAATCTAGTTAACATCCATCACCATATATAGTTAAAAATTTTTTTTCTTGTGATGAAGGCTTTTAAGATCTACTCTCTTAGCAACTTGGAAATAGTATGATACAATATCATTAATTATAGTCACTCTGTAGCACATTACATCTCCATGACTTACTTATTTTGTAACTGGAAATTTTGTGCCTTTTGATCCCTTTCACCCATTTCACCTAACCCCCACCTGCCGCCTCTGGTAACCATCAGTCTGTCCTCTGTGAACTTGGATGTTGTTGCTGTTTTTAGATTTCCACATGTAAATGAGATCATACAGTATTTCTCTGTCTGACTTATTTCACTTAGCATAATGCTCTAGGGTCTATCCATGTTCTTGCAGATGGCAGGATTTCCTTCTTTTTTATGACTGGATAGTATTTCAGTATTTCAGTGTGTGTGTCTGTGCATGCATGCTTGATTTTCTTTATTCTTTCATCCGTTGGTGTGTACTTGGGCTGTTTGCCTATCTTAGCTATTATAAATAAAGCTGCACTGAATGTGGGGGTGCTTGTCTTTTCGAATTAGTGTGTTTTCATTTTCTTTGATTAAATACAAAAGTGGAATTGCTGGATCATATGATAGTACTACTTCTAATTTTTTGAGGTTCTGCCATACTGTTTTCCATAGTGGCTGCACCAATTTGCATTTCCACCAACAGTGCCAAGGGTTCCCTTTCTAACATATCCTCTCTAACATTTGTTATTCTTGTGTTTTTGATGCTGGCCATTTTAAGAGGTATGAGGTTTTATCTCACTGTTGTTTGATTTGCATTTCCCTGATGACTAATGACGTTAGACATCTTTTCAGGTACCTGTATGTATATCTGTATATCTTTGGGATGTCTTTTCAGAACTTCTCCCCATTTTTAAGTTGGATTTTTTTCTGCTGTTATATGAGTTCTTTATATGCTTTGGATATTAACTATTACCAGATATATGATTTTCAGGTATTTTTCTCTCAATGAGTAGGGTACCTTTTCATTTTATTGATGGTTTCCTTTGCCAAACAAGGTTTTTAGTTTTATGTAAAAGGTTTTTTTTTTTTTTTCCCATTTCATTTTGTTTTATTTCAGTCCTGTTCCTGTTTCCCAGAAGTGGGTGGCTATTTAATATACAACCCAAAGCACTCTTGAAATTGATTTGTTAGCATTTAAAAGTATCCCATTTCTTTTTCAATATATTAAGTTAAAAAAATTATTAGGTTTAGTTCATCACAGGCAAAGCACCTTTACTAAACAACAGGAAACAATTTGTTAGGGAGCTGAGCAAATACACAAAGTGGCAGATTCCTATTAGAAAAAGATGATTCCTAAAGGAATATAAATAGATATCCCCCCAATGTATATATATTTCACATGAGTGTGAACAGCTCTTCTCTCCTCCCTCCCCTCCCTCCTACACACTTGACACTACATTTTGATTCCTTTAAGGGGAAGAATAAATGCAGAAAAGCTATGAACTTTTATTAATTCAGATTCTACTAGTGTGTGGTTTATATTTAGGTAAGTGCTAAAGTTCTTTTTTTATACTTCACAAATCCCTTTGTCACAGATATGAAACCAAATTTGGGCAATACTAATTCAGTAAAACTTTCTGGAAGAGAAAAAGCTATTTCAGTATTCGCTTGGATTCTTACATTAGATAGAGACTGACAAAGGTGAAGGAAAAGCTTTAACAAGTGAGGTGTAAGAGCCCACAGCAGTTGGCATAGGCTGAACAGCAGCTTTGTGGAAGCATGTTGAAGTTGGAGGGAGGTGGGCAGAGGGCATGAGGTGATACTGGGTGTGGATACTGGCTGGAATGGGAGCTGCAGGAGCTCCTGCATCTTTGTTCTGTCCCTTCCACCCTTGCCCAGGCTCAAGCATGCATCACCTCACCTGTGCTATTGCCAGTAGCCTGGGCTGTTACTCCCGAGTCTGTTTATGTTCGTTCTTCGTCCTCTGTATATCCCTTCAAATGCTACTGGAATAAACTCTTCTAACATGCTAAACAGACTTTTCATGCTTTGGCAATACTCACTTTTGAATCCCGTATGTTTAGTATACTGCAGGTAATTAATAAAAGTTTATTGAATTTGAAGGAATTTTGGAAATGATAGACATTTAAATGGGAAGTATCTATGGTCCTGTTTCAAAAGGGGACAGAAAAAAATCTTGAAGTAAAAGAAGAATTTGGTCTTAAAAAAAAAAAAGAAAAATCACCTTAATAAGTAGTCCTGATTTTTAAAAACAAGGAATAAGTCAGAAATTCTAAATAAAGAGGTCAGGATTAATATCTTAGGAAGTTTTGTTTATTGTTAAATACAATTAAGTGGTGACCTGAAATGTAAGCAGCAGAAATAACTGCTCTTGCATTCTAACAAAGAAATGCCTTATAGGAAAGGAGGGATTTGATACTGTGCTGAGTCCTGTGATGAGCACACCAACCAAGAGCCATATGATGTTCAAGGCTGTTTTTACTCAGAAGCTACAACTGGAAGATTTTTTATTCTTTATTGTGTCTGGTAATATTACTGGTATTAGAAATAGAGATCTAACAACTCAGAGACCTCTTAGTTTTTCCCAGGAATTTACTCCTGAGAAACAAAAGACTAGGAATCTAGTCCCAACTTGTAACTCTTGCATAACACGTGGTTGAACATCGTCCTGTTTACCTTGGTCAGGTCAGTTTGTCTCTCAGAACATTGATTTCTCTTGGTCTGCACTTGTTATTAGTAAAGTAAACCTAGAACAGGAGAATGGACTGGAATAGTAAAGCAAGCTATTTGTCGTGCAGGATTTTGATTTTGTTCTTATCCCTTTTGTCTCACTTTCTTGACCAGTTCCCAAGTTGTTATATCAAGATATCACAAGTTGTTGCCCACAACTGAGGCATTTTCCATCCTCCTTTATGTGGTACATTTTAATGAAAAGTAGTAAAAATAGGGCAGAGAGATTATTTAATTCCTTTGAGGCCTCTTTTCTTGATTTTTTTTAGTGGTCACTCCTCTTTGGGCTGGTGTTCCAGTGTTTATTTTAGTGGTGGTTTTATAGGTGGCAGTTTAAAATGTTAGAGTGAAGTGGACTCCTGAATGATAAAGAGTAACTTTTCTTCCTTTTGTTGAATGGATTTCCCTGTAATCTGTTAAATATATGTATGGCTTCAATGGTCACCTTGGGCAGTTTTGTTAAAGCACTTCAGACAGGTTAGAGATGTCCATTAACTGATGAATGGACAAAGAAACTATGGTATATCCATACAGTGAAATATTGTTTGGCAGTAAAAAGGAATGAAGTTCTGATACATGCCACAGTGTGGATAAACCTTGAAAACACTGTGTTCAGTGAAAAAAGCCAGATACCGAATGCCACATTTTATATGATTCCATTTTTATGACATGTCTGGAATACACAAATCTATAGAGACAGAAAGAATGTAGATTGGTTGGTTACCTGGAACTGAGGAGCGACAGCTGATGAATATGGTGTTTGTTTGTTTGTTTGTTTGTTTTTTGGAGTGGGTGGTGAAATGTTTTGAAATTAGAGAGTGGTAATGGTATAATTTAGTGAGCATATTACAAACCACTGAATCTTCAAAGAGGAAAAGATACCAATATACCACCCTAGTAAGAAGGATCTTACTGTTTTTAACTGTCTTTGTTTCAAAATCAGGATTTGAAGAAATGCTCCCTCTTCAGATTTCAGCAAACCACATTCTCTTAGTCCTGTCTTATGAAGGTATTTTAAGTATAGCCATCACAGAGAAGTGCATTCTTTAGAAAATGGAATATTAGACAGTATACACTCTCAGATGTATTACTATTCATCATATTTTGCATACTGTGGGATACTATACGTTAATTCATGTTTCCAAGTTAACTTCTTTTTGTGTATGCCTTGGAATCAAGTCTTTTATGTCGTTTTAGTACATATATTCAGATGTTTATCTAATATTTCACTAAGTAGAAAGGTTGTAGGTCACAGGGCTTTAAAAATAATAACACAGCAACACCTGTCCTCTTTCATAAAGTTGTCAAAGTGGTATACTACATTTCTAGTGTACATGAGGATTTTCTTGATATAAAGTAACCAAAACCAAATTCAGAAGGAAATTGGATTATCAGAGCTGATATAACTGTACCTGTTACCCATAAACTTCCAATTTAAAATTTTCCTCATCAGAACATTTATGTTGTTCTCACTGACTGCCATTTTAATAACTAAATGTTGTAAATTTGGTTTGTTGCAGTAAATATATACTATTTACTGTTTTTACTTCTTCACGTATTGGGGTTCTGCATCACACACCATTTAAGTTATGCAGCTGGGATCCTGGAAATTTGTCTTAACACATTAAGTATCCTATTCCATTTTGACTTTACTCTCATTGTCCAAGGATGTTCTGAAAGCCTTTTTCCCCATAGACATCCAGTAGTGAAGGGGAGGCTTCCAAGCTGAAAAAGTATTTACTGACTCTAAGTAGATCGTATCTGTCTCAGAGATTGCACTACACAAATGCTGTTGGCTAGATCATAAGGTATTTGTTTTTATGCCCAATATAAATATTTGAGTTACTACTTCATGAGTGGTATATGGAAAGTGATATGTATTTTATTTTATTCTCTTACTGCATATGCAGCAACTGAGTTGCATGTGTGAGACTTTATCAAAAGCAGGGTGAGGGGTGCCTCGGTGGCTCAGTGGGTTAAGCCTCTGCTTAGGCAGAGGTCATGATCCCAGGGTTCCTGGATTGAGCCCCACATCAGGCTCTCTGCTCTGCAGGGAGCCTGCTTCCTTCTCTCTCTCTGCCTGCCTCTCTGCCTACTTCTGAGTTCTGTCTGTCAAATAAATAAATATAAAATCTTTAAAAAAAAAAAAGCAGGGTGAAACATGGCATGTGTCATTAGATACCTCCTTCTGTACTGAAACCTTTATCCTCATGTTAGCTGAGTGGAGGGGACCACTGGTAAAGTTATGAGAAGAATGTGTGGCAGGGTGGCTGAGGGGCAGGAGACAGTGAAAGTATCAAATAAGGATTATTGAGTACCTAATCTGTGTGGATATTTATTAATACACATTGGAACCTATTGTTCAAAACAATTTATATCTCCATTCTCTTCTCTTCGTAGGTGATCATGGAGGAAGCACTTTACTCCCACCCAATGTCACAAATGAATTTCCAGAATATGGGACCATGGAGGAAAGTGGAGAAGGCCTAAGAACTTCTCTTGGGTTTGATACAGAGTCTCTGCCAGGCGGCCCACAAGGGCAGCAGGGGGTCCAGCTTTTTGATGACCATCACTCTGGGCCTGACAGTGTTGCAGAAGGACCAAAAGATGTCAGAGAGTCCCTCTCTCAAAGCCACCTCAAGGAACAAAGTTTACAACCCATTGATTCTTTGATATCAACTCTGAAAGCCACAGAAGCCAGAATAGCTTCAGGAACATTACAGGCTACAAAGGTACTGGACAAAGATGCTACTTCTAGTTTTTCAGTTCAGCAGGTGGACAAGGAGCTGGACACTGCCCCTCATAAAACAAAGAGACAGAGAGCCAACAAATCGTTTCCTTCTGGCCATGAAAAAGGACCAGATATACCTCTTTCGGCTGAAGTTACGACTGAGGAGAATTCTTACTTGAGCATCCAGAAGAATCTGACTGTGCTATTCACTGGAGAAACTCAGGCAGAGCTTTCCAAGGTAACTGATGATGGTAGAAAAGGGGCTCTTCGTGTGCAGGAACCAGCTTGTCCAGTATCCTCCCTGGGAAGCCCAGCAGTGACCCATACCTCAGCGGGCAGTGTTCGTTTTTTGAGGGAAAGGAGGTCTGATCAAGGTAGCTCCACAGGACGCCCTGGCCGGGTCAAACATGTGGAATTTCAAGGGGTGGAAATATTGTGGACAGGAGGGGAGAAAAGAGAGACACAGCAGCCTGTGGATTTTGAGATTCCATTGGAAAGGACGACCTCTCCAGAAAGCAGAGAGTTTTCCAGAGTGCCAAGCCATCTCATCTCATCTGCTGGTTTGTATAATTCCGTTGGTTTAACTGAGAGTGTTTGGGATGAAACCTGGAACGCTTCCTCAGAAAATCCAGGCACTGGCTCAGGGACATTTTCCCCTCTGCCTCTTGTTGACAGTGGAGAGGATGAAGTCTTCCTCAAGGACAACAAAGAACATCTTGAGAAGAAACCTGAACTGGAGGGAGACAAGGAAAGGTGAGCTCCCATAGTCTTCCTACTGTCTGTGATGCCTGGTACACATCATAGGAAACTGTTAGCCTGTGCTTGGCCAAGAGAACTCAACACAGTATCCTGGGGCCTTGTTTTCATAGAGTGGAAGAGATGTTACCATAGGCTAGATTCCTTCCAAGTCCTAAGATATTAAAGTGATCTTTTTATAAAGCTGTCCATTAGGCATAGATTAGGGAGGCAGAATTCTGGAGAAACTGTGAACTTGTCCATTTCTGACATTTTTTATATTTGATATGTTTCAAGTTTTCCAGCATCAGCACAGCTACATAACAGTACCCCACAGTTATCTTTAATAATATGAAAGGATCTGGACTCTTGACATATCCTGTAGTCATTGTATCTTACCTTAGGCACTTCTTCCGGATGCAACACCAGTGCCTGCACACGAGCTGCAGACATGTGTGAACACAGAGGTGTTGGGTGTGGGCTGCCTCAACTTTCTAAGTTTAGAAAGGAAGTCAGAGGTCAGAAGTAGACTGAATTTATAATTCAGTTCTTCCATGGCATTCACATGAGAATCCCTTCTTACAAGTAGCACATGTTTTGATTTGGGGCCTGATAAGCTTATACATATTGTATTTCCTGCTCTTTCCATTTTTGACATCCATTTCTGACATCTCCAGCTTAGAGCCTGGATAAATGGAAGACAGGACCTATCTTTCATTACTTCTCTTGATTGCAGTCTTGACCATATAGTGTACCTTTTGGCGGAGTCATTTGTTGTATACTCTAATTTACAGTTAGTACCATCTTTTCTTCCGTTGGTCCTCAGAACACCACATTTTACAGCCTATGTGGGAGAACATGTATGTCAAGGCTGAAGGGTTTTTGTGTTTGTTTGGTGTAAGGAAATGCCTTTTTCTGTGCAGTTAATTAATAAATTCACCTAGAGTGATGCTCCTTTAGGATGGTAATCAGGACTTCTCCTTTCTACTCCTTCCTTCCCAACCTCCCAACACATAAACATCTCTAGACGTCTCTCAAAAGCAGCCTTGGTGTGTGGCACGGCTCAGTAATTATACCCACTGGAATATGCACTTTTGCATATTATTAATTCTTACTTCCTTTCTTCTTTCTCTCTTCTTCGACAAGTAGTATTTGATTGTCTATGATATTCTTGACCCTCCTAGATACTGGGCATAAAAGAACATTCAAAATAGGTAATGGCCTGTGGTCACTGCCTTCATAGAGTTTTCTGCTGAAGATAAACACTGACCATATAATATATTAATAATTATAGGATCTTAAATAGTGGTAGGTTCTGTGAAGGAGAGGAAGAGAGACATACTAGAAAAAAGTAATTTAAATTCAGGTGATGGCCCTGAGAAGGCCTTTCTGTGGAAATGATAAGTAGGCTGAGACTTGAAAAATTAATATGAGTTAACTAGGCAGAGTACGGGGAGGAAGAATGTTCCAGGGAGTGAGGGAACAGCATGTGCAAAGGAACAACATTCAAGGAGGGCTGCTGAATTGTCTGACTACGTGTGCTTCCTAGAGTTGTGTGAAACAAAGGCTTTATGTCAAGTCCGACAGTAGTGTGGCTGGAGTGCAAGGAGGCTGGGGCAGGAGTGGGAAATGAGTGTGGAGGGCTAAGGAGGAGCTTCCTCATAGGAACTTCCCGTTTTATTTCCTAAGCAGCAAGAAGCTATTTAGAGATATAAACCCAGAGTACTATTTGGTACATAGTAGACCTTTGTAATTTAAAAACAACAGAGACAACTGTATTATTGATTGAGTCCTCATAATATCTTAGGAATATAGATACTTAGGAGGTAGTTTTCTTTCAGTTGTTACTGTATATATTCCTATTTATAGCAATCTGAGACTCAGGGGTTAAGGGAAGATTTTTAAAGTGACATAGCTGGTAATTGGCACCTCCAGCCTTCAGCTCCAGGTTCTTCTAACTCTTGACCTCTTGCTCTTACCGAGTTTTAAAATTTTTTAGTTATCCCAATGTTCATTTTTAATATTTGAACAAAATGCTGCGTATTGATTAGTTGGTGCTCCATCCACCCATGTATATTAAATTGTAAGTTGTTTATAGGTTTTCACTGTTTTGTTTAGCCTTGAAATTAACATGTTTGCTGGCTTTAAAAAAAACTTTAAAGGTCTTTCACTGGCTAATTTTGGGCCTTGAAATCTCTCTGCAGTGCTGCCTCATTGTCAGCAGGGGGCGGCCTTTGGATTCTAATGTAGTCAGCCTCTTGAGGGCGAGTCCTCTTGTTTAAATCAGAAAGTATTAATAGACTCATGAAAGTTTAGTGTATTTTTACTCCATTAAGTTTACACTATATTTATCTGTGTCCATTAAAATTGAGGATGACAGTAGCTGTTAATAATTTAAATTTGTGGAGATTAGTTGGTTAAAATGAGAATTTAATATTTTATTCAAATATTCAATAGATCAGATACAGTCCCATTCTAGGAAACTAGTTTGAAACTATGTAAATTATTTAGAGGGTAGAGTAGCACATGTATGCCAAGAGGTTTGTCAACCTGAATATGATTCTGTGATACCTTCCTTTCCGAATATATTAAAATATAAGCCCAAAGAATATAATTGTTGGCTTTACAGAATCTTATCTTTTTTATATGGGTGATGGGAAAAAAATAAAAAGAATATTAACCTAATTTTGAAATTCTTCCTTCTTATTTCCTGTCCAGGACTCATGAGCAAGAGGAGCACTTTAGGGGAGGAGATGATGATATCCTTGGGCCTGGGTATACAGAAGACTCCACTGATGTGTACAGCTCCCAGTTTGAAACCATTTTGGACAACACTTCCTTATACTACAGTGCGGAGTCCTTAGAGACGTTATATTCAGAACCTGATAGCTATTTTAGCTTTGAAATGCCCCTCACACCAATGATACAGCAGCGCATTAAAGAAGGCAGTCAGTTCCTGGAGAGGACGTCGGTGGCAGGACAACAGGATGTCCTGAGCGTCTCAGCAGATGGTGGAATAGTGATGGGCTATTCTAGTGGGATCACCAATGGGCTGACTGACACCAGTGACTCCATCTACGTGAAAGGCATGCCAGAGATTGCTTTCTGGGGAAGGTACTAGCTCTATTCTTATTAATTTCATGCGTTGGTTTTTGTATCATTTTCTATTTGGGAGATCTGAACTTGGAATAGATCTAAGTAGCATTAGGCCAGTTTCTGTGGATGAAAGTGAATGATGGGAGTAGAAAGAAATTTGGGTTTTAGAGGTAGGCAGAGTACACCTTAGCAGTTTTGCCAAATTGGCAAGCTGTGGTTATTTGGTGATATTTCCTGGATTACCATATGTAAATTGGTATGTAAAATAAAAAATATATGTGGGTGAGGAGTAGGTGTTAGCTCCCGTGGTGCAGCTTTGGTAGCAGTGGTATGGTGCTGTGAAAAGAACACTGGGAGGTGTCGACTTTTGTTTTGGCATTGATACTGGTTGATGACTTGAAGCAGGTTGCTTGAATAGGCCAGGAATTCCTTTATTTAAATTGAGGGTGCTGGGTTAGATGGTGACCAAAGTCTCTCCCAGGCCTTTCCTCTGTGAGGTTCTGCTCTGTTAGGCATTTTTCCTGTTCCTGAGATGGTGCGGGAAGGATCTGATTATGTGAATGCTTGATAGAGCCGATACTTGGTCAAGGCTATGAATATTTCCTCTCTCTACTTTAGGGTTTAAGTCTACCTGGGAAATAAGATGACACATTACATTGTTTATATGTGCCATACATGTCATTTAGTCATTCCCTGTCTGTTTATGGATTATCCAGCATTTCATTGCTTCTTGCTTATCATTCTCAGGTCATTTACCTGTCCTTTAGCATCTTTATCAATGGGCAGGGAATACTAAACTTCAAATGATCTTATGAATTTAGTTTTGATATAATTTTCCTGAATTAAAGTGTGTTGGTGTGTGTGTTTTGGGAGAGGTGGAGGGGAGGTTAAATGGGGATAAACTATTTTAAAGCTGTATAAAGAAGTGTCAGTGCTTTTTTTAAGTCAGTATTCATGTTACAGGTTTCCAGTAAACTTGTGAGCAGTCCATCTTATGTTGAGCATTTTCTAGATTTCATTAGATGAACACATCCAAGACTGGCACGTTAGAGCACTGAAGTTATGCATTTCCATATGAAATGGACCACGGATGTTGATTGTCTTCTTGGGTCCATGGTGAGATAATTAACACTAGTCTCAAAAGCAGAAGACCTTGGTCTGAAATACTTGGGCAAGCCACTTAGCTTTCTCTGATACCCACTTGATTTACTGGCAAAATAGGGTTAATGATTTCCAGTATGCTCTGTGGCTGTATTAAAGAGTTAATCTAGATTAAGCAACTAGCACAGTGCCTGGTACAAAGTAGGGGCTTGAATAAAGGTGTTGTGAATCAGAACTGATTTGGCTGCTAAGTCCTCATTTAGACTTCCTGTGTCTCTGAGAGAGGTGGCATCACTGAGACGGAGGGTGTCTCTGGAGGGGATCTTTGAGGGAAACATGTTCCTGAGGAGGGCAGTCCTCCCCTCAGAGAGGGGACGTTTTTGCTTCACTCATTTGTCCTTTTGTTTCACCGTCATCTCTGATAACTAAGTTGGATAAAGTGCAATAGTATAGGCATGCAGATAATTTTATTAAAATTTCAGTCTAACTTTCTGGGGTGAGTTGAAGTTATTTATATTTCAGACCCCCAAAATATGTTGGGGAAGCTGAGTGATTTTGTGGCTGAGAGGCTTTCTTGGTAGAAGCTACAGGGAGGGTAAGTAAATAAAAAGAAGAAAAGAACATCAGTGAGTCAGATCAGGAAGGAATTAGGTGAGACCTTTACAAATGTATGGTCTGCTTACTTGGAATAGGAAGTAGTCATTATTGGGGCCAGCATGGCTGCCAGTCATTTTTGGTAAGGCAGAGTTCGATAATTAAGAAAGAGTATTAGGGTTATAGTATTTTAGCATCTCGCATTTAGACAGCAGTATACTTCAGGCCATCTCAAGTCCAAGCTTCATTAAATGCATTGTAAAACCATGAGATCTTGGCCAGTAGTAAGACAAACGAAGAAACAGACTCTTAACAATAGAGAACAATCTGATGGTTACCCAGGGGAGATGGGTCAGGGGATGGGTGAGATGGGGAATAAGGAATGCAACAGCATTTTCATAGCAACTCCCTTTCCACCCCCAAACACTGTGTGAATACCAGCCACATGAATTCAAGAAGGACCACCCTTTTGTCTTTTGCATACAATTTATTTAACAATATGATTAATGAAAGAAATGAGTTGGTACTTTACCATTCTATATAGTGATTGAATCTTCTTGGGTTTTCTTATATATAGTAATTATAATGCTTGCATGCATGATTTACACTAGAATTGCTTTTCCTCATTTCAGGTTTCATACAGAAGAAAAGAATACCTTTTCTCTGTTAACATTAGCATGATCTAAGAGAGTGATTAACCCTGTTTTTTGTCTAAAACCAGTTTTCTTTTTTTTTCTAAAGATTTTATTTATTTATTTGACAGACAGGGATCACAAGTAGGCAGAGAGGCAGGGAGAGAGAGAGGGGGAAGCAGGCTCCCTGCTGAACAGAGAGCCCCATGTGGGGCTCTATCCCAGGACCCTGAGATCATGACCTGAGCCGAAGGGAGAGGCTTAACCCACTGAGCTACCCAGGCACCCCAAGTCTAAAACCAGTTTTATCAGAGAAAGCAGCAATTTCTACATCTGCAAGACAAGGGTTTGGCTTAAGCCAGTATGTATAGATAGATGTATGTGTGTGCGTGTGTGCATGCAGGAGCCAATTCCTGTCTTCCAAGGGTAATACTTGGAGAAAGTGCGCAGAGTTCACTATAGACAGAATCTTCTTACCATGTCAGAAAGTTATTGGGATACAAGCTTGCATTGTTTCAAGAATCAGTTTCAAATACTATTTTTCTTCTCACTTTTAAACATAAATGTTTAAAGTCTTGAAAATAGAAATAAAAAATATGAATATAATGAACTTGTTTTTCCCACTTAAAAAAGTCACGAGTCACCAACGACAACAAAACAGAATCCAAAACACCCCTCCCCGCAAAACAAAAACAAAGAGAGAGAGAGAGAGAGAGAGAGAACAGATACTTAAATCAACTGTCTTTTTTAACAAAAAATATACATTATTTGTTTTATATGGGTGAGATGGGGATTAAGGAACACCCTTATGATGAGCACCCGGGATTGTATGGAAGTGTTCAGCACCTGAAATTAGTATTACACTGTGTGTTAACTAACTAGAATTTAAGTTAAAACTTTAAAAAAAAAAATAAGATGGAATTCTAGTACTGAATGAGAAGCATCTTAGAGATGTGCCGACCAAACTTCTCTCTCAGCTCTGGCACTCTTCCTCATGATTCCTAACTAGTGATCATTCTACCCCTCTTTGTGACTTGGATGAATCTATTTGTGCTCTTTGAGTTGGCATAAGATAATAAATGGTTATAGGTAGAAGCGGTTTGTTTCATGATATATGTCTTTATTCAGGGTTAAAAAATAGAATGGGCTCAGTCATCCGAAGAAATTTTAAAGAAACAGGAATAACTGTTAGGTTTTTATTTACCCTCTCTGCCTTATTGGTGCTTTCAAGTTGCAGCACCAGAAGAATTGTAAGTTGAAGAATTGTGACATTTTTCAGCTCGAAGGGGCCTTAGGTAATATTTCCTGTTTTTATGGTAAAGAATCCGAGTCCCAGTTTGGTGGGATGGATTTACCTGGTGAGAGATCCTGTACCAGAATTCAACTTGTCTGACTCCTAGACCCGATACATTCATTGTTCTAGGCTGCCTGGTTTTATATCTTTATTCTTTTTCTAAATGTAATTTCTCTCATTCATAAGTCTATAGAACCAGGAGTCTGAGTTGGTAATTGTAGAACTTCTTGTTGGTGGTGTGTGTTATGTTTAATTTGAGAAAAAATTTATCAAATTGATAATGAACATGTCTCCATAAATTTTTAAAGCAATCAATGAGCAGGCTTTTAAACATTTCTTCTACATTAAAACATTCTTCTGCAGATGTAAGGAAGTAGGCTATTGAGCCTGTTAAGGAAATCCAAACTAGAATGCTGACTGTACAATTGTGAACCTGATTGACTTCCCTCAACCAAGCACCAGGGGTCAAAGTGTTAGGATTCAAGGGGAAAATTTTTTTTCCAATTTTATTAATAAATGTTGTGGCATTTACATAAAGAAAGCGCTAAATAAAACAAGTGCCTATGCCTTGTATTTTGTCTCTATCCACCAGCCTCGCTGTTGTGTTAGCAGTGGACTAAGGGGGTTTGACCATATTAAAGGAATCTGAAGAAAGCTCAGAGGAAAGGGGAATGATATGACTAATGATACGACTGTCTCCCTGATAATGCTTCTTTGATTCTAACTAAAACTGAACCAAGAAATTAAGTCCATCTCTGTTGAAGTATTGATTTTAATGTATAAAATGTCAGCTCTCAACCAGTAGAAAAGATTATAAGATTACTTAGGCTGTCTCTGAGGACAATTTTATATCAAAGGCATCCTATAGGTTTTATTAGTAAAAACATGGTATGTAATTCTCATAAGAAATCAGGAGAAAGAAGCTAATAATTTTCACATTTTCCAGATAAGGAAACAGAAGCATAGCACAGTTGAGTAACTTGCTTAGTCACACAGGTGGTAAGTGGCGCACCCAGGATTTGAACCCAGGTAATCAGGCTCCAGAGTCCATTTATTATTGGTTTCAAAACAAAAATATATTTGGCACTGCCTAGGTATGTTTTTAAATCTTTTTCTCCTTCAGTATGTGTATTTACTCTGTCATTAATGATGATTTCAGTGGCAGTATTTGACAGTGATTTCCTTTGAATGCTGGATAACATGCTCTCTATTGTGTTCCTTCTTTAAAGATAGTGCAAGTGTTTGGGAAAGGTGATGAGGATGTTGTATCACTTCAGCAAGACTTAGTTCTCCCTCTTAGCAACACCTCACAGTCTTAGAGTTAGCCATGAACTGGTGGCCAAAGGGGACTGTTCTTGCCCAGTACTCTTTCTCTCCACTTAAGTCAAAGAAGAAAACATTTCAAATCTGTAATATTCTAGTATTAGGTCTGAAAGGACATTTTAAAAGAGTACATGTGCTCACTGTTTGTCTTTTAAAGGATTATATACCTTTTTGATATCAAATAGATCATTCTTTATAAGGTGAAAAAAATTCTTAAGACCCTGGACTAACCCTGGATAGGAAGAGTTAAATTCTCTCAGGTGCTCTGAGTGCTCTGAGCACTGAATATTGGCGAGGAAGCTGCAGTCAGTCAGGAAATAGCTCACCCTATGATTGTAACACAATATTTTAATGAAGGAGCAAAGAAGAGCATCTCCTCCCGTTGTGGTCCGCTACATAGCACTCGGGCTGACAGGGTCAGCAGTGCTGTGTGAAGTCCAGTCACATGGCTCCAAAATTAGAAAGGATAATTAGAGACTTACAGTTGTACATGTTCCAATGGGTTCCTTTGTGTCTGGGTGCTTCTCCCTCGCTGGCTTATCATCTGATGATTGCAACTCCAATCAGTAAGTTCTGACCTGAAGACCGAAAGGCACAAATGTTGTCACTGTGACCATTAACAGAGTTGAATGTTGTTCATGTCTATTGAGCTTAGGTTTGGACAGATAGGAAAAGAGAGATACCAAATACAGTAATATGGCAGGAGCTTTGTTTTGGTTCTCTGAAATACATAAAACTGCTTTTTAAAATCACCTGTTTAGTGTAATGGATATATTTTATGCCTCAGCTTCCTAGTTTTTCTTTTAGACACCGCTCAGAATATGCATTACCACAGAAGAGGTGAATTACATCTGTGTGCAACTGGTATGCCTGAGGAGGGTGCTCCGGCCACTCCTGGGTCCACTCTGGATTTGATAGTTTTGTTTTTTTTGCTTTCTTCTTGTTCTTCCCCTCCCATTCTCAAATGGAATGCTGGCATTTAACATTATCCCCTCTCCTCTCCTGAATTTTTCTCTCTCAGTTTCTTTCTGTCTAGGAAAAAGTCACATGAAGTAGGATTAATACAGAGATTTATGAAGTATGATTTCAAAAAATATTTTGATATTCCAACTTAAAACCTGCAGGCATTTTAATATAATGTATAAGTATTAAAATAAGAAATTAAACTAACGTGGTATTAGTTAAGCTGGTGACTGAGGAAAAGATTTGATCTTGTGAAGTCATCTTTAGAGACCTGGCTGGCCACTGAGTACCCAGCTTTTCTTGTAACATTAGAAACAGGAAGCTCTGCTGTCTTCTAGGTTCATTATTGGGTAGCTGTTGCTCTAGTAATCTTTTTAGTCCTTTTCTTTTATGTTTTAAAACTAGTTCTGCAGAAAATGGGTTCTCATGTTTTGTCTTTCTAGATTCTTCCATCTGCGTTTCTAGAAGCTATAATAGTTTTTTTTTTTTTTTAAATTTACCCAAAGGAGTTCTTGCTCAATGATGCATGATGTGGCTTACCTGGGTTTGAATCCTGCCGTAGTTACTCACTAGATGTGTGATCTTGAGTAATTATAGAAAATCTAGGAGTCTTTCTAAGTGTAAAATGCAGTGAGTAATACCTATCTGGTAAAGGAAGGAGAAACATATGAAATTAATCAGGTGGCCAGAAATAAGAAAAGAAAATCAAGTGGTGTAACAGTGCCTGGTATACGTAGTAGGAGATAAATGAATCAAAATTTATGTCCATGCCTCTATCATGTCCTGTATCAGCCTCTGAGCTGCCAGCACTGTCCTCCTATCTCTATACTGCCTGGCACACTTATTATTGGACTTCCTGAAATATCACTTCTTTTCATAAAGTACAACACACTGTGGTCAGGTGGCATAAATATTTAGATTTGGGATCAGAAGATGGGAGGTCTGGTCAGCCTTTTTACTAGCTGCCTTTTTACTAACTGATGTTGGGTAGGTTGTTTGACTTAAGAGAGTCTCTGATTTCTTATTGGTAAAATGGAAATAAGCTTACCACTTTATTTATAGTCTTGTTGTAAGAATTTGCTAAGTTCTAGTTTGTGGATATTTATTTTAAATCTATTGTGAGTTTTATAGTATTCTGAATAATAGTCTAAGGGATACAAGAATATAGGTAAGAAAATCCTAGTAAAGAAAAAAAAAAGATGTAAGGATTTGGCGAATGTTTGAATACAGGACATGAAGGCTGGGTCAAAATCACTGTGAGACTTCAAGCTTAGATGATTTACTGAATCCAGAAGTAATAGGAATTGGGTAGATCAGCAAGGTTTGTGAGAGAATAGCTGGTGGTGGGATCAGTTTAAACAAGTAAAATTTGAGGAGAGTGATGGTGCTTTATGTAGAAATGCTGGTGGAAATATGAGGTTGAAGCTTGGCTGCAGAGAGTTCAGAGTCACCATTCAGAGGTGAGGCCAGCAGCTGTGACATGAGTGAACTCTTGGAGGGTGAGCACTGCACCGAGACACGCTGCAGAGATGGGCACACAGCAGCACTACAGTGCCACTCATGTGTCTTCTGATTACATATCTGTAGAAAATAGCTCCTAAGGTGAGTTTCCTGGCTGCTCTTCTCTGCTGGCTTCATCAGGGAGCCCTTGTAAAAGCTACTTGCTCTGGTCATTGATGTTCTTTTGGTTCCTCCCAGACAGTCCTGGCTCTGGCTGGCTCTCGTGGTTTTGGGCTCTTTCTGTTTGTTGAGTGCCTCTTGTATAAATTGGTGATGACTTCAGGAAATGGTGCCGGATTTGACATAGAGCTTCCTAGAAATGTTCTAATTCTGTAGTTTACAGCTTCAAGTAATGCACCCTGGATAATGGTGGATGTTACCCTTGAGGAGTGCTGTGGGATGCTTACTGAAGTGGATCATCTTTTATCAAAAACCATATTAAAAGACTTCAAATGATTAAAGACGTTGGGCATATATATTATAATACAAGGACAGACATATAATTACAAGGACAGTCACAGGTCTAAATAAAAAACTGGATTGGCAGTTAATATTGTAACTGGTTGGGATGATACAGCAATCTTCTTATTCATGTATCAGTGCAATATTTAACTTTTAAAGGAAGCAGTAGCATTTCCTCTCAGCAGCGGTCACTAAACACAAGATTTGCAGTACTGGATGAGAAACATTATCCACTGATTTGTGGTTTGGGGGAAAAAAAAAAAGAAATAAAGTTCTTTGAGGGTATTTTACATAGAAATACCAGTTTATCAGAATGCAAAATGGGTACATTTCCAGTGCTTTCATCTTTTTTTTTTTTTCCTACTGTGGATCTCATAAGCTTTCTATAAACTGATACAGGAGTCTGAATTAAATTAGCTCAAGCTCCTAGCAGAGCCTTTACACTCAGCACCCAAGTGACCATGATGTGAGGTATGTTCAATATAATCTTGAATGCTAATGAGGATTAATATTAAACTACATCTGAGCCAATGTTAGATGAATGATTTACCTTTATAATCCCTGCACCCCGTATGCTATTTCATATGCCTGCACCTAAACCTCCATTTGCAGGATTCTCCTGAATTAAGAATTACAAAAGGAAAGCCTTACAAATCACATGCACTGCACTACTGAGATTTTTAATCTTCCTACTTACCACCTTGCTTCCCAGCAGTTTTCACCTCAGAGCTTGTTAGAAGAAGTCAGACTCTCAAGCCCCACCTCTGACCCACTGTTAGGATCTGCATTTGAAGATGTCCAGATGGTTCACATATATAATGGAGTTTGAGAAGCACAGGGCTAGGACAGTGGTCCATGGACCAAGCTCAAGTAGAGAAGCTCTAAAACAGGGTTTTTGACCTGACTTCACATTAGAGTTACGAAGGGAGCTTTTTAAAATTCCGACTTCCCACGCTTCACCTCCAGAGATTCTGATGTTTAGGGTGACATCTCAAACGTGTGGCTTTTAGAGGTTCCCAGGTGATTCTGCTCTTCAGCTTGCGCTGTCAACCCCTCAGAGTTTGTTGGAAATGTGTACCACACACCTACCCTTGACCTACTCCATCAAAGTGTGTGTTCTAACGAATTCTGAGGTGATTCATAAGTACTTTAAAGTTTGAGATGTGGTGAAAAGTGTTTAGAGGCAGAATACAAAGCTCAGTGAGGCAGTCCCTGTTCTCAGGTAAGCAGGGTCACTGTGCTAGTGGCAGAGGCTTGTAAAAGTGAGTGGTCCTGGCTGTGTACCTTTATAGGATTCTTTTTCATCTTTGGTGTAGTGATCATAGGGTTCCCATCCTTACTCTTGAAACATAGGGATTGAACCATCTTCCTGCTAGGAAACGGTATGTGTGGTGGTTTTTTTTTTTTTTTTTTTTTTTTTTTTTTGTAAAGTGTTTTTGTTTTGTTTTGTTTTGTTTTTATAGTATGTTTTGTTTATGTTTTTTGTGGGTTCTGAAGTCAGCCTGCTTTGGTTCAAATTTTGGTGAATTTTCTCCCTAAACCTCAACTTTCTTATCTGGGAAGAGGGATAATAATTTACTTCCACTTGATGAATACTCAAAATATGTTGTCTATTATTATCAGCAATAATACTGCTTAAACAAAGAGTTTTCTTTAAAACTTTTTCAAAGTCACCTGGCATGAATGGGCTGTGGTCAGATTGATGAAGGTATTATATATTTTTAATAATAGTTCTAAGAGTGTTGGGTTACTTGAAGGTGAGGATTTTTAATAACAATTTGTTTTACTATCTTTGTAATTATCTATTTAGCAGCTCCACCTCAACACAAAGAAGGTGACATTTTTTAATTGAGTAGTAATATAAAATTTTTAGTACTGAGAAAATAAGAGGTACTGAGTGATTATTGCAAAACAAAATCAGAGTTCTTTATTCACACTCAGCGTTCATTTAAGAGTAGTTTTAGGGTTCATCCTGTAATATACTCAGACAGTGATCTTTTTTTTTTTTTTTCTTTAAAGATTTTATTTATGTATTTGATAGAGATAGCGAGAGAGGGAACACCAGCATGGGGAGTGAGAGAGGGAGGAGCAGGCCTCTCTCTGAGCAGGGAGCCCCATGTGGGGTTTGATCCTAGGACATGACCCTAGCCAAAGGCAGACACTTAACGACTGAGCCACCCAGGCGCCCTGGCAGTGATCTTCTCAAGTCTTTAGTTTCGAGACTCAGAGAACCTCTGTTACAGGGTCCAGCACACCCTCCAGACACTCAGTGTTTACTTAATGAAGAAGTTAATTACCAGCTGCTCTCTACTAGGTGCTAGGTGTCTCCCGGAGAGGAGGCCGATTAGATCACTTCACATAGTTCTAGTACAGGTGTAATGAACCAGACATAAGGTTCTGAGACTAGGGCTACTTCTAGCATGAGGGGTTGTGGAGGCGCTTGGAAGTGTTGCTTTTTGTGGCAGGTTTTGAAAGGAGGGTTAGGTCATGGGGTGAGTGGACAGGGTGACTGTCCAGATGGGGCCAAACTGAGCAGAATTAGTAACAGGTGCTCAGATTTGGGCACTTGAGAGTTAGGAGTTGAGGGAACTGTGAAACCTCTTTGCCCCTTCTGTTAATTTTTTAGACTGTACAGGTGCTGCTGCACTCAAGGCAGCTATTATGAGTTGACTTTTTTACAACTTGTGAAACATTTTGCATGTCAAAAAGTGTAGAAAATAATAAACACATGTGATCTCATAGCCAATTAAAAAAATAAACATCGCAGATGAATTGCCAACTCCTGTGAATGCCTCTGTGGTCCCATTACTTTCTTTCTTTCCTAAAGGCAGCCATGACCTGTGGGTGTTGTCATTCCTATGTAAGCGTGCGTCTGTCAACACTAGATAGTATTTTTTTTAGATAGTATATTTTCATGTTTTTAAACCTTGTATAAAATGCTACCTTCATCTCTCCTTTTGTAACTCACCTTTTTTCTCAATATTTCAGATTTATTCTTAACTGATTCATAAAGTCCTAATTGATCATTTATTTGTTTATAGTATTCATTACATGAATGTATACTAGAATTTATTTTTCCATTTCCCTATTTATGGATACTTTGGCTGTCTTGTGTTTTTGTTATCTCAAATGGCATGGCAGTGAACATTCTAATTTGTGGCTTCTTGTGCACTTAGGGGAGAGTTCTGTAGGCTAGGTGTATATTTAGGAATCAAATTGCTGGACAGTAAGTTTTTATCATTTTCTGGGTGAACCCCAAGGCATTCTTGAAAGGGCATATTACATTTTCTTTGAGAGGATGTAATTTTATCTGCTTTTATTTATAAAGTAATTTTTAGTTGTTTTACCTTCTGATCCTTATAATTCTGATATCCCAACAAAAACAGCTGGTGCCCCAAGAAAAAGCATGGGAAAGACCCTGACACTGCTGTCCTTTCCCTTTAGGGGCACTGAATGCGGACTCTGCTATCCATTAGTTGGGTCTGGTGGCTGTGCTTTCTGTCGAATGCCTGTAGCTCCTGGTTTCTGAGACTTCTCTGTGGCAGTTGCTGCCTGTGTCTGACAGCTGAGAGTGTTGGCTGTCCACTTCTGGTTGTCTGAAGCAGGACTCCAGTGATAGGGCAGACGAACATTTCATGTTAACAATAGTAGAAGACCAGAATCAAAACTGGGAATGAAAATAGTAAAACACAAATCACATAAGATTAAGTGTGAATTTTATCTAATGTAAATGAATTAGATCCCCCCCCCCACCCCACATTTCAGTCATTCTTTTAGGTATAGAACGTGTGTGCTGCAAGAAATTATAGTTTTCAAAAACAGTACTTCAGAAACTTTAGTTCTTTTATGGAAGATGAATGCTGAAATTACTTTCTTTTTAAAAATGATGTTGGACAAACTTCTCTTTTCTTCGTTAAGAACAACCACTCCAAAATCAGCTAAGACAGTTGCCCTTTCTCCCTGTTGTCAGTTCGCCGTCTGGCTTCTAAAGAGTTAAGTTGGAGGTTTGTGAGGTCATGTGTGACTTTACTGGGTCTGGACTTTTGAAGCTGATCTCTTGGAGGGAAGCTGCCTGTTGAGAGGGGAGTCTAGGCAGAGGGGGAGGAGGGAGTGCTCCTTTCACTTCTTTCAAGTTCTTATCCCTCAGCCCCTGAGGGACATAGTGGCATTCTGGGAGAATGTCACTGCAGAGTCAGTGTGTAGCGGTTTGTACTCACAACAGAAGCAGCCGTATAAGTACATTAAAAGAGGCCTTGCTGAAGATGAAGGTTTGCTGAACAGATGGAACAGGAGAATGTTCTTTGTATTCCTGATAAGATTATGGGCAAACTGCTGACGGAGGTAACTGGAATTCAGTTTATTTTCTTTGGTTCTAGGCAGTACTGAATTATATATAATTGAAGTTACAGAAAATTCTTTGGATTTTAAACTTTTTTTAAAAATGGAAAACATCGTAAGAAGGTCTTAGAAACTTAGGAAAATGATAACTCATATATATTGTTTTCTAAATAAGGTTGACAAAAATGAAAAGGGTATATTTGTTACAGGGTCTGTAATGTTTGGGCAGGATGAGATTTTTTTCCTTAATAGAGTTGTGCTGCTTCTTGAGTGTTCAGACATAGCTTGGTGTTCTTAGAATATAGTGTGCTTTCAGCTACCTTTTCTGAAACTGCATCCAGGCATTGGAAGGTTACCAGTTTGAGCTTGGTCATTTACTGGGGTCTGTTCTGACTACTCTAAAGGGAGAGTTGGCTGCGCTGTTAGTGTAGAAACATGATTGTCTTAGAAGTTAGCATTAGGTTTGAAACCTTAAAGGCTAGCTGATTATCTAAAGAAAAAAGGCATAGGGAATATTTTTTTCTGGAACTGAGGGAATTTCAGCTCTACAATTTATTAATGAGAAGTTCTCTCTCGTTTCGTATTCATAAATATAAGGTCAGTGATGGTAAAGGGGGGAACTTGAACCCAGAGTGTTGTTATTTGTGGAGGGGTCCATTCTTGAAATGCTTGGGGTTAAAGGACTCCTGAATACCTGGGAGCCTGTGAGAACCCAGGCGTATAAATGCCTAGGACAGTCAGCTGATTCTAACAGATGTATTTGTTAGGTATGTATTGGGTAAGTTGAAGTTTCTTGCTTTGATAACAGTGTTTAAGTTCATAATTTTAAATTCATATATCTAATATTTTATAATGTTATTTATCTTACCTGGCCATCAGTATAAAAAAAGCCTCTTTCTATTTGGATATTTTGTTTCATAGCTTTAATAACAAAGGACAAAGAGAATGCTTGATAAAAGGATGTGAAACATAGTTTGTGAGAGACATAGTAGTTATGAGCCTGAACTTGGGAATTACAGGCCCATTGACTGAATTTTATCTCTGTTTCTGACCTCTGGTAAGTTGCTTAACCACTCTTCATTTGCGGTTTCTTTGTATGGGACCTAGAGATGGTCATAGCACCTAAAGTGAGAGGTGGTTGCTGTGAAGATAAACTGAGGTGCAATACATGGGAAGCACTTAGCAGAATTTCTCCTGCATTAATAAAAGCTCAATAAATGTTGTTAAACTGGCTGCTGTTATGTTTAAATTGCCCTTCCTTACATCAGGCACGTGAGAGGGCTTGGACCTTAGAGAGCGGCAGTCATGAACTTGGAGTTTGGGTTTGCCCACACTGTAAGCACGGCAGGGTTCCAGGTGGTGCCCTGTGCCTCCTGCCAGGCAGTCTTCCCTGCCACTAGTCCAGCAGTCATCGCTGCAGTGGAGCCTTAGGGGTCAAGGAGGGCTGAGAGAAAAAAAGGGTAGGTTAGTGCCAGCTAGCAACACTTTGTGAAAATTTCTTTATGCTCATGTCCTGTTGATAGTGTGTCCTGTCAGTTCCATCGTCTTTGAATATGGAGCACAGGACTGCACACACGTGTACCTCAGGCGGAATGTGACCCACACTAGGAGTAAAACTGAAGCGATTGTCAGAACCAGGCCATTCTTTCTGTGTTCTTTCTGTAGGTGTAGACTGTCCTTTTCCATGTAGTGGTGGCTCTTCTTAGAGGGTTTATCTGTATTTCCAGCTTGGCCCTTTCTATCTTAATGCTCCAGGAGTAAGTAGCTGTGCAGCAGTTTGAAGCTGCTTAACTTAAATTTCCTGGACTATGACTTGTGGATAATATATTTTCTTCCGTGGTTTGAGATTACATAAGATAAAACATGGGGCACCTGGGTGGCTCAATTGATTAAGGGTCTTGCTTTCGGCTTAGGTCATGATCTTGGAGTCCTGGGATGGGGCCCCATGTAAGGCTCCCTACTCAGTGGGGCGTCTGCTTCTCCCTCTGACCCTCCCCCAACTTGAGCATGTGTGTGTTTTCGCTCTCAAATAATTAAATAGAATCTTTAAAAAAGTAAGATAAAATATGTGGAAACGCCTGGCAAAAGTCCCAAGTACTAACAAATTTTTTGCTCTTCCAAAAATTTCTCTATTCTTCTATTACTGTGAAAGGAAAATTCAGTTTGTATATGAGACTCTGCCCATTTTGCTTTATAAAGGTCTCATGTCTAGATCAGTGTTTCTTAAGCTTTTGTTTACAATGATTTTCTTCTGTGTTACTAGTTTACCTTGTCTAGTGTCAGTTTCTGTTTGTCACCCTGACTTTCCCAGGAAGTCATTATAGCTTTTAAATTTCATTTTGAACTAGTTTTCAAAAATATGAGAGGAATATGTGCCAATGCTAAGAACTGAAATTGAAGTTCTCTTTTCTCCCCATTTTGCTCCCTCTTCTCAGAAGGAACCTCCTGATGGTTTTAGTGTATTCTTTTTTTTTTTTTTAAAGATTATATTTATTTATTTGAGAGAGAATGATCACAAGTAGGCAGAGAGGCAGACAGGGGGGGGGCGGCGGGGGGAGGCAGGCTCCCCGCTGAGCAGAGAGCACGATGCAGGGCTCAATCCTAGGACCCTGGGATCATGACCTGAGCTGAAGGCAGAGGCTTTAACCCACTGAGCTACCCCAGAGCTCCGGTTTTAATGTATTCTTTAAGGCATGATCCCTGACACTCTTTGGGAACCAGTTTTAAACTACCTTAATGGTGCAAAAGTACAGAAGTGGAATGGAAAGTTCTGTCACATTTGCCAGCTCCCTTTATAGCTCAGTTCCTCCCTCTTCTGCAGCACAATGTTTGGAATGTTTGGGAGTACCCTTGTAAGGAACCTGCCTGCACAGCTGGGTTGTGTCTCTAAGAGCCCAATGCATTTGGCAGGTCCAGCTGTAGCTACACTGTTGTGATCAGGCCAGAGTTCATAGAGGATAGCGAGGTATGCCTGGTCTGAACCTACTGTGAAAATGCTCAGTCCTGAAACTCTGGGGAGGCAGAGCCTGGGTTGTGTTCCAGCAAGGATTTTAGTCATTGTTTAGCTGACTAGAGGGTGTGGTTCAGTTAGCCCTTTGAGCGACTGTTGTGTTTGGCTTTTTGTCAGTAATAACATTGGGTGGAGGGAGGATACAAGTAGGTGCACTGAATGCGGAGTTGGAAGAAAGGGGCTCAGCTGCCAGCCTTGCTGCTTACCAGCTGTGAGCCAGAGGCGAGACTTCAGTTTGGTTCTCTGTTTCTTGGAAAATGGGACTGTTGTGAGTGTGAGATACTATAATGCGTATGAAAGTACTGGGTAGACTGCAAAGTGCCCTTTGGGTTTTTAAATTTGTTTTTCTTAGTGGATATTGAAAGGACTAGCTTATTCCTTCTGATTGGCTTAGGTACATTAAACTATTTGTGCTTTGGAGAGAGAGGAACCATGTCGCTGTCTAGAGTTGGTGTCTTTGGACTTCATCCCACCACTTTGTGAAGGTTGTTTGTCCCATCTGCTGTTGAATGCTCCTGGCATACCTAGAAGCCTGCATTTCGAAGGGGCTAGGGCAGTATAATTTCTGTGCTCAGAATGTTCTCAAAGAAGCCACTCCCTTTTGTTGATTCAGCTGGTCCTTTACTGAGACTGTACCTTTTAGCAGAGGAAGCATTAAGTGAGGCCCTGAGCATCTCCATTGGCCCAACTCTGCTACTCATTGTGAGATGTGGGAAGAATAACTTCCTCTCTTGATCTCTGACTTTTCTCCTCCGTAAAACAAAGGCCGCTGGACAGAAGACTTTTTTGTATGTGGGGGTGGAGATGGTAGACTGGATATCTTCCTTTTTCTGTCTTTACCTTATTATATCCATCATCTTAGTGACCAATTCTTTCTTCTCCTTTTAAATAACTTAGGACATGGGGCACCTGGGTGGCTCAGTGGCTCATGACCTGCCTTCGGCTTGGGTCATGGTCACAGGGTCCTGGAATCAAGGCCCGAGTTGGGTTCTCTGCTCGGCAGGGAGCCTGCTTCCTCCTCTCTCTCTCTGCCTGCCTCTCTGCCGACTTGTGATCTCTGTCTGTCAAATAGATAAATAAATCTTTTTAAAAATAAATAAATAAAAAATAACTTAGGGCAGTTATCTTCAAAAGCATAAAACAAGTGAGTAATGGGGTTAAACATCATTTGAGGGATGCTGTGGTGACTTGTGGGACCTAAATACAAGGAAAACCCTTTAAGGGTGACAGGGTGTTAAGAGTTAGGTATCATATTCTCCTGCCTATAATCCACTGACCTTGGCATGCTTTGTTTTGTAGTCATCTAGAACTAATCATCTTTACTTAGGGTTTCCATGTCTCAGATCTGTTGTTACAGGAACTATGCATACCTGACAGGGGGGAGAGAAAAAAAGGATGCCATGGTAGGTGGTAGCTGAAATAGAGATGCCACCATGAGAAGAAATGGAGTATGAATATTCTTTTCGCTGGAGGCAGTAATCCCTTTAGGGCAGAGGAGGGGGCTTTTGCCAGGCTCTGTGTGAGATGTTTGCATTGCTGTGGCTTGGTTCTCAGTACTATTCATCCATCCTGGTTCTTAAGTTCTTAATCTAAATCTTATTCACTAGAGGAACACATTTATCAAGTATAGACATTCAAGTCTGGCTTTCCCAGGACAAGACTCCATTTCTAGGTGACAGAATGATAGGGAAACATTTGTATTTCTTCAGTATTTTGCTGCTGAAAGATAAAAAGTTAAAAGCTGTCTCTGCAACTTACAAATCAGAAGGCATAGAACTGGCCCAAGTAGTGTGAGATAGTCATTGCCTTCTATAACTTGTGTGTGTAGTGTTCCTTGGGTCAACTGAGCCAACTGTTAGAGACCCATGGAAAGTGTCATTCTCGTTGAAATAATTCAGCTAAAGAATTCCAGGATTCATGACTTCAAAAGTCAAGGGTTGGTAAGAGAAACACCGATTTTTTATGTGATTGCCTGAGTATCCCAAGTGTATTACCATGTTTTAGAGGGATAGGCTCTGTTGTGGAGCCTCCAGTCTCAATTTAAGTAGAGATTCTGTTGATCAAGATTTCACACTTCTTCCTAATTCCAAAGGTGAGGTCTCAGATATTTATCTTGCTTAAACTTTGGGACAAGTAGATCAATAGGGGCTTAAATGTCAAACATGTAAGTACAGCTTCAGGATTGGAGGTGGGGATATGGCCAATCGATTTAGTAGGTGATGAAGAATAAACCTAAGGACTAAATCAATATAAGATGAGTTTGGTTTTGCATTTTCTGGCATCTTGACCTTGGGAAGCTGGTGTGTCCCATCCTTGACTATAATTTTGAATTCATCATGGAAATTGCTGGGCATTTTCTTAAGCTTGAAAATGAGGGAACCAAACTATCCACCTGAAGCATAGCAAAAAACATGTTGGCATGTTCTAATTTAATAAGAAACTGCATGTTCCCTGGGATCCACCTTCTCATTAGGGTCCTGGTAAATTTACTGATCATTCTGGGGCTCCTCATTGGTAAGCAATACGGATTTCACATCCCAATCCTTTGAATTATAACTTTTTAAAAAAAGATTATTTATTTATTTGACAGAGAGAGAGAGAGAGAGAGCACAAGCAGGGGGAGTGGCAGGCAGAGGGAGAAAGAGAAGCAGGCTCCCCACAGAGCAGGGGCAGCCCGATACAGGGCTTGATCCCAGGACCCAGGGATCATGACCTGAGCTGAATTACCTTGCTTAACCAACTGAGCTACCCAGGCACCCTTTTTTTTTCTTTTCTTCTTTTTAAAGGAGAAAAACATTTTTATTAACAAAATATTTCACTGGGAAATTTAGGTTGAACAAAACAGGCACCCACTATCCTTCCACATGTGCTCGCGCGCACACACACACACACACACGGCTATTCCCAGAAATATCCCAGCTTGAGAGAGAACATACGGCACTTATATTTGAGCCATAGTCAGTAGATGTTTGAAATGTCAGCACTGATTATTAGCTCCATGTCTGGATTCATTTGGTTGCTGCAGAGGGAGAGCTGGCCATCTCCTGAGTCATCAGTGTTTCTTCCTGTGGCACTGAGGTCTTTTTGGGAGGTCTCTGAGCCACACAGCCATGGGGCCAGCTCTGGCAGTAGGCTGAGAGATCCAACTACAGAAGCTAGGCTGTGAGCCAAGGGTGGGGTTGCCCTATCCAGTATGTGTGAAGTATTAAAATCCACCCATGGTTGGCTAGTGTAGAAGTAATATTTATCTTGTTTTATGAAACCATACTCAAAGACAGCAGTCTCCTGTAACTGTACACCAAGTTGATTAAAAATTGAATTAGATATACCTTCTTAAAAAGTACTTAAAAAGGAAGTTTCATTGTGAAAACAAGATTTAGGTATTGTTCCCCTCAAAATATTGTATATTATATGGATATCAGCTATCCTTCCTGTGCTCTTATGCCATTCTTTTTACTCATTGTTTTTAAAGATTTTTATTCATTTATTTGACAGAATGATAGAGCCAGAGAGCACAAGTGAGGGGAATGGCAGAGGGAGAGGGAGAAGCAGGCTCCCTACTAAGCAGGGAGCCTGATGCCGGGTTCGATTCCAGGCCCCTGGGATCATGACCTGAGCTGAAGGCAGACGCTTAACCATATGAGCCACTCAGCACACCCCCCCCCCTTTTTTAAAGATATTTATTTATTTATTTGACAGAATATTTGCTTTTTTGGTAGCATCTTTTCTCTATTTTGTTTTCTTTCTTCTGCCTTTCCTGTCTCCTCTGTCCTCAGAATTCAAATTGTCATGGGATTTTTTTTCCTTTCCCTGAATATTTAACCACGCTTATGTCTTCCCAGTTGTTTCTCCATTCCACATTCTTATCTTGCTGAGCCTCAGTAGCCACTGACAGACATGGACTTTAAGTTGCTATATTGATGTGGCCATTGCACATCAACCAGGGAGATTCTGGTAAGCCCAAGTTGCTTCCAGACCTGTCTATGGAAGGTAGACATCTACAATAGTCTTGTGTCTGCTGGTGATGCAAGTAGTAGTTGGAGGAATGCTGTCCTGGGAGCTGGAAGATGTGGGCTCTGGCTCTTGTTCTGTCTCTATCTAAATTCCTAACCTGTCTCCCCATTCACTCATACGGAAAATAAGATTAGATTAAATAATTTACAACATACATTTTCAGCTCCAAAAAACCCATTACTTGACTCCATCAAATCTTACTAATTGGCTTCTTACATTAGCTCTCTGTGATCAATTAGAATCTTCTTTACAAAAACAAATTGAAAAATAATGAGCAGACTGTGGAACTGGAGCAGGTAGAATAACACTGAAATTAGCAGCAGTGCTCACAGCACTGACAAGATGGAGAGCAAGTGGAAGGAGAGGCCATTTTCCATTCCTCCATGGTCTTTTTTTAGGCTATGTACACAGGTTGACTTTTGTATTGTTCTTCCAGGAAAGCAACATCTACCAATTACCCCTTTTCAGTCTGAGTCTTCTTTATCCCTTCTTAAAGTCCTTTCTCACATGAAAGCAGAAGTGTGACCCAAAGCAGCTGAAATGAAACCAAAATGTAGGAGTTTAGAGTCCATGTAATTCTCTCCTGATTCTTAGTTATCCAGTGGATATTATAATATCCACTGGATATTGTATCCCCTGCATTTAGGAGAGCTATTCTTTCCTTTTTAACCCGAAGAAGTGTATAATTGGCAGTCGGGAACCTGCGGTTTTTCTAGTCCTTTACATTAGCTCTGTGGTTCTGGACATGTCACTTACCCATTTCTGAGCCGATTTTGTCTTTAAAATGAAGGAGTTGGGCTACGCAATACTTAGATTTTTTTCCAGAGCCAGCATGCCATGACCCTGTAGTTTTCCTCTTCATTTGTGAGACCATGAGAAAAAGTGGCGGTGAGGGAAAAGGAGAGGGACAACAGTCAGATTCTTCTGATGGCTTGTATAGAGCTTACAACCTCCTTGAAGGCAGAGGCTGTCTTTTATTTTTTTGTATAGCACTAAGTCCAGGTTACCACGATGTTTTAAAATTGATTCTTTTTTTCAGTTAGTGTATTGATTTTAGCATTTATGAAGGCATCAGCTGTCTGAGGCTCTCTCTGTGAGGGCAACCTCCTTGAAACATGAGAGGATTCTAGACTGAATTTTTCTTGTAGCGATGGCAGAAGTTTGAACTATCTATACTTTCATGAGGAAATTATCTCCTTTCTCAGGATGGTAGAAACTATTCTGTTGATCTCCCTTTCTGTTTGTTTTTTCTTCAACAAAAACCTCAAGGACATTCATTGTTGTAGTAAGTAAGTGTCTCTTGGCATCCAGGCTGAAGGAACTGCTTGTGTTTTTGAAGCCTAAGTGAGGTTTAGCAAGGGAACATCAGTGTTTCTTCAGGGAATTCTTTGCCTTTGCTTTCTTGATAATGATAGTGCCAATCAAAACATTGGTATTCTGATTGATAAAGCTGAGTACATGCACTGAGTGGCTTATCAAGAATATTTTCTGGTCATGAGGAGATCTGAAAATCTCCTTTCCCTATTTTTATTTTTTTTCAGTACCACAGACAACTTCGGAGTTGGCACATTGCCCTGAGTTTAAAATACATCCCATCACAGTGAGGGATGCCACTCTTTCCAGTCCTGGAGAATGCTTTGATTTAGGCTCATACCACTGACTTAAGGCAAAGGTATCAGTAGGAGTGGAGAGTTAATCTGTGCTATTGGTTAGCAAAAATAGAAAGGATTTATTTGATTTATATATGCTTATTTTATTCAAAACATTAGTTGCAGTATTCTCTCCTGTCAGACTCTTAGACTGGGTTATAGTTCGATTTATTTGTGATTCTCTTTTCTGCTGTGTCCTAACTGATGTAGTAATGAGGTCTGTGAAGCTTCTTCACCTGAGGGAGAAGAGGGACTCAGAGGGCTCAAGTAGCCCTGATTTTGTGCGACTGACATAACTAAAAGGGCGGTTGATGTGGTGGTTCCAGACCTCTCTTAGTTGGAAGTAACCTGTCTCCTGAAGCCCTGCCCTGTACCCTGGAAGTGATGCCTGAGGATGGAGTTGCCACCCTGTCTATGTCACTAATTCTGGGACCACAGACAGGGCCACGTCATTGCGATGGCACAGATTCCAAAGGCCCAGGGGGCAACTACTCCAGCAAGTTGGAGGATTTCTCCAGCTTACTGCTGATATGACAGCCTCTCCTCTCCCTGTCCTCCTTAAGAGAATATCTGTATAGATGTGCCAAGCGTCTATGAGTAATATAATCTCAAATCAGAATGGTAATAGTGAAAGATGCTGTTAACTTTTGAAGAAAAAATTCTAATTTACTAAATATAATTTTATCTCCTGATTTTTTCTTCTAAGAATAAACTTACCTTCAAGTTAAAACTTTGTTCTATTTAAATAACAAGACTTTAGACAATCTAGACTAGTTTGTGAACTCCCATGACATACTTTGAACCATCCAAGGCTGTACATTCCTGGATTTGAATACAAGGCTTTTCCTACCAATTTGGAATGAACTGGTCATTGTAACCAGTTTTGTATGGGACAGTTGTTTCGGATCCTAAACCCTATAATGACATCATTTTCTTTATACCCAAAATAAATGCTGTGCAGACTAGATTATTCTGGAATTTGACTGCTCTATTTTTCTCCCAATTAAAATCTGTTGCAAAGGAACCCTGCTAGTGAACAGTTTCCCTTATAAGTTATTGTTTTTGTGCTTCTGACTTTGCTAGTAATAAATCTTATTTTTCCATGAGAAAGCAGCCCTTTCTATTTAAGGTGGAGTAGGAGTTGTGGTTGAAATTGCAAGCACATCCAGTGTGTTCTATTTTGATTTCTAGCTTCAGAGTATTCAGTGGAAATGGTTTAATCACAATGTGGTTTGGGTTTAAGAGTATAGAAGAGTAAGAGCAGGATGCCTGGGTGGCTCAGTAGGGTACTAAGCCTCTGCCTTCGGCTCAGGTCATGATCTCAGGGTCTGGGGATAGAGAGCCTGGCGCCAAGCTGTCTGCTTCTCCCTCTCCCTGTGCCTGCCTCTCTGCCTACTTGTGATCTCTGTCAAACAAACAAACAAACAAATAAATAAATAAAATCTTAAAAAAAAAAAAGAGCTATAAATGGTGAATGGAAGGAGGACCATTATTCTATTTAGCTGAACACTAAATTGTTCATACATAAGGCCTTGAATTATAGAAACTAGCAATCAGTAATAGAGTTCTCATGTTTTTGTTGGGACATATGCATGTCTACCTCACATCATTTATATGAAAAAGAATAGAGGAGAGATCACCTTGTAGTAAATCCCACCTTCTTTAGAACTCTCTGAGGATTGAAGGGGACCTTCCTTTACTTTCTTTACATCTTTGTATTTGATGAATAATTACCAGAACTCATAGTTTATCCTTGCGAAGCTACAGCTCTTATGTAATTATGGATATATTTATATGATTTAAAGAGTATTAATGCAAGTGTTGCTCTAAATATTTTATGCATTTCCATCGAGCTAACTGCTGGATCTCTTTGAGGGCTAGAATTCTAAAGTATGCGATGGCTTAGAATCACTTGTAGGGGTAAGAATCTGTTTCTTTATTTCAGAAGATTCATTTTCATAGCCCAAGCTGGCCATTTCCTGACAGTATTGCCCTGGGGGGAAAAACTCTCCCTTTTGTCCTTTGTAAAAGGACAGTAATACAGTAATACTTCCAGAGGTGTTTCAGCTAAGGTAATGCTCGTGAAGTGCTTAACACAGTGTGCAAGGAAATGTCAGTTATCACCACCACCTTCACTGTCGTCCTCCTCCTTAAGTCATTCTGTATACTTGAAAATGCCTGTATTTTCACTGTGCTTTTAATACTATTCCATTAAGCATAAAGCTTAAATTAGCAGCAAGGGACATTATTGCATACTCATTTCCTTTTTACTCTCCTCTATGCTTTGTACCTCTTGGTGTCCTTCAGTCAGGGGTGCTGGGTGAGGCTTAAAGCTTTATCTCAAAGCTATTATTAGAAGAGGAGAAAAATCCAGAATATAGAGTTCTTTGCATACATCTTTCAGGGAGAGGGAATTTGCTAATGCCTCTCACAGCACTTCATTGCATAAAGGGTAAAAAAAAAAAAAAAAAGAAAAATTTAAATAATGTCTGACTCCTTTGCTTACATTTTTAAATATGGTGAGTTTAATTCCTCATGCTGATATTTGGCTGTCTAGAACAATACTTCCAGTTATGGGTCCCCATAATTCTTCTGATGATTTCAGTTTTTATTAACACCACAGCAGAGACAGCTAGAGTGTTGCATTAACAGTGGAAAAAACAACTTAGAAACTGAATATGTTCTTTTTAAAAGTTAGAGTAATATGAAAATTTATGGGTCTCTGCCCAAGGAAAGTCCCATGCCTGATTTCATAATGTTCTGACATATGGAACATAAGAGGAAGACCTCTGTACCTTAACATTTTACCAGGCTTTCTTTAGTGATTGCACTCATTCTTCGATACATATTTATGTCTAAAACCTTTGCTGCAGAGCTCTCATTGACTGAACATGAGCAAAGACTGTATATTAGTAAAACTGTAAATTATTGTGGATATAATTCATCTTAAAACTAAAGAAAAGGTTTTATTTTTAAGTAATCTCTATTCCTAATGTGGGGCTTGAACTGACAACCCTAAGATCAAGAGTCATGTACTCTACCTGCCGAGCCAGCTAGGGACCCATAAAGAAAACATTTAGATTGCTATGAAGATATCAAAAAAAGATTTTTTTATTTAAGCCCATGGTGGGAGCATTTTTATGTCAAAAATAAACTACCTCTGATAACCTACCTCTAAGTAGTCTCTGCAACACAGAGGGGTTGTAAAGTCATGTGAACTTCGGAACTGTATAGTCTTGAGCTCCTTTGGGATAATGGCATGCTCTACAGAGTAGTTGTGGTTTTTGTTCAAGGAGCACTGGTTATGGGTTGAATGCTAGTTGGTGTGATCCTCAGTCTCATTGCGTATCCAGCGGTAAGCTGCAGGTACTGCTTCCTGGGATTGTAAGACACTTGAAATACTGACTAAAATGGGAGGATGGTGAAGTCCATCAGATTGTTGGCGCTGGAAACAGCAGAGAAGGGGCTCTTCACTGCCTTTCTGCTCCTCCAGCTAGTAGCTAGGGTGCTTTTATCAGCTGTATACCTCCATTGGCCTTGAGCATTCTACTTGCAAATAGAATAGGTTATAATTAAACAAAGGAAGGGGCCAGGGGCCCTTTGTTAGTTTATGCTTTTAAATTCATTTTGTCACCTTCATATACTGAGTCATATGGGATTTTTCTATGGGTGGTGTGGCTCAGTGTAGAAGACTCTTCCTTCCCTGAACCTTCTGAGACTTCCTGAGAATGGTTCATGCCTGTTAACAGCAAACAACTATCTCTTGAAAAACTCTATAGAATTTGTCCATCACCATCATGGTTGAGTCACCAGGCATGACTGGTTGATACCACCTGGCTGGGTGTAATCCAGAAAAGCCCACCTGCTCACCAGCATCCTTCTTTTTACCTAGTTCAAACAGTGCCTGCCCTTCTATTCTCCATTTCTGTGTGGGATCCAGGGAGCCCTTTCTCTTCATGGCAAGTAAGGGTGACTGATTCCTCCATGCTAGTGGGTTTTAAAACCGTGTGTGTGTGTGTGTGTGTGAGTGAGAGAGTGAGTTTAAAATAGACATTTTCAAAAACAGAGTATAATAAAGAACTCCCAGGTTTGTCAGATAGTTGAAAGTGGAACTTGCTTTGTCTGAAGCTTAAACTGCGTGATACTGAATTCTACTTCAGGCATCGCCAGCACTCCTCTAGGGGCTGCTTTCCTGAGTTGTCCTTGCTAAAAATACATAACATATTTCTCCCTGCCCTTCTGTGCTGTACACAAACATGCATACACACAGGAACACATACGAGCAAGCCGTAATAAGTAGGACGGTTTACTAAGCCACCATAAAGTTAGGTACTACCTAACTGCCTTAAGCATGAATTGTCACTCCTGGCTAGGTTTACCAGACAGTTTAGGTTATAAACTTGATTTTTATCCAACAGAAATTATGAGACTTCTTTTACTTTGCATCCCCTACTTAGGTTCTTGTTTTAGTACCTTTTAAGGAGTACATAGTACTCTAGTAACCTTACCAAGTATAGTAGGAAAGTCCCATGCCTGATTTCATAATGTTCTGAGAGAACATAAGAGGAAGACCTCTGTACCTTAACATTGTACCAGGCTTTCTTTAGTCAATGCACTCATTCTTCGATACATATTTATGTCTAAAACCTTTGCTGCAGAGCTCTCATTGACTGAATATTAACGAACTCTGTATATTAGTAAAAACTATAAATTATTGTGAGATATAACTCATCTTAAAACTAAAGAAAAGATTTTATTTTTTTGAAGTTTTATTTTTAAGTAATTTCTGTGCCTAATGTGGGGCTTGATCTTACAACCTTGAGATCAGAGTTTGAGATCAGAGACTAATGCCTGTTGTAGAATTTTAGAGGGAGAAGGGACATTCATCCAGTCTCCCTTACACACACACACACACACACACACACACACACACACCCAGACGCACGTGCACACACACATACAGACACACACACACAGAGTTGTACAGATGAATGAATATACTAAGGTTAAGAAAGTGACGCAGCTTGCCCCAAATTTCACCGCTAATGATGAGATGGAAAGAATAATTCAACTCTCCTGCTGTTTCAGAACATCTTCAACATGTCTCTCATATCTGACTGCTGTTTGTAAATTGGCCTTACGACACTGGCATCATAACCCTGTCTGAGGGAGGCAGGATAAGCAGTGTGTTCTCTTACGTCAGCCTGTCTGGATACACATCCCAGCTCTGGCATACTGCTCACTTGTGCCTCAGTTTTCCCGTCTGTCTAGTAGACATACTAATGATACCTACTTCATAGAGTTGATACGAAAATTAAATATGCTAATGCCTGTAAAAGTCTCAGAACAATGCCTAGAACTGTGAAAGTGCTTAATACACATTAACTGTCATTTTTATCTGAATGCAGATAAGCATTGAATGGCAGTGGAGAGAAATTGAGTGCAGTCTGTTATGGATCACACTGAAATGTTTACCACAGCCTGGGCAGACCAACTAGGGTTCATTTAGTTCATTTAGCATTAGCAAAATATATACCAACCACCCAGGTCATCTGTGGAAGGCCCACATGTTTGTCCTTAGTGTTTTGAGACATTTTGGATTAGCCTTCCCTCCAGTACACACCTCCCCACCCCACCCTGTATCACAGGATTGATTGGGGGCCTGATGCTTAGCTGCTGGGCATGAGATGGCAGGATGTTTTCAGACAGAAGGTAGTTCTTGCTCTAAGCTCTTTAGGCTTATTTACTTGGCAGTTGCATTCCTTTGAATTAATGCAGAGTAGTTTAGTTTGAGACCCAGGGGACAAAAGGATGAGCAGTAGGATCCTTAAACGCTCATGGGATGGTTACTTTTTACAAAGCATGAGCCATTATTTTGTTTGTTCATGTAATAATGTAAATTATTATGTGGAACAGTATGTGGGAGGAGAGAGAAAAGTTTTTATGGAACGATGGCACTGCATTGTCTGTCTATGTGAATGATGTGGGTGAAATAACCACAAAGTATTGCTAAGTAACTACCACATCTGTCAGTCCACTGCCGTAGGCTGTGTAGGAGGCAGAGAGATACTGTGTGGAGCTAATTGTGTCATCACTGTGTCATGGGAGAGCCACAGTCAAGCCCAAGGCTTGCTTTGTGTGTTAAAATACTTGGAGGATAACCCCATTGGTACTTTGAGCTCAGTGTTAAGTTGACTTACAGTGGGTGATCCTGTGGTGAGTGGTGTGTTCTAGAACTACTGGAGCTGCAAAGCCTTCTTAGGAAACTTGTTTTTCTCTGGGTGAGTAATCCTGATTCCAACTTACATTTGCAGAAGTGTTTCTTCTCCAAGTAGGCCTCCTCTGTGACTGGCCATAGCCTGTCTGTTACTCCCTTCTCTTTGTTGTAGCAAACAGGCTCCACCTTGAAGGGCCATGAGTTGTATGAGGAAAAACAAACTAAAGGTGCTTTGGTGGAGAGAGAATTCTGTGAGGAAGGTGTACCTAGAGGAGCCAAGGAAGTTTGCCTTTTGACAAAGGAACTTTTAAAGGGAAACTTTAGTCTGCTGTTTTTTGGTCATGGAAAATTTTTCCTCTGAAAGTAAGTTAGATTTGTGTCTCAAAGATCAATGGAGAAAATGTGTTTGCACTAGGGATGTCTTTTCTTTCTGTTCTCTGGTGAGATAATAATGCAGGAAACCAATGAATTCACCAATTCGGACCACTTGTAAATTGTGTTCTCTTGAGTTAGGATGCTGGCATGCTTCCGTGGCTGCTCTTCTGGTAAAAATGAGGAGCAGTACCTTGGCTGCTTTTGAGAGAGCTTAGTACAAGAAATGGTGTTTTGAGATTTAGTTCCCTTTTCAAAGACCTCTTCCTTCTGTTTGTTTTACAGTTTTTTTTTTTTTTTTTTTTTTGAGTTATCTGCCATTCTGATTTGTATGGTAAGCCCATTTCCTTTGGGTCATTTGTAGAATATATAGAGACTGGCTGAGATTACTGCAAAACAAGGTCAAAGTTATATTTTTGAAATGATTTTAGCCAAAATAGGTTGTCAGCCACTGAAAGCTTATATTTGTTTTATTGAACATTAATATTTTAAAAAAGTTGAACTTTGGTTTGCATGTATTAAAAAAGTTTCCCTAACTCCTTGTAGTTTTGTTGTTGTTGTTTTTAAAGATTTTATTTATTTATTTGACAGACAGAGATCACAAGTAGGCAGAGAGAGAGGAGGAAGCAGGAGCCCCGAGAAGTGGAGAGCCTGATGCGGGGCTCGATCCCAGGACTCTGGGATCATGACCTGAGCTGAAGGCAGAGGCTTTAACCCACTGAGCCACCCAGGCACCCCTTGTTGTTGTTGTTTTAAAGAGAAAGGACACATTTAGTGAATAATGGTGCTTAGCTTTCCAAATCACAGAAGTACTTTTGGAGAGCAGACGCAGACTATTTCCTTTCCAGGAAACCCATCTTCTAACATTAGACAATGAAGTCCTTTGGATAATACTTTAGACTTAATGTTTCTTGATCACATCATGAAGCCATAGCTCTACATGAAATCAAAACTTAAAACTCTATAATTATTGGCAGAAGATTGTTCAGAATCTAAAAGCCCTGCTCAGGGCTGCCAGAGGAATACAGGTGTGAGTGTGAGCTTTGTCAGATGGCATTGTGTGATAACTGGTTAAGCCATATGATTCATTTGGTAAGTGAGATAACTTAAAGCCATTCATAATTATGCTCTTTATTAGAGAGATTAGAGAGCTTTGTCTATACAGGGCAGGCATCTAGAACAGTCCTCTATCATTTCATTCTCAGACTGACCCTCCCTTACCCAGTGGCTGTCTGTCCGATGTACAACGTGACATTTTGAAGATAAAAATGAGTTGTTGATCTGATTGAGGCTAGAAGAGAGTCATCCTAATTCTTAACCAAGCTGGAGTACTTGAAAACCTTAGAGCTGACCAGAATGTTGTAGAGTTTCATCTCTCATTTCATTTAATATGCATATTTTATGGTGTTTTGGCAGTTAGTAATAAAGTGTTAAGAACAGTGATATATTGGTAACCTAACTAAGTGGTATGAAATTAGGCCATTAAGATGGGGAGGGAAAGCATAGGCTGTTTCTTCCAGAGCCCACTCTGACTTTCATTGAACTTGCTCTTATTCCTCTTGAGCTCTATGTAGACAAACCTGGGTGTATTTTACCTGGGTAATGTTTTTCTTTTAAGGTTTTATTTATTTATTAGAGAGAGAGAGAGAGAGAGAGCACACAAGCCAGAGGAGGAGCAGAGGGAGAGGGAGAATCAGACTCCCCACTGAGCAAGGAGCCTGATGTGTGTCTCCATCCTAGGACTCCAGGATCATGACCTGATCCACCCAGGTACCCCCTGGGTAATTTAGATGACATAATGTGGAAGCATCTGCGCAGTTCATTAAAATATGGTATTATGGTATTGGCATATGTCGAGGAGACTTGTTTACCACAAAGCAGTGAAGAAGCTCTTGGTAGAGAGCTGGTCCCCGGTCTAACCAATGCCAAAGAACTTGTTCATGGCTGATTAAAGAGCATCTCGTGGGGTGCCTGGGTGGCTCAGTGGGTTAAGCCGCTGCCTTCAGCTCAGGTCATGGGCTCAGGGTCCTGGAATCGAGTCCCGCATCGGGCGCTCTGCTCGGCGGGGAGCCTGCTTCCCTCTCTCTCTCTCTGCCTGACTCTCTGCCTACTTGTGATCTCTCTCTGTCAAATAAATAAATAAATAAATAAATAAATAAATAAATCAATCAATCAATCAATCAATCAATCAATCTTTAAAGAGCATCTTGTATTTGCTGTCTGTCTTCTACTTTCTGGACCTCGATTTTTGCATGTGGAATGCTGTCCACTGGAGTTTTAAGATCATGTATACTATCTGTGTCTGCTACTGGTAGTATTATGTATACTACTATCTGGGCCTGTGTTTTTTGTTTCTGAGCATAATTCTCCACCCCCACTTTGAAGGTCTATATCCTAGTTCCTTTCTGTCCTGGATATGTAGCTAAAAGCCTTACCCATCAGATCAAAGCAGGAACAAAGAACTTAATTTTTTTTATTAGTTTCACAGGTAGAATTTAGTGATTCATCAGTTGCATAAAACACCCAGTGCTGATTTGCCTCTCTCTGTTTTTGTTTTATTTTACTTTTCCTTCTCTTTCCCTATGTTGATCTGTTTTGTTTCTTAAATTCCACATATGAGTGAAATCATATGGTATTTATCTTTCTCTGACTTATTTAGTTTAGCATAATACCCTCTGGTTCCATCCATGTTGCTGTGAATGACAAGAGTTCATTCTTTTTGATGGCTGAGTAATATTCCATTGCATATATGCATACACATATGTGCATGCGCACACACACACACATATATACACCACATTTTCTTTATCCATTCAACTGTTGATGGATATCTGGGCTCTTTTTATAGTTGGGCTATTATGGATATTGCTGCTATAAACAGCAAATCACTTTAAATCACTGTGTTTGTATCCTGTGGATAAATACTAGTATATTTATAAATACATATAGTGTGTGTGTGTGTGTGTGTGTGTGTGTGTGTGTGTGTGTATAGTATACTAGTAGTATAATTGCTGGGTCATAGGGTAGCTCTATTTTTTACTTTTTGAGGAACTTCCATACTGTTTTGAGGAGTGACTGCACCAATTTGTATTCCTACCAATGCATTCTCCACATCCTCGTTAAATCTGTTGTTTCCTAGGTCATTCATTTTAGCAGTTCTGACTGGTGTGCGGTGGTATCTCACTGTGGTTTTGATTTGTATTTCCCTGATGCCAAGTGATGTGGAGCATTTTTTTCTTGTGTCTGTTGGCCATTTGTATGTCTTCTTTGAAGAAATGTCTTTTCATGTCTTCTGCCCATTTTTTGAATTTGTTTTGTTTTGTTTTTTCGGTGTTGAGTTTAATAAGTCATAGAACTTCATTTGAATGAAATGCACATGTATATTGGGAACCTAATTCTAAAAGGAAAGTATTTATCATTGAAGATAATTTCAAAAGTAAAGTATATATTCATTGAAGACAACTTGAAAAGCACAGAGAAGAAAACAAACTATTCTACCAACAAGGAATTGGTACTATTTCTGTATTGGCATATGCATTTTCATCGTGTGTGTGTGTGTGTGTAGTGTGTTTGTGTGTGTGTGCATGCACACACGTGCATAGAATGTATCAAGTTTATTTAGATAGCATTTCCCCAAGTTTGGTACAGACACTATTCATGGTATATGAGATATTATAGAAAATATGTGAATGAGCATGTTTCATTAATAGGTGTATATTCTAATATGTATTGTAAAATTATAACTAGCGCATCAAACCTGTGATTTCATTGTTACAGTTACTGGGAAGACCTTTAGTTGTTGGGAGTCATGAGCATCTCTTCATTGCGTCACTCCTTAGGTGATTTCACTAGGCCTTTAATCTAGCACATCAGCAATCTTGTCAGCTCTACCTTCAAAATATATTAATAATTCAGTTCTTTCACCATACCAAATGCTGTCATGATCCAAATGGTCCAAGTCACAATGGTTTATTACAATATCCTTTTATCTAGTGTTCCGCGTTTTTTTTTCAATCTCTGTTGGCTTTTCATCTCAGAGCATTAGCCAAAGTCCGTACCATGATGTATAAGTCCCTACAAAATATACCCCATACCTTTATGATCTCATCTCCTTTCACCCTTCTTACTTGCTTTGCTTCACTCACATTGGCTTCTTCTCCCTTCTTTGAACACACCAGACAGGTTTCCACCTCTTCCTTTGCCCTTGTTATTTCATCTTCTTGGAATGCTATCTCTCAGTCTCATGGTAAGTCCCTTCACTTTGGTCTTTCTAGTGAGCATTTACCTGGCTACCTTCTCTCTAAAATTCTAACCCTTTTCCCCACAGAGCCTCATATTCCCCTTGCCTGCTTTACTTTTTTCTCCCTAACCATGTCACTAACATACTGTATATGTTACTTATTTTAGTTACTATCACCTATCTCCTCACTAAAATGTAAGCTCCTCCACTAGGGAAGGGATTTTTGTCTGCTTTAGTCATTGTTGAATTTCCAGCACTAAGAACAGTGCCTAGCATATAGTATGCACTCAGTAAAACCTTGTCGAAAGAGTAGGTTAAATAAAAATCATGAGCTGACTTAAGGAGTAATGTTAAGTGAACCAGTACATGTGGTGAAGGGATATATAAAAGTCATTGAAAGTGATGAATGATACTTGAAAAACACTGGTTTAAGTAATCTTTAAGTTAGTTTTTTGTATGTTATTATAAGATAGTACTGTAGTAGATGTTCTTAAGTAATTTTTTTGTGCATGTTTATGATTATTTCCTTAAACTAAATGCTTAAAAGTATAATTTCTGGTTGTGAGGATATACAGTTTTTAAGGCTTACCGAAACTAGAAACTTTACAGTTTACATTCCTCCCTCCTGTATGAGTTGTTTTTATTTTCTCCCATATCCTGCTGTGCAGTTGTCTCAGTACTTTCTTATCTTTTCCAGTTGAATAGCTAAAAAAGCTATCTGAGCTTTAAGCTTAACCTATACTTCTTTCGTAACTTATATGTATGAGCATTTTGTCACATGTTTATTTTTGATCTTTTTATCCTTTTTTGGGAATTGTTTGCCCATGTCTGTTTTGTCCTGGGCTCTGGGTATAGTGGACTGAAAACCTACATGAACTGGTTTTATTGGACTGTTATCACAGGCACTCGTGTTTATCTCGAGGAATAGAATACAAAGGACAGTCATCCCTCCCAGAGACAAGAACTGGAGAGTCAACCTCCCTCCCTCATCCTCACTCTCCTGCTTTTCTTTACATCCTACATTTCCCTTTCCTCTGGGCCTCTTTAACCCAAAACTCTTTATTCCATCTGGCTTTGGCTTGTCATGTCACTTAGTTCAGCCCCTATTTTAACACGACCCTTCAGTTCAGGTACCCATCCCCATCATCATCTAAGTGCCATGGGTATCTGTGTCCCAGATTTCTAGGTGTGAGCAGTTGATTGGCTCAGTTTCACTCCATGTTCAATCAGCTGAGATCAGGATAGGGGATTGAGGTATTGGGCTCTGTTCTTTCAGGCACTGTAGATGAAGCAGCTTCTCTAGGAAAGACACAGCAACTAGAATATTCAGCACAGTGTCTTTTACCCATTTTTTAAATTTTTTGTATTCACTTTTCTCTTTTGGGTCCACAGAAGTCATTTACATATATAGGCTAGTGGTCTTTATTTTATGGGTGTTTTTCTGTCTATTTATCATTTTTGTTTTGCTTGGTGTTTTTGCCATGTAATTGACTTTGTCAGTTAAAACTTGATTTCTGGGTGCCTGGGTGGCTCAGTGGGTTAAGCCACTGCCTTCGGCTCAGGTCATGATCTCAGGGTCCTGGGATCGAGTCCTGCATCGGGCTCTCTGCTCAGCGGGGAGCCTGCTTCCCTTTCTCTCTCTCTCTGCCTGCCTCTCCGTCTACTTGTGATTTCTCTCTGTCAAATAAATAAATAAATAAAAATAAAATAAAACATGATTTCTGCTGGTGTAATATTGAGAAATACCTTCTCTATGAGGAATTATACATTTAGCTCTGTTTTCTTCTAGTTCTCGATGGCTTTGCTTTTTATGTGCCCCCTGAATTGTGTTTAAATTTTAGACGAGTTTGAGAAATGAGTGTCTTTGCCATATTCATTCCAAGAGTATAGTCTTTATTTTGTACTCATTTTTTTCTCTTAGCAAAATGTTGTAGCTTTGTTTTAATTCTGTGCTTTTAAGTTCATTCCTAGCTACTTTATAAATTTTTATTCTTATTATGGGTAGGATTTTTTCAGTTATATTTTTTAATTGCTCATTCGTAGTTTATGAAAGCTATTTAAAAAATATTTTTGTTTTATAATCGACCACCTCAAGTAGGCTGGCTCATACTTTACTTGATACTTTTGGGTTTTACATGTGGAGATTTTAATATATAAGTAATTATCACTTTACTTCTACCTTCATCTCTTCCTTTCTTCTCTTGTGGTAGATCTTTCAGGATGCATAGGTTCAGATCCAGGTACAATGAAATGTTTCCAACATAGGCATATTCCAACATTATATATAAATGTATAATAATACAACTATTATTATACTGAAATGTGGGGCATGTCTTTTTTTTATTTAAAAATTTTATTTGCTTAATAAATAAAGACAGACACAGGGTGAGAGAGGGAATGCAAGCAGGGGGAGTGAGAAAGGGAGAAGCAGGCTTCCTGCTGAGCAGGGAGCCCAACATGGGGCTCAATCCCATGACCCTGGGATCATGACCTGAGCCGAAGGCAGGCGCTTAAGTACTGAGCCACCCAGGTGCCCCTGGGGCATGTCTTATACTGTTGTGCTTTGTTGGGGATAATTCTGATTAGAATGCCCTGGGAACGTGTGAGTAAATGAAATTAGTGGAAAATGGGTCTTGCCCCCCAGTTTTTTCCTGCTGCCTTGTCTTAGAGCCTGAACATTTCATTTGCTGCACTGTTTCTGGTCCAACCACTGCCTCTAGAAAATCCCTGTTAAAATGAACATATGATCACTGTCATTAACATATTATATTGTACTTGCTAATATAGCATGTCATGGATTTAGTTTTCTGATTGATTTAGTTTTGGTTTCTGGTTTACTTTTATTACAGAAAATTGAGAAATACACCTTAAATGGAATAGAAGGTGTCTTGATGCTGATGTCAGCAGGAAACCTTCATGATGTAGCAGCTGCATGCCTCTCTAGCTTCCTCTTTTGCGGGCTCTTTATTCTGCATATCTCCCACTTCTACCCGGTAACTTCAACGGTAGTGAAGTTTAGCTATATTTTGTTCTTGTGCATTGGCCTTTCCTATTCTCCTCCCCGCCCCGCCCCCCCCCCCCCTTAGCATCCTTGTTCTCAGGGTCAGTATCACTTTCTCCAGGAAGGCTGGTTTCCTTAGACTAAGTTATGTCCCACTATGTATTCCTAATGCAAGTGGTATTTCCTTTAAAATAACAAGTAGTTTTTAGGGGCACCTGGTGGCTCAGTCAGTTAAGTGTCTGCCTTCACCTCAGGTCATGATACCAGGGTCCTGGGATCAAGTCGTACATTGGGCTCCCTACTCAGCAGAGAGCCTGTTTCTCCCTCTCCTCTGCTGCTCCCCTTGCTTATGGGCTCTCTTTCTCTCTCTCTCTCTCTGTCAAATAAATACATAAAATCTTCAAAATAATTGTAATTTTTAAAATCATGCCTTTTAAAAATTGTTGTAGATATTCAACTGTAACCTCATACTGCAATGCCACAGAGTATATCTTTTATCTGCCTTATTGAACACTATCTGACATATAAAAGTTCTCACCTGATAAATGCTTCCTAAATTAATGATTAAAAGGGGAATGGAGGATTGTGCTTGGCATGCTTATCAGAGAGTTTATCAAGTGAGATAATGCAGGGAGCTGCCTAGATTAGCAACAGTAGTAGCAAGAGGGAAGTTGGTGGAGTTGAAAGAGGGTAGGGGCAGCATATGCCTATGTTGGAAACATTCCGTTGTACCCGAATCTGAACCTGTGCAGAGCTGAAGGGAAGGCCTGTCTTCTGTTACTGCAGTCTGAGCAAAGAGTTTTGAGGAATTTGGAAGGCTGTTTCATATGCGGATGAATTCTGTATACCCTTGTGTACCCTTGACATGAAAGAAAATATAACCCTGTACTTTATGCTTTTACCCTTTAATTTTTTTGCTCTCCAGGGCTGAAGTAGTGCAGCTACTGGATTTTTACATCCTCTAAAATGACAGACTACCTCATAAAGTTCAGGAACCGCACCTACAAGAAAGACCATAGTGAAGAAGCCAGAGTGAAGAAAGGCAACAGGAAAAACAGGAATGCCTATAAAGATGTAGTATTTGGTGCTCTTTTGTTGCCAAATGAAAGGAAAGTTTGCTTTTGTGAGCCTGGATGGTACCAGTTTATGAAAATATTTCTAGCAGTGAGTAAAAAATTATCATATGGTTTTAGTGTTCTTCAAGTTAAACTTGTCTTCCTATGCTGCTTTTTTGTATATTATCATATTCTACTATGAATTATGAACTGTGGGGTGCCTGGGTGCCTCAGTTGGTTAGGTTGTGATCTTGGGGTCCTGGGATCGATTCTCACTCTGGGCTCCCTGCTCGGCAGGGAGCCTATTCCTCCCTCTCCTCTCTCTCTCTCTGCCCCGGTTTCTCATGCTCTCTTTCTCAAATAAATAAATCTTTAAAAAAAATAAATTATAAACTGTGAACTCAGAACTGAATATAAACAGGAAGACCCAATACATTTTTGGTTTTTATTTTCTGTATCTCATTTATTTATTTGTACTATGTCTTTCTTAGGCAATCTACTGTTTGACATAATGTTGAACTGGTATTAAAAACGAACACATTGAGCTGATTTTATGTGAAATTACTATATGACTAATAAGCAAGTTGAGGCTGCGTATTTTGGCAGTTTAAGTTGTGGTTCTTTATTTCCGCTCAGAGTAATTCTAGAGCTGAACACTGGCTCAGATTTAATTAACCCTTTCACTTTATAGACAAGGTAGCTGAGATCATAAGTGACTTACCTGAGGTCATGTGGCTTTCCAGCTTGAAGGCCAGACTAGTAATAGTAGCCACACTATTGTATGCACTTGAGGATGGTAACACTCTTACCTATTTTACAGAACAGGAAACTGAAGTGCAGAGAAGGATGAGCTGTTGCTTGTGAAGCCAGGATGTGAATCAAGGTCTGGGTCTCACATTCCTGCTTTTAACCACTGCATTGTTTTGTTTTTCCACTCCAGTGTTCTGTGCTGGTCACCATGCTGCCACGTAGCATTTTTTCAGCATTGCTATTTCTCTAGTATTTGGTTTTTCATACCTGAAAGTGGTATCAGCTTTTCCTCAAGACATGCTCTGTCCTCAGAGCTAATTGAGGTTGAATGGATCTAGTCTGTGATTAAGGAACCCTGAGACAGGAAATAGGTGTGCAAGCAGTAGGGCCAGTTCCTCGAAAAGATAAATACAGCTTCTTCAGGGACTTTAGCTCTGGTTATGCTGTAGTCCTTTTATTTCCTTTCTCAACCATGGAATTCTTTAGTTAACTAATTTCTTTTTCCTCAAAAGCCAACAGATGAAATTTGTTAATGCTATAATAGCCAAGGGTGCACCGATACTTATTGAATATTTATCTACCATAGGTCACAGCAGGTAATTTCTACTGGTATTCTTTGAAATGAATTGTAGTATGCATCAGTTCCATGTCCTCTTGGGAAATAGGTAAAAGAAAGGAGCTTTGGTGCATAAAATTTGCTGCAGAGCTAGGCTTGCCTCCAAATGGATCTGTGTTAGATGTGGGCCACAGGGATTTATCATCAGGAAGACCAAGTAGAACCTGAACACATTTTACTGAGCTTGTGGAATCCAGAGTCCACAGAGTCCAGAGGGCTTATTCATTCAGTAGCAAATCACGAAGGTTTGGTGTTTCTAGAGCTTTTTTGAGGGAAAAATGGTTGTGCTTTTTGCCAGTCAGGTCATGTAAGATGGTAACCTTTTAAAAATTTCTGTTTATAAAATTATGATTTATATTAAAAATTTCTTTCAAACTTCAGAGCATCTTTTAATTCATATTCTATATGTTATTTTATTTCAAGACAGAATTAAAGAAGTACCCTTTTAGAGGTGGGGCAAAAATGCCGTGAGATTACAAAGTCAAGTCATTTGAGGGCTTGGATCAGCAGTATTGAGACATTTGTGTTGAGCCTGGAGGAATGAGTAGATTTCCATGTGCTAGAGAGGATGAAGCACATGCTTGGGGCTAAGGGAGCACTAACCTGAGCAAAGGGTCTGCATAGTGTACAGGGAAAGATGCAGTGGAAACTGAGGCTAGATGCTTGACCAGCTGATACCGAGAACACTGTGCTAGGAATAGTGCAATGAACATCATGCTGAGGAGCTAGGAGGATATTCTGTAGGCTTTGGAAATTTTTTTAAGAGAACAATACCCATCCTATGATAGTAGAAGACCTTTGGATGAATGGAGGTTGGATTAGAAAGAAAAGGCCATGGTGACTGAATGTATCTAAAGATTCCTTCTTTAAATTTTTTTCCCTCTGTCTTTTAAAATGAATTTTTATTTTTCCACATGTAGTTATTAAATTAAATATTAAATGTATTCTAATTAAATATTAAATTAATATTAAATTTAAATATTAATTTAAAATTAAAATTTAAAAAATTTTAGATGTTAGGCAGTTTGCCTTTTCATTATAAAGAAAAGTGCTTTTGTCGGGGAATTAAAAAAATAAAAAGAATCATGGATAAGACTATATTTTTCTGTTATAAAAATTTGGATGTGGTAACTTGGTTGTTTCTGTAACTTGTAAGTAGACTTGAATCTTCCGTATTATTAGGTGTTTGGGCATTTCTCATTACTAAATACATAAAACAAAGCATTCAGTGGAAAAATCAGCAACTGTAAGACTAGTTTGTAGTTAGAAAGAACTAGTTACTTTGGTAACTTAGGATACTTCCTATAATTAGTTAAGGGAAAAGTGGAAAATTAGAGTATGAGGGTGGTATGTTTCCTCTGGTGAAATTTTGAAGTAGAAATAACCCTGAACCAAGGAGCTAGCGGGTTTGGCTTATAGTTCTGCTCCCTGTAACTTTTAAATTAGGCAGCTCAGGGAATTTTGCTAACTTCTCAGAGTCTTTTCTTGTAAAATAAAAATATTACACCTTACAAGGAGTTTATGAGACTCAAGTAATTTAAGGATGAAAAATAATCAGATTTTATTGCTGATTAAAAAAAAAAAATCATGTGCATTATCCCTGCCCTTCCTGAAGCAGTCTAACTTGTGTTTCTTACCTTGGCTTAAAGTTCGTTAAATTCACTGTTATTCACCCAGCATCCTTATGTTGTACAAAGCCAAAAGCTCGAAGTCTATCTTGATTTGTCTCCTTCCTTCATTTCCCAAGTATAATTGGCTGAAACATTTTGCCACTTCTACTACTTTTCTTACAGTTCTGCTCATTAGCTTCGTGTTCATTACCTTGTATTGAATCTTTTGTGTTTTTTGCCTGGACCTTTGCAGTAGTTTAGTAATTGGAAGCCCCCATCTTCAGTCTCTTTTCCTAACAAACATTGAGTGGCACTACTTTCCGCTGCCATTTTAAGCACTTTATAAATTCCAGCTCATTTAATCCATCTGTGAAATCCAGTCACCATCTATAATGCCACCTAGTGATCTCTCTCAAATCTGGCCATTTTTCTTACCTTCTTAGGTCTTTCTCTGTCTTCCTTGCTCAAGTATTCATGCTTCTCCTTCTCCTACCCTGTAATCTGGTGACATTGGCCTCTTGTAGTTCTCTGGACAAGCCATGCAGGTTTACTCCTCTCGTAACTTGGATGGAGCCATTCCTGGTGCCGGGATAGCCTTTCTTTCACCACTACCTACCTGGTGAATGCCTTCTTTTGGTTGATCACTAACTGCTCCATAATTTCCATTATGTTTGTAGTTATTTGTATAAAGTTTGTTTTCACTCCCTAGACTGAAATCCTGGGTGTTGAGAGCTGTGTTTTGCTCTTTATTCATCTCTGTATACTCTGTACGTACCGTGAGGTCTGGATGCTTAGTAATTGATGTCAGTGAGGGAACTTTGTAGATGGTTAGGCATTCTCTTAAGCCTGTGCTCTTAATTGTGACATTAATTTTGCACAAAACAATGTCAAAAAATCATACTGTTCATATCACTTTGGTATGAGCTGATGTTAGTTAGCTCCTTGTTAGTTATAGCTGATGTTAGTTATGTTACAGCACTTAAGGCTTAGAACTTACGGTATACTTGAAAGATAGATATATTTTTTCTGGGGCGCCTGGGTGGCTCAGTGGGTTAAGCCGCTGCCTTCAGCTCAGGTCATGATCTCAGGGTCCTGGGATCGAGTCCCGCATCGGGCTCTCTGCTCAGCAGGGAGCCTGCTTCCCTCTCTCTCTCTCTGCCTGCCTCTCCGACTACTTGTGATTTCTCTCTGTCAAATAAATAAATAAATAAATCTTTAAAAAAAAAAAGATATACTTTTTCTGGCTATAGAAATATTCATATCACTTTTGTAAGTGTGAGATGGAAGTGACGCTGGGTACGTATAGACATAATTAAATTTTTAAAAAACCGAAAACCAAACCTTCAAAAATTTTCCAAACAGCCTCTGCCAAGACTGATACAAATTCCCAAACATCAGGGATAATACAGTAGATGTTAGTGGAATCAGTTGTATGTAATAGAGCTTTTTCTCCTTCTTAATGATAACAGTTTTATTTTCCAAACAGAAAAGTACCAAAGAACTCTTTTACATCACAAGGAGTATAAGGTAATATGACACTATACCATCTGATGAGAACTGTAGGAAGTTAGACTTAGTTTAGAAGGGAAATTGCTGTTAATACTATCCTGTTTGGATCCCAAAGTTGTACCAATTCATGTAGAATGTAGTATACTTGTACTAGTTAGGGTTTAAAAAAAAAAAAAAACAGACTCCATAGGAGATATATAAAATAAAATTTATTTTAAGGAGTTGGCTTATGTGCTTATGGAGGCTGAGAAGTTCCATAGTCTGCCATCTGCAAGCTTGAGACCCAGAAAAGCTGATAGTATCATCCAAAGACCTCGGAGCCAGAGAGGTATAGATTCTGAGTTTGAAGCCCTGAAAACCAGAAGTGATCGGTGCAGGAAAAGATGGGTGTCCTAGTTCAAATAGTCAGGCAGAGGTCAAACTCAGCTTTTCTCCCCCTTTTTCTTCTATTCAGGCTCTCCGTGGATTGGATGATGCCCCCCACCCCGCATTGAGGAGGGGTATCCACTTTACTGAGTTCACTAAATAGATGTTAATTTCTTCCAGAAACACCCTCACAGACACACCCAGAAATAATGTTTAACCATGTATTTGGGCATCTGGGCCTCAGTCCAGTTGATGGATAAAATTAACTAGTCATCATGATTTTTTTGTTTTAAGAAGGGAACATGCAGAAGAACTCCAGCATCTGAGCAGAGGAAGTGGCTATGAACCAAGTACACAGATCCTGCTGGGTGTTCCCATACTTTTAAAGCCATCAGTGTGGAAGCAGTGGAAGAGATTAGATTTTCACAGGTCATTCTCAGTCCATGAAAGATAGTGATCAGTTAAAGCAGTAATGTTTAGAGTATCAATCAGTGAATTATAGTTCCTTTTTTTTTTTAAGATTTTATTTATTTATTTGACAGAGAGAGAGAGATCACAAGTAGGCAGAGAGGCAGGCAGAGAGAGGGGAAGGGAAGCAGGCTCCCTTCCGAGCAGAGAGCCTGATGTGGGGCTCGATCCCAGGACCCCGGGATCATGACCTGAGCGGAAGGCAGAGGCTTTAACCCACTGAGCCACCCAGGTGCTCCTATAGTTCCTTATCTTAAAGCAGATATTGAAAGCATCTTCATTCAAAATTATATAGAAATGCTTTGAGCTACTATTTACCAATGAACAAGGTTCCCTTCCCCCTTAGCATTCATATCCTAATTGTTACTTACTATTTTATAAAATGTAATGATTAGGATGAAGACACTTATAGTCAGGAGACATTTTAGTCATACCTACTATAGGTGTGATTCTCAAAGTGGCCTTCACCCTGTAGATCTGAGTTTTTTAGGGGTGACTCAGTAATGTGCCTTCTTTCCTTCCTTTTTTTTTTTTTTTTTAAGATTTTATTTATTACTTTACAGAGAGAATGAGAGAGACCATGAGCAGGAGGGAGGAGGAGGCAGAGGGAGAGGGAGAAGCAGACTCCCCACTGAGCAGGGATCCCCATGTGGGGTTCAATCCCTGGACCCCGAGACATGACCTGAGCTGAAGGCAGATGCCTAACTGACTTGAGCCACCCAGGTGCCCCAGTAATGTGCTTTTTTAAAAACAAGCTTCCAGGTGACTCTTAAAGACATAGAACTTTGAGAGGTACTGGTGGTAATTACATTTAACTCACCCATTGGTTCTCAAACTTTGGGTCTTGAGTGGGACCAGAGAAGTTACCTTCGACACAATTTCCAGGTGCTTCCAATGTAAAGATAAGTTCATGAAGCTTCTCTGGTATATGACAGCATTGTAGTAAGTCAGGGTTTTCCAAATTGTATTTCTCTAGGTGTCAAATAGAGATGTTCTTAGCACAAATGGACTTATGTCAAATAAACTTGAGAAATGTTAGAAAGTTAAAAAGGTTTTTTTTTTTTTGTTTTTGTTTCTAATAGCTCCACTTCTCAGAGCCAGGAGGATACTCTTTTGGAGGACATATAGAAAAAGGTGGCTCTTGCCCTCTGGTTTGTTCTAAGAAATGGCTGTAGAGGTGGTGTTGGATACAGTGGTGCACACTGTGTGTTATTAGTACTCTGAGTTGGGGGTTAGTTGGGTGTCTTTTAGGTATCTGTATTGTAGTCAGGTATTGAACACAGCCATCTTGGTTTTTTTTTTTTTTTTTAATACTGCTGCTCCCAAACACTGCAAATTTCTTTGGAGCATTTATCATGGATAATGAAGTGTGTGCTTTAGACATTGGTATGTGGCCCCTGGATTTATTTTGGGGAGTTGTGGGGAACTTTTTTTTTTTATGTCTATTTTGTAAAATTAAGAATTCTGGGAAAGAGAAAACAAAATCTTTTAAAAAAACTTTAATAGTTAACCACTATTTTTGAGTGACTAATTTTATTCAGTCTTCACTGTAACCCTTTAATGGAGGTCTTATGATCTTCATTATTTCTAAGTAAGAAGTCAAGGCTAGGACAGGTGATAATAGCTTGGTGAGGCTGAGCCCTGAGCCTAAGTCTGTTTTAATCTCCAAACACCTAATTTTTTTTTTTTAGTGATTTTGCCTTTCAGTTTTATTTAAGATCTTTTTTTTTTTTTTTTAAGATTTTATTTATTTGACAGAGAGAGAGAGAGGAGGAAGCAGGCTCCCTGCTGAGCAGAGAGCCTGATGTGGGGCTCGATCCCAGGACCCTGAGATCATGACCCGAGCTGGAGGCAGAGGCTTAACCCACTGAGCCACCCAGGCACCCCTATTTAATATCTTTATTAGTGCATTGGATTGTTTACTGTGGAAAATACTCTAAGAAGGAAGATAGATGTGATTTAATTTCAGTTTCGTGACTAAGTAGCTTTGTCTTTTTGGGAAAGTCAGTAATCTCTCTGGGCCTCACTTTTTCCCTCCATTAAGTTTATAGTGTTTTTCAGACCAAATCCCCAGAGTATTGGGAAGATTTGTGAGTGTATGTGTGTGCATGTGTGTGCATTTAGTATAAAGTACCATCTGTAACTGTAAGGAAAGGGAGCAGGTAATTGGTATTCTCATTTATAATAATGAGCTTTCCCCAAACTTTGGCAAGTTTAAAATGGTATCAATGGGAGTTACTTCTGCAAGTATTTTAGTTGCTGTGAAGTGACTAGCATGTGACAACAGTGTGACGGGGTGCAGAAACGTCATCTCTTGGGTGACTTGGAGCTTAGGGCATTGCAGCAAATTGCGGAATTTAGGATCTTCTGTGGCAGGGCCAAAAAAGCTAGCCTGATCTCCAGTAGGACAGGACTTTTAACACCTCAGGTGAATAAAGGGGAGGGGAGAATTCACACCTTTGCAATTATTGCCACTTGACTTAAACTTTCTTCTTTTTATTTTAAGTGGTTGGGATAAAAATTTTCTGGTAGGATTGGCAAGATTGACTTCAAGTATGTTTAGATCTTATTTTATCAGCCCTCGTTCCAAGGATAGGAATTCAGAATGTGAAAGTAAGACTGTCTAGGTGATCCGACTGTGGTTGAAGGAGAAATTAAAAATGAATTTTAAGAATGGTGGCACAGTAAATTCTGTTTCCTACAGACCCCAAAGGAAGGAGTGTATCCTTCGAATAGAAGTGCCAGACAGGTAGGTTGTTTTTTGTGTGTGTGTGTTTGTGTTTTAATTTTGTTCTTGGGTGTTTTTCTAGGTATTGACTTGGTTTTTTCTTTTGTCTTCCTTCCCTCCCTCACTCCTTCCCTCTATACTGCTTTAAAACTGGAGTTTTTATATCTCAGAATAAAATACTTACAATATACCTCAGAAAGGAACTTAAAGAGTAAATCTTAAGTAAAAACTTCATAGAGCTGATTGACAGATGGATTGATCATTTTTGAGTGAGTATATATGCTGGGCTAGGAGTTGTGGTGCCTGAATCTAGAAGGGTGGGCAAACAAATGTTCTTGTTCTCTAAACTTTAAAATACTTACAGATATCTGACACGTATTTTTTATTAGAAGACGAGATAGTATATAGAGTTAATATAGTAGTGAGGACCATGTATTTTATTTTCTATTTTGCATCTATTCTGAAATGTCAGAATATTCTCTGAAAGTCACAATGTATGTGAAAGCTGTTTTCTGGGTTAGTCTCTGATACGCAGCTTTGTGTAGCAAGTAGTTGGGAATTGCTTAAGTTATTCACATTGACAACTATGGCATTTAAGTCAGGAAGTAGACAGACTGGTCATTAGGGGCATACTACTGGCTTATGGATAGACAAATTGTACCCAAAACATCACAACTAGGTCATTCATTCTAGCTCTTTTAAAGGTTGAGTTTGAGGATACTTCTACTTTATTCTTGCACTATGGTGTGAGGTGTTGCTCATGAGTGTGTATGTCCAGCTTGGGATGGAGTGAAGGGATATTGGGAACACACTTTAGGGAGTGAACTGTAGTATTGAAGAAGCGACCCAGGTTTGCCCTCCTGCTCTCAAGTGAGTGACACTGAGGGTCTGGGGTGGAGAGACAACAGGTGCGGTCTGGTGTTCTGCATGGAAGGCA